>NC_042615.1:314575548-315175548 GCF_901001135.1 Rhinatrema bivittatum | reverse complement strand
CCCACGAATACTACGAATAGTGCAATATACGTTGCGGATCGCCAATACGGTGAAAACGAATGCACACCCCTATTCAAAAGCGACACATGGAAGACATTGTGCACGTGCATAGAGGAGGGTAAGAGCAAGCGATAGGAAACAGCTCCTACACGCTCGGCAACGCGGAATGGTCCGCAGAATCTGGGGGCGAGTCTGCGGGAGGGAATCCAAAGTTGTAGATTCTTTGTACTCAGCCAAACATGGTCCCCTGGGAGGTAGACTGGTGCTGGCTGCCGGTGGATGTCTGCCCATTTTTTTGCAGCGTGGGCAGCTCTTTGCATCTTCTTTTGGATGGACGTCCAGAGGGCAAGTAGCTGGCGGGCAGAGAGTTGCACTGCTGGCAAACGCTGGGTTCAGGCGAGGGCAAGGGCGGCCAAAGTTTCTTCCCATAAACAGCTAGAAAGGGAGAACTTCCTGTAGCGGAGTGTCTATGATTGTTGTATGAAAATTCCGCCCATGGGAGTAGTTTGGCCCAATCGTCTTTTCTTTCATTTACAAAGGAACACAGGAAGGTCTTACGTTCGGTCTGCCCGTTACTCTGAGGGTGGAAGGCTGATGAGAGACTCAACTGGACCTTGATGCATTTACATAACGCTTTCCAGTAGCGGGCAGTGAATTGCGGTTCTCAGTCTGATACGATGTCCTGGGGAAGGCCATGAAGTTGGAACACATGTTGAACAAATAAATTAGCCAAGTCTGGCGCTGAAGGCAATTTTGACAGGGGAACAAAATGTTAGAGATGTGAATCGTGTGATCGATCGTCTTAACGATCGATTTTGGCTGGGGGGGGGAGGGAATCGGATCGTCGCAGTTTTGTTTTTTTAAATATCGTGTAAATCGTAAATCGGGGGAGGGCGGGAAAACCGGCACACTAAAACAACCCTAAAACCCACCCCGACCCTTTAAAATAAATCCCCCACCCTCCCGAACCGCCCCAAAATGTCTTAAATTACCTGGGGTCCAGTGGGGGGGTCCCGGTGTGATCTTCCACTCTCGGGCCACGGGTGCGTTGATAGAAATGGATGATGCCGGCCGTATGGCCGTATGGCCGGCGCCATTTTTCATTGCGGCAACACGATTCGAGTGCAGGAGGTCGTTCCCGGACCCCCGCTGGACTTTTGGCAAGTCTTGTGGGGGTCAGGAGGCCCCCCAAGCTGGCCAAAAGTCCCTGGGGGTCCAGCGGGGGTCCGGGAGTGATCTCCTACGCTCGTGACATCGGGGGACAGGAACCAAAATGGTGCCAGCGCTACCTTTGCCCTATTGACAGGGCAAAGGTAGCGCCGGCGCCATTTCTATCAATGCACCCATGGCACGAGAGTGGAAGATCACACCGGGACCCCCCCACTGGACCCCAGGTAATTTAAGACATTTTGGGTGGGTTCGGGAGGGTGGGGAATTTATTTTAAAGGGTCGGGGTAGGTTTTAGGGTTGTTTTAATGTGCCGGTTTTCCCACCCTCCCCCTTCCCCTCCCCCTTCCCCCGATTTACGATTTTTGACGATAAATCGGGGGAATTCCTATTATATATTGCCTCTAATAATTTTTGACGATTTAAAATATATCGGACGATATTTTAAATTGTCAAAAAACGATTCACATCCCTACAAAATGTGCCATTTTGGAGAACCGGTCCACAACAACCCAGATGACCGTGTTCCCATCTGATGCTGGGAGATCCACCACAAAATCAGTGGAGATGTGCATCCAGGGCTCCAACGGGATATGCAAAGGGTGTAACAATACTCTGGGTTTCCTGCCATGAGGTTTCTGCAATGCGCAGGTGGGGCAGGAGTCGACGAAGAGACGAACATCTTGTCTTACTGTTGGCCACCAATAGTACCGGTTCAGGAGGTCTAGGGTCCCGGTACGGCCCGCATGCCCCCCAGTGAGGGATTTGTGGGCCCATGCAGCATGGCCCTTCGAGAGCAGCGTGGGACTATGGTCTTTTCTTCGAAAGACATGGAGGTGGCGGCGAGACACACCTTCCTGGGATCTAAAATTTACTGAGGCATCTCAGGAGTCTCTTCAACCTCGGTGGACCGTGACAGGGCATCTGCTTGCACATTCTTAGAGCCAGGGCGATATTGCAGAGTGAAGTCAAACCGGTCAAAGAACAAAGACCACCAGGCTTGTCTCGGGTTCAGGCGCTAGGCTTGGCGTAAGAAAGAGAGATTCTTATGATCCGTGTAAATGGTGAAGGGGTGATTGGCTCCCTCCAACCACTGCCTCCATTCTTCCAGAGCGAGTTTCACGGCGAGCAGTTCTTTGTCGCCGACCCCGTAATTACTCTCTGCCGGAGAGAAACTCTTTGAGAAATAGGAACACGGGAGAAGCTGTCCAGTGTTGGAGTGCTGGCTCAACACTGCTCCAACAGCTACATTCGAGGCATCGACCTCAACCACGAATGGCCGACTGGGATCAGGATGGCGGATGCATGTGTCTTGTAGGAAGGAGTTTTTCAGATCTTCGAAGGCTTGGCAGGCTTGGGCAGGCCAGTCCACCGCATTGGCTCCCTTCCGGGTGAGCGCAGTCAGAGGAACCACTATGCGGGAATAGCCGGGGATGAAATGCCGATAAAAGTTAGCAAAGCCGAGGAAAAGTTGTAACGCCTTGAGGCCCCTTAGCCGCGGACAGTTCTTAATTGCAGCGACTTTCTCTGGGTCCATCTGGAAGCCGTCAGCCGAAACAATATACCCCAGGAATGGCAAGGAAGTCTTTTCAAAGCTGCATTTCTCAAGCTTAGCATATAAGCTGTGCTCTCTGAGTATTTGGAGCACCTGGCGCACATGCTGGTAATGCGTAGGCAGGTCATGGGAGTAGATCAAGATGTCGTTGAGGTATACGATCACACAGATGTTGAGTAACTCCCGTAGCACCTCATTCATCAGGTGCTGGAAAACCACTGGGGCGTTACAAAGGCCAAAGGGCATTGTGAGATATTCGTAATGCCCAACCCGGGTATTGAACGCGGTCTTCCATTCATCTCCGGAACGGATTCTCACTAAGTTGTAGGCCCCGCGTAGATCCAACTTAGCAAATACTCTTGCGCCTTGGAGCCGATCAAGTAGCTCTGGGATCAACTGGAGAGGGTAACTGTCCTGCTTCGGAATCGCGTTGAGCCCTCGGTAGTCGATACAGGGCCTCAGGGAGCCATCTTTCATACCAACGAAAAAGAATCCTGCCCTGGCGGGCAACTTTGATGGGTGAATGAATCCTTTTGCCAAATTCTCAGTGATGTACTCGGACATGGCCCGTGTCTTGGGCAGGGACAAGGAGTACACTCTACCCTGAGGTGGCATAGTTCCGGGCAACAAATCGATAGCACAGTCATATGGATGGTGCTGTGGAAGGATCTCTGCTTTAGTCTTTGAGAAGACATCTGTAAAGTCCTCATATGGAGCTGGAGGTACAATGGCCGAGTGCAAAAGCAGAAGTGCTGGAGGCTTGGGAACCTTCATACAATGAGAGAGGCAATAGGGACTCCACTTAGTGATTTGCAGAGTAGGGATGTGAATCGGGCTTCGGACGATTGAAAATGTCGGACGATATTTTCAAAATCGTCAGAAATCGGGGGATCCCCCAAAATGATAGGAAATCTCCACAATATTGATTGTGGGTGTTCTCATCATTTTGGGGGAGGGCGGGAAAAACGGCACACAAAAATAACCCCTAAACCCACCCCGACCCTTTAAAACTAATCCCTTAGCTTCCCCACCCTCCTGACCCCCCCAAAAAACTTTTTACAAGTACCTGGTGGTCCAGTGGGGGTCCCTGGAGTGATCTCCCGCTCCCGGGCCATCGGCTGCCACTAATCAAAATGGGGCCAATGGCCCTTTGCTCTTACCATGTGACAGGTTATCCGTGCCATTGGCCAGACCCTGTCACATGGTAGGAGCACTGGATGGCCAGCACCATCTTGTGCTCCTACCATGTGACAGGGGCTGACCAATGGCACCGGTAGCCCCCTGTGACATAGTAAGGGCAAAGGCTATCAGCGCCATTTTGAATACTGGCAGCCGACGGTCCGAGTGCAGGAGGTCGCTCCCAGACCCCTGCTGGACTTTTGGCAAGTCTTTTGGGGGTCAGGAGGGTCCCCCAAGACTTGCCAAAAGCCCCTGGTGGTCCAGTGGGTGTCCGGGAGTGAAGGCTCTCTCTCTCTCTCTCTCTCTCTAGGAGCCTGAAACAGGCTGTCTGGGACTATCGTGGATGGCGGTAATCCTTTTCAGGCCTGTAACGCAGTCCATAACGCGAGGTTGGAGTTGTAGTTATTAGCCGCGATAGCAGCCGCGCTAACACTGCGGCTGTTTCGCCGCACACAATACACAGGTTCCCGCTTTACATATGCTCTGCCCCGACTCCGCCCCCTGAATACCAAATGACTAATTTGCATTCGCAAATCGCGTTAACAGCTGTTAACGCGATTTGCGAATTTATCGCACGCGGTAAAGTGCTTGGAAAATGAGGCCCTTAATCAGGTAAGGAAAAAATGTACTAATTGTCATTTACCTTGAATATTAAAAGTTATGTATTTATCTCTTTAAGTGGCCCATATATTAAAATATTTATTCAAGGCTGTTTCTTTCAGGAAATGCTTAGTAAATCTGGCCCCAAGAATGGCATTTAGTAGATGCATTGCCGAACTTGCAGATTTATGTGCTGGCACTGAGAATGTGGGCTATAGAACCTTCTCTATGCATATCCAAAACAGTGCTAAACAGTGCCGGTGCTTCCTCAAAAAACATTAAAATCCATCTCTCTTATTGCCTCCTGTGTAGACTAATGCAATTTGCTGTTTGTGGGCATCCCACTGAATTGACTTTCTCCACATTATCTATCTTCTCTTCTTTTTCCCCCAACACAATTCGTCATGAAATCCGTTCATGTCTGGGTACTTGCCAGGTACTTGTGTCTTGGATTGGCCGCTCTTGCAAACAGGATATTGGTCTTGATGGACCTTGGTCTGACCCAGTATGGCAATTCTTATGTTCTTAAGTCACTCTGTGCCCTTCTCGTCCACTGCCAAATCCTGACTCTGTGCTTTCCACCTTATTAAGTTCACTTAGAGAATAGCCACTGCCATTAGCAATGGTTACATGGAATAGACTTAGTTTTTAGGTACTTGCCAGGTTCTTGTGGCCTGGATTGGCCACTGTTGGAAACAGGATGCTGGGCTTGATGGACCCTTGGTCTGACCCAGTATGGCATTTTCTTATGTTCTTATGTTCTTATTGTGCTTTATACCTAGAATAGACTTCCCGAGTCAGCATGTCATGCTTCCTCTCTGTATTCAAATCCAATTTTAAAAATGATCTCTTTGAGGCTGCTTTTAAATTCTAAGCACTTTTCTACAATAAATACATTTCCCATAGAATCCTCCCTGCTATGTATATTTGTCTTGACTAGATCGCAAGCTCCATCCAGCAGGAGCTCCCTCTTATTTGTATGTGTACAGCGCTGTATATGTCTAGCAGTGCTTTAGAAATGATAAGAAGTAGTAGTAGTAGTAGTAGTAGTAGCAGTAGTATCTAAAAGACCTGCTGTATCATCAAAGATTTAATGCAATTATCTTCAGAATTAATGTGAAATTATTCATGACACTGAATCTGGATGCTGTGTTCAAAATGGTTTCATAAATATTATTTTCTTTTTAAAATAGGACCGTATATTTGCTCAAATAAAAAGAGAGCTCAGTAAGCGGTAAAAAAAAAAAATCACTCAGCAATCAATTTATTAGAATGTAATAGGAGTCAAGAAAAAAAAGAGGCAGAACTATTCTTAACAATGTTTGGTTTTTTTTTAATTTATATTAAAACTGTTCTCTATCATTCCAAAATGTAAAAGCATAAATATGGCTAAGAGAAATATAGCCAAGAAACAGGCAACATGATATGTCAAGGCAAATACAGTACAGATTGTTAGAAAATTGCATGAAACATTTCTGTGCACAACCTGCAAGCAGCCAGTAGGAAACTTTATTACTTTACATGGAGCAGGCCACACATTCATATGGACATCTGTGACATTTTAATATTTTGCACTGAAAGTAATATTACTCTTTAAAGCACATCTGATCCTTACTTTTATTGCTTTCCTACCTTCAAGCATTCCATTTACCTTTACACTACTATTCAGGTATGTGCTGTAATTATAAACTTCTCTAAATATGAACAAAGGGAAGCAATTATACAGAAGTTGCTTCATATTTAATTCATAATAGTGCTTTGTTTCTATTTTATTATTATTATTGCAAATTTACTTGATGACAGTAATTATAAACCAAAGCCACTGGAAACAATGCAGAGTGATATTATGGCCATAAAGTATCATGGGTAACTTGCCAATGAATGCATACTTTCATGGAGTCAAAATAAACAAACTGATTTTGGAGGAAGGCCATATAATCATGAGGGAACAGAGACAGAGACATCCATAGAGAAGAAATAAATGCATTTTTTAATACATTGCATATAGTCTGTCTATAGATTTGTCCACCCAAATAAATATGGCAAAATAAATAAATTGGCATCCACAGCAGATGGCTCAGTAGAACATGAACGTATTTGGCACATGGGTGTTTGATGCTCTATTTGCCAGTTGCCTAGCAGCAAATAGACATTTTGGTCTAATACCCCACAGTGGATGTAAAGAAAAACACAAGCTGGGCCTAAAAATCTTCCTCCACAGGCTCAGTCTGAGTCACCATCATATCTCTACTCTTCTCTGGGAGCAAATTATTTTGGAGGGTATTAGACAGATAAACACAGCACAATGTGATGGTGTTTGGAAAGCACTATGGTACCTGAAAGAACTGTATGTCTTGTTTATTCCGCAGTAGTTTAGTATAATTATAAGAAAGTTCTTGATATGCACTCAAGCTTGTAGGGAAAATATATATTTAGGAGTAAACTTTGAAAGGAGTTATGCATGTAAGATTAGCATGTGCATGCATTAGTAGCTTGTACTCACATGCTATTTGATAAACATAAAAAGTACATGTGTACTTTTGGTTTTGTGCACACATTTATCTGTGTGAAAGTGAGAGACATTCCTGGGTAGGGCCAAGAGGTACATGTGCACACATTTATCTGTGTGAAAGTGAGAGACATTCCTGGGTAGGGCCAAGAGGTACATGTGTAAATTGCTATGAGAGATTTATGTGACTAAAATAGGCAACTTGTGCAATTTTATACCTGCGAATTATCTAGCACAATTGATAGACTCATCTCTTATCTGCCATTGGCTGGGTGAGAGGTCTGGGTGAACAGGGGGGGGGGGGAGTTCAGAGTGAGGAGTTAGTAGGGTCTTGATGACCTGGAGAAGAAATGGGTGAACTGGTGGACGTATAGTCAAACTGGCTATTTCAATTGCGCACTCTTGTTTTAAAATATACTTATTTCTGCAAACAAAGCCGGGCTTTATGCGAGCAACTTCTGTTGTTTTTGTGTATAAAATATATGCATGTCATTTTATTAAATAGGTAGGAAAAGTACTGACTTTCAATGTATTGTAGGTATTTTCACGCAACCAAATACCTGATATACGCAGGTTCTAAAATCCACGTAGACATATATGCCTTTATATGGTGCCATGTAGAGTTGTTTGAAAGTTAATCTTTTTAGGGGTTGTCAATTATGCCAGATTGACAGCTCAGGAAACTGAACAGGTGCATCATGAATATCAGCAGTGCAAACTCCCCTCATACTGCCCCGTCAATGTGCGTCAGCTCTGCTCAACAGGAGCCACATTTGTGGGTGAAAGGATAATCCAAACATTCATGCTTGTGCAATATGGTCTCTCTGCTAAGATTACCAAGAATTGTTCCATTTAATGTCAAACTGTGATGGTGGTTTCTAGAGTTGCACCTGTCTCCATGTCATAAGGAACTGGCTGTTCCAGCCCTGGTTTTACTCCATTGCATGCAGTGCATTGTAGTTCTGATCGTCCCATTGATTTATCCTGGACAAACAAAAGTACATGTCCCTTGCATGCAATAGCCTGTTCCTTATGACATGGAGCCAGGTTGCAACTCTAGTGGTTTCAATGATGAGAACACCTAGTCAGTGGTAACTAGACTGGCATCACCAGTTCATTTCACACAGGTCGCCATTTTAAATTCAAGGTGCCTTTGAACTGGTGACCTGCAGGTGAAAGGTTACATAACACTGTGACAATTCTCTTAAATCAGCCGATCTACCCATATATCTTCATTTTAAGTTACATTTGCAATTATATGTCCACTAATGTACAACTTAAACCTAAACCAGATTTTGGACTGTTAGCTAAATCAGAACTAAAACCTTCACACAAAAACTTTCAGGAAGACAAAATGAAAT
This sequence comes from Rhinatrema bivittatum, assembly GCF_901001135.1. NCBI lineage: Eukaryota > Metazoa > Chordata > Amphibia > Gymnophiona > Rhinatrematidae > Rhinatrema > Rhinatrema bivittatum. Next base: position 315,167,177 of record NC_042615.1, on the reverse strand, counting down.
CCAAAACTAAAAGCAGCACATCTTAAATCAGGCCCATCCCCCCTTAGCAGCTTAGGATGTGATGTAAAAGTAGAACAAAATAGTGCAATGAGCCTGCAATCCAATTTGCATGAACAATTTTGAAATAGTACATCTTTTTTTCCTAGGATTTAATTTCCTGCAACTTCTGGAAGAGAAAAATTTCATATAAAGGTTCATATAAACAAACAACATTGTAGAAGTTTTGTCCGATGATTAAATTATTAAATTTAACACTTTTAACCACAAGTGCCATGATCTGTCTTGCTAACATTTTGGTTTATACATGTTTTCTGGTTTTCTTAATTCCTTACCAAAATTGCAGGAAACTGAATTTTTGGGTAACATACATTATTTCAAATGCGTAAGAAAACTGACATGCAGGCTGTTTGCCCATTACCCTTTTGTTGCCAGAAATGTGAGTATGTTTCTAAAACTCTGATGAGACTTATACCATTAGAAATGACAAAAATATTAGAAAGCTCATTTATTAGTGACAGTGCAGCATGAAAATTATAGAAAAGGTGAAACTCTGCTTTAAAAAGTTCTCTCTTACAAACAACATATAATAAATACAACAGTAGAGATGTGCATTTATTTCAAATGAATGGGCAATCTGAACCAAAATAGCCCATTTTTATTTTTGTTTGTTTTACCTGAAACAAATGCCTTGGCTAAATGAAAACCTCCAAAATCTGTAAGAATTTTTTATTTGGTCAAATAGTGCGTGCTATTAATATATTAGAATAACAACAACAACAACAACAGAATATACCCCACAGCCCTGTCACCAAGCCAGGATGAGGCCTACATCCAGCCAGGACCTCGTCAGGCCCCCTCCTACCCTCCTACCCTCCTCTTCCATCCCAGAAATCAGTTTTGACAGGGACTTCCCCAGTTCCCACATATTCTTTCTATGGGAGTCCAGGAAGAAAAAAAGTTAAGCAGCAATCCCCATTTGCTCCTGCCTTACTGCAACTTTTGAAAAATGGCACTTGGTCCTGAAACTGGTGCCAAAGTGACATCAAAATGTGCCTGTCACAAGGCCAACTGGTGCCGTTTTCTCATATGGTTGTACATCCATACAGCTGTGCAAGAAAATTATGCCAGATGGATCTGAGAATGGTACCATTTTTATATCACTTTGACACCAGTCTCAGGCCTGAGTGCCATTTTTGAATGGTTGTTATGGGGCAGGAGTGAGTGGGGATTGCTTCTGTCATTTTCTTTTTCCTGGACACACATGGAAGAGGTAAATGGTAGCTGGAATGGTCCCCAGCCTCTATTGATTTCTAGGGGGCAGAAGGGGGCATCTGAGGAAACCAAGGAGGTCGTGGCTAGGCTAGGCTCAGCCCAACTGGTTAGGCCTGGATTCAGATTTAATGGCAGGATTGGAAGGCCCAGGGAGACCCCAGAAATGCCCCAGAGAGTGGAGGTGGGAGACTGAGGAGACCCAGTTTCAGATTTTGTTTAGGATTTTTAAAATATTTATTTCACTTTGGCAAATGAACTAAACCGAAATAGACATTAAAATGAAACAAAAAGAAAATGCCTCACTCCCTCCTTGAAAGGAAAAATACATGGAAATGAAAAAAAATTAGCTGCACTTCACTGTTCAATATGTAACCCTTAGGCAGAATGGATCCTGTAACTGGCACCCAGGGTCACATAGGAAAAAGGAGATGGACCCTTTCTGCACAGAGTTCTCTCCGTCTCTCCATGGATAGCATTTCATTTTTTGATGATTAGAAAATTTGTACGATATTTCCTAAATCGTTATGGATCGGGAGACTGATAAAACGATTGCACTTTCCCCGAATTTTTCATCAGGAATCATTTTTCGGCTTAGTGCGCACAAATGGGAGTTAGCATAAAGTCTCAAATACCCATCAGAATGTAAATCCCAATTCTCATACCTTTCCTTAAATCTTCTAAAAGTATTTTCTTCTCCTTATCAAGTAAGAGAAGAGCACTTTCCTATCAAGTGACTCATACCTGAGTCAGCAGCAACCACAGTAAGGATGTTTCAAAAATACCTTCAGATCTTTCTTTCCTCTGCAAAAGGTAAAGATTTGATCCTCCCAGATACTACTCTGGTCTTCAAGTTCTTTTAGTGTGAAAGACACCTCTTTTCCTGTAACTTGGATGTTGACTTCCTGGGTACCAAGTTCACTCAACTCCAAAGATCAAAATAGTCTTTAGCTCCAATTAAATGGGAATTAATCAAAACAGAAAGTAAGGGTGGAAATAAAAGTCCTTGCCTTCAACTGAGGAGATAAGTCTCTTAAACAGGGTACTTAAAGTTGAAACTCCTCTACATTGGGTCGACTGACAGATCTATCCCCTGAAGGAGTGATAGATGTCTGCCAAAATCTTCCCTAACACTTGATCTAACCTTACACAGGGACACCCTAATCCTCTATGAAGGGATACCAAAGCTCTCACAGGAAAAACTCTCCAAAAAATAAGATTACCAGAACAAAGTAATTCCAGAATGGGTCCCACTGGCAGGTAGACCTACAGGGAAAACCAGACTCCTGACCCATCAATAATAAGAAAAAATATAAAGAGCAGGAAACAGAGAGCTCCTGTCCTCTTGAAAGGCTAACTTAGAAGCCATGAGGATTGATGGTGCTTGAGGATGATAAATAGCTAGTATATACCGTCTATAATTCCCACGTGGGGGGAAAAAAAACAAATCTCTCTTTTCTGAATAGCCCTGAGCCTCCCCAGCTAGTTAGTACATCCCTTTTAGTTAGAAAATGAGTGGTTCCCTACAAATATTTCTCAACTTCATTTCTAATACAGAGCTTTAAATTTGTGTCATTTTAACTAGGAGTTATGGATATTTCATTGAAGTCAAAACATGAAATTAAGTATGAAAAGTAAGTATTATATACAGTACATACCTTGAACAGCGCCTGAATGTAATCAACATTGAAGTGCCTAAAAAAGTGGAATATTAATCAAATAAAAAAATAAAATAAAATGTAGGATAAGTAATTATTGCACAATGAAAAAAAAAATCAAGCTAATGGTAGCAAACTCCCGAGAACTAGAGATGAACATACATTTTAAAAAGAAACCTTAATCCTGGGGTTTTTTTGTCGATCATCCAAAAAGGACATGAAAAAGGATCATCACTAATGCAGGCAGTGATGTACAAGGGTGCATCAAGTCATTTCTGGTGTTAGTTCGTATTGATTTATCACAGAAATGACCCATTTTGGTTATAATCATGGTTCCTGATGTCAGTCTGACATCACTGCCATAGTAGGAAAGGCTGAACTGAATATATTTTCTGTGTGCAATGAGGCAGTAGGTTCAGACAGTGCTAGAGAGAGAGGTAAATGAAAAGAAAAAGAGAATAGAAGGTAGTACAAATGAAGCCAGTTTCGAAGAGAATATCAGGCAGATCTAGCAACGTTCTGCTTCAGAAAAATAATTGATCAATGAAAACTTCCTGGTGCTTTCAATGGGAAAATAAAAACAACGGAGCAGAACGGGAGCAAGCATCTGATTAATCTGCAATAGTGTGACTGCACCCCACCATGAGAGTGACCCCTTTCCAAACTGAAGCATGCTTCAACTTTTTATTTCCAGCTTTCCTTGGGAAACATCCTGAGGTGCTGCTGGCATCATGTGTGCAGCCAAAGAGAGACAGCAAGAGCAGGCAGTCAGTAACCGGGTGTAATTCCAGCATATGATACGTACAGCTAACAGTGAGGCAAGCAGGGCCAGCCTGTAGGCAATGTGTGTCCCAGAGGAACAAGGGATTTCTATTTTGTATCATACTGAGATTCTTCTAATATTGTCTGTGCAACATGAACACAACTCCAGCAGTCAGATAGTAGCTCAGAGTACTATTGAGCATACATAGTTATGAAAGCAAGGTGGGGAGTTCCACTATGCCCAAAACAAGAGTGCCACAAATCAACTCAGTCCAGCTTTTTTTTTTTTTTTTAAGTCTCTGATCTAGTGTTAAAAAAGGAAAAAAAAAGACTAAGTGCCAAGCTGCCAGCAGGCACTGGAGCAAACATCAACACTCTGACAGTAACATTATGTACTTACAGCAGTAATTCTGGAAGCTGGTAAAATGAGTACTGGCAGCAGCATCAGGAAAGGAAAACCTAGGGGAAAAGTTCTAGGGCTCAGACAAGCAAAAGCAAATTTAAAAAGACATTTGCCTGGGTTTTGCAAGACTATAAAGTCATAGAAAAGTGAGCTAGAAGGTACTTCAAAAGATCATCTAGTCCATATACTGCCTTCAGGCACGATCTCCTGCACTTAGCTCTGTCCCAGCCCAATGGGGATGTGTTCTGCTCTCAAAAACCAGCGATAATGGAGATCCCTAGATATATTGTTCCAGTGCTTGACTACTCATGCAGTTGGGAAATTCTTCCAAATCTCAACCACTTAAATCATTCATTCTGCAACTTTAGTCCTTTACTTCCTGTCCTATTTCCAAAGAAGACTGGGAACAGCAACTACTACCACTACTAAATATTCGTATAGCACTACAAGGTATACACAGCACTGTATGATACACTTAAGAGGCAATACCTGCTCAATAGAGCTTACAATCTAGTGAAGACAGTCAAGAAAAAGATGAGTTTAGGTGAATCATGGATCAGAATTATAGTCTCAAAAATGGATTACTAGAAGCAGTTTAATTGAAGATGGGACTTCCTTTGTCTAATTGGTAAAACTGCAAGAAAACAGGTTATTGACCCATAAAACATCTATAAGTAAAAAAGCAGTGAAACATCCACTAGGGTTTTTTTTTAACCCCACACAAAGCTGAGCAAAAAAATTGAAGAATATGATGAATTTCACCAATCCCCATGAATCTGAAGCATATTGTGAGTGGATCTGTTGTGGATTTTGGCAGCAATGATCCTCTTCTAAGAAATGTTTGCAAACCCCTGTCGGATAAACCTGTGAACTTTGTGTGAGTTCATGGATTGATTTCATGAACCCCCTTTAAAAAACTAAAAAAAAAACTTTGCAAAGATCTTAATTATGTGTATGCGTTACTACATGGGTTATTTTCTGTTCTTATATTGATATGAGACATTTTACAACATTTTCATATTGTATAATGAAACAATAATGATAAATTATCCTTGTTTTAATCCCTTCTCTGTGTCTGAAAACTGTTTGCAAGTCATTCCTCTGCCATAGCTCCTCTAAATTGATTTGTTTGTCTGTGAGAAAAATATTCAAAGAGCTGCTGAGTATATTCCTGCTTTACCATCCACACCTCTACACCCACAGTTACTCTCATGCAGTGATTTTCTCTCTTTCCTACTCCCACACATACACAGGCCAAGTTTCCAAATGCTGCTGAGCAGCAAAGAGAACCATTTCATTTTAGAGGGTTTTCTTTAAGCAATGTTAAGTGAAATCTAATATTCTAATGTAACCTGTCCATCCTGCCAGTTACTACTAAGCCTCGGGGAAACACTAGATAGATTAGGATAGTGGAATGGGGGTTGGACCCATTCAAATCTAGTCCCTCCCTTTGAAGGGCCTGGGAATGGCCATCCCCCTAGAAGGCTTTATAGCTCTCCTGAGAGTCTGGAGGCAATCTCGTATCATTTTTGGAGCGTTAGGAGGTGATAGGCTATTACCTTTAGTTATATTTTCCAGGCCCATTTGGAAGGAACAGGCTAACCCAGCCTGGGAATCCTGACCAGAGTCGGGAGGGTGGTCCTGCCAGTTTATTCCCTAACTGGTCTGGATACCCCTCCAGGTTGTTTTTTGGGATTTTGTGCTTTTCTTCGTAGGAGCCTTCTTTGGCACCTGGGCCTTTCCTGGATTCAGGGAATGGGGACCCCTGTGTTCAGGACACCCAGGGATAGGGAAGACCTGACCATCCGAGGTAGTGACCCACTGCAAGGGATAACTCTAGTGTTATCTTCGTTTGGTTCAGGAAATAAATATTGTTGGACATCCAGGAGGAAGATTGTTGGCTTCCCTTTCCTACCTGCGGTGGAGCAGTGTAAGAAAACCTGCTTCTTGGGATCCTCCCATTGGAGTCTCGAGGAGAACCAGAGTCTGAAATAAATCAAAAGAAGTGGAGGGACCTGCTAAATGCAACAGAACTGCAAGGATTCTAGAGGACGCCCATCAGGATTCTTCACCCCTTGGGGAGAGAGAAAGTACTCTCTGTGTGAAGATAGGAATTTTAGTCATTCATGGAAGGGGTTTTTCTGACCAGCTAAAAGGTTACCCCGCCCATTGGGACCTCCTACTCACCTAATCCAGTAGGGTGGTAGGATCCCTTGCCTGTTGAAAGATTCCTGCACAGATAAAGGTGAACACTGTGAACAGTAGAAGAGGGACTGTGGTGCTGGAAACATATCTATTGTGCCATCTACAACTATTTTATTCAGTAAATTTGAGTTGCGTCCAGTAAATCCAGTGTATCCAATGTATTCATTTGTGCATGCAGCACCCACAGAGAAGTGACCCCTCTCCTGGGAGAAGTATAAGGATGTCAGCCACCCCTGCACTGGAACCTGAAATTATACCTTTCCCCCGAACCAAAAGGATCTACTACCTGGAGAAGGGGCAACAGAGAAGAGCTAACCCCACCCATGCAAGATAAACACACTGGGGTGGGGTTTACACTAGGATTTTGGCTGAAAAAGTGTCTAAATCTATCCAGGTAAAAATGAAGAAAGCCATTTCAAAATCCTGTTAACATCGGCTCGCTTGGTACTATTATCTACTGCTGCACTGACACGGCCAGTGTGACCGCGGTTTGCTCCTGCCCCATAATGATGACAGACTTAGGTAAGAGGATGAGGAGAGGCTTACGGGAATAAGGAGACAGACCAGTAGGGTGCTTTTTCATAGTGGGGCAAGGATTATTTTAAAATGAAATAAAATACACAAAATACATTTTGATTTAGGTTTGTTTTAAAAATGAAATGAAGCGAAAGAGTAATTTTTTTTTAAAACTTCCTGTTTCTTTTCCAACAAAAGCAAATTACACAATGCTGCTTCTGCTGCAGTCTCTCACATGTTCCCGGTGAAGGAGTCACTGCGCACCGACGTGCATATGCACGCCTTCACAGGAGGAGAGCACTTGTCACTCTTCCTCCTCGCGGCACACATGCCCCTGTCTCTTTCCCACACCATGCACCTTGGTTAGTAAATGCATCTAAAATCAGATTGATCATTCAGGAATAAATGTTTTAACTGTCTGCTATGGGGCAAAGTCTGCGGGTACTACTTATCCATGGACTTTGCAGCAATCCTCATAGGGAAAGAGTATGTGCACTTTCGCTTGAAATCTTTCTGTGGGTACCACCGACATTTGCACCTGCTTTTTCTGCTGGTACTTTTTTATGGAAAATAAGATATGTAAGATTTGAAAATGCATTCTTCACATGCCCCTGTGAATACCTCCTCTAGATGTAGCTAAAAGTAAATTTGTTGTGGAACAACATGAGTACTCTGAACCATACTGAGTGAAGACAATTTTCAGATAATCAGCATGCATTAATGGCTTTGAAATGTGTCCTTCCCCTATCAAATATAATTTAATTTGCCATATTGACATAAGACAAACTACTGAAACTACAAGAAAGTTACAATAGCAGGCAAATACAGAGATTTCAAAATACAATAATTTAGTGATTATTCACAGTGGGCCAGATTTTCAAAGGGTTATGTGCGCTGGGCCTATTTTAAAAAGGCCCAGCAACGCACATAAAACCCTGGGGACATGTAAGTTCTGGGACTTTATTAAAGGGCGGTCCGGGGACAGGGCGGGAGAAAGGACAGAGGCCTCCAACACACAGCGGCCATTGCCGCTGTGTTGGAGGATCGCGTGCCGACAGGCTGCCAGCGCGTGCAACTTGGCAGGAGCAAAAGGTAAGATAAACATTTTGGGGGGGTTAGAGTAGGGCTAGGGGGGGAAAGGTTAGGGGAAGGGGTGGGAAGGTTAGGTTAGGGGAAAGGGAAGTTCCCTTCCAGGTCGCTCTAATTTCGGAGCGGCATGGGAGGGAACGGAGGAAGGCAGCATGGCTCGGCATGCTCAAGGTGCACAATTGTGCACCCCCTTGTGCGCGCCAACCCCGGATTTTATAACATGTGTGCATCTGCGCGCGCATGTTATAAAATTGGGCGTACATATGTGTGCGCCGGGAGGTGCACATACATGTACGCCCACGCGCAACCTTTAAAAATCTACCCCAGTTCGTGTACTTTTACACATATTAGGGTAACTTTGTAACAGCCCACATAAATTTGAAGACAATTATCCACATATTTTATATCAATTTTCAAAAGGAAAGCAAACACACATTCTGTTTGAAAATTATGCAAAAAAGCTAACCACACATAATTACACCTACTAATTAGTATCCGGAGTATTTTTCCAGGACAAAATAACATGCATAACTTTGAAGATGCAAATGCAAGGGTATAAATGCAAACGCCTTCCAACTCCGCCTCTGGTATTGCCTTTGTTTACTTCAGGACAACTTACCCACATATCTGGTGGCCATTTCTGCAAGTAAAGCGCTATTTTACCCATAGAAATGTCTTTGAAATTGTTTTGTATTTATGTTAAATGTTTTATTTATACTTTGAACGAAGGAGACAGTTAAAACTAAAGGGTCATCATTCAAAAAATGGAAAATAGACCCAAATGATGAAAAAGGCAAGAGCATAACACTGGCAAGTTAAAGGTAAGATAGTAGTTACGCAGGCCAAGAGAGAATTTGAGAAAAAGATTGCCAGTGAGACAAAAACTAATGAAAGGTTTTTCAATTACTTTTGAATCAAAAAGCCTGTGCAGGAATCAGTTTGACCACTATATGACTCTGGGCATCATTTTCTAAAGTATCGCAGGCCTGCGATACTTTAGAAGATGAGGGGCGGGGGGCCGAAACGGGGGGCGGGCCTGCGCTAGCCGGCAGCGATCACACCGTTGCGGTGCGATCGCTGCTGGTTTCGCACCCAATAGCGCCACTATAGCAGGTGTAGCTATTGGAAGTGAAATTGGCAGCGAAAAGGCACTTATCTTTTTGCTGTGTACACCGTCGTCGAGGAGTCGGCCCCAGTGATGCCCCGACTCCTCCTCTTCCGGGGCCGACTCTGCCCCCATTTTGGTATCGCACGCGAAAAGGGACATTTTGCGTGTGAAACATCCCTTACCAAGTGTGATACGTTTGGAAAATAAGGCCCTAAGGGACAAAAGGGTTGCTTAGTGAGGACAAGGAAAAAGCAGACAAACTGAATGAATTATTTGCTCTGGTCTTTACAGAGGAGGATATTGGGAACATACCCACTTCTGAATATTCTTTAATGGTGGAGATTCTGTTCCATTTGGCATTACCGACCTGGGTTCCATCTCACTTCTGCCGTTCCTGTGCCTGATAACTGCCAGCTGTGATTGTCATGTTTGGTGGGCAGGGATTCCTCTTGTTGAATTCCTGAAGTCACCTCCAAACCAGGACGTTAAAATTGCCAACTCTACCAGAGGCAGAATTCCAGCAGCAGCATTTGTTCCATCTGGCATTACCCACTGTGCCTGATGACTGCCAGATATGATTGGCATTTCAGGTGGGCAGGCTTCCTATCATCAGACTCCTGACATCACTTCCACCCTTGGAACTTTAAATTGCTATCTCTACTGGAGGTGGAGTTCTAGCAGCAGTGTTTGTTCCATCTGTATTACCCGCCTGGGTTCCATCTCACTTCTGCTGTTCCTGTGCTTGATGACTGCTGGCTGTGATTGGTTTCATATTGTAATACAAAGAAAAAAAAACTTTGCACAGAAACATCATGATAACTAACATCATTGAATTTGAGATGGAAAATATAATAGTATAACAATCTTACTCTCATTATAATATTCAACAATATAAAGAGGAAGGAGAAGGAAAATTAAAGAGGAGAAATAACAATAGAACAAAAGTAAAGGCATTAGCACAAGACAATAACCCAGTCCTATCATTCAATATTACAGACGTAGCCACTCAAAGCTCTAAAGGAGATAATGTACATTTCTAGCCCTTCTATCTACAAACAACCTGAGCTGCTCTGGCAGAAAGAAAACAAAATAATCTTTATTTAACTCCACAATTATTTATTATTATTTATTTATTTAACAATTTTTATATACCGACATTCGTTTGGAAGACATCACATCGGTTTCCATAGAACAAAAATAGCCAACAGGGCTTTACAAGGAACTGAGTAAAGTAACTAGTGAGGGGGGGGGGGAGAGGGGGAGGGGGTAAGGGATATCTAAGAAGAAAGGAGGCACGTGATGCTTGAACTTCCTGGTGCATTCCTAAGAACTCATTCCTTCTTTTCAATGTAGCTTTAGCCAAATCTGGGTAGATCTTAACTTACAAGGTCATTCATCAAAATGCATTAGGATGTTATTTCGGGCATTAGGGCCCTAACACCCGTGATAACACCATAGCGCATGCGTTATTTTTCGCATCACATTATGTGTATACAAATTCCAAAAATTTAGTGAAAGGGGAGGAGTTTGGGTGGGGTTTATGAAAATGAGGGGTGTTTAACATTGTGGGCAATTGCATAATGAACGTTATCACACGTTTTACTGCTGGAAATAACTACAGTCAAAGGGAGGAGTTTGGGTGGGGTTTATGAAAATGAGGGGTGTTTAACATTGTGGGCAATTGCATAATGAACGTTATCACACGTTTTACTGCTGGAAATAACTACACCTTCTTTCCTGTCATTAAGCTATGCATATACCTGAAACAGGATTTACGATAAATATCCTGAATCCAATTTTGGGCAGGGGAGAGAGAGAGAGAGAGAGAGAGAGCCTCTGAGGTGGCACACATACATAGATACCACTATAGGAGGGTCATCTAGTAACTCGAAGTGTGTTTTTGGTGGTGGTCTAGAGTTTAGGGGCGGTTTTACATGAACAGTCAGATGTATGAACAGCACAGTACACAGTGAAGATTTGATGTAATTTGGAATGAGGAAAGGTACACAAAGATGAGATTTCCACAATGTTCTCTTACCCTAGCTTGTTAGCACCCAGGTAGAGAGTGCATTCATTCATAATAAAACTCATATATAAAGGAAACAAGTAACAAATGTGGATGTCTCAATCATTTCACATGCAGGTGATTCCAAAAAAGCAGCAAAATTCCCGGAAGCCACAGAAATCAATGATACAGCCACCTGCGCAGGTCTCAGTCTTCTAATCTCTCATTTTTCCATTCTTGTCATTATGTCTTCAATCCCAGTGCATATGGGGGGAGGTTGCTTTGGAGATCTAGAACATAAATCCTTTATTAAGGCTAATCCTTTTTCTTATTATTCTCATCTGATTTTTTGATGCTGATCACAGATATTACTTTGAAATGTACAACATGTAAGGTGTTTGAGAAACAATCAATTTTGTGTTACAATAATTGTGAAATTTTAAAATATAATCTCACATACATATATTTTCTTGCTGGACAGTAGTTTTTATGATTTTTAAAATTCATGTCATATTTTTGAGGGCCATAAGCAACATAACATGTAACAGATACTAACTTTTTTTAAAAATACACAAAGAAACTCTGCCTGATCATGCCAGAACTTGCTCGGGCAAGCCCCAGCTCGGCTACAAGATTTCAACAAATGATTCCACGCATAACTGACACCAAGATAAAAGATGGTGTTTTCATTGGCCCACAAATCCGAGCTGTGATGATGGTCTTCTGCAAGGTACAGAATGTGTTGTGTGGACAGCCTTCAAGAATGTTGTTTGTAACTTTCTAGGCAACTATAAGGCAGCAGATTATGGGGCAGATTTTTAAAATTACGAGTTCAGTTAAGAATATTTGTAATGTTTCAGCATTTTCAGTATCATGTGGGCTTTTTAACACAAAATATTTGTGTTCCAAATAATCATATCTTGACTCATAAATTGCAGATGTTATTCTTGACAGAGACTTGGCTGATAAGAGAATAATCTTATTGCTCACTCAAGCTTGTTCCCAGGGTTATTCGTATTTATACAGGAAGAGAAGTTCCAGTGCGGTAGGGGGAGTTGCATTGATTTTTAATTCTGATTAATAATTAAGATCTATGTATTTATTTATTTATTTAGATTTGTATTCCGCTTTTCACACTTTTTTCAGCAGTTCAAAGCGGATCACATAATTATAATTTGATATAAGATAATTATCTTTAAGATCTACTCATTATATTGATGATATTTTATTTCAGTTCCTCTTGCCTCCAAAATTGTTTTTTTCTTCTTGTCTATAGCCCTTCTGAGCCCTCCTTTCAGCCACTATCCGAAACAATGGAAATTATTGCTGAAATTACAACTCAGTTTTAGAATTTATTAATATTAGGATACTGTAATGTTCATTTTGTTTCTTTGGATTAGTTGGTTAAAATATGTTTTGGGTCTTTTTTAATGGTTACATTTTGTAACGTATTCAGCTGGGCATCTATTACATCTCATTTTTTCTTCAAAAGATGATACACTGATTTCAGTTTCATTTCCATGGTCTGATCATATGTTAATCTAATTTGAACATGTAGATTCCAAAAAGCCAGTCATCTAGTATTTTAGTTCAATTTAGGGACTTAAAGAATTGGCAAGCCTTGGGGGGGTCAGGAGCCCCCTCCTGACCCCCCCAAGGCTTGCCAATAATCCCTGGGGATCCAGCAGGGGTCCGGGAGCGATTTCGTTTTCGGCTGCCAGTAACCAAAATGGCGCCGATAGCCTTTGCCCATACTATGTCACAGAGGCTTTCGGCGCCATTGGTCAGCTCCTGTCACATGATAGGAGCACAAGATGGCGCCGATGGCCATGTGACAGGGGCTGGCCAATAGCGCCGAAAGCCCCTGTGACATGGTAGTTCGGGCTATTCGGAGGCGCGCGGCTTGCACTGGCACGGAGGGCAAATAGAAGCCGGGACCCCGCTGGACCACCAGGGATCTTCGTAAGTCTTGGGGAGGGATCGGGATGGGGGGGGGGTTGTATATGTATGCTTTAAAACGTTTTTAAGTGCTTGGGGTGGGTTTTTTTTAGCTTCGATTACTGATTCGTTTTTCGGCCCCGTTTTCGGGTTTCCTCGTTTCGTTTTTCGAAAAAACGAAACGAGAAAACCCGAAATGTACCACGAAGTACTCGAACCGAAAAACGACCCGGTAGAAAAAAACGAAGCACATCTCTATGCAGGCATCAGAAAAAGAAGCGGGAGCATTAGCATTATCAGGAACAAGCAACGAAGAAAAATATGTAAACAAGTGAGATTTAATTTCTGATCGAAAAGCCTGGAAAAAGTCAGTCGTGAATCCATCGGGTCCAGGCAATTTCCCACACGCTAAAGATCCGATGGCAGATTCAACTTCTTGAAGCATGATTAGAGCATCTAGAGTCAGTGACTGAGCAGGTGTTAATTCTGGGTGGAGTAAGGAGGATAAGAAATGAGCGATTTCTTCGGGAGAGGACTGTGTCTCCGATTGGTACAGCTTGTCATAGAAATCAGAAAAAGCTTGGAGAATATCGTCATCTTTTGTTAAGAGTTGATGTGTATCTGATTGAATTGAATTTATCCTTTTTTTCTCTTCTCTCTTTTTTAGATATGAAGCAAGTAGTTTGCCGCATTTATTATTTTCTGCATAGTAATTTGCTTTAGAGCGAAACATTCCTAACTTTACCTGGTTACTCAGCTGTAAGTTGTAATGGTAATGGACTTTCATTAAAGAAGAGAGAGTGTCTGAGGTTGGGGAGGCAATGTGGGACAGTTCTAAAGAAGTGATCTCATCCAGTAGCTTTTTTTGTAGCTGCATTTTGAGCCTTCCTGGAGGGGATAATGTAACCAATAATTTCACCATGGATGGCGCACAAATGTACACCTGATTTTATAACATACACGCACTGCTGCGCGCATGTTATAAAATCCAGCGTCGGCGCGCGCAAGGGGGTGCACATTTGTGCAACCTGCGCGCGCCGAGCCCGGCGCGCATTGCCTGTTCCCTCCGAGGCCGCTCTGAAATCGGAGTGGCCTCGGAGGGAACTTTCCTTCGCCCTTCCCCCACCTTCCCCTCCCTTCCCCTACCTAACCCACCCACCCCCACCTTTGTTGCCAGATTTACGCCTGCTGAAAGCAGGCGTAAATCTGCGCGCGCCAGCGGGCTGCTGGCGCGCCATCACCCGACCCAGGGGCTGTCCGGAGGCCTCGACCACACCCCCGGGCCGGCGCCATGCCCTGAACCGCCCCGAACCGCCCCCGAACCGCCCCTATTACGAAGCCCCGGGACTTACGCGCATCTCGGGGCTGTGCGCGCACCGGCGGCCTATGCAAAATAGGCGCGCCTGCGCACGAGGGCCCTGCACGCGTAAATCCAGCCGGATTTACGCGCGCAGGGCATTTAAAATCCGCCCCATAACGTATGCACGTAACCCTTTTAAAATGCGCCCCTATGTCGAACAGGTTAAAAATCTGCTTCAGGCATACAAATTGATGAAGTGCAACATGTCATTGAAGATACATGTTCTTCATTCCCACTTGGACTTCTTCCCAGACAGCCATGGTGCTGTAAGTGACGAACATGGTGAAAGGTTTCATCAAGACATTGTCAAAATGGAGAAATGGTATCAAAGGCAAATGAAACCCCCTCCATGCTGTGTGACTATTGTTGGACTGTCATCCGTGAAGCGTTGGACAGTGATTACAAATGAAAATCTGCAGCAAAACATTTTTAGTTTTGTTTTCTGGTGTCAACATTGCCATTATAGCTTATGACGCTACAGACACATAACAATGCTTAATGTATATCGCACTTTTCTGGCAAACAGTACCTGATACAGGCAAAATAAATGCATATTTGTGTTCAGCTTGTTAAAATCTACTTGTTTCACCGAAGGTTGTGGAGGAAACAAAATGTTCCCAGAAATGTGTTTACCAGTGTTATTTGAAGTTTATGATTGTTTTTCATTTTGTACCACCACTTGGGTAATGTGTTTTAATAAATGAAAAATGAAATAAAATGAAATAAGTGTGACAATTGAGGATGTAACAGATCAGATTGGCAAAAAAGTAATACATCATTGGGAGTGGATGGCATCTACCCCAGAGTTTTAAAAGAACAAAAACATAAAATTGCTACCCTGTTACTAGTAATCTGCAACCTTTCATTTAAAGCAGTCAGGATTCTTAAGGGCTGGGTGGCCATCATGATGCCAATTTTTAAAAAGGGCTACAGAGGTGATCCTGAAAACCTGACATCATTGGCCATATAAATAGATATAGCATAATGTGGTAGAACCAACATGATTTTAGCAAGGGGTAGTCTTTTCTTACCATTCTTTTACAATTTTTTGAAGGTATAAACAAATGAATATAACGGTGAGCCAGTTAATGTAATGTATTTATTTACTTATTAAGAAGGATTTTTTTTTTACCTGCTCTATCCAATATTAATAGTGAGGAACATCAAAACATCCATAATCTAATACACATTTAAAACCATAAAACAATCAAGAAAGCAAAAATATACATAGCTTGGACTTTTAAAAGGTATTTGAAAAAGTTCGCCATGAGAGATTCCTCAGGAAATTATGAAGCCACAGGATAGGAGGCAGTGTTCTATTGTAGACTGAGACCTGTGCTGTTAACGTATTCATAAATTATCTGGAAAAAGGAATAGCTTTCTTTTGTCTACATGATTAGATTTGCAGATGACATAAAATTATTCAAATTTGTTAAAATAGCAGAGGATTGTGAGGAACTACAGAAGGACCTATTGAGACTAGGAGACTGGACATCTGAATGGCAGATGAAATATAATGTAGAAACGTACAAAGTGATGCACAAAGGGAAATATAATCCCAACTACAGGTACATGATGCTGGGTTCTGTACTGGGAATCACTGCCCAGGAAAGGACCTTGAAGTCCTTGTGGACTATGCATTGAAATATTTGGCTCAGTGCATGGTAGTAGTCAAAAAAGCAAATAGAATGTTAAGAATGATCGGACAAGAATGGAGAATAAAACAGAAAATATCACATTACCTCTGTGTAGAGACATAGTGCAACTAAACCTTGACTACTGTGTGCAGTTCCGGTCACCCCATCTCAAGAAATACATAGTGCAAATAAAAAAGATGCAGAGGAGGGCAACAAAAATGATGAAGGAGATGGAACATCTCTCCTATGATGAGAGGCTACACAGGCAAGGACTCTTTAGCCTGGAAAAGAGATGGTTGAGTGGGGGCAAAATAGAAGTTCTTAAAATTATGAGTGCATGTCCTAAAGGACATGCACCTAGCTCTTAATTCCAACAAGACTGAGCTATTAATCATAACTAATAGGCAACCGATCCCAGACATCCCTCCTGCTTACTCAGCTACCATATTCCCATCGCACACTCCCAACTTAGGAGTTATTATTGATAATCACCTCTCATTTAAACCATTCATCAAATCCATCATAAAAGACTGCTATTTTAAACTCCAAACAATAAAGAAACTCAGACCCCTACTACACTTCAATGATTTCCATACAGTCCTCCAAGCTATTATTTTATCGAAAATTGACTATTGTAATGCGCTCTTACTTGGCATTCCTGCAACACACACTAAGCCACTTCAACTCCTACAAAATGCCGCCGCTCGGATATTGTCAAACACAAAGAAAAGAGATCACATCACCCCCACACTTATTGAACTACACTGGCTCCCTATACAGTCACGAATTATTTATAAAACACTCTCGATCATACATAAGAGTCTAGTAAATTCCAACCTCAACTGGCTTAACCCCCCCCCCCCTCTTACCTCGCACCTCCAAGAGACCTACACGCCCAGCCCTCCAAGGAACACTCCATGCCCAATCTATTAAATCTTTTAAACTCTCCTCCACTATTAACAGAGCCTTTTCTCTTGCCAGCCCCACCATATGGAACTCACTGCCCCATGATATCCGCATAGAGACCTATACCCCCACTTTCAAAAAGAAACTTAAAACCTGGCTCTTTCAGCAAGCCTACTCCATCTCACCCCCTATTACATAAAACCCCCCTATGAATGTTATACTGATATCTTGGTATGAACGCCTTTATGTCTGCTGATTTTGTACTTTGCACTATCATGTATATAGTTATAGTTATATTCCATAGCATCTACCCATTGATGCCTGTTATATGTAAGGGCTCCTCCCATAAATTATTTATATGTTACCTAGTTCATCATATTATATTATGTTATCTGTTATATGTACGGGCACTGCCCAATGGTTTTTTGTTCACTGTGAACCGATACGATGTGTGAACGGATATCGGTATAAAAGAAATGTTAAATAAATAAATAAATAAATAAATAAATAAACAAACAAACATGGATAAATAAAGGATGGTTAGTTATCTTTTCAAATAGTGCTAAGGGAACACTCCCTAAAATCAACAACCAGCAAATTCAAAACAAATAATAGAACTTACTTTTCACTCAGTGCATCATCAAGCAGTAGAATCTGTTGCTAGAGCAGTGGTTCTCAACTGAGTTCTCAGGGCATATCTAGTCAGCCAAGTTTTCAGGATATTCTCACTGAATAAGCATGAGATAGATTTGAATGCACTGCTTCTATTGTATGCAAATCTGTTTCATGCATCTTCATTGTAGATATCCTGAAAACATGACTGTTCAGGTGTGCCCCAGGAACTGTGTAAAAACCACTGTGCTAGAAGCTGTGATCAAGGCAACTAGCACAGCAGATTTGAAAAGAAGTTTGAATAAGTTCCTGGAGGAAAAGTTCATAATGCATTCGTAACCAGGTAGACAAAAGAAATCTCTTCCTATCCCTGAGAGTGAGTAGTAAGAATTAGATCTACTTTATAGGATAGATCTGCTAGGTACTTGAGACCTGGCTTAGCCACTGTCAGAGACAGGATTCTAGGCTAGTTGGACCTTAGTCTGACCCAGCATGTCAATTTATTATCTTACGTTCTCATGCAATTGCACTGTGCTACTGGCATTAATCAGTGATCAATATGTTTTGTTATTACCCAAATATTTCTTGCTCTGTACAAAGTATAAAACAAATTCCATAATTGCTACCAAGGAATGCCTGTCATAAATAATTCTGCCTTGTATCTGTTTAATTTTTATGTTTTATTTTCTTGGCACTGGAATGAAAGACAATTTTGTTCCAAAATATGTTCTTGTTAAATTAAATAATGAACCTGTCATTTGGATTGTGTTGTTTCTTTGGACCAAGTTTTCAGAAAAGAAATCTTGCACTATTGCAGGTTAGAAACTTACAAATGTCTTTCCTAGTCAACTCATTCAGCTGTGTGTACATCGCCAGTTATGTATACATGTTCATGTTTTTAAATAAAGTTTTGCTTAATTTGATAAGTATATAACAGAGGAAGAGAGGACATTTAGAGAAGGGAAGTGATTTATAGTGTTTTGACCTAGGTGAAAGAGATGCAGAGCTAAAGAACAGAGCAGTGTGGTGAGTGAGAGGCAGATATGATGAAACAGATCTGACACAGATAACTCAAGGGGGATCTTCCTTGTTGTTCATATGACATGCCCCAGGCTACTCATATATGTGTATAGCAGGGACTTGACATATTTGAATTATGTCTCAAGGTGCTTGGCTCTTACTCATTTCATGATATTAAGCTGGATTACCGTACATATAGGTCTTCTATCAGATTTTGGGTCTTAGTACCTGTTAGGTGTAAATGCTTTACATGTTAATGAGACAAACATTCTGGAAATAAGTTGAACCTTTAGCATTTTTATGCTCTAATATACTCTATTGGCCTAAATTTTCTGTACTCTAGTTAAGGACATTTATCAGTAATAGCACAGCAGTGCCATAGCTTTCTCATGCAGTCAGTGGGGTTGATATAGCAAAGATCTGGGCTTGCATTAAGCTTTCTTCAGCGTTTAACACTTGGTCAAAATGAAATCTGATATGTGGCAAACAACACAAACCCAATCTGAAGCTGTGGTTTTGGTACTGTTCAGCACTAAATAATACTAGGCATATGCAGAGGAAACGTTTTCGTTTTGGTTCATTTATTCATTATGTAGGTCACTTTCATTTGTTTCATTAGTTTAAAATAAACAAAAACATGTTTGTTTCATCCATTTCATAATTTTCCATTAATGTCAGTGGGGGAAGCAACTCAGCCTATTTTAAGCTTCAAAATTGTGATTTTTTTAATCAATTCTAATGAAACTTATTGGAAGACAACATAAAAAGGGAGAAGATAACTCCAAGGGCCCAAGACTGTGGCAAAATGACACCAAAAGAGACATGAATAGCCTAAGTCAGGGCTTCCCAAACCTGTCCTGGGGACCCCACAGCCAGTCAGATTTTCAGGATATCCACAATGAATATGCATGAGATACATTTGCATACCATGGAGACTCAGTATTTGCAAATTTATGTCATACACATTCATTGTGGATATCCTGAAAACCTGACTGGCTATGGGGTCCCCAGGACAGATTTGGGAAGCCCTGGCCTAAGGCATTGTAAATGAGCAAAAAGTTACAAGCAGTTGTAGGAGATCTCCAAGGTACCATCAGAGGAGCAAAGCAGAAACAGCAAGTGGGTCATCCATTGCTCCGATCATGTGACAGGGGCCGGCCAATGGCACTGATAGCCCCTGTCACATGGCAAGGGCAAAGGGCCATCGGCACCATTTTGATTAATGGCAGCCAATGGCCCACGAAGGGGAGATCACTCCTGGGACCCCCGCTGGACCACCAGGGACTTTAGGCAAGTTTTGGGGGGTCGGGAGGGTAGGAGATTGTAAATAATTAAATATGAAGGGTTGGGTTGGGTTTGGGATTTTTTTTTTATGTGCCTTTTCTCCCCCACCTGAAAATGATAAGAAAACCATACAAACTTTCGTGGGGTTTTCCTATCATTTTCGGGGACCCCCGAACCGCAACGAAATAGGAAATATTGTCTATATTTCCTATTTTGTCACAAACGAATGCACATCCCTAATCAAGAACCACCAAAGCTTCAAAAGAGGGCACTGGTAACAATAGAATGAACCCACAAAGACAGAGCATGAGGGGCAAATTGAACCAAGCTTGGCATGAATATCCTAAGGCATCATGAAGGGGGCAGAAATAAAATCCAGGTACCAATAGAGAAACAAAGCAGTGGCATGTAAACTCCAAGACACAATGAGAGGTGCAAAACAGCCACTCACAGTAGCAAGAAAATAAGAACATTAGAAATTGCCATACTGGGTCAGACCAAGGGACCATCAAGTCCATCATCCTGTTTCGAACAGTGGCCAAACCAGGCTACAAGAACCTGGCAAGCACCCAAAAACTAAGTATAGCCCATGCTACTGATGCTACTAATAGCAGTGGCTATTTTCTAAGTCAACTAGATTAATAGCAGGTAATGGACTTCTCCAAGAACTTATCCAATCCTTTTTTACACCCAGCTACACTAACTGCACTAACCACATCCTCTGGCAACAAATTCCAGATCTCAACTGTGCTTTAAATGAAGAAGAATTTTCTCTGATTACTTTTAAATGTGCTACATGCTAACTTCATGGAGTGACCCCTAGTCCTTCTATTATCAGAAAGAGTAAATAACCGATTCACATGTACCTGTTCTAGACCTCTCATGAATTTAAAGAACTCTATCATATCCCCCCTCAGCAGTCTCTTCGCCAAACTGAACAGCCCTAACCTTCTTAGTCTTTCCTCTCTGTACCTTCTCCATCACAACTATGGGCCAGATTTTAAAACATATGCGTGTGGCCTACATGTGCACACGCTACCCAGCGTGTGCACATGTAGGCCTACATGTAGGCGCATGTTATAAAGTCCAGAGTTGGCATGTGCAAGGGGGTATACAATTGTGCACCTTGCACGCACTGAGCCCTATTCGAGCCCCGCTGCCTTCCCCTGTTCCCTCCCAGGCCGCTCCAAAATTAGAGTGGCCTTGGAGGGAACTTCCTTAACCCCCACCCCACCTTCCTTCCCTTCTCCTACGTCTCGCGCCCTTTCCTCCCTACCTTTGTTGCTTTCGTTTTTTTTTATTATAAAACTTACTTCAGCCCTGGGGCTGAAGTAAGTTGCGCGTGCCGGCCAACTGCTGGCGCGCAATCCCCAGCCCAGCGGCCATGCAGAGGCCTCTGGCCACGCCCCCATCCTGCCCCTGGACCGCCCCGCCCCCATACCGCCCCTTTTGTAAAGCCCCGGGACTTACAGGTGGCCCAAGGCTTTACATGCATCACTGGGCCTTTTGAAAATAGTCCCTGCACGCGGAGGATTTACGCGCATAACCTTTTAAAAATCTTTGAAATTGTCTAATTCGGGAAAAACGAATGCACATCTCTATTATCCACTATGACGTCTAGATCTCCTTCCTGGGCAGTAGCTTCTAATATGTAACCTAACATCATGTAACTACAGCTTGGATTATTTTACCTAAATGCAACAACTCACACTTATCCACATTAAATTTCTTTTGCCATTCGGATGCCCAGTTTTCCAGCCTTGCAAGGTTCTCCTGCAATTTATCAAAATCTGTGTGTGATTTCACTACTCTGAATAATTTGGTATCATCTGCAAATTTGATTACCTCACTCGTATTCCATTCCAGATCATTTATAAATATATTGAAAAGAACTGATCCTAGTACAGATCCTTGAGGCACTCCACTGTATACCCTTTTCCACTGAGAAAATTGTCCATTTAATCCTGCTGTTTCCTGTCTTTTAACCAGTTTGTAATCCACAAAAGGACATCTCCAGCTATCCCATGACTATTTACTTTTCCTAGAAGCCTCTCAGGAGGAACTTTGTCAAATGCCTTCTGAAAATCCAAATACACTACATCCACCAGTTCACCTACATCTATATGTTTATTAAACCCTCCAAAAAAGTGAAGCAGATTTCTAAAGCAAGACTTGCCTTGGGTAAAGCTATGCTGACTTTGTTCCATTAAACCATTTCTTTCTATATGTTCTGTGATTCTGTTCTTTACAACCCTTTCCACTATTTTTCCTGGCACTGCAGTCAAGCTAACTGATTTGTATTTTCCTGGATCACCCCTTGGAGCTCTTTTTAAATATTGGGCTTACATTAGCCATCCTCCAGTCTTCAGGTACAATGGATGATTTTAATGATAGGTTACAAATTTTAACTAATAGATCCAAAATTTCATTTTTTAGTTCCTTCAGAACCCTGGGGTGTATGTCATCTGATCCAGGTGACTTCAGTTTAACAATTAGGACTAACACATCTTCTAGGTTCACTGCGACTTGGTTCAGTTCATCTGAACCATTACCCATGAAAAACCTTTCTGGAATGGGTTTCTCCCCAACATCTTCTTTAGTAAACACCAAAGGAAAGAAATTGTTTAATCTTTCTACAATGGCTTTATCTTCTCTAAGTGCCCCTTAAACCCCTTGACAGTCCAACTGACTCCCTCGCAGGCTTTCTGCTTCGGATATATTTTTAAAAGGTTTTTACTGTGAATTTTTGCCTCTATGGCCAACTTCTTTTCAAATTCTGTCTTAGCCTGTCTTATCAATGTCTTACATTTAACATGCCTGAGCTTATGCTTTATCCTATTTTCTTCTGTTGGATCCTTCTTCCAATTTTTGAATGAAGATCTTTTGTCTAAATTAGCCTCTTTCACCTCACCTATCAACCATGCCAGTAATCGTTTTGCCTTTCTTCCACCTTTCTTAATGTGTGGCATACATCTGGACTGTGCTTCTAGGATGGTATTTTTTAACAATGTCCACGCCTCTTGCATATTTTTTACCTTTGTAGCTGCTTCTTTCAGTTTTTTTCTATTTTTCTCATTTTATCAAAGTTTACTTTTTGAAAGATAAGCACTAGAGCCATGGATTTGCTTACTGTCCCCCTTCCTGTCATTATTTCAAAGGTGATCATATTATGATCACTGTTGCCAAGAGGCCCCATCACCTCTCTCACCAAATCCTGTGCTCCATTAAGAATTAGATATAAAATGTATCCCTCTCTCATCGGTTCCAGAACCAATTGTTCCATAATGTCATTTATTCCATCCAGGAACTTTATCTCTCTAGCATGTCCTGACGCTACATTTACTCAGCCGATATTTGAGTAATTGAAATCTCCCATTATTACTGCACTACCAATTTGGTTAGCTTCCCTAATTTCTTTTAGTATTTCACTGTCCATCTCACCATTGTGGCAGGGTGGATGGCAGTATACTCCTATCACTATACTTTTCCCCAACACACAAGTAATTTCTACCCATAAAGATTCAATTGTGCATTTAGTCCCATGCAGGATCTTTATCCTGTTGGACTCTATGCCATTCCAGACATAAAGTGCCACCTCACCTCCCAGATGCTCCTCTCTGTCATTGAGATACAATTTGTAACCCGGTATTGCACTGTCCCATGGTTATCCTCCTTCCACCATGTCTCTGAGATGCCAATTAAGTCTATGTTATCATTCACTGCTAAACATTCTAATTCTCCCATCTTAGTTCTTAGACTTCTGGCATCAACTTACAAGCATTTCAAAGTTTGTTTTTTGTTTGAATTTTCATTCTGCTTTCTAATTGATAGGGATAAATTGGAATCTTTAAGCTCAGGTGAGTTTTAATTACAGGCACTTGGATTACTTTTCTTATTAATGTTGGGATGCCCTTATTAGGGCATCCCAACATCACTTTTGGGATGCCCTAATTTTAAGGCATCATTAGTATCCTTTGAAGATACCTCCCTCCAAACCATGCACTGCTGAGAGACTGATGGCTTTCTCCTTTGTTCTAGTTTAAAAGCTGTTCTATCTCCTTTTCAAAAGGTTAGTGCCAGCAGCTTAGTTCCACCCTGGTTAAGGTGGAGCTCATCCATTCAGAAAAGACTCCCCTTCCCAAAAAGTTTCCCCAGTTCTTTACAAAACTGAATCCTTCTTCCTTGCACCATCGTCTCATCCACACATTGAGGTTCCGGAGCTCTGCCTGCCTCTAGGGACCTGCGCGTGGAACAGGGATCATTTCAGAGAATGCTATCCTGGAGGTTCTGGATTTCAACTTTCTACATAAGAGTCTAAACTTGACTTCCAGAGCCTTCCTCCCATATTTTACTATATTGTTGGTGCCCACATGTACCACAACAGCCAGCTCCTCCCCAGCAATGTCTAAAATCCTATCTAGGTGATGCTTGAGGTCTGCCACCTTCACACCAGGTAGGCATGACACCAGGTGATCTTCATGCCCACCAGCCACCCAGCTGTCTATATTACTAATAATTGAATCACCAACTAGGATGGCTGACCTAACCCTTCCCTCCTGGACAGTAGCCCTGGGAGACACATCCTCAGTGTGAAAGAACAATGCACCACCTGGAGAGCAGGTCCTTGCTACAGGATCTTTTCCTGGTGCACCAGATTGATGCTTTCTGATCATGAGACCTTCTTCCTCCAAGGCAGCACCAGGCTTGCCAGTATGAAATTTTGACTTGGCTACTATGTCCCTGAAGGTCTCATCTATATACCTTTCTGTCTGCCTCATTTTGTCCAGGTCTGCCACTCTAGCCTCCAGACATAAGACTCATTGTCTGAAAGACAGGTGCTCTTTGCTTCAGTTGTGCATGCACAACTTCTCACCAGTGGGTAAAAAATCATACATGTGACACTCGATGCAAAAGACTGGGAGGCCCATCTCTTGCTGCTGGACTATTGCCTTCAGCTCAAATTTGTTCATTCCTAGTTAAGTTTTAGGTTGATATGGGAGTAGAAATGTGTCTAATTAGGGTCCTTTAAATGAATTAGTGTATTCAATATATATCTGGTAATGGCCTACAAGGGAATGATCAAACTCTCAATAAGGTATGGGGAATTTGTGAAGTGAAGTTATTGGGCTGATTTTGTGTGTGTGTGTGTGTGTGAAAGTGGCACCTGCCTATACATTAAAGGATTAGCTAGGGATGGGTGGGGGAGGGGTGGGAGGGTTGGGAAAACAAAGACACTAACTTGTTTATTATCTGCTGTATTGACTATTTGAAACAAATAAACACTATTTAAAAAGCAAACACACAAACACACTAATTAATATACCCCAATAGTTTACTTTTCCCTAATACTTTTACAAAATTTCCCAAGCAGAACTTACTGATTCCTTTCAGCTACCAGAAAGGTGATCCTCTCCTCTCAATGCTCCCACTGGATTGTGGGTTACTGAGCTCTTCCCTTGCAATATATCTTGTGCTTCTAAGGTAAATTAGTTCAGATTTAAAAAACAAACACTAACTTCTGTTTATAAACTCTATTAAAAAAAAAACCACACAAATTAATATACCCTAATTGTTTACTTCTCCCCAATACTTTTACAAAATTTTCCAAGCAGAACTTAGTGATACCTTTTAGCCACCAGCAAAATCTGAGGTTTGGCATGACAGCTGAATATCAGAAAGACAACAAGATTTAGCATGAGGGGGTATAGCATCAATACAGAGTGGCATCAAGACCCTCAAGCTGTAGAGTCTGGGGTATGGCAGCAAGACCTCCAAGGTGTAAAGCCTAGGAATGACAGGAAGGCTGAGTAGCAGAAAGACTCTGAAAGTGTAAACTCTGGGGTATGGAAGCAAGACTGATTGGCAAGATATCCAAGGGGTTTCAAAAGGAGAATGGCAGTAAAACAATGGAAGGAAGGTACCCAAATTTTAGCATCAAAGATATTGCAGCAAAGCAGAGTGGCAGCAAGACTCTCAAGGTGGTTTATCAGGGGAATGGCAGTTAGACATAGTGGCAGCAAGTCCCCTAAGATGGTACATAGTAAAAAATAAAAAAACAGTAAATGTCAGCAGAAAAAGCCAAGTGGTCCATCCATCCTGCTCAGCAAACCTTGTTCGTTTTGTTTTTAGTTTTTAGGGTAATTGTTGCTCTGTGTAGGTTATGTTTTCTGCTGGTATTCAGGAAGCACCTTCAGACAGCTTTTTGATCTAAAAGGCAAATTTATTGATAGCAATACAAAGACAATATATAAAAAGAAACAAGGAAAAGAGGAAGTCGTTGTTTCCTGGAGACGCAGGTCAGTGGCAACTGGGCATCAAGCTTGCTTCTCAGATGCGGAGCTCTTCGGATGGAGTTTTTAAACTTTTTGCACTGTCCAATAGAAATACATTGATGCACATCCTGGGTGTATTAATTTCAGTCAATATCCAATTATGAACGTAGCTTTATTGTCCAATCAGGTACCGTCTCTGGGGTGTTGCCATCTTCCGGTATTGAGCTTGCCAAAGCACATGGTTGTGGAATATGTTGCCAGCAGAATCAGGAAATACACATTCAGGCTTAAGGCCTATATACATTCCCCCCCTTGAATCGTTTGGGAAACGATTCACCAATGAAAGGCTGAGATTGTATTTCCTGGAATGAAATGGTCATAGCATCAATTTAGTATGACCCACCTTTTTGTACTGTTAAAAATGGCTTCCATATTCCTTATGGTGTTGAATCATTATTTTTATATAACTCACATTCACAATCACAATCACAATTGTTCAGGCATACTCATTTTGTACTTTGTTTTATTGTCATTCAATCTCACATTCATTCTTCATTCAGGTATTGTTCTGGCCTTCTTCCAGTTGATCCAAGATTCTGTAACGTGGTCCTATTAGCAGCATATGAATCAATAGATCTACCTAATGATTGATTATTGATTGTAAATGAATGGTTAGAATAGTTGAAGCAATAATCCATCATTCTACTCAGGGTTAATGCCACTGTCTTAGGTTGCCCAGGGTACGCAATCCTAATGATTTGCTACCTGGTGCTTACCCGTCATCGTTAAGCATAACAGCCTGAGGAAGTAACATTGCTGCTGGTAAATGAAAGGCCTCCTTTAATATGGTATAGGAGTTCATAGTTGTCTTCACAGTAATGCAGGATGATGTCTTAGGCCATTAAAATAACAAACTTCATTCATTCTCACAATTAACCATTGCAAACTCACTTAGAAATGTAAGCCACTTTAAACTGTGTTTCCCATCAATTAAACCAAATTATATGGAAATGCAATCTTTTCCCTTAGAAAATCTCACTCATTAGCTTCAGAAGGAGATGTTCATCATTAGACGTTGTCTAACTGCGGTGACATGAGAGCAACTTGAGAGTATTTGAGACATAGCAGAAGCAATAGTTGGAATTAATTAATAGAAGCAACACCATGCTTGGGAGTACTAGTACTTATGTCTTAGCCTACCATGCATTTGAACATTTTGGGAATATAAACAAATGCTTAAAATCTAAATTAGGAGTAGGATGTCGAAGGAGACATCCATATGGATGAGGGATAAGAAATCTCTGTAACCAATGGGATGGTATCTGCAAACTCTACTAAATGTGATGTTTAAGAATAGGGAAATCAAATGAATGTCATAATTCTGTCTTCAGTCACCAAGAATAACTATATAAACATTTGGGACTACATTAAACCTCTAGAATTACTAGCTATGCATGTTCTCTTCAATTTGGGCATAGCTATAGCTGGTCTGTGCAGCCTATTCACATGAGCCGCCCAAGAACGGTGTGAAGGCTGAACTGACAAACTATGCTGCGGCACATTGCGCCGGTCTTTCACTGACACGCAGATGTCTAAACAAGTCTGGACTAAAAGGGCAGAG
Source organism: Rhinatrema bivittatum (assembly GCF_901001135.1). Taxonomy (NCBI): domain Eukaryota; kingdom Metazoa; phylum Chordata; class Amphibia; order Gymnophiona; family Rhinatrematidae; genus Rhinatrema; species Rhinatrema bivittatum. The sequence continues at coordinate 315,139,512 of NC_042615.1, read as the reverse complement.
TATATCAACTGGAGATGAATATAACGTGGAAAGCAATAATAGATGGCAATTCAAACCAGTTATCTATAATTATCTATGGAATCTAGAGATGAATGATCATCTCAATTAATCATATAATGGATATGAGTGAACTGGGAATAGCAGCAAACTTTAGTATTTTAAATTAATGTGGTGTGTAACATGTTGGTGTATGTAGATGTATGTAGATATCCAAATCATGGCATTTGCAGAATGGCACATGGGCTTGGAGTATATGGCAATCAATTATCAATGACATTTGACAAAGCATAGTGTGGTGCAATGCATAACAGTTACTCTTTGTGTAAAGAGCTGACAATAATTGGAAATGGATCTAATCTGATCAGAGCAATAAGAATCACACAATCATGAGAACTGCATTAATGTAGAGTACAACAACATAAAGGCAAAATATAATCAAGCAAGAGTAATAAAGTTCAATGATGAGTGGAAGATGAATTCTGTGTTAAGGCTGAGACTTCCATAGAAGGGATGGGAAGAATGGAGTGAGTCCCATAAATGTTGTTTTCACGCTTTCAGTAAGGTGTAACAGCTTTTCATTCATCACGGCCTAGTGAGAATATGTGCTTCTTTAATAGTTTCAGATACCTAATATGGTAAAGTAGCATAAAAGCAAATTAAGCATTTAAAGGAAAGTCATCTGTGGTAAGCTAAACCACAAATAACGAATATTTCAGACATTACATTAAACATAAGTCACACTGGACTGACATACACTCATCCATCCAACAAATATACTTTCCTTGTCTTCATCACATAGGACAAACAACAGATAACATATAATTTGAGCTCAAAAGTCATATCAAAAATGTATCAAAAGAAAAGTGGATCCAAAATCAAAAATTCAAAAATGTGTATGAAAAATAAAAGTTTAGAATTCTGTCAAAAAGGTAGAAGTCCTATCCAAAAGGTAGAAGTCCTTGAAGACCTGAAAAGTAAATACTAGCATACAATTGAAATATCAAATTAACAAATATTGTACATATAGATTTCCAACCAATAATATTAAATAAATTTAATCAATAATGTTCTGAGCTTATAGTCAATGTGTCATATCAAAGAATTAAAATAATTAGAACTCAAATATCAAATAATTAATACTTAAATATACTACATTTTAAACTAGGAACTATTTCTCCTTTTTTTTTTCTTCCGTTCGTAGCACAGCTAGTGCTGGCAGAACAGATAAGCTGTACTCTGCATGTTTGCAAGAGACAACTTCCCTTTTTTTTTCTAAAGATACTCTTTAGCTAAAATGTCCTTTCAAATTCATAATTCTCCTCTCAGAATCATAATTCAGCAGCTCAGATTCTAAATTTTAACACTAGTATATGTTCTTGTCAGTACTCAAGTTCAGTATTAAAGGAATGTGAAGTCAGTAACGTAATAAAGAATCAGTATGTAAAGTTGAGAGCAAAGGGGATTTATTTTGGTGGGAGATGTGTCTCGCTCCCCCCCTTGATCCCTCTTTTACCACAAATGTACAGTTCAAAGCAGAAAGGAAATAACATGTTGTAAGAGGAAGGTATCGCATGCGCAAAGTGATCACCTTAATAAAAATAAATTTCAATGTGAATGCATTGAAAAGAGGAACTTAAACTTATAACTTAAAACTATATGGTACCATTTAAAAATTAACTTACTTATACTAAAAATGCTTATACTAAAAATATACCTGCAAATGGTAACACAAATAAATCTTAATAGCTTGAACAATAAGACCAATAAATACATTAATATGGGAAGCCTAGCAATCTGTTATATCTGTCCACAAGCTTATTACTTTTAGAGCGTTAAACATCTGTGATGGCACTACAAAAGTTCTCAATCAGATAACAACTGACTGACCACATGCATCTGATCCCAGTGCACGGCTGCTGTCTTCTGTAGTAGGGACAGCACGTAATTAGACAGACAAAGTCTGTAGAGACATATCTATTTATTTTTGGATTTTATATACCGGAGGATTTTATATACCGGGGGTTCCTGTATGCAACGCGTGTCACTCCGGCTTACGTGACAGACATCGGGAAGGCTGGCAAGGATTTACTGGTCTTATGTACACAAATATCCTAGGTAAGCAAATTCTTATTTTAGCTTCTTTGTCCTGAAATGAATATTGCAGTAAAGCAAGCAATAGCTATAAAAGTAAGGCTCAGAATAAGGAGATCATCCTAAAGGATGGTCGTACTAAATGTGGTTTCATTTAAAACTGTGTTTCATATTAAGTTCACACTGTGTTCTGTCCAAGCTTCACTAAGGTGGCAATGTAAGGTCCTACATAAGCAGATACCTTCTCTGATAGGTGTGAACTCACTTTATCTGGGGACATGTATGTTGGCTATTAAAGCCTGGCGTCATTGTGATGGAGGGGCGTATTGGCTCCGACTGCCACTGCTCCTCCAGTTATTAGGGTCAAATTGTGGTGGTGGTGGCCTATTGTCAGGTGGGGGTCTACTCGGTCCCCCCCTTGCAGCATATCTGCCTCTAATATTCCCTCTTGGGGACGAAAAGCTGTTGTTACGTCGATAATGGCAATCCCTACTATAATGACCATAATGTCCGCATTGATAACACTGCACGTCTGGTAGACGGCGTTGTGGTGTTGGCCAATCTGGAGTGTATCTGCCTTCCTCTTGTTCCCATATTTCTCTATCTTTCTCCCAATCCCAGGGTCCTGTGTTCTGACCTCGGACTGCTGGGCGTCCCCTCCCTCTACTTTGAGGCCTTCCTCTCTGATATTGACCATCATCGTAAGATTGATAAAAACAATCCTGGCTATCTGCAGCCCCACTGTTCTGTTCGTCAGTTTTCTGTTCCTGAAGCTGTTTAAGCTGCAGGGCACAGACCTTAGTTTGTGCTTTCATCAGCTCTTCCTGTGGCTTCTCTCTAGCTTCCTCGAACTTCCGCACATGGTGTAAGAATTGATTGTGCATTTGAGTCCAGTACATATCAGTTATGCCTACCACGGAAGACAAAGCTAACCGCAATTTATCAGGCAGGGTCTGCAAAAACATATGGCAGAAAAAAGGAAGTGAATTAGGCTCATTGTAGGGAGCATTCATTTCTTGACTGAAAACTTCTTGAAAAGAGTGTAAATGATTATCAAATGATGTAGCTTTTGGGTTCCACCGAGCTGCAGACAAACGGGTGAAATCTCTCTGTTTGGGGTACAGGTGCCGAAGGGCCTCCCATACATCAGGTCTGTGGGGGTTAAAGGAATCCCCATCATAACACTGAGTTTGCATTACCTGGGATCTCTTACATCGAGACCATACAGCACTCTGTTCCAAACCAGGTGTCTGAGCAAAAAGAGCTTTAACGTCTCCTAATGCTAGTTGCATCCCTATTGTGTGTTTCTCCAAAGCTTGTATCCAGCCCTCTGCACCTCGAGAGAGCAGGGGCAGCTTAGAAAGTATGGTGTGCATGTCTGTGAAAGTCCATGGGATATAAATTGGACGTGGGGCTCCATCAGAGCTAGTTTTGGTGACTATGGGCAGCGCACGTAACGCGTCTGTTACTGGGGTTGGTGGCAGGAAGATCTTTTTATCCTTACGTTCTCCCCATGGGGCCTGGGTTATCTGGGTTTTCTGTGATATGTCAGGAAATTGTCCCTCATATTTCTCCCAAACTGCTAAACCATCCCTCATGTATTGCCATTGACTAACTGACCAGCAAGGGTCTGGATTGTCCACTATGGCACTCCTAGCTGTATTCATATCATCAGGTTCCAGAGACCCTTGGAGGGGGTATACCCTCATCTGTGGGCTCAAAACAAGAGTCCAGCCATGTAACATGTCAAGCCAGATGATAACATATGTATCAGACTGTTCCATTTTTGTCACGTACTGTGCTGGGGTGAGAATAGTAGTGGCAGAGACCGGAAGAACTCTCGTGGTCTCATGCCTTTCATCTTCAGGGGCGAGATGTCGCCTTCGCCGCCTTACCTTGTCAATTAACTCAGTGTTGAACAAGGGTGTGGTGTTGAACAAGGGTGAATCTATGTGTAGATTCAGTGGTGCATGTATGTGCGGGGGAGGTGGAGCAGGGATATTTACCTCCGACACCGGAGCTGTTGGATCAGGATCGTCTGTCGTCAGTATCAAACGAGGGTACGGGGTAAGCACTGGAGGCTTACGTTCTGACTTGGGTTCAGACTTGGGTTCAGGTTCAGCTGCACTAGTTGCCTCAGCCACTTGTGTAGGCTGCGAAGAGGGATCATTAACAGGAACACAGTGTAAGGTACCTTCGACCTTAACCGTTCCAGACATAGGCATTTCCGGTACTGAGGGACTGTTTTGCAGTTTCACCTCAGCCGGTGCTGTAGGGATTAAATGGGAATAACCGATAGCGGTTACCACCTCCTCTAAAGGTGGTGAGGGTCCTGTACTCTGCACCAGACATTTGGTACCGGACATTTGGGAAGCAGCATCAGTAGTGCTGTAAGGGGGCGGGGGCATGCTTTTCTTACTAATTTCTCCCTCTTTCTCTAGGAAAGCTTTGGTCATGACAAACCAACTATGAATTTGGACATGGTCTGCCAATTTTTTTGCTTCTTTCCCAGACTTTCGATATCTATTTTCCAGATAGGTCATGAGCTGTACAAGTAATGGCATGTCAAAGGAGCCTCCTGCTGGCCAAGCGAGGAAGGCATCCTCTTCTGCCCACTTTACCCACTTAGAATGGCACTAACGAATCAATTGCTCAGTAGGTTTATGCAGGGCAATAACTCTGTCCAAAGGATTTAACTCACTAGCCTCTCCTACCATCTTGGGATCTCTTAATATTGCAGACCAAACTACGACACAAGTATTAACAATAAAATTTGTGTAGCCACTCCCTTATGAGAAAGAGTGGTTCAACCTTACCTTAATTGTAGTTTTCACCGTACGTGAATTCACGCTTCCGGTGTGCTGTACTTCCTCAAACACGAAGGTATTCACAGCGGGGCAGGGAGAGACAGCCTGCAGACAACTATCTAACTATCTAACTATTTATCTAACTATCTAACTAAAGACCTATCTACTCCTTTTCGTTCCGTTCGACTGGTTACCTGTTCCTACTTAAATTACTTGGGCTCCAGTGCGTTACCGCCAAAACAACCGGGATAGGGCCAAAAGGCAGCGTCAAGTCTGCCAATTGTTTTTGAACTTATTAGTACACTAACGGAAAAACCTATGACTCACTCGTAGAAGACAAGTGTTTACTTACCTTTCCAGACTGTGTGGCCAGCTCCAAGTACGTATTCCTTGGAATGCTGGATCTGAAGGCTTCTTTTTTCTGGCGGTACGTATTCCCGCTTCGGGATCCACCTGACACTCCGTCCCTGTACGTGTTCCCTCGGGGGTTCCAGGTAAAAAGTCCCAGGTGGTTATGTCGTAATATTCAACTTGGACTTATTGATTGGTACTGTACAAGATCTGCCAGATAGCAGTGCGCGCTAAGGTCTAGGAGATATTGGTGGAGAGATAATAAAAGTTAATGAACAGTTTTTTTTCTTTTCTTTGAGAGTAAGACTTACTTCCTCAAAGTGGTTACTGAAGTGCTTCAGGGCTCAAAAATCTCAAAGTAGATTCAGGATGCTTCAGGGCGGTTTTCCACTCCCGATCAATGGCACCCTCACTTCCTTCGATGCTGGCAATGAGGTATCCCTGAAGGTGTGCTAGCCCGCGATACCCGCATCAGGCATTAGGCTTTCCTCCGTCTTCTTTCCGGCTCGAAGGACCATATGTTTTCTGCTGGTATTCAGGAAGCACCTTCAGACAGCTTTTTGATCTAAAAGGCAAATTTATTGATAGCAATACAAAGACAATATATAAAAAGAAACAAGGAAAAGAGGAAGTCGTTGTTTCCTGGAGACGCAGGTCAGTGGCAACTGGGCATCAAGCTTGCTTCTCAGATGCGGAGCTCTTCGGATGGAGTTTTTAAACTTTTTGCACTGTCCAATAGAAATACATTGATGCACATCCTGGGTGTATTAATTTCAGTCAATATCCAATTATGAACGTAGCTTTATTGTCCAATCAGGTACCGTCTCTGGGGTGTTGCCATCTTCCGGTATTGAGCTTGCCAAAGCACATGGTTGTGGAATATGTTGCCAGCAGAATCAGGAAATACACATTCAGGCTTAAGGCCTATATACAGTTACCCTTTTAGTCATCTCCATCATTTAATCCTCTGAGCTTATTCCATGCCCTTTTGAATTCCATTACCATTATTTTCCTCACTACCTCTTCTGCGAGGTCATTCCATGCATCCACCCTCCTTTCCATGAAGAAATATTTCTTGATGTTGGTCATGACCTGATCCTCTTGAAGTTTCATATTATGACCCTTGTTCTACAGTTTTCTTTCCATTGAAAAAGGTTTATGTCCCATGTATTAATAGCTTTCATGTATTTAAAAGTCTGTATCATATCCCCCCTATCTCTCCTATCCTCCAGTGTATACCTATTTAGGTTTTTCAATCTCATATCATCTGCTGCAGACCTACACCATTTTGGTTGCCTTTTTCTGGACTGCTTCAATTCTGTCTCTATCTTTTTTGATATAGTGTCTACAGAACTGTACACAGTATATTAGATGAGGCCTTGCCAACAACCTCTACAGGGGCATTATCACAACATTTTTTTCTGCTGGTTATGCCTTTCCCTATACAGCCTATTATCACTCTGGCCTTAGCCACAACCTTGTCATATTGCTTCGCTGTCTTCAGATGATCAGACTGTCTCTCTCACAGACAGACTTTTGCCTCCCATCATATATTAGGAATGTGCAGCAGAAAAAAGTTCATTTCACAGTTTGTTTCATGATGACCCCAATTCATTTCTTCAGTTTAAAAAAAATAATAATTTGATTCATTTTTTATTTGCCAATAAAGTCAATGGGGGAAGCGTTACAGCCATTACTGGGCTCCAGAATTGGGGTTTTCTTATCAATTGCCTTAAAACTTGTGTAAAGACATTAGCAGAAGGGGGGAAGAACTCAAAGGTACCTAGAAAGACTGTGTATACTGGATAGTGCACCAAAAGTGGCATGAACAGTCCAAGATTCTGTAAAAGGAAAAAGGGGTACCAGCATTGGCAGGATTTCATCAACTCACTGTGAGAGGAGAAAAAAAAGTAGAAAAATTGGGAAGAATACCCCATGGCTCCAAAAGAGGGCACCAGCAACTGTGACATGAACCCTTGATGGACTCTCAAGTGGCAAACTGGCACCCAAAGTGGCATTAGTATCTTAAGGCTTCAAGGAGACAGCACAGCTACAGATTCTTGGGGAGAGCTAAGGAATAAAAATGTTTAATTTATCCTTATTTAAGAGGGCTTCTTGCTTATATTTTTCTGTGTTTTGTGTAGTGCTAGCCTTGTTCTCTATATTGACCTGCTGTGTGTTTGTTTAAGCAAAAAAATAAAAAAAAAAAATAAGGGAGTGGGCTCTTTGGCTTTGGGTGGGTGAGTCATAGTGCATTGCAGGGGGTAATCAAGTCCTCAGTCTGATTTGAATTTCAAGGAGACAGCCATAACTACAGATTCTAGGGGAGAGCTAAGGAAAAAGCTTAACTTAGCTAGCCAATCTGGGGGAAGGTCTGTTAAAAATCAATAGCAGATACAGTGTCCAGTGAACATCCCTGGCCAAGTGTTAACTGCTTAACTCCCTCCCACCCTCCCACCCCAGAGTTTGTTTTTCTGATATAGGCTGCCTAAATCCATAATTTGGTAACAAGATAATTTGGAAATTTGGTCATTCCTCAGGTGTTATCCATCAAATACATTTACCAAAATGAGGACTATCCAATGCAACTATTGTGGAGCCTTTATTTTGAGGAAAATCATATGGAAAATTAGGGCTTGCCCCATTTGTTCAGAACTCTCTTCCTTGAAAAAGGAGCTCTCTAAAGTTAAAGCTGAATTAGCTGCAATAAAGAAAGTTTTACCCACTTTACAGTATTTAGGAATTAATTCCCCTTTACCACAGAAAAAGCAAAAGTCAAGGAAAAAGGGGTTTACAGTGGGCACAGGTAGGATAAGACCTGTGACCCACAGATACCCATTCTTCACAACTGTGCAACCCACATGTCTACCCCCCACTCACACAGGGCATTAAGGAACCCAAAAAACAACAGAATCACAGTAGGCTCTGGTAGAGTAAGGCCTGTGATGTGGAGACACACGCTTTTTCAAGTGACACAAGTACAAAACAACTTCTCTGTATTAGATAATGAAGAAGCTCTTGCAAAAGAGATTAAAGAGGTATCTGAAAAGAAACCCAATGCATAAAGACATTCCATAATACAATCAATAACCAAAGGAAAAAGCTCATTGGGCTGGGTGACTCTGTCATTAGAAGCACTAATTTTGGAACTGTTTTTGAGGGAAACACTACAGTTAAAAGTCTTCTAGGATCATTGGCTGGCAAAAATGCTATTCAGATAATCAAAGTGATCAAAGAAGAAAGCAAAGACTCTAAAGTTGATATAATCATCCATCTGGGAACCAACAACCTTAATAGAAACAGCATCCAAGCATTACAGAGAGATTTCCAGTCTCTAGCAAAGCAGATTAGTCACATGGAGACAACCATTGCCTTTTCATAAGTGTTACCTGTTCATGGAAAGGGGAAGGAGAGGCTAAGCCATATTGATAACTTCAATGTATGGCTCAAATCCTGGTGTAAGGAACAAAGGTTTGGATATATTGTGGCCTGGGGGTCAGGAGGCCTCCCCAAGCTGGCAAAAAGTCCCTGGGGGTCCAGCAGGGGTCCGGGAGTGATCTCCTGCACTCGTGCCGTCGGGTGCCAGGAACCAAAATGGCACTGATAGCCTTGCCCTTAACATGTCACAGGGGCTACCGATGCCATTGGTCTGCCCCTGTCACATGGCAGGAGCACAAGATGGTGCCGATGGCCATGTGACAGGGGCTGACCAATGGCACCGGTAGCCCCTGTGACATGGTAGGGCTATTGGCACCATTTAGAACTGATACAGAAGGTGTGAGAGTGCTCCCGGACCCCCGCTGGACCACCAGGGAGTTTTGGTAAGTCTTGGGGTGGTCAGGAGGGTGGGGGGGTTGTAGTAAATTTAATTTTAGCTGGGTAACGAATAGGATTAGATGTATAACCGTATTGGGACGCCATACGGACGTATACAACGTATCTGCCACCCGACGAATATGTATTCCGAATGCAACGTATGGTGTCCCTCTGCACATTCCTAGGAAATAAATGTGGGAGCTTGCTGGGCATACTGGATGGGCCAAATGGTTTTTTTCTGCCATCATTTCTATGTTTCTATGTTAAGGCATAATGAAGAGTGAAAAAAGCAGAATAAGTGGCAAAAAAACCCTCCAAGGTGGGCACTGCTAAAAGAGCCAAGCAGCACAAACAGTGGCTTGAAGACACCAAAGCAACATTAGAGGTGAAAAGTACCTACCCCAAAAAACTAGCTACAAGGTGTTAGGTGTGGGTTATGACAGCATGGCATAGTAGCAAAGAGAACTCCAAGGTGTCAGGTCTGAGTATGGAAGCAAGGCCAAGTGGCACAATGACCCCCCAAGGTACAGGGTATAATTTAGATTTTCTTGTAGAATGGGCTTCCCAAATGAAAATTATATCACATTCAGTACATGACAATGGTTTCTTTAGTGATTGTGGTGTGATTTTCTGGGAAAGTGAGAGCTACTTTAGTTAGAAACCATTTCCCATATTATTTAATTTAGCTCAGGATGGTCTATTTCCTGATTTTTTTGTTTTGCATGAAATCTCTCACAGTACTCTACCAGCTATAACATTCAGAACATCTGTGGCATGGCAGATAGGGTGGAGGCAAGTCCCAAAGTGTAGAATAAGAGGTGAGGCAGGATGGCAGAGAGTTATCAAGATCTTCAAGATGTAGAATACAAGGAATCTCAAATAGCACAAAGGTTCTAAATTACCAAGGCATGGAGTGTGGTCCATTATAATCAGTACATTGGTATCTAAACCAACAAGGCATGGAGTGCTGTCAATTTCAAACTGTACATATGTGTTAAACCACCAAGGTATCAAGTGCAGTACATTGCAAAGAGCACAAAGGTGTCTAAAGTGCCTAGGCATTGTGATGAATCGCAAGCAGCACAAAGGTGTCTAAACTACAAAGGTGTGGAATGTTGTCCATCACAAAGTGTACAAATATGTCTAAACCACCAGTGAATCACAAACAGCACACAGGTATGTAAACCACCAAGGTATACATTTGGAGAAACACAAACAGCAGAAAGATCAATATAGCCCTTGATATCAAGTCATATAACCATAAAAGAGTTTGGGTTGAAGATAAAAATATTTATTTTTCTTTTTTTACATTTTTTTCTAAGGACAAAGCACCTCAGTATAAGCAAAAAACAAATAGGGTGGGAGAACTAGGTTTGGATTGAAGAGGGGAAGAAGAAAATGAAGAACCAAAGCAGAGGTAGGGTTGGAGGAAAAACAAAATATTTTTCTTTTTCAATTTTTTTTCTGGAAACAAAACACCCCAATATATTCAACAACCAAACAGGGTGGGAGAACTATGCTGAGATCCAAACAACAAATACTACCAAAACTCCCATGCTGGTACATAATATGCATAGCAGGTAGGCATATTAACAGCATGACCCCCAAGGTGGTATATCATGGACATGGCAGGTAGGCATACCAGTAGCACAAAGACCTCTAAGGTGATACATCTGGAGCCTGGTGAGTAGGAAGAGCAATAGCAGTAAGATCCTTAATGTGGTTTATCTGTGGCATGGCAAGCAGGCATGGTGGTAGCAATAAGATGCCTAAGGTTGTACATCTAGGGTTTGGCAAGTAGGCAGAGCAATAGCAATAACAACCCCTAAGATAGTTCATCTGGGGCTGGGCAGGTAGGCATATTATCAGGAAGACCCCTAATTTGGTATATGAGGGGCATAGCAAGTAGGCAGAGCAGTAGCAGTAACACCCCTAAAGTGGTATATCAGGGGCATGGCAGTTAGTCAGATCTTTAGCAGCATGAGTCCAAAACTGGGTATATCTGGTTTCTGGCTGGTAAGCAGAACAAGATCAGTAAGATCCTAATGTGTTACATCTGCAGTATGGCAAGTAGGCAGAGTGGTATCAGTAAGATGGCTATTTAGGTACATCTGGGATTTGGCAGGGAGACTGATCAATAGCAGTAAGACCCCCTAAGTTGATACACCTGATGGCAGAGCAATAGCTGTAAGATCTCTAAAGTGGTATATCAAGAGCATGGGAGGTAGCATAGGAACAGTAGGAAATCTATAACAAGGATATGGCAGATATACAGTGCAAAAGAAAATTAAGACAATCATTAAATATTAATGAGGCTGTAAGGACAACAATCTGGGGTTAGGATTTAAAAACAGCTGAAAAAAAAAAGGTGGGTTTTTAGAAGGGATTTAAATAATGCAATTGTGGGAACAAGATGAACCAGCTCAGGAAGTCTAGTCAAATTGTTTGTTACAGCTAGGTGAAAAGTATGGAGTCTGGAACTGGCAGTAGAAGTGAAGGGAGCTGCAGAGTAGGTGAGTAAGAGGAGGTTGAATGCTATATGGGAATGAATAAGGGGCCGTTGTAGTGACTTGAGAAAAAGGGTTATATGGGTATAGCAACTTTGGCAAAATATAAGTAGTGTAATTGAATTTTGGCTAGATTATAATGGAGAGAGATGGCTCACTGGATGAGCAAGTTGCAATAGTCTAAGCTGAAGGTGATGAGAGAGTAGATAAGGATTCTGGTAGTGTGTTTGGAGAGGAAAGGATGGATTTTGTTATAGAGTAAGAAAGGGCATATTTTATCAATGTTTTAGATATGTGCAGAGTAGGGATTTACAGGGAAAAGATTATTTGTTTGTTTTGTTTTTGGGGATTGTTTCCACCTGGGAATCATTTTATTTAATGTTTATTTTGTTTCTGTAGATAGCAGAAAAGAAACAAACATTTTTTTAAAAACTATAAAAAACAACAACAACAAAAAAAAACAAAAACAAAAATGAAACTTCCCCAGGCCACCTTGTATACCATCTCCCCCCCCCCCCCCCCCCAAAAAAAATGTCCAGGTCCCGTAACAGCTCTCACTTTAACCCCATCCATGGGAGTTATGGGGCACCTGGGAGCCAGGGCCCACTCCCAGAGGCCGGATACCAATGCCAAGACCTTTGCCTGACCCGCTGACCCAATGCCAGCGACTGGTCTGGAGGACAGGTCCTGATGCCGAGGCCTAGGGCCAAGCAGAGGTCCAGAGGCTGTATCCAATTGCCAGGGCTTTGGCCTAGGCCCAGGTAAGATACTGGGACCAGTCTGGAAACCAAGTCCTGAAACCGAAGCCTAGGCCCAGGCCCAGGCATGATGCTTGGGAAAGATTTATAAACCAAGTCCCGATGATGAGTCCTTGTGCCAGGTCTGGAAGTTGTATCCTTTTATTTTGGACTCAAGCTAGGCCTAGGCTGAGTGACAGAATACTTAGTTTAAAGGAAATATATCAGACTCTGACAGATCTAAAGAGGCGTAAGGCAAGAGATTAATGTTATTCTCAGAATTGGTAAATAACTCTCCTGTGACATTTCATGAACTATGAGTAACCTGCCCTGAATAGTGAATAAACTATATTGAGCCAGAGTCTAAGGCAGCACGAAATTGAGTTACGAAGTGACTGTGGTTATTACAGAGATGCTTTAATAGCAAGAGAATACTGCCTCCAAAACTGGAGGCTAAAGATAATTTATACAGCAACAGGCAGCAAGTTTTTGCTCAAAGAATATATATATATATATATATATATATAGAGAGAGAGAGAGAGAGAGAGAGAGAGAGAGAGAGACTAGACAATAAAGATAGAGACGTGAATGATAGAAGCAGAATATATTTTAATGAATATATTTTAATATCACCCTAATCCTTCGCAACCTACATTGGCTTCCTATTAAACACAGGATTCTCTATAAAGTACTCACAATCGTCCACAAAGCGATAAACAAACTAGCTCCTATTATGTTAAGCTCTCAACTCCAACCGCACACATCTTCTAGACCTATTAGAAGCGCATACAAAGGAACACTGCATGCCCCACAAATAAAATCATCATTAAGCAAACGAGCACTATCTTCAGCAGGCCCCCTCCAGTGGAACTCGCTCCCCCCAGATCTAAGACTCGAACCCAGTCATCAAGAATTCAAAAAAAGACTGAAGACCTGGCTTTTCCAACAAGCCTTCCCAGACTCTTAGTTCTACTCAGACAGAAAAACATCCTAAATATGAGGTATCCCCAAATTTTGGACACCGCACCAAGTCCTACTATGAGGACCCTGCAACTGCACAACAATCTTTGAGTCCAAAAGCTCATCACATTGTATTGTATCTATTTTGCAGCGTTAATATGTCAACATTTCTACGTTAAATAGTTAAACTGTATTTATAATATTTATAATATTTATATTTATTTATTACTGTTAAACTATAATATTTATTTATTACTATGTTAAATTAACATACAGTTATATTGTTCCATCTGTTCTACGGTTATATGTAAAGCCAATTATATCGTTCTATCTGTTCTACGGTTTCAAGTAAAGCCCCTCTCTCTGTGGGGTAGTTTATCGTTTTATGTAAACCGGAATGATTTGTAGTTCTTACAAGAATTTCGGTATATAAAAATTAAAAATAAATAAAATAAATAAATAATGATAAAAACCATTATTCTTTCAGTAGCATAGGGCTTGTTTATGTTAATTTTATTTTAAATTTCCAAGGATACTGTACTAAATAAGCCGGCAAAGGCCAAACACATGGAGAATGCTATAGACACACTAATCTAAGGAATATATTTGGTGTAATGAGTTAGACTGTTTTGTTGATTTGTTTCAATTCAAGCAGAGAGTAATAGGGAGAACATACAAGGAAGAAAAGACGAAAACATCTAGACAGAAGAAGAACAATGTGCACTACCAAATAACAGCAACAGAGAGACAAGTGCACTACCAAATAGCAGGAAACAGGTCTGCAAGAAAGAAGGATAATCCTAAAGAAAAAACCACATAAAAGTACATGAAACAAACTACTTCCCAGAAAAGGGTTCTGCATGAAAAGCACTTGAAGGAAACAGTCACTTAAAAGAAAGAAATGTGATACACAACATATCAGTTCTTAAGTTGAAACCAGAAAAAAGAAGCTATGCAAAATTGAAAGAAAACTATTACCCAGTTGATCATATATATATATATATATATATATATATATATATATATATATATATATATATATATATATATATATATATATACATATATATATATATATATATATATATATATATATATATATATATCTGATAGAGAATTCCAAGTTGATTGATATGAAATATGTTATAGTTTCAGATTCTAGGAAATAAATAAAAATAATTATGATAGAAAAATAAGACTGCTGGCTAATTCTTTTCAAATGTAAACAGTATCTCCCCTCCCCCTGTTGCAGAGACCTTCTCCCGCTGTTGTGGCAGAGGCTGGTGTGCTACTAAATGTTGCTGTGTTGCAAGGTTTCTAGATAGAAACTCACAGGGTTGGCTGTTTGATGCCCTCTTCCCTACTGCATCTCCTGTACAGGAATGGGGTCCAGAACCCACCCAGCAAAGCCTCCCAGAGGTAGGGAGGGGAAGCAGGGAGAAATTTAGATTAACTCTCAGAAGGAAGGATGTAACCTGAAGTACCTTGGAAATAAACAATTGCTGATAAACAAGTTTGACAAGTTTATTTTTACCAAAAAAAATTATTAGAAGCAATATTGAAATAAACAATATAAATATTCAAGTTCTGAAGTATTTGTATTTGGAATAATACTTAAAAAAACATTTTATCAACCACAGATAAATAAATGACAATTAGAAATTGTAAATACCTTCCACCTTTTTCTTTTCTGGTAAGAGTACAAAAAAATATATTACAATTCTATTCTCTTGTTTCCAAGAACCTTCTGTTAGATTCAACTCCCAGCCAGATTAGTATTACTTTTATTCTTTTGTATGTTGGTCTTCCCTTTATTTTGTTTAACCTTCAGATCTGTATCATAATAAATTAAGGCTCTGTGTGTACTTTTTCAATTTTTCCAGGCTCTTTAAAAAAAACAAACAAAAACAAGAGTCCCTCTTATGGTATCTTTTTTTTTCCCTTTTGTCTTTTGTTTTTACAGTTCACTTTCAGTGTTATCTGTCCCTTTGTGTTACTTTCTTATTGAGCTCAATTAGATTCTGCTAGCTTGCTAGTCTGGCCAGACCTAAGGTATGATTATCTTTCATAGGTGTTTACATATACTTATCTGTGATCTAAGCTCAGTCTATTGTGATGCAATGGTCTCTGTCATAGCAACTGTTTCCTCCAGGCAATGAGTCCTGAGATCACTGGTATCTAGTCCTCTGTCGGTGTACCTACTACCTAATTATACTAAATCAAAAACAAAGTTTACCTCCCTGGTACTGAGTTATCTTCCACAAGTTAAAAGCCTTTCTGCTGCGGGTGTCCAACGGCTTGGTGAAACTGTTTTATATAGCTAAGAAAAATAAATTATAATCAGGAAGTCCCTGTCTTTAATTTCAAGGGAACAGAAGTTACTGTACAAACAAAACAAAATTCCACTCCTCTCTAATTAGAAGAGGCAAAAACAATTACTGTATTCCTGTTCAATTGCTTCTACTATTAACTAGAGATGTGCTTCGTGTTTTGCTACCGGGTCGTTTTTTGACTCGGATACTTCGTGGTAAAGTTCGGTTTTTATCGTTTAGTTTTTTTGAAAAAAAAAAAAAACTAAACGGGGAAAACCGAAACCGGGCCAAAAAACGACGCGGGAAAACAAAGCTAAAAAAAACCCCCACCCCACGCATTTAAATTAATTTTAATACATTACATACACCCCCCCCCCATCCCAATCCCTCCCCCTCCCCAAGACTTACCAACATGCCTGGTGGTCCAGCGGGGTCCCCCCGGGTGCCATTTGTCCCTCTGTGGCGTGCCCAGTGTGCTAGTGCTAGCCACGCTCAAAATGGTGCCGAATAGCCTCTGAACTACTATGTCACAGGGGCTACCGGCGCCATTGGTCAGCCCCTGTCACATGGTAGGAGAACCGACCAATGGCGCCGAAAGCCCCTGTGACATAGTATGGGCAAAGGCTATCGGCGCCATTTTGATTATTGGCAGCCGACGACGACATCGCTCCCGGACCCCCGCTGGACCCCCAGGGATTATTGGCAAGCTTTTTGGCCAGCTTGGGGGGGGCTCCTGACCCCCCCAAGGCTTGCCAATAATCCCTGGGGGGTCCAGCGGGGGTCCTGGAGCGATGTCGTCGTCTTCTGCCAATAATCAAAATGGCGCCGATAGCCTTTGCCCATACTATGTCACAGGGGCTTTCGGCGCCATTGGTCAGTTCTCCTACCATGTGACAGGGGCTGACCAATGGTGCCGGTACCCCTGTGACATAGTAGTTCAGAGGCTATTCGGCACCATTTTGAGCGTGGCTAGCACTAGCAGTAGCACACCGGGCATGCCACGGAGGGACAAATGGCACCCGGGACCCCGCTGGACCACCAGGGATGTTGGTAAGTCTTGGGGAGGGATCGGGATGGGGGGGGTGTTATTATAGTTAATGTTAATGTTTGGGGTGGTTTCTAATTTAAAAAAAAAAAGTGCCTCTCTCCCCATACAAACCCGAAAAATGGATTTTCCCCGAAGTTCGGTGAAAATCCTTTTCGAGTTTCGGGGCCCCCGAACCAGGACGAATTAGGCAATTTCTTTGTAATTGCCTAATTCGTGATAAACGATTGCACATCTCTACTATTAACTACTCTGTCCCTTCTTTTTACCTTCAGGGCACAGGAATCTCTCTGGGATCTGGAATCAAATCTTATTTTTCTTCTCTCTTTTTTTCAAATCTCCCAGGGACACAGGAACTCAGTAATATCAGGGTTACTGGTTTCTGGCTGTTCCTCTTAGGGTGCAGGCTAGCTTCATCACACATTATTTTTGGGCTTGCAGAGCTGACCATCAGCAGTTCTGTCCTCTGCTAAAGCCTTCTACCCATCTGTTTTTCCCATCTTCTTTCAGAGCAAGTCCTTGCTCCACTGATGTCATATACAGTAGTGACACTTTAACTTTTTTTTTATTTTCCTTGGAGCTGCCATACTCATTCTTCCTGGTGACAAGTCAGAGATGTCTGCTACTTCAATTTAATTTTTCTTATATTTCAAAAATAGCTGTATTGTCACAAAACAAGGTTTTAGTGGATAGTCATCTTACCTTTTAGTACTCCTATGCTATGAAAATTACTGGCAAAAGCCATGAGACTAGCTAGCCCCTGTGCTTTTGAGCTGTACAATATACATACAGGGAGCCTGCAGGAAAATCTGGACTGGACTTCTGCTTAGACTTGTGTCTCAGCAAAAGAGCTTTCCCTGACAACATGAACACATGAAACCAGCCTTGCACAAGTGATGGGGGCTAGCACTGGTCACCCCAACACTAAATATAGTTCAAACATTTATTTTTATTTTTTTTCCTAGGAGCTACATAGGCTTGCTTACCAGGATCCATCTTTCTCTCCAGGGCCCTTCTACAGTTGAGAAGCAGAGGCTATCCCAGCATCTCTTGCTGCTATTCCCGCTGTGCTCTGATGTGCCTCTAACACTCCCAGGGATGAAAGCTATAGTAGTTTGTCACTGCTGCAGAAGCTTGGTATGTGCCCTCTGCTGCTTGTCCATTTCCCCTCCTTGCCTTTATTTTAATCTGACTTAGCTTTGTTTTACTTTGATCTCTTTTATTTTTACTTTTGTACCTGTCTCTGTGATGCTAATATAACATGGCTCCTTTAAGAGTCCAGGCTATGACATCATCGTTGCTTAGCTGCTAAACCAGGTAATCATGGGCAGAAGCAGCAGCCTTTCTCTCTGCTTCACAGCTGTCACAGGGGGAAGAGGCAGTACCAAAACAAAAGAGCAGCATGCTATCTCTACTAGCCCTGCCTAGCACTGCTTTCTGCAGCACAGGTAACCTTTAGTTAGTATTTTTTAACCTGTTCACACTTCCCCCTCCTTTATCTTATTATTGTCCTCAATTATTCTGTACCATCCATTCTTTTCTTTACCTGTACTCTTACTTAAGGTAACAGATAAAACAATTGTTTAAGAAAATATTAGAATCTTCAAACATGTCTCACAGCATTTTCTTATTGAAACACAGAACAAGAAAGCAGCATCTCCAAACCATTTATCTGTTTGGAAAAACTTTACAACAAATCAGGTTTCCTTTGGCTCTGTATGTTATGCTCCTGCCCGCAAGAAGCGTGGGCAGACTCTTACCTCTCACAGCCACAGCCAGCCGGGCTGCTGACTCTGCTTGTTTCCTCCCTGAATCAGCTGGGGCTGTCCCCGCAGCTCTTGCCATGCGGTCTGCTTCTTTGCTACTGTTCCTGCCTTTCCCCGACGTGCTGCTGCGATCCCGGGACCTTTAGCCAGCAGTGAGACTGTCTCTCCCAGTGCCTGCTTCAAGCCCGGGTCCTTGCCTGGCTGGGAAGCCGTCCCTGCCAGTGTCTGCACTCTTACCTCTGCTCCTGGGGCTGTCTTCACGGCATGGAGCCGTTCCTGCAGTCAGCCCTTCCCCCGCTTCCTCTGCAGCCAGCACTTCTCTCTGCCAGTGCCTGCAGCTAGCCTTACCTTCTCTGTTTCTGTCCATGCAGCTGGGAGCTGCTCCACTGAACTGCCTTCATTCAGCTCCAGTCCAGGGCTGCTCCGCGGCTTCCTTGGGCCCTCCACGTGGCTGAGGACGCCACCAGCTTCCAGCTCTTCTCTCCAGCCTCCTAGGGCGCAAGCGCGCTCCTCTCTGCTTCTCTTCAAGGGCCAGCCAGGTGTGGCCCCCTGCTGACCCCTCCCTGGGCGTTGTCCACCTCAGCTCTACTAAAGGGCTCAGCTTTCACTGTGTCTTGGCCTTCGCAAGGAGTTGGTCACTCCTGAGATCCTCGTTCCAGGAGATGCCTTGTATTCTAGCCTTCTGCAAGGTCCAGTGTTCCATGTTTCCCGTTGAAGCTTCTTGTCAAGTTGTTCCAGTCCTGATGTCTGCCTGCCGTTCCAGTCCTGATGTCTGCCTGCCGTTCCAGTCCCAAGGTCTGTCTCTTGATCCAGTCCTGATGTTCCTGATGTCCATGTTCCAGCCCAGAGGTGTGTCTCCTATTCCAGTATATGTGTTCCAGTCCTGATGTTCCTGATATCCTTGTTCCTGATCCTGATGCCTAACCTACCTTGTGCTGCCGGGAGAGCAGCGTATTCCTGCCTTGTGCTGCCGGGAGAGCAGCGTATTCCTGCCTTGTGCTGCCGGGAGAGCAGCGAACCTGCTTCCTCTTTCCTGTGCTCCCCCGCTCTCTGCGTAGTCCACGACCAGCCTTCCAGGGCTGTGTAGGGCGCGCATGGGACAGGGTAGTCCGCGACTCAGTCCCACGGGTGGCCTGAGTAGGGCGCCCTGAGGGTCAGTACCCATGTCTACCTTCAGCCCTCATTCCTGATTCCACCTCTGTGCATCCATTCCTGAGTCCACGTCTTTGCCTGAGTCCACGTCTAAGGATCCTGCATCTCTGCCTGAGTCCACGTCTATGGATCCTGCACCTCGTCCTGAGTCCACGTCTATGCCTGAGTCTACGTCGTTCCTGAGTCTCGTCTGAATCCATGTTCCAGTCATCGCTGTCCTTGCCTCCATCCGGCCTGCCGCTTCGTGCCGTACCCTGCGGCAGGTCCGAAAGGGCTGGGAACGGTTGGAGGACTGTTCACAAGACCAACATTGCGTTGTTGGGTCTTCCGAAGCGCGCAGGTCCAGAGGAGGGCCTGTCAGCCAGTCTTCACTCCAGCCCTGCTCCCATCCAGCCCATGCTCGGGCATGCCACGCCTCCCGCGGCACCTCTCCAGACCCCTCTGGCGTCGAGCCGCGGCCCAAGGGCACACACATCTCCCAGAAGTGGGATCGCTCTCCTAGCGCTCCACAACAGATTGCGAAGGCCATGTGTCCGGCGTTCATGTCCTTGTGATGGGCCTGTGCCAAGTTCCGGAGTTTCTTTGCCAAAGAAATTTTTTTTTTTTAAAAAGGAAAAAAACTTCAGTTCCAGTTTTTTCGCTGTGTTTACCGACCTGCTGGAGGCGCCAGCTTACTTGAACTTTTGTTTTCCCACACCGCTAGAGGCCTAGCACCTGTTTTCAATAAGTGCCTTCTTGAGACTTTTGCTTAGCCTGGGTACACTTGCTGGATGACCTGTAGGAGGCGCCTGCACCCCATCTGTGGTCATCAGTCCAATGGGGCCTGGAGTGTCTACCACCAGCCTAGAACCACTCGAGTGTGAGTTAACTGAGTCTCATCAAGATTCTGCCCAGTCTTAGGGCTCGCTCCTGGATGGAAGTCACAGAACTTTTGTGCCTTTGATCCTCTGCACTGCTCTAACCCTGATTCTCACCACCAGTTACCTGACCTGCCAGTTCTACCACCTGAGCATCAGCAATATGCCTTTACTAAGGAATCTTGTTTCCAACCGAAGAACTCCAGCTTACGTGCCTTGCCAAGCTTAAATCCAGCTGTGACTGCCAGCATTGACTAGCAGTCCACCTCCCATCTTGAACTATGCTTATCAGGATGTCACGTTTGAAACTGCAACATCATCTGGTCACCAACCTGAGGACTTCACCCAATGTTCCTTGACAAGTGTATTTCCATCTGTGACCACCAGCAGTGACTAGCAGTTCGCCTGCCCTCTTGCATCTACACATCAAAGGAAGTCACGCTTGCTTAAATTGCATAGCCTCTAAGACTGCCAAGTCATCCGGTCACCAGGGCCCTTCAACCCTGACCCATGAACTACTGTGTGGTACCCAACTCTGAGCGTGCCACCATACTTCAAAGCCAACTTGAACCAACTGGGATGTCCTCCATCCTCTAGTGAAACCAAGATCATTTCTCGCCATGTCTTGCATTGCTATCTTGATGCCTTGCTCCAGCTCTTCCACCTTGTGTCACTGGAATCCCAGGTCTCTGGAACCATTAAGCAACTACGGCTACCCTCACCTAGTACTCCAACCTGCACCACAGCTTCAGTCTTAAGTCTATGGACCTCCATTTAAGGCAAGTCTTGGATGGAGCCTTGCCTCAGCCTTGACCCTAGAACCAAGATGCCATCTTGTGGTTCTGTACCCTACAACCTGCCTGATCTACACCTTCAACTTTCCATGTTCTATGTTTGTCTAGCCTGGACCTTGACCACTTCTGCCTTGTCTTCTGCTTCTGTATCCTTCTCGCTACAGTTACTCGCCAAGAAGTACCAGCTCGTCCTTGGATCCTCGCTTGCCCTCGACGGTATGGACTACCGCCTTCTTCTCAAGCTGTTGACAAGAGGCTTGAGGGGGGGCTTTGAGGAGGGGGTACTGTTATGCTCCTGCCCGCAAGAAGTGTGGGCAGACTCTTACCTCTCACAGCCACAGCCAACCGGGCTGCTGACTCTGCTTGCTTCCTCCCTGAATCAGCTGGGGCTGTCCCCGCAGCTCTTGCCATGCGGTCTGCTTCTCTGCTACTGTTCCTGCCTTTCCCCGACGTGCTGCTGCGATCCCGGGACCTTTAGCCAGCAGCGAGAACGTCTCTCCCAGTGCCTGCTTCAAGCCCGGGTCCTTGCCTGGCTGGGAAGCCGTCCCTGCCAGTGCCTGCACTCTTACCTCTGCTCCTGGGGCTGTCTTCATGGCATGGAGCCGTTCCTGCAGTCAGCCCTTCCCCCGCTTCCTCTGCAGCCAGCACTTCTCTCTGCCGGTGCCTGCAGCTAGCCTTACCTTCTCTGTTTCTGTCCATGCAGCTGGGAGCTGCTCCACTGAACTGCCTTCACCCAGCTCCAGTCCAGGGCTGCTCCGCGGCTTCCTTGGGTCCTCCACGTGGCTGAGGATGCCACCAGCTTCCAGCTCTTCTCTCCAGCCTCCTAGGGCGTGAGCACGCTCCTCTCTGCTTCTCTTCAAGGGCCAGCCAGGTGTGGCCCCCTGCTGACCCCTCCCTGGGCGTTGCCCACCTCAGCTCTACTAAAGGGCTCAGCTTTCACTGTGTCTTGGCCTTCGCAAGGAGTTGGTCACTCCTGAGATCCTCGTTCCAGGAGATGCCTTGTATTCCAGCCTTCTGCAAGGTCCAGTGTTCCATGTTTCCCGTTGAAGCTTCTTGTCAAGTTGTTCCAGTCCTGATGTCTGCCTGCCGTTCCAGTCCCAAGGTCTGTCTCTTGATCCAGTCCTGATGTTCCTGATGTCCATGTTCCAGCCCAGAGGTGTGTCTCCTATTCCAGTATATGTGTTCCAGTCCTGATGTTCCTGATATCCTTGTTCCTGATCCTGATGCCTAACCTGCCTTGTGCTGCCGGGAGAGCAGCGTATTCCTGCCTTGTGCTGCCGGGAGAGCAGCGTATTCCTGCCTTGTGCTGCCGGGAGAGCAGCGAACCTGCTTCCTCTTTCCTGTGCTCCCCCGCTCTCTGCGTGGTCCACGACCAGCCTTCCAGGGCTGTGTAGGGCGCGCATGGGACAGGGTAGTCCGCGACTCAGTCCCACGGGTGGCCTGAGTAGGGCGCCCTGAGGGTCAGTACCCATGTCTACCTTCAGCCCTCATTCCTGATTCCACCTCTGTGCATCCATTCCTGAGTCCACGTCTTTGCCTGAGTCCACGTCTAAGGATCCTGCATCTCTGCCTGAGTCCACGTCTATGGATCCTGCACCTCGTCCTGAGTCCACGTCTATGCCTGAGTCTACGTCGTTCCTGAGTCTCGTCTGAATCCATGTTCCAGTCATCGCTGTCCTTGCCTCCATCCGGCCTGCCGCTTCGTGCCGTACCCTGCGGCAGGTCCGAAAGGGCTGGGAACGGTTGGAGGACTGTTCACAAGACCAACATTGCGTTGTTGGGTCTTCCGAAGCGCGCAGGTCCAGAGGAGGGCCTGTCAGCCAGTCTTCACTCCAGCCCTGCTCCCATCCAGCCCATGCTCGGGCATGCCACGCCTCCCGCGGCACCTCTCCAGACCCCTCTGGCGTCGAGCCGCGGCCCAAGGGCACACACATCTCCCAGAAGTGGGATCGCTCTCCTAGCGCTCCACAACAGATTGCGAAGGCCATGTGTCCGGCGTTCATGTCCTTGTGATGGGCCTGTGCCAAGTTCCGGAGTTTCTTTGCCAAAGAAATTTTTTTTTTTTTAAAAAGGAAAAAAACTTCAGTTCCAGTTTTTTCGCTGTGTTTACCGACCTGCTGGAGGCGCCAGCTTACTTGAACTTTTGTTTTCCCACACCGCTAGAGGCCTAGCACCTGTTTTCAATAAGTGCCTTCTTGAGACTTTTGCTTAGCCTGGGTACACTTGCTGGATGACCTGTAGGAGGCGCCTGCACCCCATCTGTGGTCATCAGTCCAATGGGGCCTGGAGTGTCTACCACCAGCCTAGAACCACTCGAGTGTGAGTTAACTGAGTCTCATCAAGATTCTGCCCAGTCTTAGGGCTCGCTCCTGGATGGAAGTCACAGAACTTTTGTGCCTTTGATCCTCTGCACTGCTCTAACCCTGATTCTCACCACCAGTTACCTGACCTGCCAGTTCTACCACCTGAGCATCAGCAATATGCCTTTACTAAGGAATCTTGTTTCCAACCGAAGAACTCCAGCTTACGTGCCTTGCCAAGCTTAAATCCAGCTGTGACTGCCAGCATTGACTAGCAGTCCACCTCCCATCTTGAACTATGCTTATCAGGATGTCACGTTTGAAACTGCAACATCATCTGGTCACCAACCTGAGGACTTCACCCAATGTTCCTTGACAAGTGTATTTCCATCTGTGACCACCAGCAGTGACTAGCAGTTCGCCTGCCCTCTTGCATCTACACATCAAAGGAAGTCACGCTTGCTTAAATTGCATAGCCTCTAAGACTGCCAAGTCATCCGGTCACCAGGGCCCTTCAACCCTGACCCATGAACTACTGTGTGGTACCCAACTCTGAGCGTGCCACCATACTTCAAAGCCAACTTGAACCAACTGGGATGTCCTCCATCCTCTAGTGAAACCAAGATCATTTCTCGCCATGTCTTGCATTGCTATCTTGATGCCTTGCTCCAGCTCTTCCACCTTGTGTCACTGGAATCCCAGGTCTCTGGAACCATTAAGCAACTACGGCTACCCTCACCTAGTACTCCAACCTGCACCACAGCTTCAGTCTTAAGTCTATGGACCTCCATTTAAGGCAAGTCTTGGATGGAGCCTTGCCTCAGCCTTGACCCTAGAACCAAGATGCCATCTTGTGGTTCTGTACCCTACAACCTGCCTGATCTACACCTTCAACTTTCCATGTTCTATGTTTGTCTAGCCTGGATCTTGACCACTTCTGCCTTGTCTTCTGCTTCTGTATCCTTCTCGCTACAGTTACTCGCCAAGAAGTACCAGCTCGTCCTTGGATCCTCGCTTGCCCTCGACGGTATGGACTACCGCCTTCTTCTCAAGCTGTTGACAAGAGGCTTGAGGGGGGGCTTTGAGGAGGGGGTACTGTTATGCTCCTGCCCGCAAGAAGTGTGGGCAGACTCTTACCTCTCACAGCCACAGCCAGCCGGGCTGCTGACTCTGCTTGCTTCCTCCCTGAATCAGCTGGGGCTGTCCCCGCAGCTCTTGCCATGCGGTCTGCTTCTCTGCTACTGTTCCTGCCTTTCCCCGACGTGCTGCTGCGATCCCGGGACCTTTAGCCAGCAGCGAGACCGTCTCTCCCAGTGCCTGCTTCAAGCCCGGGTCCTTGCCTGGCTGGGAAGCCGTCCCTGCCAGTGCCTGCACTCTTACCTCTGCTCCTGGGGCTGTCTTCATGGCATGGAGCCGTTCCTGCAGTCAGCCCTTCCCCCGCTTCCTCTGCAGCCAGCACTTCTCTCTGCCGGTGCCTGCAGCTAGCCTTACCTTCTCTGTTTCTGTCCATGCAGCTGGGAGCTGCTCCACTGAACTGCCTTCACCCAGCTCCAGTCCAGGGCTGCTCCGCGGCTTCCTTGGGTCCTCCACGTGGCTGAGGATGCCACCAGCTTCCAGCTCTTCTCTCCAGCCTCCTAGGGCGTGAGCACGCTCCTCTCTGCTTCTCTTCAAGGGCCAGCCAGGTGTGGCCCCCTGCTGACCCCTCCCTGGGCGTTGCCCACCTCAGCTCTACTAAAGGGCTCAGCTTTCACTGTGTCTTGGCCTTCGCAAGGAGTTGGTCACTCCTGAGATCCTCGTTCCAGGAGATGCCTTGTATTCCAGCCTTCTGCAAGGTCCAGTGTTCCATGTTTCCCGTTGAAGCTTCTTGTCAAGTTGTTCCAGTCCTGATGTCTGCCTGCCGTTCCAGTCCCAAGGTCTGTCTCTTGATCCAGTCCTGATGTCCATGTTCCAGCCCAGAGGTGTGTCTCCTATTCCAGTATATGTGTTCCAGTCCTGATGTTCCTGATATCCTTGTTCCTGATCCTGATGCCTAACCTGCCTTGTGCTGCCGGGAGAGCAGCGTATTCCTGCCTTGTGCTGCCGGGAGAGCAGCGAACCTGCTTCCTCTTTCCTGTGCTCCCCCGCTCTCTGCGTGGCCGCGACCAGCCTTCCAGGGCTGTGTAGGGAGCGCATGGGACAGGGTGGTCCGCGACTCAGTCCCGCGGGTGGCCTGAGTAGGGCGCCCTGAGGGTCAGTACCCATGTCTACCTTCAGCCCTCGTTCCTGATTCCACCTCTGTGCATCCATTCCTGAGTCCACGTCTTTGCCTTAGTCCACGTCTAAGGATCCTGCATCTATGCCTGAGTCCACGTCTATGGATCCTGCACCTCGTCCTGAGTCCACGTCTATGCCTGAGTCTACGTCGTTCCTGAGTCTCGTCTGAATCCATGTTCCAATCATCACTGTCCTGGCCTCCATCCGGCCTGCCGCTTCGTGCCGTACCCTGCGGCAGGTCCGAAAGGGCTGGGAACGGTCGGAGGACTGTTCACAAGACCAACATTGCGTTGTTGGGTCTTCCGAAGCGCACAGGTCCAGAGGAGGGCCTGTCAGGCAGTCTTCACTCCAGCCCTGCTCCCGTCCAGCCCATGCTCGGGCATGCCACGCCTCCCGCGGCACCTCTCCAGACCCCTCTGGCGTCGAGCCGCGGCCCAAGAGCACACACATCTCCCAGAAGTGGGATCGCTCTCCTAGCGCTCCACAACACTGTATTGGTAGTAGTGACTCTGTAAATATTTAGGAGTTTTTTCCCTGTTTTCAAACTCAGAACGCCTTACCACATTTATTTCATTTTCAACAGGTTCATCTACTTCTTCTTCCCCCAAGGGTAAAAGTATTTCAAATTCTCTCTGTTCTGGAACTTTATCAGTTTCCTACAGAAGAAACCAAACCATTTGAGTGTCACCCTCTACCTCTGGGATTTCCATTTCTGATTAATTGTCACTTATTATTTGGACAGACTCTTGGCATTTTTCTAATTCAATTGTTTCTTTGGCAGAGAATGGACTGATTAAGACAACCAGTGTTATCCCAAATTTGGTAAGTAGTACCCTCGGGTACTAACTCCTCTATTACTGTATAGGGCTCAATTTCCCAGATATCTTGAATTTTATGCCTCCCACTATGATCGTAGACCCTTAGGAGCACCATATCTCCAACACAGACTAACACACCCCTGGATCTCTTATTCATATTGTCTCTTCTAGATGTTGAATCACTTCTGGGACTGCTAAGTAGCCATTTGAGTAGCTGTGCATAACTGCTCATGGTGTTATCGTACCCACTCATTGAGAATTTCATACCCCTCTATATCTTCCACTTTGTCAGGGGATTTACGCCTCCCGGAGGGAGACGTAAATCCCCGCGCGCCAGCAGGCCGCTAGTGCGCCGGGACGTGACCTGGGGGCGGGTATGGAGGGTGCGGCCACGCCCCCGGACCGCCCCGGCCCGTAACCACACCCCCGGGCCCGCCCCCAAAATGCTGCCGACACGCCCCCAAAACGCCGCGCTGACCGGGCATCAGTTCTGGCAAATATTCCAACTATCTTATTTTTTTCTCAGCAGTCAAATTTTCTAACAAATCATGCATGGTACGGTTAAAGCGCTCACATTGAGGATTGCCTTGAGGATGATAGGGGGTCAGCCTGCTTTTACTCATCCCATATATACAACTCAGTTCTCTGATAACTTGAGGCTCAAAGTTGCGACCTTGGTCAGAATGGAGTCTGGTCAGACACCCATAATCACAATCCATTTCTGTACAATTGCTTTGGCTTTGGTTGTAGCTGTGTGTTTTCTGCTTGGTAGGGCTATAGTGTATCAGGTGAACATGTCTGTTAATACTAGGACATTTTAAATACCATTTGTACTAGGCTCTAACACTGTAAAGTCCATGGCCACCACCTCCAAGGGATATCTTGCTTCGAAGTAATGCAGTTCAGCCCTCTTGGCTAGGTAGAGGTCTTGTGCAAGGAAACACCTTCTGCACTGACATATTATTCAATTGTGTATGTTCCTTCTCATGTTATGCCAGTAATAATCTTGCCTTAAATTCTTTAGGGTGTTTTCTTCTTTAAAATATACAGCATGGTTATGTTTGGCTTCAAACAACTCTTGATACAATTTTTCTGGTACTACAAACTGGTAAATGATGGAACCATTTCTCAGATATTGTGTCTCATGATACCACAGGCAATCTTTATGGACCAAATTATCTCTCTGTGGCCATAACTTTCTCTGACTTTCTGATGAAGTGCTTTTATCAGGAGGCTCTTTACAGTTCATAGTCTCTAGCACCAATGTTAAGTTGGGATTTTCAGCTTGCAATGATTTCAGAGTTGAAATGGAGGAACCAGGAACTAACTGATATTTCACTCGCCACAGGTGAGTTTTCTCAGATTATTTCTTTGTATGAAGAATTTATCTAACCTGTGTGGGTTCAATCATCAGAAAATCTTTTTCCAAGACTTCTCGTTCTGTCTCTTCCTCTACCAAAATCTAGGACAGTGTATCTGCCACTAAATTACTGTTACTACAGTAACAGTATTAATGCCACTGTTACTACAACAATAATGTAAAGTTCATTTGCTTTAGTTATGTGTTCTAAGTTGATCTTAGTTTGTATTTTACTCTATAATAGATTAATCGTTTGATATGTTCCATGTAAACCGCCATCCCGGCGATAGTTATCTCTGTTACCTGTGAACCGGAGTGATATGTATTGTATACAGGAACTTCCGGTATATAAAAACCCAAAAATAAATAAATAAATAAATAAATTAGTCTTTCCTGGCTTGTAACACACCTCAAAGGATAATTCTGAGAGCTGGGCTAGCCATCTTTGTTCAATTGTCTGAACATTGGCAGTTTCTAGGTAACATAGGGGATTGTGATCTGTACACATTTTAAACTTCTTGTATATTAGGTACTCTTGGAATTTCTTCATCGCTGCCCAATTGAGTGATAAGAGTTCTAGCTTAAAAGATCATTCCTTTTGGACTTTCTGAGACTTCTGCTGGCATAGGCGATTACCCTCTCCTGTCCATCCTATACTTGGTTATACCCAGCACTTTAAAACTTGCATCCATTGTCAGGATGAAAGACAGTTCAACGATGGGGTGGGCTTGTATAGGTTCATCTATCAGTTTCTAAATCTAGGTCTCAAAGGTATTCTGGTACTCAGAGGTCCAACAAAAAGGCACATCTTTATGGATTTTTCTTGTATTGCCCATCAACTTATGAAAGGGAGTAGCCAACTGAGCAAATGTAGGTACAAAATGACAGTAGTAACTCTCAAAGCCCATAAACTGGCATACCTCTCAAACAGTATTTTAAATTGGACATGTCTTTAATGCATCTGTTTTTGTAGAGGCTACAGATATCCCATCCTTAGATACAATGTGACCTAAGTAGCTCACTTCAGGATACATTAGTTTACACTTTGATAGCTTTAGCTTCAACCCATTGTCTGTCAGTTTCTGGTACACCAGGTCTAACCTTTTGACATGCAAGATGAAGTCTTTAGAAAACACCAAGATATCATTCAGGTAGAGTAGGAGAATCTCGAAGATGTAGTCACTCAGCACCACTCCATCAAATGCTGAAACTTTGCTGGGGCACTTTTTAGGCCAAATTTCATTCAGGTCCACTCATATAAACCAAAAGGCATGATGTTTTTCTGCATATAAATGACTCTAATCATTGGTTTAATCAAGATATATTGTATTTATTATACTGGGTATAAGCAAAGGTATACACAGGAAGCAAAGGTATACTCACAGCATGTACATAGCACATCTAGGGCAGGAACGTTTGCTTAAAATTTTTCTTAGTGCAGGCTGTCTCTAAATACATCTTTTTCTGCTAGCTCATGATGACTCCTATATTTGCTCCAAGCCACAAGATTTCCGTTAGTCTTGCTGCAAAATGCAGCTGCTCTTTGTTCCCCGTTATATCTTATCTTGCTTTGTACACGCATTCTGTCTCACAGATTAGTTCCTTTATCCCCCTAGGCGTTGTCTAATGCTCATCCTGTGACTTCCATCTGGTTTTTGCTGATGCTTGTGGTTTCGTGCAGCACCAGTTCATGCTGGCCTGTTCTTCAGGGCCTAATTCATTTCAAGGCCTCAGGTATTTTTCCATCAGCATATTCTACAATCCTCCATTGAGCCAGGTTGACTCCTGGCTCACACTGGTCTTTCAATTCATCCCAAATTCTTCACACAGGGGAAATAGCATAGGCACTAGGGTTTCTTCTGGATATCTGTGGACACCTCCCTTGCACCTCCCTTTTAACTACCCTCACTTTCCATTTCCCACCTATCCTCGGTACTGGTTGTGGTCTGGAGCAATCTAGCAGTCCTCAAGTTTATATTATTATATGCTATCATATTCGTTACTCCTGATGTTGGCAGCGACATTTTAGGGCGACAATATTGTAATATTGAACAAATACATGGGATACAGAAACATAGTATTATGCCTAGAACAAGTAATCCAAGCAAAAATCCTATCACTCCTTTTAAATGACTGGACAAGTTAGAAAACCAGGAAGCTATAGAATCCCACCAAGTCACTGAGATTCCTCCTTCAAAATCACTAACCTGAAGTCGAGCTAGGTCTTGTATTTTTTGCATTGCATTATGAACTATATTAGAACGATTAACCACTATTGTACAGCATTCAGAACTATTAAGTACTGTACACAATCCGCCTTGGGCGGCCAATATATAGTCCAGACCATGTCGATTATATGTAGAAACCACAGTCAATTCGTCTACTGTGTCTTGAAGGGCTTTGAGGGTGATCTCTAATTCATGCGTGACTACATGGAGGACAGATTGTAGTCGCCGAATAGCCATTCCCAATTCAGCTGCAACTGCAGGTTGGGCAAATGGCAACCATGAGGTATAACTTAATGCGTCTAATCTAGTTTTAGTTAAAGGGTAGGTAGAGTTAATATAAGCCAACGAGAGTTGGATTGCTTGATCTTCAGGGACAGCTGAGGGAACACTCCTTCGGGAGTGGGTATGCATAGGGTGATTTAATGGAATACTTCGAGAAAAATAGTTAAATGTAACTAACACACAAAATTCATAGTATATAGGGAGTTTGAGGAAGACTATTCCATCACACAACCAATAATGTCCAACGTAAAGATTCGCAAAGTTTTGTATTACGGTATCATTGCTATTGTCATAAGGACCATAAACAAAAGGAGATTTATATTTTCCTAATACACTACAGGGAACCAAAGATAAGTCATTTTCAGAAGAACAGTTATTGCCTGCTATGTTGAAGAGGTCACACAGACGTGGACAAACAGTGTATGTGGAATTGAAAATGCGTATGTATTGGGTATCGGTGGCTACATGTACAATCTTGGACAGATTTGCTATGCATGGGAGGCAACCTGGTGGAGGAGATGCAGTAATATGTGAAAATGTACAATTACATCTTATTATAATGTCAGTGAAAGGAGTGCTGGGTAAGGTGGTTCCCTTATGAATAATCCATGTTGTATTGTATGTGGAGTAAGTATAGTTGCAAGGAACAGGGTTCGGGGAAGTAACATTACTAAGGAAAAGAAAACCAATTTTTGGTAGATCGGCTGTAAGTGGAGGAGGTTTGGCATTACCCAAATATTGTGTCCATGTTTGTCCTGCTAATGGATCTATGATCATATTATGTTTTCCATTGTCTTTAAATCCTAAAATATGGTGTAATAGAACTGGAAATGAAATGGCTGGGACATGTGAATGGGCTTTTTGATGTGGAGTGCAGACGATACAATCCGTAATATTTGCTGGAAGAGTCTTTACTAATTCATGTATTGTCTGTACCCACAAATTTGTTAATCCTGAGAAAGGGGCCTGTTGGAGAGGGAAAGGTGTAACAAGTGGCCATGTATACATCAGTACATATAAGCAGGTTAGTAAACATAACATTTTCATTGCTGCATTTGTCAGTCCATTTAAAAAAATAATGCAACAGTCCAATTATAGTATCGGATTAAATGTCCGTATGTCCGACAAATGTACCCAAGTGGAATGTCCCGTTAGCTTAACAGCCGTGTGACTGAGTTCTTTAATAGTAAACGGTCCAACATAGATCGGATCCTTCCAAGTCTTGTGTGTGTAATTCTTTCGGAGTACTTGATCACCTATGGAAAAGGAAGCGCAAAAAGATTGTTTAGGAACCTTTTTCGACCCAGTCTGTATTAGATCTGCTGCCATGGCTACTAGGGGCTGAACTTTTTTCCAATACTCTACTTGAGTATCAGTTTGTTTTATTTTCACCGGATTCATAATCCGTCCTGTCTGTAATTGAAATGGAGTAATTTCATGGATTGTACCTGGCGTATTCCATATATTCATCAAGGTCAATGGTAATACATCCAACCAGGTATATAATTTGTTTGTTTTGTTTTTATTTAATGCTGCTAGCTATACCCTTAATTTTGTTTTCAATATTCCGTTATATCGTTCTACCAAACCATTCGAGGTTGGCTTATAGACAGACACACGTCGATGGATAATATTACAAATCTCTTGTAATTCATTCATAATTTGATTATTAAAGTGTGTCCCATTATCAGATACAATTTTGATCGGACAGCCATGGGCTGGTAAAATTCTATGAAAAAAAGGTATCAATAACTACATGAGCTGTCTCTTTTGTACATGGGAAAGCTTCTATCCAATGTGAAAAGCTATCCACCCATACCAATACATACTGTTTTCCTTTAATTGCTTCAATCATATCAGTGTAATCAAGGTGCCATTCCAAACCTGGTCCTTGGGAAATGGGTAAGCTGCCAGGACTCACAGCTGGACCTCGACGAGCTATATAAGTAGAACAGACTAAACAGTTATGAATTATCTGTACAGCTAAAGCATAGAGATTCTGGTTCCAATGATTACTTTGTATGCCTGCTAATAGCGCGGTAGCAGGCAGATGCATGGTTGCGTGCCATGCAAAGAAATATCGCAACACTTCTGATGTGGTCAAACATTTTTTTCCATTAGGGTGGAGCCATTCTTTCCCTTTTTGATAACTTAGCATAATATACTCTAAAACATTATTAAAACATTTTGTCAATAAAACTTTAGCAGTGACTGCTTTACTTAAATGACGTCAGAAGCTATTGTGTATTCATTGCACTTTTCTAGTCCGTACACTCTGTCTTCATCTACACACAATGACACACAAACAAAACACATAATGACAGAGAACCACAGACAGAAAACAATTATCGAACATTAAAGTTCAAAAAGTAAAACCAAAAATCTTTGGATCCAAAATTAAGCAAAAATCAGAATATTTAAAACAGATCTGTTCAGAAAAAAAACAAAACAAAATCTAAGAGAAAAAAAAACCCTCAGCTTCCTGTACAGCAGTTTTTATTCTTGTAAATCTGTAAAAGAAAAATCTCACATACAAAGAGAGGTTAATGGTAATCTTTTGAATCACATTACAAAGTTTTAAACGGCTAGCTATAAGTAACTGAGCAGCACCGTTAAGGTTAAAAATCACTAGATAGGAGAAAGGAAAAAAAGTTTAGTCTCTCCCTGCTTCTGTTTTAGCTAAATCTATAGCTGCACAATTAAAATATTATAAGCTTTTCATTAGGTTATCAGCTGAGGCCACATAGGGGCCTGCCGGGAAGGGAAGGTAAATACTGAAAGTAAAATCCAGGGGTTTGTGACAATTTTTTCCTGTATGTCCTTTTCTCAATAACAAATGCCACAAAACTTCTAACTAAATATAAGCTTCCCTTCAACATCCTGTTACAGATGTATGCAATGGCGGATTTTCACTCCCCCCTCTTCTGGATCATTTGCTCCTCTGTTCGCAGTGGTGTTAATCAGAGGAGGATTTGGTTTTATGGTTTTTTTTTCAATGTTTAGCCAATCTTAAATCGTTGTGAACAACATTGTGACCAAAATAATTTGTCTGCTAAGGCATTAGAATGCCATGGATTCTTCCCACATACTGCTGCTCTAAAAAGTGCTTTTTCTTAGCTGCTGCTTTTAATTCTAGTTTAGTGTCCTTTTGATTCTTAACAAACAACACCTTCTGTTGTCACATAATGCTAAAGTTAAATACACACAGAATGGGATACATAATCATGACACATTTGTGTAAGAGTGGTAGAGCAAAAAAGTGTTCTACTACTGCAAAGAAAGGAATGATAGGGGCAATAAAATGTAACGGAGTGTTGCCAGGCACTCCCCTTTTCCCAAACCTGGTATTGTGTGTTACTGGGGTATTGTGTGCCACTGGGGCATCTACCCTATCTGCTGTTGTCTCATGACAATTTTCATTCTGTCCCTCAATTGTTCTTAAACACTTGTCTAAAGGTTTTAAAGAGGCTGGGTCATTATGCTGATAGCCACAGGCTCCAAATGTTTCATTAATCTGTTCACGGGCTGGGGAATCTAATTCTATATGGACTCTGTTCGTGATATCAATCCTAGCGGAGTTCCCTGTAGGCTGATATCCAGCTGCCTTTAAAGGCTGGTCACTAACTTTCTGTGTCTGTATAGCGGGAAATTCATGCTTCATTCTATCTTGCTGTGTGAAATCTTCTAACACTTGGGTAGCCTCCTGTTCTACCGCTTGCCGAACAATAGGGCATGCTTGTTCGACAGTATTTATTTTTGACGGGGATTCTACTTCTGCCTCCTCTGCACTGTCTGTATCTGTGGAATCCCAAATATTCCCGTCCCATGTTTCGGGATTCCATTCATTTTTCATTTTATTCACTTGTCTACGCTTTCGATATTTATGCTGTGCCAGCCGCACAGCCGCTCGTTCTGCCACTGATTGATAATGGTCTGCTTTCTGGGAAACTATTTCTAAGTGGCATCGCAACATAATGTTGTCTTTTTGCAGACCATCCATTTCTTTTTCTAGTGCAGCTAATTTCAATTGCAAACTGTGCTTTTCTTCGTGACAGTTTCTGTATCCTGTCAATAAAAGCCAGCCACGTCTTCCTACTGCCTCCAATTCCTTCCCTTTTTTTACTGGGACCTCTTGTAATTTGTCTACAATATTTACAGGCTCGCTACCTACATCCCATGCTTCTGCCAATCCCATATTCATTGCCTATTCCTGTGCCAGCACAGAATAGGGAGTTTTTTCCCATCCTGGGATTTTAACATCCACAGGAGTAACAGGTTCGGATGGCTGCTTTGCTTTCTTTCTAAATAAAGCCTTTTTAAATAAAGCCATCCCTACCCTCGTCGCCAAATGTTAGGAGTGAGGTAGGCGAGAATAAGGTAAGAGTAAAATAATATGTTTATTGATATACAATCTTAATAATCCTAGGTATTAAAGGTATACAGTTCTAAGTACTAAAATATATAATTCTAAGCATATACAGTTCTAAGCACTAAAGTATACAGTTCTAAGTATTAAAAGGTACAGTTCTTACAGTTCTTAAGCATCAAAAACAATTCTAAGCATATTCATCTGTATCCGTGTTCCGTCTACTTATTCTACGCACCAGTAACTGAATATAATAACCAATGCAAAATAGGAACAAAAAATATATACATGCTAGTATCAAACCACACAATAAATACAAGAAAAATATCACTTCACTCTTTTCTGCAGTATTTTAACCCTGGGTACCCGTTTTTCCAAGATTCACACAGGACTTGGCTTTCTTTTTACACCAAGAACGTGAATCTAAACCCTTTGCGCGCTTTTCATCAAGATTCACACAGGACTTGGCTTTAAACTGACTACGCCTTGACCACGGTTGATCACTCCAAGTCAAGGGAATCACCAAGAATGTGAATCTTCTACTTTTCACAATTCTGACACTTTAAATGCATAACACTGACAATTTAAATGACCAGAGTTGTTCATCAAAAAATTTTTAAAGACAAAACGCGGTCCTGCCGCGGTTGCCAGATGTTTTTCTGCATATAAACGACTCTAATCATTGGTTTAATCAAGATATATTGTATTTATTATACTGGGTATAAGCAAAGGTATACACAGGAAGCAAAGGTATACTCACAGCATGTACATAGCACATCTAGGGCAGGAACGTTTGCTTAAAATTTTTCTTAGTGCAGGCTGTCTCTAAATACATCTTTTTCTGCTAGCTCATGATGACTCCTATATTTGCTCCAAGCCACAAGATTTTCGTTAGTCTTGCTGCAAAATGCAGCTGCTCTTTGTTCCCCGTTATATCTTATCTTGCTTTGTACACGCATTCTGTCTCACAGATTAGTTCCTTTATCCCCCTAGGCGTTGTCTAATGCTCATCCTGTGACTTCCATCTGGTTTTTGCTGATGCTTGTGGTTTCGTGCAGCACCAGTTCATGCTGGCCTGTTCTTCAGGGCCTAATTCATTTCAAGGCCTCAGGTATTTTTCCATCAGCATATTCTACAATGATGACAGCAGATTTTAGTTGGTCTGCTGGATCCATGGCAACCTGGAAATATCCTGACGTTAAATCTAATGAAGAAAAGAGAGCAGCCTGGTTCAAGGCATCCAATGACTCATCGATGCATGGCAAGGGATAGGCATCATTAAATGTGACTTGGTTTAGTTTAAAATAACAAAAGAATCAAAAACTGTCATCCTTCTTTTTTATGACAACAGCAGGTAAGGCCCATGGACCATTGCTTTCTTTCAGGATTCCTTAAGTAACCAGACACTTTACATGCTGCTTGAACTCATCATAGATGTGTGGGGAAACTATTTGGTGCCTCTGCTTTATAGGTGCAATGGTTCAGGTATTTATGGTTTGCTGAATAGCTGATGCTTATTTGAAATTTGTGTCATTTGAGAATACAGCTTGATGCTTCTGCAATAGATTCTTAAGCATTGACTCTGTTCATCTGTGAAATCCTTCCATGTGACTTCTACAGGTATCTCTATCTACTGATGCTTAGCATCTTCCTGATCAGCGTCATATCTCTGTATCTTAACTACAGCATCAAAGTCCTGGAAGGTAATAGGTATTCTTGGGCAGACTTTCTCTGGAATGATCACCTTTGCCACCCTGATTCTTGGTGGAAGGTGCATGGCTTGTGATCCAGTATTTAGGATTCTCATGGGTACTTTGCCTTGTGAGGACTTTGCCAACAGACTTGCTACCAGGATTGCAAATGGTAGAGAAACTAAGACTGTGTGACCATTATTGGCCCATGGTGGATTTGCTGCAGTCATGCACACTTTCATTGTACGATTGTCTCAGTGAGAAGTGACAACGAGAGGCTCTGATTGCCAACTAGTTTTACAAATCCCACTCGACCTGGCATCTGCTGTTGGATACAGGACCATATCTTCTAGAGATGTGCAGAGGGACGCCATACGTTGCATTTGTGATTCGGATTCGTCGGAGAGCAAATACGTTGCATTCGGCCATATGGCGCCCCGATGCATTAATTCGGTGATTTCTATTCGTGTCCCAGCTAAAATTAAAATTAACTACAACCCCCCACCCTCCTGACCCCCCCCAAGACTTACCAAAACTCCCTGGTGGTCCAGCGGGGAGTCCGGGAACCATCCCCTGCACTCTCACACCCTTGGTGCCGGTTTCATCATGGCGCCGATAGCCTTTGTCACAGGGGCTACCGGTGCCATTGGTCAGCCCCTGTCACATGGTCATCGGCGCCATCTTGTGCTCCTACCATGTGACAGAGGCTGACCAATGGCACCGGTAGCCCCTGTGAAATAGTATGGGCAAAGGCTATCGGCGCCATTTTCAGTACTGGCATCGGACGGCCGGAGTGCAGGAGGTCGCTCCGGGACCCCTCTTGGACCCCCAGGGACTTTTGGCCAGCTTGGGGGGGCCTCCTGACCCCCACAAGACTTGCCGAAAGTCCAGCGGGGGTCCGGGAGCGACCTCCTGCCCACCGGCTGTCCGATGCCATTACTCAAAATGGCGCTGATAGCCTTTGCCCTTACTATGTCACAGGGGCTACCGGTGCCATTGGTCAGCCCCTGTCACATGGTAGGAGCACAAGATGGCGCCGGCCATCCAGTGCTCCTACCATGTGACAGGTTCCGGCCAATGGCACGGATACCCTGTCACATGGTAAGGGCAAAGGGCCATTGGCGCCATTTTGATTAGTGGCAGTCGACGGCCTGAGAGCGGGAGATCGCTTCAGGGACCCCACTGGACCACCAGGTACCTGTAAAAGGTTTTTGGGGGCATCGGGAGGGTGGTGGAAGCTAAGGGGTTAGTTTTAAAGGGTCGGGGTGGGTTTAGGGGTTATTTTTGTGTGCTGTTTTTCCTGCCCTCCCCCAAAATGATAAGAGAACCCCCACGATCAATAATGTGGGGTTTTCCTATCGTTTTGGGGGAGCCCCCGATTTCTGACGATTTTGAAAATATTGACGATATTTTCAATCGTCTGAAGACTGATTCACATCCCTATTGGCTACTATGTCCTTAAAGGTCTCTTCAATGTACCTCTCTGTCTGCCTCAGCTCCTCCAGGTCTGCCACTGTAGCCTCCAGAGATTGAACTCATACTCTGAGAGCCAGGAACACACATGCAATCTCTCACTGGTAGGTAAAAAAAATCATACATGTCACACTCAATGCAAAAGACTGGAAAGTTCCCCTCTTGCTGCTGGACTGCTGCCTTCATCTTAATTTTACTGAGTTCCTAGTTACGTTTAGGTTACTAAGGGAGTTGGAATTCGAGTACTTTAAATTTACAGGTGTATTTATTAATTAATCTGCTAGTGTTCTACAAGGAGCTGATTAAACTCGCAATAAGGGCTCATGCAATTGTATAATTTAGATAAGAGCCTGATTGATTTTTAATGAGAAAATGTCTCACAAATCACCACCTGCAGATGTGTAACTTAAATACAAATTATCTATTCTCCATTTTTGACCCTCAGATATGTTACAAATTGAGTAGAATACGTAAATACAAATTTATTGTTCTGATAAGAAACTAAAAATTTATAAGTAAACCTGAGAAAGAAAATAGCTCCTAATGTCAATACACGTTGCCTCATCAGCAAATACTGCTTGCTTCGGCATTGTGTAAAGTAAGAAACATCAGGAAATACCTATATTTTCTGACCACAAAACTGGAAATTCTTATTCAGAAAATAGTTCTGGAAAACGATTTCTTTATTCTTCTCTGCAAATAAGGACATAAGGAGAATAACTCTAGATGAAGTATCATCAAATGAAGATTCAAGAAAAAGAGACAAATCTGGGCTATTAGGAGTATATGGGGTACATTTTAAAAGAGAGCGCGAGCGCATACTTTTGTTCACACATCAGGCGCGAACAAAAGTATGCTGGATTTTATAAGATATGCGAGTAGCCACGCGTATCTTATAAAATCCGGGGTTGGCGCACACATGGGGGTGCATATTTGTGCAACTTGCGCGCGCTGAGTCCTGCTCGCGCTGCCCGTTGCTCCCTCCGAGGCCGCTCCAAAATTGGAGCGGCCTCGGAGGGAGCTTTCCTTCCACCCCCCTGCACTTTCCTCTCCCTTCCCCTACCTAACCCACCCTCTCGGCCCTATCTAGACCCCCCCCCACCTTTATCGGAAAAGTTACTACTGCCTCCAGGCAGTAGTAACTTACGCACGCCGGCGCAGCAGGCCCCGACACAGGCCGCTGTGTCGGGGCACTCGGCCACACCCCCGGACCGCCCACACGCCCCCGAAAATGCCCCCCATCCAAAACCACGCCCCCTGGCCATGCCCCCGACCACCCCTTTTTGCAAGCCCCGGGACCTACGCGCGTCTCGGGGCTTGCACACGCCGCCGAGCCTATGCAAAATAGGCTCAGCTGCGCAGGGATGTTTTAAAAGGGTTACATGTGTACCTTATGCGCATAACCCTTTTAAAATCTGGCCCTATATATCCATCCCCCCTTCCTCTACATTAGCAACTTTTTTCTTACTAGGAATATAGTATATCTGGGAAATAGCCAGAACCTTTTCCTCAGATATACTGAATATATCTCTAAGATATTTCTTAAACAACTCAATCACAGATAGTAATCTTGTTATAGGAAAATTTAAAAACCGCTGATTCTTAGCCCTCAATGAATTTTCAATATTTTCTAAATGAGTATGTAGTATTAAATTATCTTTAGCAAAAGCTGCCTGGGAAGCTTGTCCAGCTCTTATTTGGGATGTTATGACCGCCGGCCGTGGCAGTCCACGACCGGGGCCGACTGTCATGGCTGCTGGCCGCAGCAGTCCGTGGCTGGGACCTAACACTTACCCGCGGCGTTGGGTCTCTGCAGAGGCTCCTGCAGGGAGCCTCCGACGGCGTTCTCTGCACGGCCTGGGCCGCTGCTTGGCAGGCCGCGGGACTCTGATCCAGGCTGTGACTCCGCCCCCTTCTCAGCTGCACTAGGGCCACGCGCGCGGCTGAAGACAGGATTTAAAGGGGCCACGACAGGAAGTTTTGTGGCTCCCTTCTGAAGCACTTCCTCTAGGTTTTTGTATTTAAAGGCAAGGTCTGCTCCTCAGACCTTGCCTTGGTATTGAGGTATGTGCTCTGTTCCAGTGTTTGGTGTTCCTGGTTCCGTGCTTCATCCCGCTTCTGCTTCTCCCGGTTGGATTGACTCTTGGACCCCTGACTTTGGACTGGTGGTGGTGTATTCTGGTATCGACTTGGACTGGCTCTGGACCCTTCTCCTTCTCAGCTCCTGGATCGGCTTCAGACCATTCTCCTATCTGCTTCTGGACCGGCTTTCGACCCTTCTCTGGACTTCGACCCTTGGACTGGATTAGGACTACTCTTCTGCTATACTCCCAGACTTCTCACAACCTGCTGGAGGTGCCAGCCATCTGGAACCCATGACCTGCAGGAGGTGCCTGCATCCAGACCATCTTCATTCTTCAGGGAGTCGCCTAAGTCCCAGCGGCCGTGTCCCTACGGGCTCCTCCTGGGGGGATCACGAGCTTCCAGGGTGAATTCGTCCTCTCAACAATTTCAGCAGGCCTCACCATCTGACGGTGGAGACCGACAAGGGTTTTCTTCCTTCTCGGCAGTGCAGACTCTACCTCGGAACAAGGGTCCACTCTCCGGTTCCTAACAGAATACCAAGGCCATGGACCCGGCAGAGGCCTCAGCTCGTCAGACTATTCCTGGACTAGCCCAGAAGGTCATGGAGCAGCAACGTATACTAGAATCCATGGCGGCTTCCCTGGAATGACTTAATGCCCGCCTGGATTCTATGGCCGCAGCTCAAGCCGTCCCACCACCTCTGCCTTCAGTAATGCAGAATAATACCCGGTCCTTGATTCCTTTACCAACTCCTCCACGATACACCGGTGACCCGCGTCTGTGTCAAGGTTTTCTCGACCAGTGCAGCATGCACTTTCATCTTCAAGCCTCTCTCTTTCCAGATGATCTCACCAAGACTACATATATCCTATCATTGTTGGAGGGTAAGTCCCTGGCCTAGGCTTCCCCCTTCTGGCGACAGTTAGACCCGGTTCTACAAGATCTACCTAAGTTCTTGGAACTATTTCAAGCAGTATTCGACGATCCCGGGAAAAAAGTGGTTGCAGGTTCCAAGATTTTACAACTTCGGCAAGGAGGGTGATCACTGGCAGATTATACCATTGAATTCAGAACTTTGGCCTCTGAACACCATTGGAGGAGAACTGCCTCCGGTCCATTTTCTTAGTGTGGGAAATATGCGCTTGCCAGCAAGCCATGTCAGGGTTTTACACTATCTTCCCTTCTCCCTGGCCTTGCACTGAATAAAAGCATCACCTGTGCTTAAGCCTCTCTGCCTAGGAAAGGATACCTGACTGTCATGTATTTCTCTAGCTTATAATTAATCCTGATTGCCTGAAATAAGGGCTGGGTGTTCCCTAGTCAGAGGCAGGACTAAGTCAGGAGGTATAGATTTCAGCAGCCAATGAAATGATCCGTACACACACCCTGAGCCAAGCCAATAGTGTAGTGATACATCTGTTGCTATGTGGAAAGGAACCAATCATGTGATGACACATCATCTGCCTTTGTATGAATGTACAATAAAAAGAGGAGCCTCGTGAGGGCTCAGCCCTTTTTTACCTGCCTGCCATGAAAGCTGCCTGAAGTGTCTTCTTTGCCTCCATATTCAACATCTGGTGATCCCGCGACGTGATGATAAACTCTCTGCTCATTCGGCTGGACATAGCTTAGGTACGTACCGTTCAACAGATTTGCAATCGTAAGTATTTTTAAAGTACTTTTTAGTATTTTTAAAGTATTTTTCAGCAAGTTTGTTCCCCACATTCGTGAGCATGGGAAGTGATTTGTCTGTACAGCAAAGGCTACATGCCAGATTGCTGCAGAAAATCATCAAGAATCATTATTTCATCACCAGAAGAAAAGAAATAGCGCAAATCAGCCTGGGGGACTTAGAAAAATTAATAAGTGAAATAGCTTGCCGTTGCCCTTGGTATTCAATGGAGGCTGGAACTCTGAATATCCAGGACTGGATTTTAATAGGCAATTGTCTTCATATGGCTCCCAGAGCTCCCATAAAGCAATTATTAATCTGGCAAAAATGTACAGAGGCCATAGAACACATAGGAAAAAAAGTTACAAGACAGCATTTCCAAACCATGTGCTTTTAGAAGCAGGTAGACTCAATCAGAATACCCTTCCCCCATCTTATTCACAAACTCCCTCAGAGACAGCAAATTCTTTGTATCAGCTCTCCATACCCACACCCAAGCCCATTCACACCTCTTCAGAAAAGCAGCCCTTGAGCACAATTGAACCACAACCTGGCCTGGGTGGGGTGATTAGCATTGAATTTCAGCAGAAACAGCAGAAAGAAAACTTTACAGGAAAATAATTAGAAGGACTTCAAGCCTCTCTCATCACAGAAAAGACCCATGAACTAAGGGGGGCAGAATATGAAATAGAGCATCTGGGGACACACACTCACAAGGCACCGTCCCCAACCATGGCTCCTGTGGCTTCCTCTGCGTTCACCTCAGAGAAAAGGCCCCAGGAAACTGAAAACACTGAGGTCAGAAAAACTAGCCTCCCTCCATCTTGCCTGCAAGC
Source organism: Rhinatrema bivittatum (assembly GCF_901001135.1). Classification (NCBI taxonomy): domain Eukaryota; kingdom Metazoa; phylum Chordata; class Amphibia; order Gymnophiona; family Rhinatrematidae; genus Rhinatrema; species Rhinatrema bivittatum. The sequence goes on along the minus strand of NC_042615.1, from coordinate 315,096,953 downwards.
CCTTCCCCCACCAATCACCAACTCCCTGTACCCCCATTTGCCATTGCCTGAGACAGTCATTGACTCTGCATCACCAATTTGTCCAGGTAAATTACCATCTCAAACCGCTGCTCCCGGTAACAATTTATGTGCCGCGGTCAGCATGGGATTTCACCTAGAACATGGAAATCTCACAAGGGAGGAATTATTGGAAGGGATTCAAGCCTCTCCTATTACAAAAGGGATTAAAGAACCAGGTGTGGCAGCAATAGAGTTGAGTGCCGCCCGGAGTGCCATGAGCAGTGGCTATGCCCCCAGGTATTCAAGGAAATCAGCGTATAAGACCTTGGGCCAGGCAGCTGCACTCCTGCGTTACAAGCAAAGAAAATATCAATATGAAAAAAATTATTTAATTAGACTCCTGCGTTACAAGCAAAGAAAATATCAATATGAAAAAAATGATTTAATTAGACACTTCAATGACCTATTGCAGACCAGATTAAACAGAGTAATTGAACAAACAGGACAGATTTGGAAAAAATGGTTTCTCTTAGTCTTTGAATTCAGTTACAAAAAATCTGCATATTTTGAGAGTATTTCCCCCACAGAAAGTGTATGCAGAGCCTTATGTTAAAACTGTACTGAAATTTGAACAATATACTGTGTAAATTAATTTGGCTCACATTTAAAATGACTCCATTTCTCTGAGATTTAAGTTTATAGCTTGAATTGCCAGCACACAGAACTTGTATTCTTATTGTAATTTTCCCTATAGGAGAACAATAGTATCTGTCTGCAAGTCCACAAGAAATTAGCAAGTCCTTGCCAGCCATTGTTTCTGGTTGATGTTATCTATTGTTAAACAATACTGTCTTTCAGTTCCTATTGACTGAAGGATTAATTCGTTGGGTGGAGTTCTCTGCTCTGTTTCTTTTCTTTTGAGAAACACTATTCCTCCCCCTCTTACTAACTCTTGGTAGCCAGTCATGGGGGGGGGGGGGGGGGGGAGAGAACTTTTGAAAAGAAAAAAACTGGACTTAGTCCTGCAGTTTCTCTCCCTAGTTTCTATATGTTTTAACTCAGACAGATCAGATCTCCTGCTGATCCAAATCTTTTCCCTCAACCTTCAATGCATTCCTGCACTAGCCCTTCCTCGTCTCACTCTCTTTCTGTTGTTAATCTTTTTAATACTTTCAAACTTCTTTAATACTGAACTGAGATTACTGAACAGTGTGTTTAATTTCCTATTCTAATAATTATATGAAGAAATTGTATTCTGATATTCCACATTGAAAGTAAGCTCAGAGTATTATTGATTGCAACCTGGAACAATAGTTGCAATCTATAAAGTAATGATGGTGTCTCCACTAGGAGGCGCTATGTTATTCTACAAGTTATATTATATTATTGTTTTAATAATTCTGTTGTATAATAGTTTTTATTTTTCAGGCCTACAGACCTTCTGTATTAAGGACACTTCAGTTTTATTTTCTTTTTCACAAAATTTATACAGAATTCTGAACCTTAAAATTTTTACTGATAGAGGTTGCTACATCTAAAGCAATCCCTCCCAAGCCTTTTCTTGCAAATCCAAATTGATTTTATTAAATTGACTAATGGAATTGATTTATCCAAGGTTAAAAAAGTAAGAAGCTCACTTTTATCCTTACCTTAGTAATTTTTTGCTATATTCCAGTTTTTAATATTTTCCAGATTTACAGCCTTCCTGCCATGAGGAGATGTGAAGGTGAACACTTTGCAGTTTATTTTAACATTTTTCTAACACCTTTTGACTTTTGACTTTTGATCCTTGATCTAATTTTGTTTTTGATACCTTTTGATAAGATTTTTAGCTTAAATTATGTGTTATCTGTTGTCTGTCTTGATGCCAAGAAGACTATGAATGAATATTTGCAGGATGAATGAATATGTGTTAGTTTTGTGTAAATTAATATTTGCAGGATGAATGAATATGAATATGTGTCAGTCTTGTGTAACATATGTTTAATATAATGTCTGACATACTTGTCATTTGTGATCCAGCTTACTGCAAATGACTTTTCCTTTAAATGATTAATTTACATTTATTGCTATTTTACTGAATGAAAATTGATCACTGCATAAAAACTTTCTTGATAATGGGGTTACCCTCTGTTCTGAAAAATGGCTCTGCTTACTGCAGCCATTCCTTTGCATGAATTTTGTCAATAATTGAACATTAAATACTTATTTGGCATCCCCTACAACACCACAGGGCAAGCCATTGTGGAGCGAACCAATCATACTCTTGACAAAACAAAAACAAAAAGGAGGGAATGCCCCTGGATTTTCCCCTAAGCAGGACTGGCTGAACAAAGTATTGATTACTTTAAATCATCTAAACATATCAAATTTAAGACCACAGCCATGGATAATCATTATGGGACTAGTGTTAGTCACCCACAGCCATCAGTTTTGTATAGAATATTTAATGTCTGGTACGGTCCCGTTCCCTTAAAATGGGGAACGAGGATATGCTTTTCTGCTTACTCCCACAGGTCCACTTTGGGTGGGTTTCAAGCCATTATATCAAGCCGTGGAAAGATGGAAAGGTGTCCAGGTCTACAGGACCCAATCCCCAACTTCTCCATCAGCCTCCACAGCCCTCAGAAGGACAGAGACCGGACTCCTCGCAAAAAGCAGCACCACATGACCTGGGGACAGATCAAGGCCCTATCCAACCAATCTGCACAACTCTTGGAACAGCAAGGCCTTGAGAAAACTCCAGAGAACTGATTAGCCGCCTTTTCTTGCCTCAATGCCAACTCATTAACAATTGTGTTCTGCATCCTCCTCCTTTGCCTTATTTCTCCAGCTATGGCGATTTCAGAACAAGGACTCTGACAGGACAACATGTACATCCTTGATGCACAGAACTTTTCACACCTGTTGAATCGACTGATGCATGTTGTACCATTTAACCTTACAGTATGGACTAATTATCCTTTACAGAGAGGTGTTTTCATTAACTCTCCAGTTAATAATACCATACTACACATTGGTAGCCGTATTCAAGAGACTGCCGCTCTTTGTTGGGACTATGATACAGGGGATGGGAAGGGGATTCAGGTGGGAAATATCCATATTGTAACCGAACCTTTGTATTAATCACTGAACACTTACATAATTATACCACATATATGTGCAATTGGCAGATTTCAGGATGTGCAGTGGGAGACCCAAGCAGGTGCAGAAAGTATAGAGGGGACGAGGGATTTACCCTTTGTAGTTATATAACCCAAATGATATGAATTACAGAGACTTACACATCCTAGCTAACTGGACGACTGCCCTATTCAATCAGACAGTCCATGCATTAAAACTACTTACAACAGAAGTTTCTCAGATTAGAGAAGTAGCAATACAGAACAGCTATACCTTGGACACTATTTTAGCCTTAAAGGGTGGTGTTTGTGCATTAATTGGATCTCATTGCTGTGTGTACATATCAGACTATAAAGCAAACCTCACACATACCATAGAGCAGATAGAAACCATGGTTGCTGATGCACCACTTTCAGGCAGAATACCAACTTCTCCATGGGACTGGCTATGGTCCTGGCTCCCTGATATTTCTGGTCTCAAAAGGGTGATTTCTATTATAATTACCATAATTATCTTAATTATTTGCCTGTGATGCTGTATTCAGTGCATACCCAACCTCATATCCATACTGAAACCTTGCTCTCAGCCCGGATATAAAGATGTCTTGTATGCTGCTTAATAGGGAATCTTGAGCCCTGCAGCGTTGGCACACCACGCTGCACCAGCTCTGGGTGATATGGAGATTCAGGAGCTCATCGGCAGCTGGCACACCACGCCGAATCAGCTTTCTTCTCTCCATAATCCCCCTTCCCCTATTTCCAGCCCATACCAAGACATAACAGATTTCAGTAAGGGTCTAAAGCTTTATTGAGCTGCCTAAACAAAAACAGAAAGGGTGAGATGTGGGAAATATGCGCTTGCCAGCAAGCCATGTCAGGGTTTTACACTATCTTCCCTTCTCCCTGGCCTTGCACTGAATAAAAGCATCACCTGTGCTTAAGCCTCTCTGCCTAGGAAAGGATACCTGACTGTCATGTATTTCTCTAGCTTATAATTAATCCTGATTGCCTGAAATAAGGGCTGGGTGTTCCCTAGTCAGAGGCAGGACAAAGTCAGGAGGTATAGATTTCAGCAGCCAATGAAATGATCCGTACACACACCCTGAGCCAAGCCAATAGTGTAGTGATACATCTGTTGCTATGTGGAAAGGAACCAATCATGTGATGACACATCATCTGCCTTTGTATGAATGTACAATAAAAAGAGGAGCCTCGTGAGGGCTCAGCCCTTTTTTACCTGCCTGCCATGAAAGCTGCCTGAAGTGTCTTCTTTGCCTCCATATTCAACACTTAGAAGGTCTGTCACCCAGAATAAAAGATGAAATGGCAGCCCGCGAGTTACCGCAATCTCTGGATTCCATTGTGGATTTGGTAACCCGAATTGATCGGCGACTACAGGAGAGAGCGCGAGAGGGATCAAGCACGAGGAAGCACATAGCGGGTACCACTTCTTCCCGCTCGGTTCCCGCCTCACAAATGACACCTAAACCCGAAGGAACTTTTGAGGAACCTATGCAATTGGGACGAGGTCCTCTCTCTCCAGAAGAACGTCAAAGACGCCGCAAGGCAGGCCTCTGTCTCTATTGCGGAGGAGCGGGTCATCTCATTGCCTGTTGTCCTACACATCCGGGAAACTCCAATGCCTAGGCTCTATCGGGGGAGTAACCCTAGGCATCACCTCTCCAGCTCCCCCACTAACTCTACAGGTTACCTTGGATTTCGAAGACCATCGGTTCTCCACTCTGGCGTTAGTAGATTCTGGAGCCGGTGGGAATTTTATTCTACAAGATGTGGTAGAGCAGCTATGTATTCCCACTTGCTTGTGTCCAAAACCGCTAATTATAACCTCCATTCATGGAGATCCCCTGCCGGGGAGGATAACTCATCACACTGTACCAATGGAATGTCACATTTCACCGAACCACACCGAGAGCATCTCCTTCTATATCATCCAAAGAGCAATTCATCCTATAGTTCTCGGCATCCCTTGCTTACAGCAACACAATCCACAATTTGACTGGACCTCTTTAAAACTAATTCATTGGGGATCTAAATGCCAAGAGACCTGTATTCACGGTTCAAGCCCCTCGTGCAGCTTCATCTGTGCCTCTCGGCTGGAGGGTCTGCCGTCACAGTACCAGCAGTTCTCGGACGTTTTTTCCAAAATGCTGCGGACATTTTGCCTCCACATCGAGAATTCGATTGTAGCATCAATTTGATTCCTGGCGCCAACCCACCACGGGGCAGGGTCTATCCGTTGTCTGCCGCAGAGACCCGTGCTATGTCAGAATATATTCAAGACAATTTACAGAAAGGATTCATCAGGCGCTCGAAATCCCCAGCTGGAGCCGGTTTTTTCTTTGTCAGAAAAAAGGATGGGACCTTGCGACCATGTATAGATTATCGTGGGCTAAATGCCATTACCATCAAGGACCGATACCCATTGCCACTTATAGCGGAACTTTTCGACCATCTACAGTGGGCCAAGGTGTTTTCAAAGTTGGACCTTCAAGGAGCATATAATCTAGTTAGGATTCGTGAAGGGGATGAGTGGAAGACGGCTTTTAACACCAGAGATGGACATTACGAGTATCTTGTTATGCCTTTTGGATTGACCAGTGCTCCTGCCATCTTCCAGCACTTTGTTAATGAAATATTCAGAGACATGCTCTATGTCTGCGTGGTAGTCTACCTAGATGACATTTTGATATTTTCCTGTGACTTACAGACGCATCGTCAACATGTGGTTCAAGTACTACAACGTTTGAGAGAAAATCGACTCTATGCTAAATTAGAAAAATATATTTTTGAAAGAGAAGCTTTACATTTTTTGGGGTATATTATTTCTAAACAAGGATTTCAAATGGACCCCGCTAAACTAAAATGCATCCAAGAATGGCCTCAGCCTAATGGCCTACGGGCCCTCCAGCGATTCCTCAGATTTGCAAACTACTACCGTATTTCCATACAGAACTTTTCCAAGCTGGCAGCACCTCTTACGGCACTCACTCGTAAGGGGGCAAACATCAAGGTCTGGCCCATTGAGGTGGTAGAAGCCTTTCAGGCCCTCAAGCAGTCCTTCCTTCAACAACCCTGTCTTTGACACACAGACCCCAGATGTCCATTTACTGTGGAGGTCGATGCCTCAGCTGAAGGAGTAGGAGCTGTCCTGAGCCAAAGCGACACCTCGGGGAAATGTCATCTGTGCTCTTATTTCTCTAGAAAATTTCCCCAGCGGAGCGCAATTATTCTATCGGCGACAAAGAACTCCTGGCTATCAAACTCGCGCTTGAAGAATGGCGACAGTGGTTGGAGGGGGCACAACACCGTTTCACAGTCTTCACCGACCACAAAAACCTGGTGTATCTACAACAAGCTCAACGCCTGAATCCTCGTCAAGCTCGCTGGGCGCTTTTCTTCTCACTCTTCGACTTTGAGCTTCGATATCGACCAGCTACAAAAAACATCAAGGCTGATGCTCTGTCCCAATCTTTCTCCGATGTGGACATTGAGGAGCCAATTCAAAATATTATTGACCCTGCTCACATTATCCTTTCCAATACATTCACAGTCCCACCGGGCAAGACTGTGGTACCTAAAAGACTTCGTACTAAAGTATTACAATGGGGACATGATTCGCAGTTCGCCGGACATCCGGGCAGAGCTAGAACTCAAACGCTTCTGCAACAATATTACTGGTGGCCCGACATGCACAAGGATATTCGTACCTATGTGGATTCTTGTCCAACTTGTGCACAACACAAGTGTCCCACTGGGAAGACTTGGGGACTTCTACAGCCACTGCCTATTCCACAGAAACCCTGGACGCACATTTCCATGGATTTTATTGTGGAACTTCCGCCATCTGAAGGCAATACAGTTATCTGGGTGGTTGTGGAACGATTCTCAAAAATGGCCCACTTTGTCCCACGTCCCTCCCTCCCATCAGCTCCTCGCCTGGCTCAACTGTTTATGCTTCATATTTTTCGTCTCCATGGCCTACCACAGCATATCGTATCTGATCGTGGTCCTCAATTCACGGCCCGTTACTGGCTCTATGTTTGCAAATAATTTAACATTGCCCTGGATTTCACTACCGCATTCCATCCGCAAGCTAATGGACAGGCGGAGCGCACTAATCATGTGCTAAAGCAATTTCTGCGGATGTATGTCAACGCCCGCCAGGATGATTGGGCGACGCTTCTCTCTTGGGCTGAGTTTTCTCATAACTCGCATGTTTGCACTGCAACAGGGACGTCTCCGTTCCAGATTATATTTGGGCGAAACCCTAGGCCGCCTCTTCCAGTGCCCTTACCAGTACCGTCACCAGCAGCTCAGCTTACCGCAGTATAGTTACGGCGACTCTGGAGTCACACCCAGCGCATGCTACGGAAGGCTGCTCATTCCGCCAAGACATTTGCAGACAAGCATTGACGTGCAGCTCCATAGTTCCATCCAGGAGAGAAAGTATGGCTTAGCACACGCCATATCATATTACGAGTTCCTTCAATGTTATATTGGACCTTTTCCTGTAATATGTCAGCTTGGTCCTGTAACGTACCAACTCCGTTTACCAACCACCTTGAAGATTCATAACTCCTTCCATTTGTCTCTTCTGAAACCGTTGATATTCACCTGGACTTCTCGGAAACCTCCCGAAGTGTCACAGCATAGGGCTGAGGATGAGACCATCTACCAGGTACATGAGGTTCTGGATGTCCGGAAAAGGGGCAAGACATGGGAGTATCTTCTTTTGTGGGAAGGATTCGGACCTGAGGAGAATTCCTGGGAACCTGCTAAGAACATCCTGGATAAAACTCTTCTTCAGAACTTTCACAATGAACATCCGAGTAAACCTAAGCCTTCTAGAGGGAGGCCTAGAGGAGGGGATACTGTTATGACCACCGGCCGTGGCAGTCCACGACCGGGGCCGACTGTCATGGCTGCTGGCCGCAGCAGTCCGTGGCCGGGACCTAACACTTACCCGCGGCGTCGGGTCTCTGCAGAGGCTCGTGCAGGGAGCCTCCGGCGTTCTCCGCGTGGCCTGGGCCGCTGCTTTGCCGGCCATGGGACTCTGATCCATGCTGTGACTCCGCCCCCTTCTCAGCTGCACTAGGGCTGCGCGTGCGGCTGAAGACAGGATTTAAAGGGGCCACAACATGAAGTGTCGTGGCTCCCTTCTGAAGCACTTCCTCCAGGTTTTTGTATTTAAAGGCAAGGTCTGCTCCTCAGACCTTGCCTTTAAATACAAATATGGGATTTCATAATACTAACATTATTCATCATCTCTTTCAATCAATCCAACATCATGCTCCTGTAATTTAGACACCATATCTTCAGAAAATTTACCAATTTAAGAGAGAGAGAGTGGACATAGTTTTCTCCATTCTACTAACTGTTGCAATGTGGACCCTTGTGCTGAGGTGGGGTTGGCGCTACCAGCAGAAGAAGGTCCCCTCTGCGGGTCCCCGTCATTGGCAGGCGGAGCAGAGCGGTGTAAAGACCCCACTGGACCTACACCACTACCAATCCTTGTTCCCTGCAGGGATATCGGGGGTATGCCCTTCCCTCTGACACTGATCAATACAAATCCAAAAGTCTTCTCAATAACCTCTTGCTTGAATGCTTGAATTGCCTCTTTGAGATCCAAGGGGAATCTCCAGCACTCCAACCACCTTGCTTTCAGTTCTTGGGGAAATCTCAATTGTTGTTTTGAGATCCTTTAGGAATCTCTAGCTCTCCAATAGCCTTTCCACTCTTCAACCACTGAAGCCATGAGCATGGTCCAGAGGACTTTATACTCCATTGAATCCTTATCCTCAAAAAAGTAGGGTTATAGCCATAGGAGGAATCCCAAATCCCAAAAACTCCTCCTAGTGCCCCTAATTAGAAAAACACATGGGGATAATATTAGTGACTGGCAAAGCCCAGTCACATATGCATGTTTTCAAAACTGTCATACACTTTTAGCTGTCCTTAAGCAGACAATTTTCAACCAAAACAATCTAGCAGGTTAACTCCTTAGTTTATGGGCTGAATCCCTTTGAAAAATCTCCTCATAGTTCTACTTGTGACTCAGACTTCTGCTCTTCTGGGTATAAAGGACTAGTAATTTGCCAGAGCTGCATGAACATCTTAGCAGACTAGAAAGAGCCAAATTTTATTGTTGTCAATTTACCTGCAAACTGACCAAAGAATACAATTATAAGTACTGTACAGTAAAATACCTCACTAGACAGCTGACATTTGCTCTCAGTCAGCACAATTTTCGGCAAATAATATTCTTCCTAAGGTTCTTCTGCCACAAACTCAACTTAAACACACATATTTAGTTTTGCTTCACAAAAAATATTTGAAATATTGCCATGACAGTAGCTTTTCCAGGTGTTTATATGCAGCAACTTAACAGCCAAGGAGCTCTGCATGTATTCATTCAATGATTGGCACAAGTAATGTCAGCAAGTGGCGGGGGTTTTTCACACATTCTGTTAGCTTATGCTTCCCTTTGGGAGAGGATGTAATAGTGCAGAGTCTGTATAACGCCCTTCTGTTTGCATTAATTGAGTAAATGTTAAAAGTTCATAAGCAGCCCTTGTAGTCTGAGTGGATAAATCCTCTCATGAAAAAGCTCTTTTTCTGTATCCTTTTTCCATTTTATGGCTCTTTCAAAAGACTGTAGTCATTTTCCTCCAGATCTTTTAGCTCCGCGCCATTTATCCAATTGCCATTTCCATCGCAACTTGTCTTGATGAAGGACATGCTCCTGTCTTTGCTCAGGATTTCTTCTTAGTGTGTTGCTATATCTTTGCTGCGCCTCTTTCTCTGTTTTTGCTTTCCTTGTCACCGCTTTCTGACATCTAACATGTCTTCAACCAAGTCATTTTTTTTTCTACTCCTCAAACTATTTTTTTCTCCTCGGGCCTGTATAATTTTCTTTAAGGGATGTGCATTAATTTTAACCAAATGAGTAAAATGTGATAACTGAGTCAATTGTTGATTCAGTTCATTGGAACCAAACTGAAATAGTGACCCATGCGAAAATATCTAAAATTTTTCAGACGATTTTGGCTCGGAAAACTATGTGTTTAATAAGGAAATAGCGCATACCATTTGCTAACATTAAAAAAAATGCCCCTCTCCCCACAGTTTTCACTTACCCCTTCCATGGGAATCTCCAAACTAGAAAGGGGCCGTACAACCTCTGGACACTCTTACTCTTCTGGATCCTGTTCAAATTGGCATCAGCCATAAAACAATTAGGTACCAGTTTCAGGGTCAGCCAATACCATTTTGGAACCAGGAGCCAGCAGGGCAGGCACAACTGGGAATAGCTTCTGCCTCTTTCTACTTCAGAGACCCACACAAAAGGGGTAAGTGTGGGCTGAGGCATAGGAAGGACATTTCTGTTTCCTTTTATTTTCTTTTGTGGTTTTTTATTTTTAATTTAATGCTTATTTTGGTTAATAAATGAACTTAATTTAAATAAACAGAATCACCCCTCCCTAAAAAATGAAAAAAGTCAAAAAAAAAAAAATGTGATCCCATTCACATGCCTAGTTTCTTTCCCTGCTAGGAAGTGAGCCACGTTGATGTGCAATGGAAAAGTAGATATTAAGCTAAATAAATAAATAAATAAGTGTTCTTTTCTTTCATTTCTGTTGCTTTAATTTTGCATAATGAAGTTTGAAATTATTTTCCCTCCTTTGATTCTTGAAGTACTACCACTTTCCTCACATTCTGTGTCTTATTTTAAGGAGGCAATGCATAGCTGAATAGGACTGTTAGGTGACCTTTCTGGTGAACATTACACTGGCAATTTATAAAAGAGGATGCACTTTTGTCTGCAAGGTACAACTTTGCAAAGATATATATTTCCTTTTACCCATGCACACTATAGGCCAGGGCTTCCCAAACCTGTCCTGGGGACCCCACAGTATATGCAAATGTATCTCATGCATATTCATTGTGGATATCTTGAAAACCCAACTGGTTGTGGGGTCCCCAGGACAGGTTTGGGAAGCCCTGCTATAGGGGCATGCAGTAAGCCCCCGCCCCCTTAGCTGAACATTTGCATATATTTCCATAAAAAAAAGAATACAAGTATAGGGAGGATAACACCCAAATAGCTCACAAAGCAGTAAAGTCTGTGTGTTCATTGTATATGCAAATTTTGCTGAGTACTTCAAAGTGAAATTACATACCTAAGTCCACTTTGAAAATACTTGGGTAATTGATCAAGCTTGTGGGCATATTCACTCATGTATAGTTACTCCTCTTAAGATGGCATAATTTATGCACACACAAAAAAAGCCCAATGCACGGCAGTAATGAACAAGTCTAATGTAACAAAACACGTATTGCCAAAATATAAAGTATAAATAATTTTTTCATAAATAGTTGTTTTAGAAATCTGGGACCATCATACTACCCTTTTTCGTCTTTTAGAACATGAACTATGTTCCATCAACCGATTGAAAGGGTTATATCTAATCATCAGTCCATACTTTTTTGTTCATATATATAAAAATGCATTTCTAAATCATTAAACCCAAAATAGTGAAAAAGTGGAAAAATAATTACTTCCCCCTTTTTGGATAATTCTGTAATCTTTTCACGCCCAACACATTTAGCCCCTGATGCAGCTCCTGCGAAACATGAAAATTTAAAAGTATGCATGCAAGTGCTGACTCTGCACCAACCCTGCCCCCTGGAAATGGCTATCCTCAGGTGCGCAGGTGACCAGGTTATGTGCGTATTTTTATACACACTCACCCTGACCTATTTTTAGTACAACAATTTATCTGCATAAAGCTGTTTTTTACACACATAAATGGCTATAAAAATTATATCCTTGGGGTGAATTTTAAAAGCCTGGTGCATAGCGTGTATCTCCTGGTGCGTGCATAAATAGGGGTAGATTTTCAAAGGGTTGCGCATGTAAGATACGCGCGCAACTCCCGAAAACCTATCCCTGCCTCCCCCTGCACGCGCCAAGCCTATCTTGCTTAGGCTCGGCAGTGCGCGCAAGCCCCGGGACGAGTATAAGTTGCGGGGCTTGAAAAAATGGGCGTTCCAGGGGTGGGGCAGTGGGTGGGGCACCGGCCCCGGGACGTTCCGGGGGCGGGACCGAGGCCTCTGGAACAGCCACCGGGCTGGGGGATGGAGAGCTGGCGCACGCTAGTTACACCTGCCCGGAGGCAGGCGTAACTTCTCCAACAAAGGTCAGGGGGAGGGGGTTAGTTAGGGCTGGGGGGCGGGTTAGATAGGGGAAGAGAGGGGAAGGTGCTGGGGGGGCAGAAGGAAAGTTCCCTCCAAGGCTGCTACGATTTCGGAGCAGCCTCAGAGGGAATGGAGGAAGGCTTCTTGGCTCGGCGCGCGTGCCGACCGTGGATTTTATAACATGCGCGCGGCTGCACACACATGTTATAAAATCGGACGTAGATTTGTTCACGCCGGGTTGCACAAACAAATCTACGCCCGTGCGCATGTTATAAATCTGGCCCATAATGTTTTGCAAAAAAGGGCAAGGCATGGGAGTGATCTGGACAGGGCATGGGCATTCCTAGATTTTTCAATGAAATCTACGTGTAAATATTTACACGCTCAAGCACGTGCCAGGATCCCCTACCATGTAACTATACTGCTGCTAAGGATGGCTTGTAAGTCCAGGGATGAAAAAAAAACTAGGCTAGTCTGTGGGGTTTTAAGATTAGGGGCTGCAGGATAAAAGGGAAATTAATTAACTAAGGGGGTTAAAAAGTCCTAGCCTTTACCTGGGTGAACTGGTAACAAATTGGGGAAACTGCATGATCAAGAACTTGAAAAATCTTTTTCCATGTTGACGCCACATGCTAATCCATAAAGAGAAAACACAGATACTGCTTTCATAAGGATATACTATTGATCCTGCACATTGCAGGAATATATTTGAACACTAGCATGAAAACATAACCCTTACTGGACTCACACAGATATCAAGTACAGGTATGCAGTGCAAAAAGAAATTGTGTCAATCTGACCCCCCCCCCCCCCTTGACCTGCAAATATTAAATAACCTTGGGGGCCTCTACCCATCCCACACCCTCCTCCTATAAGCACACACACTGCCCCCTTGCCCCCCCCCCCTATCTTTCCCCATCTAGGAGTCAAAATACAGTCCTTAGTTGCTCCTGTCTAGCTATGACCTAAGGCCAGCACCTTTTGTATTCAATTATTAGTTTTAAAGTGCTGGCAGAGCAAATGTGCTGGAAATATGTAGTCTTTATCCTTGATATGCTATGGGTTAGCTTGATGTCCTGTGTGACTCAGTTGGAGAGCTTCACAGTCTGCCACAGTTTGGTGCCATATTTAAACTAAAGGCAGTATATGCTATTATCTACTTTCTGCAGGACATTAAAGTAAAAAAATACATGCAGTATATAACTCAAATAAATATCACTGATATTTCTTCATCCTAAATAATTGATTGCCTCATCTGTTATGCAGAGATAGTTTTACTTGATGTCTTCATAATTTGCAATTTTTTAAGTGCAAAACAGAACTAGTAAAAAAAAAAAAAAGCAGAAGAATTAAGTGATTTTTTTTTATTGCTCAGGTACATTTAAACTATATGACAGGGTCAGTTCTTTGAGCTGATATTATGAGCTGCCTATTAATCTAGTAAATTCTGTCTATCTCTGAATACAAAAGGAAAATGGCAGTGAGTGAATTTGGTTGGCAAAACCTGCTGCAGTTTTATTTAGTTTATGTTGCTGAAATTAGATAATGTCTAAAGCACTGTTATTTGACCATTCTGTCATATCTGATATGAAAATCTTTAGTTAAATACATAACTTTGTAGCCACATAAAAAAAATCACATCTTTTCCTAACACAAAATCAATCAGTGTCCTTCTGGAGGAGTAAGATGTACATTATCTTATCAAGAGCTTGACAATTATGCACCACAGGGAAGCAATCTTTTCTTACCAGGACAGTGGCTATGTATAGTAGTATAATCAAGATATTATTTTGTGCTATGTACTGTAACATTGACAAGGTATATACACTGTTCACAGTAAACATAGGCAAGTCAGAAGAGTGTACCAGTACAGTTATGTGATCAAGATATTATTTTGTGTTCTGTTCACAGTAAATACAGACATGTCAAGAGAGGATACAATATTTATGGAAAATTTCATGCACCGAGGAGCATACACACATGGTTGCAACACAGTAATACGGGCCCCTAGTCTCCAATGAATCCACGGTTGTGGCAAGGGCCATAAAATTCAGCACCCACTGTGAAATTGCTGGGTCCCCTGCAGATTCATCTGAGACCAGAGGCAGGGTTAAGGAGGTGTGGGTGCACTTTTTTCCTCCCCTGCAAGATCTGTGATCCTCCACTCTCCCCCATTACCCCCCAATCAATACCTCTCAGATTGCTGTTAATCTGGCTGGCAGTAGGGAAAGGCGAGTTGCGATGCATTGGGCTTTAACCTTCTCCTTTGCTGCTTGGGGCTCAACTGCATCATGCAACACTATGATGTCCTTCATAGATCAAAGCACCAGTCAGGGTCTAAATGACAGGTAAAGATGTGAATAGAGGTATCATCATTCTCCTCCACTTACTGCAGATAACTTGAGCAATAGTGGGGATAAGAGAGAAGAGGGATCCTTGGAGGGTTTTATTTGGGGTTGAGGAGGGACTAGGTAAATGAGAGGGAGATTGCCTGGGATGTGAAAAGGAACTACAGATGAAAGGATGATCAGTTAAGCGGTGAAAAGTGGATGAAGGAAGAGAGCAGAAATCAGCTGGATGGAGTGAAATGGGGATGGGAACAAGATAATAATTGGTGGTTAGATAAGGTGAAAAAGGAAATAAAAGGGGTATCAGGTGGGGGAGATGATTAAGAAGAATTAAAGTGTGAGAGGGAATCGGATGAGATGCGTCTGTGAGAAAGAGGGTAGTGTGTGTGTGTGTGTGCGTGTGTATGTGTGTGTGTGTGTGTGTGTATGTACCCTTAATATGCAAAATGCAAATACATGCAAATGTTCCTCAGAATTTCAAAACCTTTACTGCAGACTTTTCTAACTCTTTTTACAGAATCTACATTTGAGATGCAGCAGGAAACTAAGGGTTGTGACAGTAGTGCATCTCTTGTAAGATTTTGAAGGAAACATAGAAGTAGGTTAAACACTTTTTACAGTTGTAGAAATAATTCATTGTAATTTGAAGAACCTATAAAAATGTTACTGTAAATACATATGATTGGGCTCAAATCCTGCAATACTCCATGTCTCCTCAAGTAATTTTTATTTAGGTTGCACCAGATGTATCCAATAATACAATACAATTTGTTGTATATTACCAAGCTGAAGGGCTGTTATACATGTACTACCTTAATTATATTCAAATATATCCTATGCATATATTTTATGGATATCCTAAAAACAATCCTGACTGGCTGAGAATTCCAGAGGATAGGTATGGAAACCAGTGGATTATGACAAACCTTTCTATTCATTTCCCTTACAATGTGCTCAGGAATGGAAACATCTTTTTTTTTTCCTATAATAAGAATGAGGTTTGTTTTAAAAATCTTGAACGACTCCTCTTCCTCCTCCTTCTCATTTATTTGTCACACTTTTCCACCAAAAGAGTTCAAAGCACATTACAGCAAGTTACAAAGTGGATTCATAATACAAATAGTACATAAATACATAAAATATAGAATTTGATCACATAAATACATAAGGCATAAATATAGAACATAATAAATTAAGTATCAAATACAGATAATTACATGTGGGCTAGGCAAGGCAGAGGTGGCTGTATGATAGCTGAGTGAGGTGAAAGTTTGTGACATAGCTCAAGTTATGTGGATAGTTTGAATGCTGCATTGAAGAGACTGGATTTACCAATTTCCTAAAAGACAGAAAATGTGGAGCAAAACTGATGTAGGGTGATAAGGAGTTCTAGAGCGTGGGGGCAGTTCCTGTGAAAATCTTTTTTGTGCGGGTGAGGTGAATTGTTTTGAAGGCTGGTACAACCAATCATGCTTGAGATGGATAACGCAGCATATGAAAGGATATGTAGGGAATAAGGCAGCTGGTGAGGTAGGTAGGTGTGCAGTCTGTTATGCCTGTCAGTCGCAGACAGCTGTGACCTCTCATGCTCACCTCTTTTCTCCCTGCACCGTCAAGTCTGGGAAGAATGGTGGTCTCTGCTAAACCCCGCCGACCTCTCTGGCGTCCCTGGGACAGCATGGGCGCTGCCAACTGCCATCTTGGATCCGGAACTACTTAGGCGCACGCGCAAGGGCCTCCTTTGTAGACGTCATGGCGGGAACCTTGTGGGCGCCCCTTCCGATGACATCAATCCGCTATTGTATTTAACCTGACCAGCCCTTGCCTTCTATGAGTTAGCAAGGAGTTCCGTCCTGCTGAATCCACCTCATTCAAGGACTTCCTGTTCCTGACTTTGGTGTTGGCATCCAACGCTCTGAGTACCCACTCCTCGGGGGCTCCCCTGCGCTCCAGGCTATCCGCTCCTCGGAGGGACTAGCTGCCTGACTACTACCAGACCTGCTTCTCAGGTCTCTCTCTCTCTCCTGGATCCATCTCTTGTGTGTACCTCTTCTGACTTCTACTATATGAACTGTATTGAGGATCTCCTGCGGTGTACCCCAAGCCTCGGGCCACTACCGCCTTTCCCTCAGTAGAAGTTATTCAGCATTCCTGCGCCGCAGAGTTTTGACACACGAACTATGGGAGCCACTTCCGGGTTAAGAACATAAGAAAATGCCCTACTGGGTCAGACCATCAAGCCCAGCATCTTGCTTCCAACAGTGGCCAATCCAAGCCACAAGAACCTGGCAAGTACCCAAAAACTAAGTCTATTCCATGTTACCATTGCTAATGGCAGTGGCTATTCTCTAGGTGAACTTAATAGCAGGTAATGGACTTCTCCTCCAAGAACTTATCCAATCCTTTTTTAAACACAGCTATACTAACTGCACTAACCATATCCTCTGGCAACAAATTCCAGAGTTTAATTGTGCGTTGAGTAAAACAGAACTTTCTCTGATTAGTTTTAAATGTGCCCCATGCTAACTTCATGAAGAGCCCCCTAGTCTTTCTACTATCCGAAAGAGTAAATAACCGATTCACATGGGTTCCGGCATCTCTACCAATTCTTCAACATCTACTGTACAGACATTAGGGATGTGCAGACCAAAAGTTTAAGTTCATAAGTCGAAAGGGGGTCCCATTTGCGGTCAATATGGACATATGGAGAATTCCATAAGTTGAGTCTATGTCCATATGTGCAAATAAAAATTTAAACCCCTCACCCGCCTTAATCCCCCCCCCCCAAGACTTACCAAAACTCCCTGGTGGTCCAGCGGGGTCAGGACGCCATTCCTGAACTCCTTTGCAAGGAGCACGTGACGTCGGCGTCACATCGGAGTGACGCGGCGTCACGTGATTCCCCTCGGGTTCGCTCCCGGACCCCTCGTTGGGCTCAAAAGGAACTTTTGGCCAGCTTGGGGGGGCCTCCTGACCCCCCCAAGCTGGCCAAGAGTGCCTTTTGGGCCCAACGAGGGTTCCGGGAGCGAACCCGAGGGGAATCACGTGACTTCGGCGCCACGTCAGAGTGACGCGGACGTCACGTGATTCCCCATGCGTCCGCTCCCGGACCCTCACGGAACTTTTGGCCAGCTTTGGTAAGTCTTGGGGGGGGGATTAAGGAGGGTGAGGGTTTTAAATTTTTATTTAGATCAACAATCGCGATTTCCAACGTATTCAACATAGCTATGCTGAATAAGTTGGAAATCCGATCGTTTAAGCCTCATCTTTTTTTTAAGTTAAAAAAAAAAAAATAAGTTGCGTTTTCCATTTAAGTTCAAAACGAATGCACACCCCTAACAGACATCCTCGGCATACCCCACTCTGTGGGCCACTACCAGATCTGTATTCCTGAGGTGCCTACACTTGCCAGAGGGGATTCACAGCGTACCCCGCTCCGCGGATCATTACCGGATCTTCTCACCTGTGGTCTCGCTCTGGGTATTTCCCATTGCTCAGGACTGTGCTATTTCATCTCTAACACTGTGGACATTACGTTTTCTTTATTTTATAATAAAGTCTCTACTTCTAGCTGTGTCCCACACCTCTGAGACTATGCCTGCTGACGGTGAGGCTCACAGGGCTCCTCCCTATTAGCGAAGACACCTCTCAACTCAGCCCAGGGTTCACATTCTTACAAAAACATAACTCAGTCTTTGAGGGTCTTGTATGCCAGATCCAGAATTTTGAATTTGGCTCAGTAGGAAGTGGGAAGCCAGTATAGGAATTTTAGGACTGGAATAATCCAGTCAAATTTACTGACATTAAATTTGAATAAGTTGTAGCTGATGGTTTAATTTGTTTGGGATTCTAATGAGTGAGGAGTGAATTATAGTAGTCTAAGTGGGAGATCAGCCAGCCTGGATAGCTGTGGCAAAGGCAAAGTCAGTCAGGACGTGGTGAATGTGGCAGTGTTGACAAAGTTGGAAGGATGCTGCTTTATTTACTGCTTCAGTGGTAAGTTGAAAAGGTAATATGAAGACTTTGCTCTGGACGTGAAAGCTGATGGAAAAAGCAACCCCTTCAAGCATCCATTTTGGATGTGGTCAGGTGGATATATATATATTTTTTTTTTTACCAAACCATATTGCTTCTGTTTTTTTAGGGTTAAGATTTATTTTATTTTGCGATTTTATGTAGGAAGTCACAGGGAAGAAAACTTTCAAAAAACCGCATTCAGTGGCATATGCACATGTATATGGCCACATGTAGTTTTAATATAGTATTTTATAACCCGCATTTATGATATACGCATTTTATACAATACACATATCTCTATTCTACAACATACGTACACAAGTAAGCTTATGTGCAAATACATGTACATGCATAGTTTACTTATTTTTTAAATATACACATGTATATTTTATGCATGAATGTAAAGTAGGGCTTGTTTGTGTAAGATCCAATTTATGCGTATAAGTTAAAACATGCATGCATCAAGGAAATTTCCAGTTTTAACAATTAGTCCACCAGTTTGTCCAGTCCTTCTCAGGGTCATTGAAAACTTCCTGAATCTTCAGCCTGAACTCTCCCAGTTTCATCCAGACCTCCCATCTAGTCAGTGACTCAGTACTACACAATAAACACATTTGATATCCATTACCCCATAACCAGTGAGTTAAAAATATGCCTGTGAATTGGAAACTGTACTTGCATATCTTTTAAAATAGCAACTTAAGTGCATAAGTGTAGGCCCCCACCCTGGAACATCCCTAGATGTCCCCTTTTATTACATGCATATACAAGCATGTAAAAGTGAAATTACGCACCTATTTTTTACTTTTCTAAAATACAGAGTAAAAGAGTAGAGGTTACTTTATGTTCATATGTGCTCATTTTTAAGTGTATAACATTTTGAAAATTTACCTTTTTAGGTTAGCAATTGTCTTGTCCTGGTCTAAGCTGTGGGACCATCAGTTGGATATCATCTGAGTAATAGTAATAAATAAGTAATCTGGTAATTCATAATGAGTTTTCCCAAGACGGCTATGTAGATGTTGAATAGAGTTAGTGAGGGGATTGAGCTTTGTGGGGCCCCATAAATGAGAGTGTAGGACTTTGAGGTAGTCGATCCAAGAGATACAGTTTGGGTGTGGTTACATAAAACAGATGTGAATCAGACTAGTGCTAAATTGTTTAGGCCTAGATCTCTTAGGGAAGCAATGAGGATTGTGTAATCTATTGAATCAAACACAACAGCTCAACTTCCCCATAGACGGCTAATTAATGTGGCTTCATTACCACAGTGAAGATGGAAGGCACATTGGTAAGGTTCCAGATGCTTAGTGGTGAGTAGGTAGTCAGATAATTGGGATAGTGCAACCTTTTCAATGAATTTGTTAAGTAAAGGCAGGTTTAAGACTGGGTGGTAACTGTGAAGGTGATTGGGGTCTAGTTTGGGTTTCTTTAATATCGATCCAACTGTTATTTTTTTTTTTGTAAGCAGTATGGTAGATGAACTTCCACAAATCATGTGTTGATGATGCCCTGGAAGCAGGTTAGTAGCCCAAATTTGCTTACTTCATTAATCAGAAGGGACAAGGGTCTTCCTGGCTGGTTGCTATTTTGAGGGCAGTGAATAAGGCTTTAATGTGTGTAATCTTATTTGTGAAGAAGGTTGCTAGTATCTTGCTATGTGTTTCAGATATTATTATTAATTACATTTTTATATTCTACCTTTTTGCATAGAGGGTGCAATTTTCAAAAGGATTTAAAACACATACCCCTGTGTTTTACACGTATAAATGCTCTTTACCCATGTAAGAGGAGTTATGAAAATTGGCCACTGTTGGAAACAGAGTACTGGCTTGATGGACTTTTGATCTAACCCAGGATAGCAAAACTTGTATAATGTTTTTATGTTCTTATCAAGATCATTTCACCAACAGATGGATCTGAATAAGATGTACAACAAACTTCCTAGGATAGCCAGTGGAATTTTTATAGGTTGCTCAGAGTATGTGCTTTTATACATTTTGGCGCAGTGGGCACCTGTAATGGTTGTTGATAATTCTGACAGAAGTGCTAAATAATCTCTCAGAACAGACACTGGTGAATGCAAAAAGGTAAGAGAGCATACACACATCCACTTTGTATCAGAGTGACCAGATGGTGCTCGTTTCCTGCCAGCCCAGTACACAAAGGGGCTGTCACTCAGATGTTGATTTTTAACCATGGCACAAGCAGAATGAAAGAAACATGTTGCAGTGCTACTTTGCCATGTTTTTCTCAAGGTCTTCTTCTTGTATAAGACTGCCAAAAAAATGATGCCTTTAAATTTCAATTATGCTCATGATTAAAATGCAATACTTATTTTGCTGTTGCATGACTACCATCTGATCAAAACAACGCTGATGGGGATGAGGCCAGGTGTGCTCAAAGACCCTAATGTCCCAGTCAGTGCACATCAAAGTTGTCACTGTGTATCCAGTTGACAAAAGTTTATGAGAAATACTTTAATACTTTCAATCTCTATAGTGGATAAAGTAAATTCAAGATAATGAGGCTGATATACTAAAAATATATGAAACTTTGCATGCACTTTAGGTAATAGCATATACTATTATAATTTTTCTACCAGGACTTCCATGGAAATAAGTACAATAGAAAAATAGTTTGTGTAGTTTTTTTCTAGGAACTTATACACAAAATCACCTTGTTGAGGTATTTTAAAATTTTTGAGAAATTTCATTTGCAAAGTAGTTTTACCATGCACTCATAGTTAATGAGCTGCTTTGCATAATTTTGCATCACATTCACTAATTATTAACTATAACTTTAAATAAACTTTTGTATACATTAAACTACACATAAAAGGCCGGATTTTAATACCTATGCGCGGGCGTACATTTGTGCACGCAATCCGGCACGCACAAATCTACACTCGATTTTATAACCTGCGCGTGCAGCTGCGCGCAGGTTATAAAATCCGGGGTCGGCGCGCGCAAGGGGGTGCACACTTGTGCACCTTGCACGCGCCGTGCCCTAGAGGAGCCCCGATGGCTTTTCCTGTTCCCTCCGCCCCCCCACCTTCCCCTACCTAACCCACCCCCCAGCCCTACCTAAACCCCCCTAACCTTTGTTCTATAAGTTGCGCCTGCCTCTGGGTAGGCATAGGTTGCGCACGCCGGCCAAGTGCCAGCGCAAGATCCCCCGGCACGGCCGCTGTGCTGGAGGCCTCGGTCCCGCCCCCGCCCCTCCCCTTTCACAAAGTCCCAGGATATATGCGTGTCCCAGGGCTTGCGCTCGTCACCGGGCCTATGCAAAATAGGCTTGGCGCGCATAGGGCTTTTAAAATCTGTCCCAAAATGTACCTATTTGCAATACAAATAACTAATTTTGTTTTCTAAAAGGGGAAATAGTTTACACTATTAGAAATATGTACTGTTTGTTCTTTTAGCATGCAAAGCAGCCTTTGTGCAATCTTGCATTGCTTAGAACATTGGTCTCTTTATTTAATACTAAGAATTATTAATATCACATTTCTGAATACAGACAGAAAGAAACAGAGCAAAATAGCTGTAGTCATAGTAGCTTCCTTACCCCAGAAGTATATTTTGTGTATATAAAGTAGGGATGTGAATCGTTTTAGGACGATTAAAATTATCGTCCGATAATTTTAATATCGTCTTAAACCGTTATGGAACACAATACAATAGAGATTCTAACGATTTATCGTTATAAATCGTTAGAATCGTGAGCCGGCACACTAAAACCCCCTAAAACCCACCCCCGACCCTTTAAATTAAATCCCCCACCCCCCCGAACGATTTTTCACGATTTTTCACGATATTTTACCCCCCCAAACGGCAACAATACGATTCCCTCCCCCTCCCAGCCGAAATCGATCGTTAAGACGATCGAGGACACGATTCACATCTCTAATATAAAGCTCAGGTTAGAACTCCAAAGCTCATCTTGTTCCTTCAAGAGTTTTTCTTGTTCCCTGTTAGAAAAGTTTTCATTTTCATTTGCTTTAGAAATAAATAGGACTGTCTCACAATATCAGCATACAGTTTGATTTTAATCTGATTTGTTTCAGAATTAATTTACAATGATAAAGCTCTTCATGTACTTTAGCAGTGTTGAGATACAATCTGGAAAATCAGAATGATCCAGATATGATGTTCTACACAAGCTTTCTAGTGCACGTAAGTCTCTTGTTCAGGTGTGAACTTATTCTTTCTTCACATGTATCTAGATGAGCCATGTATTAATGTATCAGGATAAGGGTTTTCACTAATACTGAGATAAAGTTTTGCACAATCATTCTTGAGTCAGAGTAAATGTCTACAACTACAGTGATGTAGATATTTAAAATAAAACATCTATATAAGGAGGTCATTCATCAAATCACGTTAGTGCCTTATCATGGGCGTTATAGGGATGTGCAGCCAAAAGGTTTTCGTTGCCTTCGTGATACGTATTCGTGGGGGGTCAATTCCGTTTCATGCGGAAGTATGGAGAATTCCATAAGTTGTCGATCCGTAAATACGTTACTACGGCGAGTTAAATTAGTGTCCCAGCTAAAATTAAAATTAACTACAACCCCCCACCCTCCTGACCCCCCCAAGACTTATCAAAACTCCCTGGTGGTCCAGCGGGGAGTCAGGAAACCATCCCTGCACTCGTTTGCCGGTCTCATCACGGAGTGTCACAGGGGCTACCGGTGCCATTGGTCAGCCCCTGTCACATGGTCACTGGCACCATCTTGTGCTCCTACCATGTGACAGGGGCTGACCAATGGCACCGGTAGCCCCTGTGACATAGTATGGGCAAAGGCTATCGGCGCCATTTTGAGTCCTGGCATCGGACGGCAGGTCGCTCCGGGACCCCCGTGGACCCACAGGGACCTTTGGCCAGCTTGACCCCCACAAGACTTGCCAAAAGTCCAGCGGGGGTCCGGGAGCGACCTCCTTCATGCCGGCCGTCCAATGCCAATACTCAAAATGGCGCCGATCGCCGTCATAGTGAGGGCAAAGGCGATCGGCGCCATTTTGAGACTCAAAATCGCCGTCCGATGCCAATACTCAAAATGGCGCCGATCGCCTTTGCCCTCACTATGACGGCGATCGGCGCCATTTTGAGTATTGGCATCGGACAACGATTTTGAGTCTCAAAATGGTGCCGACCGCCTTTGCCCTCACTATGTGTCATAGTGAGGGCAAAGGCGATCGGCGCCATTTTGAGTATTGGCATCGGCCGGCCGGCGTGAAGGAGGTCGCTCCCGGACCCCCACTGGACTTTTGGCAAGTCTTGTGGGGGTCAGGAGGACCCCCCAAGCTGGCCAAAAGTCCCTGTGGGTCCAACGGGGGTCCCGGAGCGACCTGCCGTCCGATGCCAGGACTCAAAATGGCACCGATAGCCTTTGCCCATACTATGTCACAGGGGCTACCGGTGCCATTGGTCAGCCCCTGTCACATGGTAGGAGCACAAGATGGCGCCGGTGACCATGTGACAGGGGCTGACCAATGGCACCGGTAGCCCCTGTGACACAGGTTATCGGCGCCGTGATGAAACCGGCAAATGAGTACAGCAATGGCTTCTGGACTCCCCGCTGGACCACCAGGGAGTTTTGGTAAGTCTTGGGGGGTTTACATTTTTATTGAGGAGGCCGAATAAAACAGATATCTGTTAAATACGTGGGGGGTCGCGATGCGTTTCGCATCCCCACGTATTTAACAGATAGGACAAAATAAGTTGCGGATTACAAATACGTGGAAAACGGATGCACATCCCTAGGGCGTTATACTATAACACATGCAATAAATAATGCATTGAGAAATGCATATGCAAATTTAAAAAATTTAGTAAAATGGGAGGGGTTTATGAAAATGAGGGGTGCTTAACGTTTCGTGCAATAGTGTAACGCATGCTATCTGGGATTTAACTACACCTTTTTTCCTGTCATTATGCCCAAAATAAGATTTGCGATGAATATCACATATCCTGATTCAGAGAGAGAGAGAAAGAGAGACACACACATATTAGTCAATATTTTATTCCATTTTGTGTACCTTTCATCACTCCAAAATACAGTAAAAGTGTCCCTGGTATCAAATTTTTCTTTGTCCCAAAGGAGGACATTGAAGCAATCAGACTTGTTCAGGATAAGAGATTTAGCAAAGGTAATACAGTTGCTGGCACAAGAGAAAATCATCAATTCAAGCCCATTGATGCAACTTTTGAATGACGTCACCTCATTCATTGCAAGTGTTCTAGATCATGAACATGAATATTTTCCTGCCTTTTAAGTATCCTGCTTCCAACCTGGTTTGTATTTAGCTTGCATCTATGATAATTCCTGGTGGATTGGCCATATATTCAAAGTCTCAATTGAGGAACGTGATGTCTTGGTCAAGTTCTTGCACCCCCAGGTCATTTTACTGGTTGCCCCATAGAGACACCTGTTGAGTTCCAAAAAAGCACATTATTGCTACCCTTGATGCATCCATAACAAATTCATCAGGCAGGAAGTACATTTATTCATAAGCCATTTTGTCATGCTTTGATGGGACATTCAAAAGCATGTGCAAGACAAGAAAAACAGTAAGTACATTTTGTGAAATCTATAGTTTAAGAAATTCTCGTATGTAGTGTCTTGCCTTTTCTTGTTTTGTGCTTAAATAAAAGTTTGGAAACCTGTGGCTGGCACCTTGTCTGGCTGTCTGGAGTGGCCCCTAGGCAATGAGGTTGTCAATTTTGCTGAACTGGCAGTGGCTCAGCCACTACTGACCAATGCAAGGTAACTAATCAGCATACAATGTTTTGCACCAAATTTTATGACTAATTTATTAAAATATGTCTAAACAAATATATGTGAAAAGCTGAAAGTGTGGTAAGCACAGTAAACTGAGCTGCATTGTAAAATTTCACATCTCTAGCTTATTTGCATGTTTCACAGTAGGGGATTAAAGATGGCTCTTTTTAACATAGTGCATTCACACATGCAAATGATGCTTGTCTTTTGGGACTGTAATTCTGACCAAAGCAAGGCTGGGTCCAAGACGAAACAGGATGACTTTTGTAGCAAAAAAGGTGCTCTTTCAAATGAAATTGGAAAGAAAAAAGTAAAAACTACACAGTAGAGATATTTTGCCCCCAAAAAATGGAAAAAAGTAGCTTAAAAAGGTGACATCATGTCTTTAAGTAACTATATTTTTGCTTCCAGTTGGCTGTAAAGCATCCTAGTGAATATCCTAGATATACATCATGGGCCATGACTACTGATCCAGTTAGGGACTGATTTGAACTATATATTTATTTATTTATTTATTTTATTTGTAAGTTTTTTATATACCGAAGTATTGGTGTTGGCCTTCACTCCGGTTTACATTTATAACAACGAAATACAATTAAATCTGAGGAGCAACTATAACATTGATTAACATTAGCAACTTCGGGATAACAATAGAAAAAACAGTTAATAAAGAATGACAATGGTAGTGGCTAGATAAAAACATTGTTAGTATGCGGTCATTAAGTGGAGTTGCAGGATTATCGATGGGTATCGTTGAGAGGGCTTATACAGAGTTTAGGGTTGGTCGATGGAAATGGTGGAGGGGGCTTAAGGAGAGGAGGAGGGAGGGTTAGGGTGATGGGAGCGGGGAGGAGATGAGGTAGTGTTGGACTGGTGAGTATTGTCCTTTGGTTGGTTAGCCTATCCCCTCCTTGTATGCTTGTTTGAAAAGCCATGTTTTGAGCAGTTTTTTGAAAATTTTGGTGTTGCTTTGAAATCATAGTGACTGGTAGTGTATTCCAGAGATGCGGTCCAGCAATTGAGAATGCTCTTTTTCTGGTTGTGGTAAGTTTGGCAGTGGTGACTGATGGGATCTCTAGACGTGCTTTGTTAGTTGATCTGGTGTTGCGTTGAGTGTGGTGAATTTGGATGAGGGTGCTGAGGCAGTCATGATCATTGTGGTGAATGGAGTTGTGGATGATTGATAGTGTTTTGTACTCTATTCTTTTTCCTACGGGGAGCCAGTATAGATCTTTTAAGACAGGAGAGATGTGATCTGTTTTTTTCTGTCCAGTGAGAATTTGAATGGTGGCGTTTTGTAGTATTTGTAGGGGGTGTAAGGTTGATTTGGGGAGTCCTATCATGAGAGAGTTGCAGTAATCGATGCTTGAGAAAATTAAGGATTGAAGAATGGTTCTGAAGTCTGTTTGGTTTAGTAATGGCTTGAGGTGTTTGAGGATTGCTAGCTTGTGGAAACCTTCTTTTATTTTCACGGTGATGTGTTTTTTAAGGCTAAGCTGTGGGTTAATCAAGATTCCCAGATCTTTAACGTATTCTCTTAGCTTGATGGGGTTGTTGTCGATGACGATGGAGTGATTCTGGTGATCTCCAGAGTTGTTTCTTTCTATCAGCATACATTCAGTTTTGTCTGTATTGATGCATAGTTTCAGTTGATTTAATAGGAGTTTGATTTTGTTGATGGTCGTGGCTGCGATTTTCAGGGCATTATCTATGGTGCTTCTTACTGGGAAGATTAGCTGTATGTCATCGGCTTACAGGAAGTAAGTGACGCTGAGACTTGAAAGAAGTTGGCAAAGTAGTAATAGGTAAATGTTGAAGAGGATTGCCGATAGAGAGGAGCCTTGAGGGACTCTGGTTTGGAGTGGGATGGCTTCAGAGGTGTGGTTGTTGAAGTTTACCTTGTAAGTTCTGTTTTGGAGGAAAGATGTGAACCAGTCTAGAGTTTTCCCTGTTAGACCAATTTCAGATAACCTGGAGATTAGGCTTTTGTGTTCGACTGTGTCGAATGCGGCCGATAGATCGAGTAGGATGAGGATGTATCATTGACCATTGTCAAATCCTTTTAGAATGGTATTTGATAGATTGATGAGTAGGGTTTCAGTGCTGTGATTTTTCTGAAGCTGTGTTGGGTGGGAGCAATGAGGAGTCAAAGTAGGCCTTAAATTTCTTTTGTAAAATTTTTCATGTAATTTTCTGGCCCATAAAAAGGGTGGCAAGCTCATGTTAGATTCCAAATTTTGCATAGGAACTTAACAGCAGAGGTTGTAAAAATCCACAAAATTTCAGGCCCTTAACAGGGATTGTTTGGCTGCAGTGCCCAGACAAAGTGTCCGCTTTGCGTTGAGGGGAGCACAGTACTCTGTGACCTTCATTCAGCTGACTCTACCTTTTGAACCAATAGAGATCCAGGCAAAAAAACTTGCATAGCTTTTCTTGAGGCCCTAATGAACATCCACACAAAATTGTATTCAATTTGAAGGAGGTCAAATGTGAATGATTTTCTAAATTGGTCCACTTGACATGGAATGTCCCCTAGCCCTTCTAGCACTTCACCTTGAGCCCCCACCACTCAGAAGGGTGGCATATGATGTGAAAATATAATGTAACTCTAAGCTGCAGAATTTTAAAGTTATTCAGAGGCCAATAATCAGTACTATTTATTTATTTATTTATTTAGCATTTTTATATACCGACGTTCTCGATACAAATATCAAATCAGGTCGGTTTACATAACACAAAACTAGTAGTTTACATAAAACAAAACTAGTAGTGACTTATCCAGCTAAGTGGCAGCTGGTGAATATCTGGCTACTTTCAGCAGGTTAGACTATTACAGAGGGCTAGTATTAAACAGGTTCTCTATACTCAATAAGTGACAACAGCACTAGAGAACACAACACATCATATCACATCGCACTAATATTCAATAATACATAAATGTTTATTTGAACATATAACATGAACACCTGTCTAAACAAACAAATACTAACTAACCCATCCACACTATCACAATCACACCATTCAATCATTAAAATAATGTAGAGATACAGAATATTTTCCCCCAATTAATTACTTCAAAACAGCAATGAACTAATGCCAATAGCCCAACAGGATGGTTTAATTACAATACATAAAGAATTGTTATTATTCCTTAAATCACATGCAAATATTCTTTCTTAAATCAAGATAATATTAAATATTTTATTACCCATAATGTTGGAGATGTTAGAAAGTTAAATATCGGCTGAATGAGTCCCTGATGAAGCCCGTTTCACGGGTGAAACAAAGATCTTTGTCAGAATAGTTGAATGGACGGGGAATAGCCGAACGGATGGTGCCCATACTGCGCGTGAGCAGTTGAGTGGATTGTGTCCATGTTGTGGATTAATTAAAAGCTGAACGGACCAAGGGTGAATTTTATCCAGCATAATTTATTGATGAATATTGTAGATTGTGATACATATAAATATGTTATATTATTTAAGTTAATATCATTATGGGTAATAACATATTTAATATTAGTTTGATTTAAGAAAGAATATTCGCATGTGATTTAAGGAATAATAACAATTCTTCATGTATTGTAATTAAACCATCCTGTTGGGCTATTGGCATTAGTTCATTGCTGTTTTGAAGTAATTAATTGGGGGAAAATATTCTGTATCTGTACATTATTTTAATGATTGAATGGTGTGATTGTGATAGTGTGGATGGGTTAGTTAGTATTTGTTTGTTTAGACAGGTGTTCATGTTATATGTTCAAATAAACATTTATGTATTATTGAATATTAGTGCGATGTGATATGATGTGTTGTGTTCTCTAGTGCTGTTGTCACTTATTGAGTATAGAGAACCTGTTTAATACTAGCCCTCTGTAATAGTCTAACCTGCTGAAAGTAGCCAGATATTCACCAGCTGCCACTTAGCTGGATAAGTCACTTATCCTGATAAGTAGTTAGCCGGATATCTAGTGGGAAGTGAGTGGCACTACTTATTCAGCTAACAGAGGTAGATTCATCATTTTGCTAAAATGTTCGTGAGAATAGTGACAGAGATAAAAAAAAAAAAAGGTGTAGTTAGGGTAATTTGCTTGATATCACATTGCATAGCTATTTTACTGCACCCATGATATTTTCACATTACAAGCTGAGAAGTATTCAATCAAGCTTTTATCAAATTTTGGGCTGAGAGAGAGAGAGAGAGTGAGAGAGAGAAAGAGAGACCCTTTATAAGGCTCTCATATAAGTAAACTATTTATACCACTGTGAGACGGGCAATTAGTAACTCAGGATGAGGTTTTGGTGGTGGCCTAGGTTTTGGGGGGCATTTTTACATACACAGTCAGAGGTACAAACAGCACAGTAAAAGATAACTGATGGGCCGGAGAAGTTGCACCCAAGTTCAGGACCCCTACTGAACTCGGGCCCAGGAGTTTCCCGGATGGATAGGACAAGTCTGTAGATGGTGGTCAAGTGTTCCACAATACAGACACAGACCAGTTTGATTCTGCCAGAGGTGCTCTTCCAGTGACTGTCACCCATGACCCAACTGCATAGGCTCTTCCATCTTGACCACCCTGGCATCACTGCTGAGAGCAGGGTTGGAAAATAGGTGGTGAACAGGAACGAACCCACGAAGGCTTCTTGGGCATCTGACTCTCCCGGTGGTGCTCTTGAAGACAATGGTCGATTCGGCCTGCCAAATCTATAAGGTCCTCCAGAGAGGAAGGGAGCTCCCATGTAGCCAGCTCATCTTTCAGCTATGGGGAGAGTCCAACCAGGTAGATAGCTTGGAGTCAGTCTTCCTGCCATGCGAGCTCAGTAGCCAAAGTTCAAAACTCAATGGTATAGTAAAAAGACTTCTTTGACCTTGATGGAGATGTAGTAAGCTGGTGCTTGCCATGGCATGTCACCCAGGATCATCGGATGTCCATCTGAATACAGCCCCAAACTGAGCCAGTTCTTTCAACAAGGAATCCGAGCGTTCCCACAGAGGGGTGTGAAGATGATCCATGGAAGAGGCCAGTGTCTCAAGAAACTGCTGCTTTTCTCATACCTTGGAGGCCTGGCCTGGGATGGCCTGGAGGGCACGCAGCTCCACTGAGTCCATGGCATTTGCAACCTGTTGCATCGGTGGTAGACCCTTGGGCCGAGGTGGGGTTGACACAACCTATGGGTCTCCACCATCGGCAGGTGGAGTGGGCTGAAGGTAGAGGCCGTAGGAACTTCACCTATACCAGCCCTCGTTCCCCGTGGGTTGAGCCTTTGGGTGCTGGGGCCAGCAGGACTTAGGTAGGCCTCGAGGTAGGTTAGTCAGAGAAGTTGGTTCAGCCCAGAAACAGCAGTCAATAGATGGTGTAGTCCTACCCTAGAGCGGGTATGGTACTGGAACAGGCGCCAATGGGACATAGAGTAGCCAGAGGCGCTCGAGCAGATATAGGCTGAAGCTTGATAAGTCCACGTCCAGGGAGTAGGCTAGGAGAGGCATCAATGACAGGCTTGGATCAGGGCCAGCGGCAAACAGAGGTCGTGGCAAGCAATTAGAATTCTGAACACGGAGAAGTCTATAGCGTAGTCAATCAAGGTGATGGTCGGATCACGGAGAAGTCAAGCATGGTCAGGCGTAGCAGAGGTCTGGGTCTGGAGATAGGCAGTAGAGTAGTCAGGTGTAGCAGAGGCCTGGGTCTGGAGATAGGCAGTAGAGTAGTGAGGCGTAGCGGAGGTCTGGGTCTGAAGATAGGCAGTAGAGTAGTCAGGTGTATCAGAGGTCTGGGTCTGGAGATAGGCTGAAGCTTAGTAAAAAAAAGCAAAGTCGATATCCGTAGAGTCAGTCCAACACATAGACAAGGCAGGAACGATGAAGACAGGAACCGGGAACAACGAAGGTCAGGAACACGGAATAGAGAGGTTTCTCTATCAGCAAGTACTCAGAATAGGAGGAGACCTGTTGCAAAGGCAACGCTATGGAGCGAGGCCTGAGCTTAAATACGCTGGAGCGTCTGACATCATCATCCGGGGCCATGGCCAAGTTCCCGCCATGGGCCCTTCAAAAGGATTAGCGCTGCGTGTGCGCCTAGGGAGGGGCATGGCGCTGGTGGTGGCGTCTCTCCATGAGCCACGCCTAGAGGCCTGACTAGCACTGGTATCTTGACTGACAACACTGGGGACCATGGCAGAGCCAGAGGCACCGGGGACGACCCGAGGTTGGAGCCAGCGGCCCACCACCACTAGCAAGGAGGAACCAGGATCTGGAGTCCATGTAGGAAGGTGAGGAGACCACGCCGCAGGTCTGTCATGGATGGCACGCATTAGAGATGTGAATCGTGAGCCAGATCGTCTTAACGATCAGATTCGGCTGGGGGGGGGGGGGGGGAGGCCCGCGCCGCTAAAAAAAAAAAACCCACCTGACCCTTTAAATCGACACCACCCTCCTGACCCCCCCAAAACCTTTTAAAATTACCTGGTGGTCCAGGGGGGCCTCAGGGGGCCTCGGGGAGAGATCCAGGGGGACCTTGGGGAGAGGAGAGATCCAGGGGTGCCTCGGGGAGAGATTTCCCGTTCCCAGGCATCAGCTGTTCTAAAACAAAATGGCACCGATGCCCCTTTGCCCTTACCATGTGACAGGGTATCCGTGCCATTGGCCGGCCCCTGTCACATGGCCCCTATTATAGAGTATAGTATAATAGGGGCTGATGAGTAAAGATGGCCAGCGCCATCTTTAAAGATGGCGCCGGCCATCCAGTGCTCCTACCATGTGACAGGGGCCGGCCAATGGCACGGATACCCTGTCACATGGTAAGGGCAAAGGGGCATCGGCGCGATTTTGGACGATTTTAAAATTATCTGACGATAATTTTAATCGTTCAAAAACGATTCACATCCCTAGGATAGTTCAGTATCCTTTCTTTCAGCAATGTCTCCATTAATTTTCCCACTACCGAAGTGAGGCTAACCAGCCTGTACTTTTCAGCCTCCTCTCTGCTACCACTCTTATGAAGCAGGACCACATTTGTTCTTCTCCAATCTCGTGGCAACACTCCCATTTCCAAATATCTATTGAACAGTTAATTTAGCGGACCTGCCAGGACTTCTTTGAGTTCTCGTATCATGGGATGTAGATCATCTGGTCCCATGGACTTGTCCACATTCAGTTTCCTAGCTCTTCCCGTACATACTCCTCTGTAACAGGAGTTGTGTCTAGCCCATTCTCTTTTACGGTCCTGTCATCAGCAATGGTCCTTTCCAGAGTCTTCTTTAGTGAACACAGAACTGAAGAATTTCGAATATTCCTACCATTTCCTTGTCTGTCTCAGCACATTGCTCTTCATCACCTTTCAATTTCACTATACCACTTTGGACTTTCCTTCTTATATATCTGAAAAATCTTGTGTTACCTTTGTTTATCTCTTGGGCAATCCTTTCTTCCGCTTGACTTTTTGTTTTTCTGATTTCTTTCTTCATCTCCCTCAGTTTCACCAGGTATTGATCCTTATGTTTTTTTTTTTTGGGATCCTTTTTACTTCATGAACATAGATCATTTTGCCTTTATGTTTGTAGCCACCTCCTTTGAGAACCCAATTGGTTTCTTTATCCTCTTACTTTTGTTTACTTTTCTAACATATAGATTTGTTGCCTTTGTAATAACTCCTTTTAGTTTAGCCCACTGTTCCACCTCACCCATTTTCTCCTAGTCTTCTAGTTCTTCCTCCAGGTACATCTCCATTTTGTCAAAGTCTGTATATTTGAAATTCAAAACTTGGGTCTTCATGTGACTTCTTTCTATCTTATTCGCAATAATAAACCATACCATCTGATGATCACTTGTACTCAGGTGGGCATCTGTCCAGACATTATAGACATTATCCCCACTCTTGAGAACTAGGTCCCGGATTACTCCATCCCTCATGAGATTCATTACCATTTGTTCAAGTATAGCCCCTTCGAGGGCTTCCAGTATCTTTCTACTTCTCATAGATTCCGCAGAAGTGATACTCCAGTCTGCATCCAGCAGATTAAAATCTCCAACAAGCAACACTTCTCCCTTCTTTCCCATCTTTTCAATGTATCCAATCAGATCCCTATCCAGCTCTTCTGTCTGAATAGGAAGGCTATAGACCTCACCAATGTAAATGGAAGCATCATCATCTTTTTTTTAGGCTAGCTCATAATGCTTCTTCACAATCCTATGCCCCCTGCATTTCAATCACCTAGATATTGCTTCTGACATAAAGTGCTACTCCTCAAAATGTCCTGTCCTTTCAGTCCTTCCTTAATAAGTTACACCAGGGATGGCTACATTTAAATCATGTGACTCAGTAAACCCTGTTTCTGTAACAGCAACGATGTCCAGATCTGCTTCTACCATTAGAGCCTGCAGGTCTGGGATTTTATTGCCCAGACTACGAGCATTTGTGCTCATAGCTTTCCAGCTTCTCTCCTTCAGGTTACTGCTCTTCTTGGACTTCTTTTGTGCTTTATTCTGCTGACATTTGTTATCCCCTTCACCCATTCCGTTCAAATTTGGGGGGTGACATTCCAATTTCCTTTTGCCACCCCCATCCTCTAGTTTAAATGCCTTATGGCATATGATTTGAATTTATCACTTAGGGTCTTTATTTCTGCCACAGACTGATGTAAGCCATCTTTGACATAGAGCCTTTTACTGTTCCATACATGGCCCCATTCCCCAATATATCCAAAACTTTGTTCTTTGCACCGAGTTTTGAGCCATGCATTGAAGTTATCTACATGATTGAGTAGTGATGAGACAACTGATACAAGTCCTGAAACCTTTCAAGGATGCCATGAAGGATATAAGTTGCAGACGTGCAACCTGGGTGATGTCATCCCACATATTAAATATTGTGGAGGAGAAGTTAGTGGGTTTCTATGAGCTAGGTGGAATGAAAGCAGAGGTGTGGCAGTTTGTAGATTCCTTGCAGCAGCAAATACAAGAGAGTCTAAAACCTCTGACAGGAAATAGTACTCATATTTTCACTATGAATGCATATACAGCATTGCTCTCTGCTTCAACAGCAGAGAGAAATGTGGAAAAGAGGATTTATATTCAGACAACATCCAACAAGGCATGGATCTGTGCAGTCTGGGTAAACAAGCATCAGGGTAACTTGCTTGATGCGGTGGTTACTACCGCATCAAGCATTCAGCCTTATGCTCAACTTTGATGCAACTCCAACATTACTCTCTGCATCAATGGCAGGGGGATGGCGGGAAATTTGAATCGAACAGTTATTTATTTATTTTATTTTTAGATTTTTTATATACCGGTGTTCCTATATGAAATAAAGATCACATCGGTTTACATTGAAACAGAACATGAAAATTGCCAAAAGGCATTACATAGAACAAGGTTATGAAACTTGGAACAGTGTACATAAGTTCAAAATTTAATGATAACGTTGTAACATTGATGACCAAAAGATAAAGGAGAAAAAAAAAAAGACTTAAACAATTAAGTTGACAGGTCTTATTGAGCATAAAAATTATAACGTATAAGTGAGAACGTCTCAAGTGTCCTGCAGCAAGAGATTAGATACCGAAGTAGGTAGTTATCAACAAGGGCCCTGAACTTGGTGGTTGGTGAAACAGATAAGTATGGGAAAATAAGTGTGGGAGCTTGCTGGGCCGACAGGATGGGCCGATTGGTCTTTTTCTGCCGTCATTTCTATGTTTCTATGCTGTCATAGTTTGTGACCCATAAGACCCCTCCAGTTCCAGTGCCTCACTTACATGAAATAGGAAATGGATGCTAGGGTTCAAGAATAGGAACTTTAGAGACAGAGGTACAATGGGGATATATTACAGAAAGGAATAGTCACCCTGCTTGTGCATAGTCTATGCACAAGCAGCACTGTCAGCCACCACTTCTTCTCCCACCTCATTACAGACCAGCCACTTTGCCTCCACAGAGCCATCTATCTTGAAGCAGGCCATAGCTAGAGCAACTAACAGCAGAGACCCTCACCCCATGCCAGCAAAGAAGACCCCAATGGAAATTTATATGACACACTGTCTGACAGAGCTGATTGAAGACAATGCCATAGATCTGCCATTCTTCTTCCTGCCTCTGCCTGTTGATGCCATTCTCTGCACCTACCATGCTACTGCTTATGTTCCAAGCCTCTCTTGGTACCTTTGGGTGGTTCTGCTTCTGCTTCAGATGCCTTCAATATTCTTTTAAAAAAATGTTCATATTTTTGGTGATTATTGGTCTTACAGTGACAATCCAATGCTTAACTCAGACCTTATTGAGTTACCTTTAATGCTTTCATGTCCTCATGGATTATTTCTTCAAACTCCCTTCCCTTATGCTTCTTACTATTGGTCTCATTTGATATTTAGCCTTTGATGTATTATACCACAGCAAATAGAAAGACCAGCTCCATTCCTGAAAGCCCAGCTTCCTCCCCAAATGATGCCATAGGGAAACAAAGTACATCAGGTCTCCTCCAGGGATATTCTCTGGCTTCAGCCTATCCTGAGATAAGACATAATAAGTCCCCCTTCTTCTGACTTGTAGATGTCAATTTGTTTTTTGCCCTATATAGGGCAGGTCTGAAGTCCAATGCAGGTCTGAAGTCCGATTTACACATCATGATCACTATAGGCTGCTAGGGATTTCCTCAGGCATCTCCCAGTTCAGGGATTTCTACCAATTTTTTGGGGTATCTTTTGCTCCTTATTTGAAGCCATGAGGTATTCCTGCCACTGTGGGTGGATGTCTTGAAACTCCCAAGGTGTTTTGTGGTCCTCCTACCACCATAAGAACATAAGAACATGCCACACTTGATCAGACCAAGGGTCCATCCAGCCTAGCAAACTGTTTCCAACAGTGGCCAATCCAGGCCATGCGAACCTGGCAAGTACCCAAAAACTAAGGGTTAGATTTTATAAATGTACGCGCGGGCATACTTTTGTTCGTGTACCAGGTGCGAACAAAAGTACCCTGGATTTTATAAGATACGCGGGTAGCCGCGCGTATATTATAAAATCCGGGGTCGGCGCACGCAAGGGGGTGCACATTTGTGCAACCTGCGCGCGCCGAGCCAAGCGCGCGCTGCCTGTTTCCTCTGAGGCCGCTCTGAAATCGGAGCGGCCTCGGAGGGAACTTTCCTTGCACCTCCATTCACCTTCCCCTTCCTTCCCCTACCTAACCCACCCCCCCCCCCCCGGCCCTATCTAAACCCCCCCCCCTACCTATGTTGGCAGATTTACGCCTGTGGAAAGCAGGCGTAAATCTGCGCGCGCCAGCGGGCTGCTGGCGTGCCATCACCCGACCCGGGGGCTGGTCCGGAGGCCTCGACCATGCCCCCGGGCCGGCACCACACCCCCGGGCCCACCCCCGAAACGCCGCGTCACTCGAGGCACGCCCCCCCGACACGCCCCTCCATGCAAGCCCCGGGACTTACGCGCTTCCCGGGGCTTGCGCACGCCGCCGAGCCTATGCAAAATAGGCTCGGCGCGCGCAGTGGGGGTTTGGGGTAGGTGTTCGGTGGGTATGCGTGTATCGTACGCGCGTACCCCTTTGAAAATCTACCCCTAAGTCTATTCCATGCTTCTGTTTCTAGTAATAGCAGTGACCATTTTCTAAGTCAACTTAATTAATAGTAAGTAATGGACTTTTGCTCCAAGAACTTATCCAATCCTTTTTTAAACACAGCTACACTAACTGCACCAACCATATCCTCTGGCAACAAATTCCAGAGTTTAATTGTGCGTTGAGTGAAAAAGAACTTTCTCCGATTAGTTTTAAATGTGCCACATGCTAACTTCAAGGAGTGCCCCCTAGTATTTCTATTATCCAAAAGAGTAAATAACTGATTCACATTAACCCCTTCTAGATCTCTCATGATTTTAAACACCCTCAGCTGTCTCTTCTCGAAGCTGAAAAGTTCTAACCTCTTTAGTCTTTCATCATAGGGGAGCTGTTTCATTCCCTTTATCATTTTGGTCACCCTTCTCTGTACCTTCTCCATTGCAACTATATCTTTTTTGAGATGTGGCGACCAGAATTTTACACAGTATTCAAGGTGTGGTCTCACCATGGAGAGATACAGAAGCATTATGACATTTTCTGTTTTATTCACCATTCCCTTTCTAATAATTCCCAACATTCTGATTGCTTTTTTGACTTCCGCAGCACACTGAAACGATGATTTCAATGTGTTATCCACTATGATGCCTAGATCTCTTTCTTGGGTGGTAGCATCTAATATGGAACCTAACATTGTGTAACTATGGCATGGGTTATTTTTCCCTATATGCATCACCTTGTACTTATCCACATTAAATTTCATCTGCCATTTGGATGCCAAATTTTCCAGTCTCACAAGGTCTTCCTGCAATTTATCACAATCTGCTTGTGATTTAAGTACTCTGAACAATTTCGTATCATCTGCAAATTTGATTACCTCACTCATCGTATTTCTTTCCAGATCATTTATAAATATATTGAAAAGTACGGGTCCCAATACAGATCCCTGAGGCACTCCACTGCCCACTCCCTTCCACTGAGAAAATTGTCCATTTAATCCTGCTCTCTGTTTCCTGTCTTTTAGCCAGTTTGTAATCCACGAAAGGACATTGCCACCTATCCCATGACATTTCACTTTTCCTAAAAGCCTCTCAGGAACTTTATCAAATGCCTTCTGAAAATCCAACTATATTACATCTAGCGGTTGTTATGTTTTGTTGGGTTTGGGTGGACCCTTGGAAACTGTTGCAGCTGACCACGCCCATGGGGGGAAGTCCCATGAGGGGCCACAGGTCAGGCTCAGCTCCGGACACACAAACACAGATTATATCTTTTATTAGACAGTTTATGAAGCCACCAGAGGTGGTGGTAATGAGTAGAAGATGGAGCCCGGCTGGGCTAGTATTCCTCAGGGTGCTGGAACAGTGGCTTCTCTGGTAGCAGTGCTGTAGGAAGAAGAACTGAGATATTCACAGAGTCCCCAGTATGGAGAAGCCCTGAGGTAGGGAGAGCTGGCCCTCGAAGAGCGAATACCAGATCCCTGGGCAGAGAGACTCGTTGGCAAGTACTCACGCAGCAGTTCTCCGTGGAAGATGGCACTGGTGCTGGAACGGAGACAGGCCCTCAAGGAGCGAGTACCTGGTTCCAGGGAAACAGCTCTGAGGAGAAGATGGTAGTAGTACTCACAGATGGTTTCTGTAGTGAATTCTTCCAAGTTGAAGAGGAGATGAACACAGGCAGAGAGTCAGGGAACATGGGCCCTCTAAGAG
Source organism: Rhinatrema bivittatum (assembly GCF_901001135.1). Taxonomy (NCBI): domain Eukaryota; kingdom Metazoa; phylum Chordata; class Amphibia; order Gymnophiona; family Rhinatrematidae; genus Rhinatrema; species Rhinatrema bivittatum. The sequence goes on along the minus strand of NC_042615.1, from coordinate 315,058,201 downwards.
CGAGTACCAGTTCCTGATAGCGACCTGAAAGAAGCAGAGAGGCCCCTGAGGAGCGGGTACCTGGTTAACAGCAATGAGTTCAAATAGAAGTTGGAGGCAGAGTAGCTGGGTATGGAGAGCGAATCCCATCCATAGGATTTCCCTTGTTAACTCAAAGGCTAGCAATAAACAACAGCTTAAATATCCGGGCAGCGTGACATCATCACAGGGGGACGCCCCTAAGGTTCGCGCCATAGAGGAAATAAGAATGAGGGCTGCGCGGCACGCGCGCCCTAAGGTACCTGAGGAGCATGGCGAGAAGCAGCACCCAATCCAGTCCGGGGACGCCAGAGAGGATGGCAGGCAGACGGCAGACGCCGTGGCAGCCAGATGTCCCCAGGGAGCAGGAGGAGTCGCAGAAAAAGAAAGGTAGGTGGAGTGAAGCTGTCGGGCCACGATGGTTGCAACACCGGTTCACCTTTATCTACATGTTTATTAACTCCTTCAAAAAAGTGAATCAGATTTGTGAGGCAAGACTTGCCTTGGGTAAAGCCATGCTGACTTTATTCCATGAAACCATGTCTTTCTATATGTTCTGTGATTTTGATATTTAGAACAGTTTCCATTATTTTTCCTGGCACTGAAGTCAGGCTAACTGGTCTGTAGTTTCCTGGATCGCCCCTGGAGCCCTTTTTAAATATTGGGGTTACATTAGCTACCCTCCAGTCTTCAGGTGCAATGGATGATTTTAATGATAGGTTACAAATTTTTACTAATAGGTTTGAAATTTCATTTTTTACTTCCTTCAGAACCTGGGGTGTATACCATCCGGTCCAGGTGATTTACTACTCTTCAGTTTATCAATCAGGCCTACCACATCTTCTAGGTTCACCATGATTTCGTTCAGTCCATCTGAATCATTACCCATGAAAACCTTCTCTGATTCAGGTATCTCGCCAGCATCCTCTTCAGTAAACACTGAAGCAAAAATAAAAATGTAACCTTTCCACGATGGCCTTATCTTCTCTAATTGCCCCTTTAACCCCCTCGATCATTTAACAGTCCAACTGACTCCCTCACAGGCTTTCTGCTTCAGATATATTTAGAAAAGGTTTTTATTGTGAGTTTTTGCTTCTATGACCAACTTCTTTTCAAATTGTCTCTTAGCCTGTCTTATCAATGTCTTACATTTAACTTGCCAACGCTTATGCATTATCCTATTTTCTTCAGTTGGATCCTTCTTCCAATTTTTGAATGAAGATCTTTTGGCTAAAATAGCTTCTTTCACCTCCCTTTTTAACTGTTGCTGCTTTGTTCCCCCTTCTTGGTATCTTCAGCTTTGTGCCACTCTTGGTGCCACTTTGTCCCTCTTGTGCTGCCTTTGCCCCAAGAGGGACAAAGTGGCCTCACTTTTGGAACCTTGGGGTGTTTATGCTATTCTTGCTGCTGTTTTGCTCCTGTCACAATGACTTGGAAAACTCCTGCCACTGCTGTTACAGTTTTGCCCCTTTACAGTTCCTCGGCTATTTGTGCCACTTTTGGTGCCACTTAGATACAGTCTGGTGTGTTGGAGTACTCTTCCCTCTTTTAATGATGACTACCCACAACTTTCTTTACCATTGATTTGAAAATCCTTAAATAGGTTGCATTGCTTCTCCATTAAGTTTAATGGAAAACAAATGAACAAATAGAATGATTACATGGAAAAAAAAATGTTTTCATCAGAAATGAACCAAATGAATGTTGGTGATTTACGGAATGAAAAAATGAACCAAAACAAAATGCAGTCTCTGCACATCCCTACTGACTTTTATTAGATAGGTTAAATGATGACTGATTTATTTTCTATATGTTTGGCTAATCCCTTTTTAAAATGTTTTCTTATTTGCTTCTAATGTATCCTGTGGCACTGAGCTCAACAATTTCACTTCTTGCTTATTTTAAACTTGACACCAGATTTGCACTGCGCTGTATTACAGGGTTAAAACAATGGTAGCCCAGATAACCCAACATTTATTTTTTATTTATTTTAGTTTTTTCTATACCGGCATTCGTGAGAGTATCACATCATGCCGGTTTACAATAAACAGGGGAGTGATGAGAGGTATAGTGAAAGAAGTAAATAACAGGTGCTGAACCAAAAAACAGTTACAATAAAACAATAAAATGTAATTTCAACTTTTTTGAAGTTATCAAATTAGTGAAATAAAAAAAAAATAATTACAATCAATTTTTGGCTGTGAAGTAAAATGCTGTAAAATTGTGTTTACTATTTGATATAAACTTGAGTATATAATAAACACACACACTACATCCCCATTGTTTTTCAATGGCTGCACACTATGTATATACACACTAGAAGAAATGCATAGCTGTTACTATTTAAAGATACAATCCTCTTATGGAAAGCTCAGAACAGAAGAAACAGTCCAAATATATTACCAGTTACCTAGACATGGTTAAGGTATTTCTAGTTTGGTCAGCTCCAAAGTTTTATTTCTAATTATTCTTAGCTTTACTTCTTCATTGGTTACCGAAGCTCAAAAAGAATTTGAAGGAATGGCTCTTATCCTACAAAAACTATCTTCACACATTTTTCATTTGCCAATTTCTCTGACCTCAGACAGAACATTTGGGTGGAAAAATATCTTGCCTTTATTTGCTTTGTCCTATACTGGACAGTCCATGCTAAGATATGAATCTTAAAGGAATTACTCAATTATCAATAACTGTTGTTTAACAAATCTCTTGTCACAATGCAGGTAATTGGACTATGTGTTGAATTTTAGGTACTGAGAACATTTTGTTCAGCAAGAAGAGCGAAGCTAGTCACTTGGCAGTGCTAAATTGAGACACTGCTTTTTTCATACACAAAACAAACAGCATGCATTCAAGATTACTCAACAGCAAAAAACACCATTCATTCTCCTAATTACTGTCTGGGCTTTATGGATTTAAGACCAGGCTATCAACGGCACATTAAGAGAAACAGTGGCATTTTGGTGTAAACATGTCCTCACACAGTGCAGCATCAAGCACAGATCTATATTTCTAATTGGGTAAATTGCCAGGGAAACAGAGTCTAATGTTCTAATACAAACCAGCATGGTTAAAGTCAATAAATAATTAAATATAGAAGTAATGTAGTAAAATATTATATTATGGCTTCCCTAGTAAAGACTGCTTGTGGAGAAAATAATGAGATTACAAGTAGCCCAACTAGCATAGGTTAGTTACTTGATTGTGTTTGTTGAGCTATAATAATATGAATAATTGGAATTTCTCTTGACAATTTTTATTTTTTGCTTTAAATCTTTGTAGGCTTTTGTCATGTTAATAGAATTAGTTTTGTTTCATATATTTCTCCCCAAAGAAGAAAGAAATAGAAATGTGCACCACATCAGAGTTGATTTGAAATAGGGTTACTTTAAACACTTTAAACGGGAAAACATTTTCTAATGGTCCCCATTTTATTTTCTTCCATATTTGGATTTTAGATTGAATTACTTGCTTTTCCAAAGCCAAGCTCAAAACAAGTTACAATAAGGTATAGTAAGTAGTTCCCTGCTTACATTGTAAAGCAGTATTTCTCAGCTTTTCAAACCCAAGGCACATCTACTTTAACACAAATGCTGTATGGCACATTAGTCTCCTTGCAGGAGGCAGTGCGGACATGGAGAGGACTCATATGGCCAAAAGAAGAGCTAGGGATGCACTGAAGGCCTCACAGTCTAAATTTTAAAACAAAAAGAGAGAGGACAAAGATGAATCCAACATGATGGATCTGCTCTCTCTATATTAAAGTGCAGGATAAGGGAGAAGTCTTTTTTCTGAAGGCAGCTGACTCGGTTTATTACGTTGGCTGCCTCATAAGGCTGCCAGAGCTCTTCTGCTGTAGCTCCCAATACTCACAGCAAGTCCCATCCAGTGTTTAGTGCACACTATCACCAGCTAACTTAGCCTAGAGATGGGGCAGAGGCTGGAAGGACTCAAATGAGGTGGTTCAGGAGGAGGGAAGTGGAAGAGGTGCTGTGTGTACCGTGTTTGATGCACAAACCGTGTCCCAATTATCTGTGCTCTGCGTGATGTCCATTAATTATCATACTCCAGGACTCATGCTGTAGCTAGGAAGAAAAGACATTCATCATGTTCTCAGAAAGGAGCTCCTACAAGTTTAAGAGCCACAACTAATGTCTCTTACTGCTGTGATGTGCTAAGAGCAGAACCTATGTGCTGGCCTGGATCTGAGCATCATTGGAGTGATGACTTTTTCACTGTACACCTGATCAAGACTGAAGGCACACTGGTTAGGAAACACTGACATAAGGGGTCCATTTTCAGCTACCTACTGGTTAGCAAAGGTAGCTCGATAAACTTCCCTAGACAGCTTTGCTGGGATATTCAGCAATGCCACTGAATATACCCGGTTACAACAAATTAAGTCAGATGCATTTTTCTAACTAACTTTAGGACTACTCGCAAGCAGTTCTAAAAGTTATCTGATTATGTCAGCCAGATATCAGTGAAAATCAGTGCTTATCCAGCTAATTTGCTGGACAACTGCTCCCACCCCACAATATCCCTGCCCCAGACTTTTCCAACTAACTTTTCACCTTGATAAAACTTAGCTGGTTAAGTCCAGAGCAGTCAGACTGGCAAGATTTGAAATCCCACAGTTTCTCTGGTGAAAACCAGGACTCAGCTGGACAAATCACCCTCAGTACTGGGCTGAGTGATGTGCCCAAGGTCACAAAAAGCATCCTTAGGAAAAGCAGAATTTGGCCTACCTGGACACAGTTCTCTACTTTAACCAGTCGCCCACTTCTGAATCCCCGACCCTAGACTTTTCATTCCTTTCTCCTCCCCCACCCTATAAATTTGATGCCAGTCCACTACTGTAGTTTTCCTCCTCTGTACCAGCCGATGGCAAAGCAGCTACATGCCACCTTCTTCTCCACCTTCCAGCTCATGCAGGCCAGTGCAAGCACACCTCTAGCTTCTTCCATTCTGATTCAAGAATGTCTCTATTTTCTTCTGGCCCATGCAACTGTGACGTAAAGTGTCTTCCTCCTTTTAACCTGTGCAGCTTGGCATAAGTGCAGTGTGCTTTCCACTATGAGCAGGGTTAGTGCAGGGGTATTAAGTACACTAGTGTGAGTATTTCCCAAACTCCTGGAGTGCCCCCTTATTGCAACTTCCAGGAATAAGCTATAGCTTTCTAAAATTGTTTTGTCTGTGGACTCTTGGACTGGGGTGAGATTGGTTCTACCTGCAAGGAGGGCCCCCACAGGTTCTCACTGCCAGCAGGAGGACCCTGGCATGACAGAGACCAGTTCAAGGCTTCACCTTAACCGACCATTGTTCCCCTCAAATTGAGCCTTTGGGTGCTGGGGCCTGCAGGACATAGGTGAGGGTTCTGGGATCATGCAAACAGCAGAGTCCGTGGCCAAGCTAGGGTCGGAGACATATTGATATCAGGTGAGATGAGAGTCCAAGCAGGAATCAGTTCTGGGTACTTGTCCATGGAGGTATGAGTGGGAAGGCTGAGCAGGGTCACGAAAAATCAGAGATAACGGGACAGGAACAGCCTGAGCAAACGAGGTGGGAACAGGCTGGTGGATGAACAAGAACAGGCTGGACAGATAAGGCAGGAACAATCTAACAACACTCACTACTACCATAGGTGGACATTTTGCTGAGACAAAGGAAGAGTGTCTGAGGTGCCCTTAAGTAGACCCAGGGCTGATGTCATCAGCAGGTGCCACAGCCCTTTCCCACCATCAGCCCTTTAAATGAGTGGCTGCCAGGCATGTGCACGCCTTGGAATGGACACCAGGAGGCTGCGGTCATGACGGTAGCACCTTCTCTTGTCCACTTCCTTATGGTCTGGGATTTAGGTTTCGATGGGTATTGTTGGTGGAAGTCCTTTAGAAAATTGGGGTCTAGTATATTGGTAGATAGCTGCCAAGAATTCTCTATAAGGCCATAATGCTTCCAATAAATCTGGTATTCTACCTTGTTGCCTCTCCAACAAGGGGTCTAGGATCTGTTGGATTTTGTATAGGGTGTCTTTTTCAGAGATTATTCCTTTGGGTTCCAGAATAGCATGTATAGGCCAAGAGAATACCAATGGTTTAAGCAAGGAAACATGGAGTGTATTATGAAACTTTAAGGTGGAAAGTAATTTTAGCCACTGGATGACAGGGCCAAGGTGATGTATCACTGGGAAGGGTCCAATTAAGCGGGGTGTCAATCATAAAGAGGGGATGCAAAGGTGTAGGTGTTTGGTGCTCAGCAATCCTTTGTTGCCTATCTTGAGTTAAGGAGCTGGCCTCCTATTGGCATCAGTGACTCTCTTAACTTTTGTGGCAGCCTTGTTTATCAGCTGATTGATTTGTCCCCAAAGTTCTTTGGCAGAAATTAGAGCTGTGGGTGAGGTTACCCTTAGCGGCAGTGGCAAGGAATTTGAGGTTGCTTTCCAAGAAGAGGAGCTACTCTTGATCGAAATGATATTTCTCAAGTTCACCAAATAGGTTGTTTTCTTGAAGACACTGTAGGACCATACTGACATGTCTGCAATGAGAGATGAAGGTTTGGGAAAAAGATGTCATCCAAGTATATGACCACACAAGTGTAGAGAAGGTCATGGAATATTTCATTGACTATATTCTGAAAGACCGCAGGGGCATTACAGAGGCTAAAGGGAATCATCAAATATTCGTAATGCCCATGATGTATGTTGAAAGTGGTCTTCCACTTATCCCATGCCTTGATACAAATATATCATTGCAACATGGCTTGAGTCTCGGGTAGAGAAAGAGGATAAATTTGACATTGAGGGAGCAGGGTCCTGGGGTTCTATGCTACAATTGTACTGGCAATGGGGCAGCAAGGACTCCATGCTTTTATTTGAAAAGACATCCTGAAAGTCCACATACTGGGGAGGAAGCCCTGGTAGTGCCAAATCTACTATCATGGAGCTAAGGATCTCTAGGGAGGACAAGTAGGAGTCAAAGCAGGCGGGTCCCCAATAGGCTAGTGGAAATGTAGACCAGTCAAACTGGGGCTGGTACTGAAAAATCCAGGACAGGCCTAAAATCACTGGATTTACCACCCGGGGAATGATGTGGAAGACAATACTTTCAACTTGTAAAAGGCCAGGATGCAGTTTGAGCAGTACGGTGGTCTGAGTGAGAGCTTCTGGGAGAGGATCCTCATACATGGAGGAAATCATGAAAGGCTGAGGCAAAAGCAAGGTAGGTATTCTTAGCTGTTGTACAAGGTCCTAGAGGATGCAATTCCCTCCAGATCCAAACTCAATGAAGGACTGTGTAGAGAAAGAGGTCAGGCCAGTCTCTAGGGTGACAGGTACCAGTATTTGGGGAGTGAGAATGGTGAGACCTAGGATCACCTCCTAGTCAAGCCTAGGCATTTGTGTTTCCTGACCTCTCAGGAAATGGGATGATGATGTGACCTCTGGCTGCACACACAGACAGAGCCCCTATTGTCTGTGACGGAGCCTCTCCTTGGGGGAGAATTTACATTGATCCAATTGTATGGGCTTTTCAGGGAGTACCAGATCCCATGGGAGACTGGGAATTGGCATAGGCAAGCATTGGACTGCGGAGCCAGGGTGAAGGACTTGCGGATCAGATGATTTTCTTTGAGCCTTCTCCTGCAGGCGATGGTCAAGCTTACCAATCAGGGCTATGATAGCCTCAAGGAAAGGGGGTAATTCCTGAGCTGAGAGTTCAAGGTTTTCTTTCCTGAGAATCCTTCCAGAAAAAGGTGACCAGACTATCCTTGCACCAATTGAACTCAGAGGCTAAGAGCCAAAATTCCATGGTGTGTTCACCCAAGATACAGGAGCCCTGGCATATGTGAAGCATGTCAGATGCTAGTGCGGTCACTCAACCAGGATCTTCAAAGACCATACAGATCTCTCCAGGAAGAGGGAGAGGTCCAGTAAATGAGATCTGCTAGCTCCCAGAGGGATGAAGCCTGTGCCGGAGCTGGACCACTCAATAAGGAGTGAATATATGTTGTCTTACATGGGTCATCAGGCAAAAGGGTAGCCTGAAGCTGGAAATGCATCCTGCATTGGTTAAGGAACACCAACATTGTTTAGGGTACCCAGAATAGGATGCAAGTGCTGAGGCTGATAAACCTGCAGGTTAGCTAGCAGAGGAGATGTCAGCATGAGCATGAGGGGCCTTGTGGACACCGGTCAGCACATCCAGATGAAGTGTCAGGCAGTCCAGGGCTGCTGAAAGTTTCTCATACATACCCTGCTGATCATGAAGTCTGAGGGCCAAGCCAGGAATCAGTTGGAGCAAGGATAAGTCCGCCAAGTCCATGGCCTTAGCAAACTGTTGTGTCTGGATCCTTGGACTGGGGAGAGATTGACTCCACCTGTAAGGAAGGACCCCACAGGTTCTCACTGCTAGCAGGTGGACTCTGGAATGACAGAGACTGCTTCAAGGCTTCACCTTTACCAGTGCTCATTCCCCTTAGGTTGAGCCTTTGGGTGCCGGGACTGGCAGGACTTCGGTAAGAATCTCTGGGATCAGGTGAATAGAAGAGTCCAAGCCAGGCTAGAGTCAGAGACAGGTAGCTATCAGATGAGACGAGAGTCAAAGCAGAAGTCAGTTCTGGGTATCCATCCATGGAGGTACGAAGGACAAGCAGGGTAATGAAGAAACAGGCATGATGAGACATGAACAGACCTGAAACATATACTACTACCATAGGTGGACCTGTTGTTGAGGCAATGGACGAGTGCCTGGGGAACCCTAAAGTAGGCCCAAGTGCTATGATGTTATCCACAGGTATCACGGCGCTTTCCCACTGTGGGCCCTTGAAATGAGCGGCTGTCAGATGCATATGTGCATGCCTAGGGATAGTTGTTTGGAGGCAGTGGTCATGGCAGCATCCTGCTGCATCATTGGGTCAGCTGAGGCACGACATCGGGGATAAGTAGTGCGGCTCATGGAAGTCTCCAGCGAGCCACGAAAAGCAACACAAATCTTCCTCCAGGAACTTGTCCAAACCTCTTTTAAACCCAGCTATGCTAACTGTGCCTTGACCATATCCTCCGGCAATAAATTCCATAGTTTGATTACACATTGAGTGAGAAAATACAGTTTGTATACTGTATATGTTTGTGAAGAATTTTATGTTTACTAGGTGTTGTTGCTGGAATGCTTTACTGTTTTATGCTGTGAGCATGCACTTTTTTGGTTGTTATTTTATGACAAGAGCAGCAAAACTTGAACTAAACTAGTGCAGTTAGTTTAGTTCATACTTTGAAAGATTCGTTTTTAGTCTCTCAAATGAGTTGACCATTAAATTGATGTTATAATCTAATCAAAATGTTTTATGAGAAGTGTCATGCTGCGTCAGACCAAGGTCCATTGAGCCCAGCATCCTTTCCCTGGAAGTCCAGGTCTCAAGTATCAGGCAGATCCCAAATAGCTGATCTATTTCTTGTATCTCACTCCCAGAGAAAAGTGCTAGATTTCCCAAGTTTACCTCACTAATAACTGTTTATGGATTGTTCCTTCAGAGACTTGTCATTTGTATGTTAATTGCGGTGACCACATCCCTGGCAATAAATGTCATAACTTGATTGTGCACTGACTGAAAATAATACTTTCTATGATTGTTTTAAGTTTGCCAGTTTTATGCAGTGTCCACTAGTCCGAGTGTTATTGGAAAGGGTAACAATTCCATATTTACCCATTCCACCCAACTCATGATTTTATATTTCTCAATCCTATCTTTATTTATTTGTGGCACCCTCTATAGGTTGACCACCAGATGTCACCTAGTGCCTATAGAAAGAACAATTAGCTAGAGGGAATACCATTTTACAGCGCCTCCTTATGAGGTAGCTGAATGAGTGGACCATGCTATAACTAGGGCAGTAGAATGAGATTCATGAGGAGTGCGAGGATGGAGTTAAAGGAGACAGAAACTCTATTGGAGTGGGTCCCTTTTATTTGGATGAAGCCTATTGCTTCACCACAGACATCTTTGAGAAAAGACATGCCTCTGTGCTTCCTGCTAGGTCAGGTGCTACTATAGAGAGTTCAAGAGAATTTATTAAGGATTGGACTGTGTTTGACGAGTATTTGCCTGAGTTACAATCTGGAGCGCTGAGGGCAAAGGTAGCACCGGCACCATTTCTATTAACGCACCCGTGGCCCGAGAGTGGAAGATCACAGCGGGACCCCCCCACTGGACCCCAGGTAATTTAAGACATTTGGGGGGGGGGTTCGGGAGGGTGGGGGATTTATTTTAAAGGGTCGGGGTGGGTTTTAGGGTTGTTTTAGTGTGCCGGTTTTCCCGCCTTCCCCCAATTTACGATTTACACGATTTAAAAAAAAAACAAAACTGCGACGATCCGATTCCCTCCCCCCCCCTAGCCAAAATCGATAGTTAAGACGATCGATCACACGATTCACATCTCTAATATTTGAAAGTATTTTGCTATAAATGCACAGATTGAATATGTACTCCCTGTCTCACATTCTCATTGTGAAGTGGGCACCAGATACGTTTTGATTAATAGCGGGTTGGAAGATTCACTTCTAGATCTTTAGGGTGAACATAATGAGACCTGCGAGAGAGAGAGAGATATAGTACCCTGTTATAGAGTCCATCAAGCTAGGGTGAAAGAACATAGTAGGGATGAGAATCGTTTTTTGACGATTTAAAAAAATCGTCAGATATTTTTTAAATCGTCAAAAATTGTTAGAGTCGCGATACAATAGAAATTCCCCCAATTTATCGTGAAAAATCGTAAATCAGGGGAGGAGGGAGGGCGGGAAAACCGGCACACCAAAACAATCCCTAAACCCACCCCGACCCTTTAAAACAAATCCCCCACCCTCCTGAACCCCCCCAAAATGTTTTAAATTACCTGGTGGTCCAGTGGGGGGGTCCCGGCACAATCTCCCGCTCTCGGGCCATCGGCACCATTTTGGCTTCCACTAATATAAATGGCGCCGATGGCCCGAAAAAAAAAAACCCACCCGACCCTTTAAAATGACCCCCTTAGCCTCCCCCACCCTCCCGACACCCCCCCAAAACCTTTTAAAATTACCTGGTGGTCCAGCGGGGGCACGGGGAGCAATCTCCCTCTCTCGGGCCATCGGCTGCCACTAATAAAAATGGCACCAATAGCCCTTTGACCTTACCATGTGACAGGGTATCCGTGCCATTGGCCGGCCCCTGTCACATGGTAGGAGCACTGGATGGACGGCGCTGGACCCCCAGGGACTTTTGGCCAGCTTGGGGGGGCCTCCTGACCCTCCTGCACTCGGGCCGTATTGCCAGTATTCAAAATGGTGCCCACGCTACCTTTGTCCTCACTATGTCACAAGGGCCAACGGCCGGCCCCTGTGACATAGTGAGGGCAAAGGCTAGTGGCTGCCAGTACTGAAAATGGTGCCGGCGCTAGCCTTTGCCCTCACTATGTCATAGGGGCCGACCGTCGACCCCTTTGACATAGTGAGGGCAAAGGTAGCGCCGGCGCCATTTGGAATACTGGCAATACGGCCCGAGTGCAGGAGGTTGCTCCCGGAACCCCGCTGGACTTTTGGCAAGTCTTGTGGGGGTCAGGAAGCCCCCCCAAGCTGGCCAAAAGTCCCTGGTGGTCCAGCGGGGGTCCGGGAGCGATCTCCTGCACTCAGGCCGTATAGCCAGTATTCAATATGGTGCCAGTGCTACCTCTGCCCTGTCACATGGTAAGGGCAAAGGGCCATCAGTGCCATTTTTATTAACGCAGCCGATGGCCTGAGAGCGGGAGATCTCTCCCCATGCTCCCGCTGGACCACCAGGTAATTTTAAAACCTTTTTTGGGGGTTCGGAAAGGTGGGGGAGGGTTTTTTGATTATCAGATCGGGCGCAGCCGATAATCAAAACTCAAATCGGGCTGAGCGATAAAAATTTTAAGATTTGGATCGGAACCGGAACCGATCAGATTCTGGTTCCGATTCACATCTCTATAACATAGTACAAAATTTCATCTTTGTTAGACTTTCCTCACTCCGAATGAGATCAAATCTTCACCAACGTGTACTGTGCTGTTCATACGTCTCACTCTACATGCGAAACTGGCCCCTAAACCCCAAAACACCACTAACTCCTCACCTCGTCGTATTAGGCATAGACAGCCCTCCTATAGAGATTTAAATAGGTGCACATTGTGAGGCTCTCTCTCTCTCTCTCTCTCGCAGGATGTGAAAAGTAGGATTTATCGCTGTGCGATAATACTGATGCAAAGTGGTAAGTTACCGTGTGGTGCGGTAACTTCAAAATTTCCCCAAAACTCACCCCTTTTTGTTAGCGTGGGTGTTATCACTGAGTTATTCAAACTTTTTAATGAATCTAGGGGTAAGTTTGCTATGTGATTAATGTGCTAAAAAGAGCATTTATTGTAGGTAAAAAAATATTTATTGCGCAATAATCACGTATCACTGCAATATCATTCAATATTCATGATATTGTGTGACATTAAACTCAAAAATCTGCAGCTATTAAAATTAGCTTCTTTGCATGCATTTGTGTGAATATATTTTTTAAATATATACAAAGCAGCTAATGCATAGCTGGATAAACTTTTCAGTCCGTTTACACACTCCTCACAGATGATTAAGATCAGCAAACAAAGGGCTCCTGCATGTCCCCTCAATAAACACAGCTCACTTGGCCTTAGTCCGGGACAGAGTTATTTCCATTGCAGGGCCCAGCGTATGGACTATGGAATACCATGCCAGCAGACCTAAGATTGGAGACAGAGCTAAAAAAAATTTAAGAAAGGTCTATAGACTTGGCTCTTTGAGCAAGCCTTTATGGATAACCTACAGACTAGTCATTAACTTCTAGAGTTAACTATACTTGATTTGCGACAATGAATATATCTTTTATTGTTAATTGTTTTATACCTCTTCTAAAATTTATTATTTGTTCTTCAGAATGATGTATTTCTTTGAATGTTTTTAAGGTTATTGTAAACCGTTGTGATGTAAATGCGAATGACGGTATATAAAATCTTTAAAATAAATAAATAAATAAATAAATAAATAAAATAACGCAGTTTGCCAAAAATAAGGGAAGCTGCATTTATTAACTAATTTTCAGGAGCTGTAGATATTTTTCTGTAGGAAGATTGGGATGATAGCATACGTCCCAGTACTCCCTCACTGATAAAGGGCCATACAGCCTGAAAAATCACCCCTTCCATAGCGTAAAAATCCCCCCTGGGGTACTGAGTAAGCCCCTGCCCACCTATCGAGGTGGCACAAAAGTTACATTTAAAAAAAAATTATCAATTTCCATCATGCAGCGATGCCCTGTCCCATTCACAAACCCCTCCCCTTTGCACAAAAATCACCCTCCCAACCAAAAACACCTCCTTGGATCCATCCCTCCCCCCCCCCCCCCCATAGCAGGTCCTTCCTTTACATATTACATATTATCTGGTAGTCTAGTGGCCCCCCATCTCCTTAAACTATAGAGATCTGTTTGTGGTCTCATGCCCTGCCTTCAGATACCCCTGCCCCCAGACCTCTCCTTACCTAAATAAAAGTACCCTGGTAGTTCAGTGTTGACCCAGAGCAACCCTTGGGTAGTCAATACCGTTTTTCAAAATGGCTTCAACCTGTCCTGTCCCATAATGTGATAGGGGCAAAGGCTGACTGGTTGGCACCAATTTGAAAAATGATGTTGACCTGGATAGCACGAGGGGCCACTCTCAGATACCACCGCATTAGAAGGGGTACCTTTACTTAAGTGAGGGAGGGTCCATCTCTTCTGTGTAAAGAGTGTGGAGTCAATAGGCTATGAGTATGTAATGGGCAGGCTCACGGCAGGGGGGGGGGTTGGATCTGGGGCCATTTTTGGATGGGTGGATTTTTGTTCAAAGGGCAGGTGTTTGGGAAGAGGGGTGGAGCATCACCATGTGATGGAAAATGTATATATATTTTTTTTTAATTTGACTTTTGTGCCAGCGAAGGGGGTAGGAGTCTTAGGAATGCTTAGTAAATGAGGCCCAAGCTTATGAGAAGAAGGGGGAGATTTATTAAGCTGTACTGTTTCCCTACAGGGAAAAATAGTGTGGGATTCACTAAACTGTAGTATCCAGTTCCGCAGGATTGTGAATCCTGTGGTATTGTTCCCTGCTGTAAAATATCACAGAGGAAATACCACGGCATGATGGAACCACATACCCACATTGCAGGGCCACCATCTTTTAAAAGGCTTGATTGGCCGCAGACCCCCTATCCATTGTGTAGACATTTTTACATGTCTATTGAAAATTGACTTCAATTTAAATTCATTACTCTAGTTTACTATATCTCCTTTCTTCCTGCTAGGTGTGGCAAATCTGCCATGAATATATTTGGCTCCTGGTTCTGTTGTATTTACAAATGTACAAATTTATAGGCCACCTCTAATAGGCTCTAGGTGGCATACAATAGAACATTCATATTAAAATCAAAGACAACAGATCACAGAAACAAATCAAGATCCCGGGGCCAGGAACCACCCTTGGCCCCCACTTATCCCATCTGTGTGGGTCCTGGTAAATAAAAAGTACAGGAGAGATGCCCATTCACATCTTGTCCCTTGGTCATTCCTTTCAAATGGTACCAGCCAGCCCTGAGACCAGCACCATAGTGGACAAAATGGCATCAGTCTCAGGGCCGGCCAACACCATTTTGTTGTATGGCTATATGTTTGTATGGCTTTAAGACAATATGGTGCTGGCCGGCCCTGAGACTGATGCCATTTTGAAGTCACTATGGTGCCAGTCTCAAGGCCGACTGGTGCCATTTGGAAGGGCCAACTGAGGGGCAGAAGGCGAGTGGACATCTTTCCTTCACCTTTCACTGACCAAGACCCCCATGGTACTTTTCTGGTAGGAGTTCAGAGGGTCAGAGAGGCCTCAGACTCTGGACCCAAGCAACTTTTATTTGGGGGGGGGGGGGAGGGTTAGAGGTCCTGAGCAACTTTATTTTTTTTTTTGGGGGGGGGAAGCTCTGCTCAATCAGCAACAGTTTGGGGGCAGCTCCAGGAAGGCTATGGGAGGCTATGGGAAGACCTCAGGGAGGCCTTAGGGAGGTCCCGGGGAGACTTTAGGGAGCCTGGGATCTGTCCTGGATGTGTTTTTTCCCCAGCATTTTTTTTCAAAAATGAAACAAAAAGAAAAACAATTAAATTTTGTTTGTTTTTGTTATGTTCTATTTTGAAAACTTAATGAAATAGGAAATGTTGATATTTCATTTCAAATGAATGCACATTCCTAGTAAATATTTGTTTTCTTTTGTGATAAACACTGATACATTTATAAGAAAAATAAAACAAACACTGAAAACAAAGATCCCAAAGTATCACTGGTCTAGATAGTCAAATTTGACCTTAACCTCTCTCTTTTTCCACCTTCCCTCTTTGTCTTCGTTTATCAACTGAATTAATAATTTGGTCTGCATTACACTTAGGGCCCCATTTACTAAGCACTTTTCTCAGACAAAAAATGGTGAGCTCCTTTAATAAATAGGCCCCTAAGAGTGTGGTGCAGAAGAAAACTCTCCATATTTTTGAGCAATCATTTTTCTGAGGTGACATGGAAAAATTGACAGCGAGCATTTGTTATCCCCAGTTAAATTAACAAGATAATAAGTTAGGGCAATGCTTCTCAACCCAGTCTCGGGGCACACCTAACCACTCTGGTTTTCAGGTTATCCACAGTGAATATGCATGAGTTAGGTTTGCATGCCCTGCCGCCATTGTATGCAAATCTATTTCATGCATACTTATTGTGGACATCCTGAAAATCTGCCTGGTTAGGTGTACCCTGAAGGCTTGGAAAGAACATGGAACAGGAAGAGACTTTTCTTGTAATCCTTAATCTGCTTTCATGGTGCTTGCTATATTAAATCTTATAAATATTTTTTAGCAAACGTACTGCCAATTTCATGAAAAACATTTTCACCTAGCCCTGGAGAGAAGAAAGATAAACAGGGGATGTATAAAGGGAAAAGACTGAAAACCTACTTTCCCTATTAACATCCCTTGAAGATTTAATACCAAACAACTCTGGAATAAGAGCTGTAAAGGATTTATAAGACTGCACAATATTTAAGATTCTGAGAAAACAAAGGCTAATAAATTATCATCATAAATTTAGTTACACTTTATATAACTCCCTGGATCATTTATTGCTACTGTATTCACTCTAGAATTGCCAAAGCAATAGCATTAACTGTATAACTATATGGCTGTATTGATTACCTCAGGTTAGTGATTTAGCAAGATAATATCTCTACTGAAACCCTGGCACTGTATCTCAACAGATGTCTTTCTTATTGATTCGATTGTTAGAAATATTGTAGTGTCACAAATCCCAGGTGTCAATACATTCATGCGTATTAAATTGTTAAATGGCATCTTTTCATCTTTTATACTGCAAAAGGAAATAGGCATAGCGTGAGATGAGACATGCAGGGGATCTAATTTCTTTTAGTATATTTATGAATCACTTCCCTGGCTTTCAAAAAGTCACTTAAAGTGGTGTATAACATTTAAAAAAAAAAAAAACTGCAAACCTTTGTACAATTAAAAAAAATATATATTTAAACCAAAACAAACATCTAAAAACCTAATCTCCTAATCTTAATATGAAGTAAAAAATGCAGCCTAAACCAGAGTCCATTATAATTAGGGCTTCAGATTGTAAGTGTTTAAGAAATTATACATTATACCTACAGTACCTGAATGTAATCCACTTTGAAGCGCTGAAAAAAGCGAGAAAAGCGGAATATAAATAAAATAAATTAAATTAATTAAATTTGGATGTTTATTTTCCAGCTATTTAGGGATTCATTGGGGTACCAAAATTTGGTGTTTATCTGTGATTTTGTGGTGCAGAATCTATTGTTGGGTACCGTTTCTGGTTTAATCAATGCATATATTTGTGCAGCTGAGGAGTAACTAGTGTGTAAAAGGCACCAAACTAAACCAGAGAATGCAGGATAGGCAAAGGAAGAGTGAGAGAGTACCAGGGGAAGTGGTATTTTTCCAGTTTACCTATTTTATTTTTTTTTTGCATTGGGTGTGTTTTATCGGGGTTTATAGGTTAAAATCTAAAATCAGAAACTCTAATTATAATAAATTGCATCTATGAGGGGAAATAAATGTAGGGATCCTGTTAGTGCCCTACTTGGATTTAATTAAAGGAATATACCAATGTTGTGGAGAGAGGCATCATAGTAAACTAGTGGGTTTGCAGTTCCCCCATGTGGATGTGTCCCTCTGGTTTGTAAAGCTAGACCACCATTTTGCCTTCTGGATTTTCCTTTTGCTTTTACAGAGATGGCATATCTTGGCTGTCCCCTGATTTTTCTAGTAACTTAGTTATGGCACCATGGAGATCTTTTGTTTGGATAGGAGTTTCTTTCCACCCTCCCAGTCCACCCATTAATCTTTATTTAATTTAAATTTGGAGTGCCCAATTACTTGGCACTCAGTTAAGCTTATTTAAATTTGCTCTTCCATCAAAGGGGAAAAGTTCCCTTCATGCAAGGGAACCTGAAATTATCAAGATCCAAGGAGAGGATGACTTTCAAACATCCTGAAGAAGACAGGAGAGAAGGGAGAGAGCAGATGAGTTGGACCCCCATCCAGGACCCATGCACATCTATTGAAGATCTGGAGAAGAGTTAAAACAATAGTATCGCTATCAGGCCAATACAGTACAGTGCGCTCGGGTGGAGCACACTGTTAACCGGCATTTGGACGCATGTTTTCGACACGCTAGCTTTATCCCTTTTTGCATGTTGATGGCCCTATTAGTCATTCCCGCGTGATACAGTAAGTACAAGGGGGTAGATTTTCAGAGCCCTGCTCGCCTAAATCCGCCCAAAACCGGGCGGATTTAGGCGAGCAGGGCCCTGCGCGCCGGGAAGCCTATTTTACATAGGCCTCCCGGCGCGCGCAGAGCCCCGGGACTCGCGTAAGTCCCGGGGTTTTCGGAGTGGGCGTGTCGGGAGGCGTGTCGGGGGGCGGAGCCGGATTGCGCGGCGTTTCGGGGGCGTGCCGGCAGCGTTTTGGGGGCGGGTACGGGGGCGTGGCTACGCCCCGGGGCGGTCCGGGGGCGTGGCCTCGCCCTCCGTACCCGCCCCCAGGTCGCGGCCCGGCGCGCAGGGGTCCCGCTCGCGCGCGGGGATTTACGCCTCCCTCTGGGAGGCGTAAATCCCCCGACAAAGGTAGGATCGGGGTTTAGACAGGGCCGGGCGGGTGGGTTAGGTAGGGGAAGGGAGGGGAAGGTGAGGGGAGGGCAAAGGAAAGTTCCCTTCTAGGCCGCTCCGATTTCGGAGCGGCCTAGGAGGGAACGGGGGTAGGCTGCGCGGCTCGGCGCGCGCAGGCTATACGAAATCGATAGCCTTGCGCGCGCCGATCCAGGATTTTAGCCGATACGCGCGACTATGCGCGTATCTACTAAAATCCAGCGTACTTTTGTTTGCGCCTGGAGCGCAAACAAAAGTAGGCTGTTCGCGCTCGTTTGAAAATCTACCCCAATGTGCAGCCAAGCCGCACATTTTCCTTTAAGAAATTAGCACCTACCCAAATGTAAACATTAATTTCTGCCGGCGCTGGGGAAGTGCACAGAAAAGCAGTAAAAACTGCTTTTCTGTGCACGCTCAGACTTAATATCATGGTGATATTAAGTCAGAGGTCCCAAAAGTTAAAAAAAGTTACAAATAAAAAAAAATAATATAAAATCAGCCCGCGGCTCATGGGTTGAAAACCGGACGCTCAAGTTTGCCGGCGTCCGGTTTCCGAACCCATGGCTGTCAGCGGGCTCGAGAACCGACGCAGGCAAAATTGAGCGTAGGCTGTCAAACCCACTGACACCTGCCACTCCTGTCCAAAAAGAGGTGCTATGGACACGCTAATGTTCCTAGCGCCTCTTTTTACCATGGGCCCTAATTTAAATATTTTGGTTTACTGAATCGCGCGCACAGGACACTGGCCTGTGCGCGTGCCGGGAGAGTGGGCGCTCGTCCGCTCTCCCGCGAACTTTACTGTATCGGCCTGTATGATATTAAAAAGGGAGAAGAGGAGGATGACTTGGTGCCATTCAGGTTCTTTGAAGTTACTAAGGAGTTCTGTTGCACCCGTCGGTTGCAGACGGCTGCAACCTTTGCTGCTCACCTCATTTTACCCAGTAGCTCCAATTCTGGCTAAGATGGCCACCTCTGCCTCTACTTGCCGACCTCCCTGGCGTTCCCGGAATGGTGTGCGTGATTCTGGTCACCATCTTGAATCTGATGTGACCTAGGGCACACGCGTGCCTGCCTCCTTCTTATGCACGTCATGGCGGGAACCTCGGGTGCGTTCTCTCCGCATGACATCACTGCCTACTTGTATTTAAGCCTACCGAACTTTCCTACCTACGAGTTAGCAAGGATTCCATCCTGCTCAATTCCTTTCCTCTGAGACGCTTTGCCTTGCTGTTCCTGTGTTCCAGACTGAGTGATTCAGGTACCCGCTCCTTGGGGGCCTTGCTGCACTCAGGGCTATCTGCTCCTTGGAGAGCCTTATCTGCCTGTCTCACCTTCACCAGCTAGAGAGTTCCTCTCGCAGCTTCCTCGGACGACCCTTCTCTGTTCCTGCTTTGGGTCTCCACTGCTGCTTCTACAAATTCTCTACTGCAACACCACGGAGAGAGTACGAGACCTGCTCTGCATTACTTTTTCCATCTTGCTGTGTGGATCCTTAGTTTACCCCGCTCTGAGGACCATTATCAGATCCATGCTGTCTTGTGCCAGTTGCCAACATCCATCTCTGGCCTACCCCATGCTGCGGACCACTAGCAAAGCTATCACACACAAGGCCTACCAGGAAGCAAGTATTCCATGAGTTACCCCACTCTGTGGGCCACTACCGGGGAATAAATCCCAGGTCTTTCTACTCCAGGACTGAATTTACAAACCCGCTCCTTAGGTTTCTCTTTGCTGTATAATAAATATTCTCTGACTCCTGTGTCCATCATTGTTGAGACCCCACCTGTCATGGAGAGTCCCCACAGTGCTCCTCCCTGTGGGTAAAGTCAGCTCTCTCCATGACCCAAGGGCCCATAAACCCAGTTCAAACATATCAAGTTCAAAGGAGAAAACTACATAAACAGGTAGGAGAATAATTAATATACAAACTGAATTACATCTAGGGAATTATTTATCTGACGATTGAAAATATCGGACAATATTTTCAATCTCGTCAGATCCCGGGGTTCCCGATAGCAATAGGAAACCCCACGATTAATTTTGTGGGTTCTCCTATCGTTATGGGGGGGACAGGAAGAAAGGGCACTTAAAAGTAACACAAAAACACAGCCCGACTCTTTAAAATTAGTTCTTTAGTATCCCCCCACCCTCCGGACCCCCCCAAATTTTTAAGTATCTGGTGGTCCAGTGGGGGTCGCGGGAGCGTTCTCCCGCTCTCGGGTTGTCGGCTGCCAGTAAACAAAATGGCGCTGATGGCCCTTTGCCCTTAGCATGTGACAGGGTATCCGTGCCATTGGCCGGCCCCTGTCACATGGTAGGAGCACTGGATGGCCCATGCCTCGTGCACGCCGGCCGTCCGATGCCAATACTCAAAATGGCGCCGATCACCTTTGCCCTCACTATGTCACACATCGCCTTTGCCCTTTGCCTTTGCATCTCAAAATGGCGCCGATCGACTTTGCCCTCACTATGTCACACATAGTGAGGGCAAAGGCGATCGGTGCCATTTTGAGACGCAATCGCCTTTGTGTGACATAGTGAGGGCAAAGGCGATCGGCACCATTTTGAGTATTGGCATCTGATGGCCGGCGTGCAGGAGGTCGCTCCCGGACCCCCGCTGGACTTTTGGCAAGTCTTGTGGGGGTCAGGAGGCCCCCCAAAGCTGGCCAAAAATCCCTGTGGGTCCAACGGGGGTCCCGGAGCGACCTGCCATCCGATGCCAGGACTCAAAATGGCGTGGATAGCCTTTGCCCATACTATGTCACAGGGGCTACCAGTGCCATTGGTCAGCCCCTGTCACATGGTAGGAGCACAAGTTGGCGCCGGTGACCATGTGACAGGGACTGACCAATGGCACCGGTAGCCCCTGTGACACAGGCTATCGGTGTCATGATGAAACCGGCAAACGTGGGTGTGAGAATGCAGGGATGGCTTCTGGACTTGCCGCTGGACCACCAGGGAGTTTTGGTAAGTCTTGGGGGGGTCAGGAGGGTGGGGGGTTGTAGTTAATTTTAATTTTAGCTGGGACAGGAATTTAACTCGCCGTAGTAACATATTGACAGATCGACAACTTATGGAATTCTCCATACTTCCGCATGAAATGGAATTGACCCCCCACGAATACGTATCACGAATGCAACGAAAACTTTTTGGCTGCACATCCCTAACATTTTTATCAGGTCTCGGGGGTCTGGAGGGTGGGGGGTGGTAATGAATTTATTGCGAACATCTTGGGGAGGGGTGATGAGGGGGGCAGGTTTTATTCATTCAGCAACTCTGGGTGGGGCAGGGGGGTGGGCTACTGTTTTTCGCAGGGCTGGGGGAGGGGGGCCAGGAGAGTGTGGGGTGGTTAGTTTAAGAGAACTTTTCTCATACGGTTGTTTTTTTGGGGGAAGCGGGAGGTTCACACACAAATACATACACTAAACTTGCATGATCTCGAGAATGCACCAAAATAGCCCTCCCCAGACCACAAAACACATTTGGAAGTGCAAATTTGGTTAGGCACTCCCCTATTTGGCTACGTAACGTGCACAGACGCCTAGGGACAGACCACATGTAGCACCAACAATTTTAATTTCCCAGATCTTGGGAGGGGGCAGGAGGTTGGGGGGTTATTATTTGATTTAAAGGGTTGGGATTGGGGTTTTTTTGGGGGGTGGGGGGTTCCCACAGAAATAGAAAGACAAAGGTTTTCTGATCTGAAGGGTAGGCAGTAGGTGGGTGGAGGTGACAGTGAGGGGAGGGAGAATGAGGGGGGATGTGAGTGTCAGGGGAGGGAGAATGAGGGGAGAGGTGAGTGTGAGGGGAGAGAGTTGGAGTGGGGACAGGGGAGGGAAGGGGGGGTGAGTGACCAAGGGGGAGGAGGATGAGTGACTGAGGTAAATGAGCAAGGGGAAGGGGGAGGGAGGGTAAAGAACCTGACTCTGCCACTGCAATGCATGGCCGGGTACCGCTAGTATGTGTATAATTTTATTTGTTATTTAGCTTAAGTTTCATTTTTAAGTTCATCAATAAAGGATAAAAGTACAATGAAAAAGATAATCTCGTATCCTAAAATGATACAATGAGAAATGGACATGATTCATTACACTTACCAATTAATATTGTTTAAAAACTATGTTATCGATCCTTAATGGCACCTGTGTAACTTAATATACTTTAGCATCATTTTTATGTACCTTAATGTTACCCGTTGTGACGGTCCCCACTGAACGACGGTATAGAAAAATGTTAAAATAAATAAATATACAGTTATCTGATGTTGTGCCCCCTTAAGCCACGGGTGCACTCTTCAAATGCTAGTTTAATAGCCAACAGCTCTTTATCTCCTATACCATAATTCCTCTTGGCTGGAGTAAACTGCCAGGAAAAAAAGAGCAAAGGTGCCGTGTCTGAGTATCGCTGTTCTGGCTGAGAATGGCTCCTACTCCTACATTGGAGGAATCAACCTCAACAATAAATGGACATTGAGGGTCCGGGTGGTGAAGGCAAGGTTTTTTGAGGAAAGCTTCTTTGAGGGTCTGAAAGGCAGCAACTGCTTCAGGCAATCACTGTGAAGGGTTGGCTCCTTTCTTAGTCATTGCAATGGGTGGTGCCATCAGGGTGGAGTAGTGCAGGATAAATGTGTGGTAATAGTTGGTGAAGCCGAGGAAGCGGTGGAGTGCTTTTAGGCAGTGGATTGAGGCCAGTCCTATATGCTTTTGGTTTTTTGTGGATCCATCTGGAACCCTCTGCTGGACACCACGTAACCCAAAAAGGGAACAGATTCTTGATGGAAGGCACATTTTTCAAGCAGCGTAGAGACGGTTATCCCTTAGTCTCTGCAGAACCCTGGCAACATCCACTTGATGGCTTTGCTGATCTTGGGAAAAAATTAGTATGTCATCTAAACACACAACCATGCATTGCTACAGCATATCTCGCAGAATCTCATTCATCATATTTTGGAATATGGCTAGAACGTTACACAGTCCAAAAGGCATGACCATATACTCGAAATGGCCATCTCGGGTATTAAAGGCCATTTTCCACGTCCCCTTGACGAATGAGGACCAGATTATATGCCCCTTTTAGGTCCAGTTTTGTCGAATAACTCTGAGATCAGAGGTAGGGAATATCAGGCCTTGATGGTGATTTCATTAAGTCCTCTATAGTCTATACAGGGCTGCAGGGATCCATCCTTCTTGCCAACAAAAAAGAATCCTGCGTCAGCAGGTGACGTGGAAGGTCGTATGAATCCTTTTTCCAAGTTTTCTTGGATATAGACAGACATGGCCTTAATCTCTGCTAGAGAAAGTAAGTATACCCTTCCTCTAGGGGGCTTCGAGCCTGGTTTTAGATTAATAGCACAGTTGAAAGACCGGTGTGGTAGTAATACATCAGCTGCTTTCTTTGAAAACACGTTGTGAAAGGAAGCGTATTGTGGTGGCAAACCTGGAAGAGAAGCGATGGTAGACATGCAGGATATAGGTCTTACACTCTTCAGCAGCTTGTCGTGACAAGCTGTACCCCATTGCGAAAGTTCCATGTGTTCAAGTCAAACTGGGGGGTGTGATCTTGCAGCCATGGGAGGCCAAGTACTATAGGATGAATGGCCTTGTCAAGAACGAAAAATGAGATAGTCTCAGTATGAAGGGCACCAGTGTGCAGGCAAATTGGTTGTGTGGTCTGGGATACATCTCCTGGTAATGGTCCGCCGTGTATAGAAGAGTGAAGCAGCGGAGTGGGTGTCGGAATGGAGGAATCCGTAGATGTTCAACCAGTCTTTTGAGTATAAAATTGCCACCGGCTCCAGAATCGACAATCGCAAGAGTTTGGAATTCAAGGGTTCTGGAGATGATCAAGACTGGGAGTGTCAGTGGAGGAGATGGTGTAGTAAGACCTAGGAAGAGTCCTCCAGCGCATCCTATGTCTGCATGTTTCCCAGATAGATGGGGCATGATTGAACCGCATGGCCTGGTTGACCTCAGTACATATAGAGACCCATTCACTTACGGTAGCACCTCTCCTTGGCGGTTAGATAGCTGCGGCCTAATTGCATGGTTCATCATCTTCAGGGATCGGTGTAGGCTTGGTCTGTGCTGCAAGTGTGGCTCGTGGACGTATACTCACTGAGAGGTGTCTTTTAGGGCTCTTAACCTCTTGTGATCGTTCTTGTAGGCAATGATCAATTCTCCCAGCAAGGCCAATAAGTGAGTCCAAGGTGTCAGGTAATTCACATGCGTCCAATTCATCCTTGATATGGGAAAATCACATGTAACACTCTTGATCCCAATGAAGCTCTGAAGAAAGGGTCTTACATTCAATCACATAGTTCAGGAGTGACTTGGCTCCTTGTTGGACATGTAACAGAGTGGATCCGGCGACTATCTTGCACGCAGGGTCATAAAATACTGACTTAAAGAGAGCAATAAAACCTGGCAAGTCATTAAGGATTGGGTCATTGTGTTCCCAGAGAGGCGAAGCCCAAGTCAGGGCTTTTCAGTCTAAAAGAGACAGGATATATGTAGTCTTGAATACCACAGTAGGAAAGTATGTTGGTTGTAGTGAAAAGTGCATACAGCACTGATTGAGGAAGCCTCTAAATAACAGGGAATCTCCTGAGAAGCGAGTAGGGGCTGATAGTGGTACTGCAGCTCGTCTTCAAACCACAGATAATGAGGCATCTTTGTCAGACATAGTTGGAGTGTTCAGTCATGAATTCAACTGATTTAATGCATTAGCCAGTCTCTAAAGTCCTCTGTTGTTCAGCAATACATTGGGCCAGGCCAGGGATGGCCTGATGGGCTGAGACCTGAGCCGGGTCCATGGAGTTAGCAATCTGTTATAATCTGGTATGTTTGTAGACCCTGGATCAGGGTAAGAGCTGACTCCACCCACAGGGAAGAGCCCTGTGGGGACTCACCCCGATAGGCATGGCCTCAGCTGAGATGGACACAACAGCAAAGAGACTTTATTGTACTGGAATGTACAAAAAACCACCAAGTGGGAAGAGGGAGGCACAGTCCTGAGGAATGGATAGCTCAATGATGATATCCCTGGTAGTGGTCCGCGGAGCGGGTACGCCGGGGAATCCCTCCTACGATGGAACTTCTCTGTATGGATCCAGTAGTGGCCTGCAAGAATCACAGGAGAATGTTGAGAGTAGAGCAGGAGGTCATCAGAGCTGAATAGCAGATGGTACTCACTTTGAAGTGTGCAAGGAAGGTTGCTGAGGCGAACACAGGTTCCATCAGCTGAAGATAGTGAAGTCACAAGGCTGAACCAGACAAAGCCCAGAGTGGATGAAGAGAGACACCAGGCCGAAAGACCCTCCGAGGAGTGGATAGCCAGAACGTGACAAGGCCCCCAAGGAGTGGATACCTAAAGCGTTTGAGTCTATGGGTCAGGAACGAGTTCAGCATAGTGAAGTAAAGCATCTCCGAAGGAGTGGAATTCAGCAGGAAGGAAGTCCTTGCTAACTCGTAGGTAGCTCAGACTGGCTGGCTCAAATACACGCAGACAGATGATGTCATGCGGAGGGGACGCCCCTGAGGTTCCTGCCATGACGTGTATAAGATGGGGCCTGGCGCGCACGCGAGCATGCCTTAGGTAATCCCCAATTCAAGATGGCAGACGGGATTGCCCATGCAATCCCAGGAACACTGAGGAGAGCGGCATGCAGAGGCAGAGGATGCCAATTGTCCGAGAATTACTGGTGCAGGAAGAAAGGAGGTGAGCAACAGAGGTCGCAGCTGTCTGCGACCGACGGGCGCAACATGTGCAGTCAGTTTATCTCTCAGGTATACCAGGTCAAAATCTTTCATTGAATGAAAGATCAGACTTATAGGGAGAATTATGAAGCTGCAATAGTGCTGTAACATGCTTTAAATAGCACATATTGTGCAATAAAAGCTGTATATATTATGCAATATAGCCCTATTGCATAAAAATTATGTGATATTTCAGCCTGGTCCTGCTCCTATTACAATAAGCTGATTAGCATGGCATTTCCATACATTAATTTTGCAAATCCATGTAAACTAATCCATTCATTTCTAATCCTATATAAATAAATAACGCTGCTAGCTTAACATTTTTCAGCCATGTCATTTTATCTACACCTTTGCTGGAAATGCTATTCTACCACAGGAGCACCAAGACCCTAAGCAGGTCCCGATGCTCTCACAGTAGAATTAGAGGGACATGCAGACCAACACAACTTCCCAATAAGGTTAACAAAAGGTCACTGGGGGTCTTACTAAACCCCTACCATCCAGGGGCCACCATTTGAAGTGGCCATGCAAAAAAATGTTTTAAAATAGAAAAATCTCTGCCACACGATGATGACTTGACCCTCTACCCAAACCTCTCCCCAATCAAACAAAGTCCCCCAGGTCCATTAATTCTTCCCACCCCTGACCTCCTTTTCTATGTAAAGTATAGGTTGGAAGGGGCACCCTACCCCAGCCTCCAAAACATTACCTGGTAGGCTAATGGCCCCCAACCCGGACCCCTCTTGAACCTCCCTAACACCCCCTTAACTTTAAAATAATCATTAGTGTCCAGTAAGAGGGCATAGGGTGCCTCTTAGCACTGGGCCTGGTTGGCATCATTTTCTAAAATGGTGTTGATTAGTCTTTGCCCCTGCTACATGAAAAATATAGTCTTTGCCCCTGCTACATGGCCTTTGTCCTTATGTGGTAGGGACAAAGGCCAATTGGTACTATTTTGGGAAATGGTGCAAACCAGGCCCAGGGCTATGAGCCACCCAGGCCCTACTACTGGTCACCAATAAGTTTGTATTATGAGTTTTTGCTTCCATGGTAAGCTTATTTTCAAATTATCTCTTTGCCTTTCTTATAAATGTTTTGTATCCAACTTGCCAGTGCTTATACTGTTTCCCGTTTTCTTCATTTGGATCCCTTTTCCAATTTTTGAAAGATTTTCTTTTAGCTATAATACCCTCTCTCACCTCACCTTTTATTCAAGTCGGTAGTCATTTAGCCTTCATTCCATTTTTGGTGAACATTTTTAGAGGGATATCCGAGTGAGTCTGATGTAGCAAAGCTGATGAGAGGTATGTGGCACCTTATAGATTAGAAAAATGTACTGAGGCATGAGGTTTTGAGGACAGAGTCCAATTCATTATGCATCTGACAAAGTGGACTCTGTCCTTGAAAGCAAATTCCTCGATGAATTGATTAGGCTATAAGGTCATGTCATTTTTGCTGTACCAAACAAACATGGCAATCTGAAGATTTCCACCACATGGAGGGCTTTGGATTCAGCTGTATGAACTGAAAATCCATCAACCTTATGAAGAAATGTGCTTAGATACACATAGATATTTTCTTCCTATCTAAATGCAAACAGGACATCATCCAAATATATTGCTCTTTTCTTCCTGTTATGAATCTGTTCTTGTGTGTAGCAGGATTATTGTTTTCTCAATGGTTATTACATATTTCTGCTGTTTTGCTTCTGTCTAGTGTGTGGCTGAATAATTTAAACAAAAATTCTCCTACAGTGTTTTTAGCCCTGCTGGTTCTCACTCTGTCTTGTGCTGTAACATTGTCTTGCTAGTTATAAACGTTTTAAAATTCTCTATGTATTATTAAGGGAGAAATTCCAGGTTCTACCTTCTAGATTTTTGGGGAGTGAACATAAGATATGCCATACTGGGTCAGACCAAGGGTCCATCAAGCTCAGTATCTTGTTTCCAACAGTGGCCAATCCAAGTCACAAGAACCTGGCAAGTACCCAAACTTAGGTAAATCACAAGCTCCTATTGCTTATTAATTACCGTAAAAACAGTTTATGGATTTTTCCTCTAGGAACTTATCCTAACCTTTTTTAAACCCAGTTAAACTAACTGCTGTAACCACATCCTCTGGCAATTAATTCCAGAGCTTAATGATGCACTGAGTGAAAATGGATTTTCTTCAATTTGTTTTAAATGCTAACTTCATGGAGTGCCCCCTGGTCCTATTATCTGAGAGAGTCAATAACCAATTTAGATTAACTTGTTCAAGTGCTTTCATGATTTTGTAGACTTCTATCATATCACTCCCTTATAGGGATGAGCAGCAGGGATGGATTCATTCCATTCAGTATTCATATTCGTCAGGACCCAAATCCATTGCATCCATTCTCGGGGGACCCTGATCCGTTTATTAGTTACATATGTATTAGTTTCCCCCCAAAAAACCCATCCCAACCCTTTAAATGTAATTAACTACAACCCACCACCCTCCTGACCCCCCCCCCAAGACATGCCAAAAGTCCCTGGTGATCCAGCGGGGGTCCTGGAGCAATCTCCTGCACTCAGGCCGTCGGCTGACAGTATTCAAAATGGCACCGATAGCTTTTGCCCTTACTATATCACAGGGGCTACCGGTGCCATTGGTCGGCCCCTGTCACATGGTAGGAGCACAAGATGGTGCCAGCCATCCACTGCTCTTACCATGTGACAGGGGCCGACCAATGGCACTGGTAGCCCCTGTGACATAGTATTGGCAAAGGCTATCGGCGCCATTTTTAATACCAGCAGCCAACAGCCCGAGTACAGGAGATCACTTCAAGACCCCCGCTGGACCACCAGGGACTTTTGGCAAGTCTTGGGAGTTCAGGAGGGTGGGGGGTTATTTGTTAGCTATACGTTGTATTCGTGGGGGTTCACCATACATTTCGTGACCCCCACAAATATAACAAATATGGCATATACGTTGCGGATTGCCAATACTTTACAAACAAATGCACACCCCTACTCCCTTAGTCATCGCTTCTACAAACTGAACAGCCCTAACTTCTTTAGTCTTTCCTTATAGGGCAGCCGTTCCATGTCCCTTATCATTTTGGTCACCCTTCTCTGCACTTTCTCCAGTGAAGCTATATCCTTTTTGAGTTGTGGTGACCAGAATTACACACAGGAGTCAGTTGTACTGCAAAGGGTATCCAATCAAGCTCTCCTAATTCTAGCACATGTGGCCTGTCTGAGAGCTGAAATGGCAATATTTTTTAAAATAAAGTAGAAAATCTAATCAGCACGTTAGATCATATTCCAAAACAATCAATACACATGATCAAAAAAGACATACCAGTATGGTCACAATTTGAAAACACATCGATATTAGAAGTGGATACCCTTCTAAGCAAATTAAACCCAGCTAATAATCCCACAGATGTGATTAACACAGCGGCACTAAAACAATGCAGGGATATAATTAGTCCTATTTTAGCTTCAGTAATAAATCATTCGCTCAACGAAGGGATATTGCATGATATATTAAAAAATGCGGTAGTAAGACCAGTTCTGAAACAATGGCATCTAGATCCTACTAATTTAAAGAACTTTAGCCCCATCTCAAACTTACCATTTTTGGATAAAATGATAGAAAAAGTACTTAATAGACAGCTAACTGAACATTTGGAAATGAATGATGTACTATACCCATCACAACATGGGTTTAGGAAATCTTACAGCTCCGAGACACTTTTATTATCCTTATCAGACATTGTTCTAAGAGAGTTTGATTATGGACACAGTTATCTCCTGGTACTTCTGGACTTGTCGGCTGCATTTGACTCGGTAGATCATGAAATTCTTCTTACTAGATTACAAGAAATTGGTCTCACAGATATTTCTTTGAAATGGTTTTCCTCTTTTTTAAACAACAGAACCTTTAAAGTAAAAATTAAGAATAGTTTATCTGATAACATACAATTAACAGCAGGAGTACCACAGGGCTCTTTATTATTGGCGACACTGTTTAATATTTATTTACTCCTGTTTAATATTTATTTAATCCCACTGTGCCATTTATTATCTGGCCTAGGCCTAATTTATTTTATATACGTCGATGATATCCAAATTTTAATTTCAATTGAGAAATATTTAAATGAAACCTGCAAACTTGTTGAAATTTATCTAAAAATAATTAGTCAATTATTAACACAAATTAAACTGGTTTTAAATTTGGATAAAACTATTTGTATGATATTGGTAAGGAAAAAAATGACTACAGAACAGAAGTAATTACTTTTAATAGCAATCAAAATTGTAATATAGTCGATACGACATGGAATCTAGGCTTATTTATAGATACGGAGCTAAATGTTAAAGCACATATTTCAAAAAAGGTAAAAGAAGGTTTTTTAAAAATTTATGATGTTGAGATGCTTGAGGCCATTATTATCCAAGGAAAATTTTAGATCTGTATTACAAATAATGATATTTACTGGACTGGACTACTGTAATTCAATGATGTTAGGCCTATCAAAAATCGATACTCTGACCGTTACAAATACTACAAAAATGGCAGCTCGTATTTTAACAAACACAAGAAGGAGAGACCACATCACTCCAGGGTTAAAAGAACTACACTGGCATCCAATAGAAGAAAGAGTCATTTATAAAACATTGTATATTGTACATAAGATTCTTTATGGAGAAATAATAGAAAGGCTGAACACCACGATTAGATTACACGTACCTCAATGAGAACTTAGATCGGCAAATAAAGGCCTGTTATGAACCCCACAATAAAATCTGCACATTTAAGTGAGGTGACAGAGCGTTCTTTATCAATTGCAGGGCCAAGTTTGTGGAATAAATTACTTCCAGAATTAAGGCTTCAACAAGACAAGAAAAGATTCAGACAGGCTTATGAGAGTGAAAACCAAACCACAAGTTGATCCACAAATCTATCCTCTCTCTTTGTTATTTTATACAATTTATAAGGATTTTCAAAGTTAGTTTTTGTCTATTTGTAGCCAAATTTTAACATTTTATTGTAACTTTTTATCTAAATTGCTATGTATTTTAGTCTAAAATTTTATTGTAAACCATAGCGATGGATTCCACTGAGCAACGGTATATAAAAACTGTACAAATAAATAAAATACCTGGTTCCTGTTTAGCTAAGTTTAAAAGTCTGATTTTAATATAGCTTTATTCTTTATTTTTCCCTATATATATTGTTCATATCTTGCAAGGGATGTGAGGCAGAGAAGAAGCATTATGGAGCATCTTAAAAACAGAAGATGGTGCTTCCATTTTTACTGGTGTGATCTACAGGCCACCGGCTCAGAGGAACTGGACAGAGATCTGATGAAAGACATCCAAAATATGATGAAGAAGGGAGAAGTGTTGCTCATTGGAGATTTTAATCTTCTGGACGAAAGAACATAAGAACATGCCATACTGGGTCAGACCAAGGGTCCATCAATCCCAGCATCCTGTTTCCAACAGTGGCCAATCCAGGCGATAAGAACCTGGCAAGTACCCAAAAACTAAGTCTATTCCATGTTACCGTTGCTATTAATAGCAGTGGCTATTTTCTAAGTCAACTTAATTAATAGCAGGTAATGGACTTCTCCTCCAACAACTTATCCAATCCTTTTTTAAACACAGCTATACTAACTGCACTAACCACATCCTCTGGCAACAAATTCCAGAGTTTAATTGTGCATTGAGTAAAAAAGAGCTTTCTCCGATTAGTTTTAAATGTGCCACATGCCAACTTCATGGAGTGCCCCCTAATCTTTCAATTATCCGAAAGAGTAAATAACTGATTCATATCTACCCATTCTAGACCTCTCATGATTTTAAACACCTCTATCATATCCCCCTTCAGCCGTCTCTTCTCCAAGCTGAAAAGTCCTAACCTCTTTAGTCTTTCTTCATAGGGGAGCTGTTCCATTCCCCTTATCATTTTGGTAGCCCTTCTCTGTACTTTCTCCATAGCAATTATATCTTTTTTGAGATGCGGCGACCAGAATTGTACACAGTATTCAGGTTGCGGTCTCACCATGGAGCAATACAGAGGCATTATGACATTTTCCGTTTTATTCACCATTCCCTTTCTAATAATTCCCAACATTCTGTTTGCTTTTTTGACTGCCGCAGCACACTGAACTGACAATTTCAATGTGTTATCCACTATGACGCCTAGATCTCTTTCTTGGGTTGTAGCACCTAATATGGAACCTAACATTGTGTAACTATAGCATGGGATATTTTTCCCTATATGCATCACCTTGCACTTATCCATATTAAATTTCATCTGCCATTGTGATGCCCAGTTTTCCAGTCTCACAATGTCTTCCTGCAATTTATCACAATCTGCTTGTGATTTAACTACTCTGAAGAATTTTGTATCATCTGATTAATTTGATTATCTCACTCGTCGTATTTCTTTCCAGATCATTTATAAATATATTGAAAAGTAAGGGTCCCAATACAGATCCCTGAGGCACTCCATTGCCCACTCCCTTCCACTGAGAAAATTGTCCATTTAATCCTACTCTCCGTTTCCTGTCTTTTAGCCAGTTTGCAATCCACGAATGGACATCGCCACCTATCCCATGACTTTTTACTTTTCCTAGAAGCCTCTCATGAGGAACTTTGTCAAACGCCTTCTGAAAATCCAAGTATACTACATCTACCGGTTCACCTTTATCCACATGTTTATTAACTCCTTCAAAAAAGTGAAGCAGATTTGTGCGGCTAGACTTGCCTTGGGTAAAGCCATGCTGACTTTGATCCATTAAACCATGTGTTTCTATATGTTCTGAGATTTTGATGTTTAGAACATTTTCCACTATTTTTCCTGACACTGAAGTCAGGCTAACCAGTCTGTAGTTTCCCGGATTGCCCCTGGAGCCCTTTTTAAATATTGG
Source organism: Rhinatrema bivittatum (assembly GCF_901001135.1). Classification (NCBI taxonomy): domain Eukaryota; kingdom Metazoa; phylum Chordata; class Amphibia; order Gymnophiona; family Rhinatrematidae; genus Rhinatrema; species Rhinatrema bivittatum. The sequence goes on along the minus strand of NC_042615.1, from coordinate 315,025,265 downwards.
GGTCACATTTGCTATCGTCCAGTCTTCAGGTACAATGGATGATTTTAATGATAGGTTACAAATTTTTACTAATAGGTCTGAAATTTCATTTTTTAGTTCCTTCAGAACACTGGGGTGTATATCATCCGGTCCAGGTGATTTACTACTCTTCAGTTTGTCAATCAGGTCTACCACATCTTCTAGGTTCACCATGATTTGATTCAGTCCATCTGAATCATTACCCATGAAAACCTTCTCCAGTATGGGTAACTCCCCAACATCCTCTTCAGTAAACACCGAAGCAAAGAAATCATTTAATCTTTCCGCTGTGGCCTTATCTTCTCTTCTCTAAGTGCCCCTTTAACCCCTCAATCATCTTACGGTCCAAATGACTCTTTCACAGGCTTTCTGCTTTGGATATGTTTTAAAAGGTTTTTACTGTGAGGTTTTGCCTCTACGGCCAACTTCTTTTCAAATTTTCTCTTAGCCTGTCTTATCAATGTCTTACATTTAACTTGCCAATGTGTATGCATTATCTTATTTTCTTCTGTTGGATCCTTCTTCCAATTTTGAATGAAGATCTTTTAGCTAAAATAGCTTCTTTCACCTCCCCTTTTAACCATGTTGGTAATCGTTTTGCCTTCTTTCCACCTTTCTTAATATGTGGAATACATCTGGACTGTGCTTCTAGAATGGTATTTTTTAACAATGACCTCGCCTCTTGTACACTTTTTACTTTTGTAGTTGTTCCTTTCAGTTTTTTTCTAACAATTTTTCTCATTTTATCAAAGTTTCCCTTTTGAAAGTTTAGCACGAGAGCCGTGGATTTGCATACTGTTCCTCTTCCAGTCATTAATTTAAATTTGATCATATTATGATCACTATTGCCAAGTGGCCCCACCACCGTTACCTCTCTCACCAAATTCTGTGCTCCACTGAGAATTAGATCTAAAATTGCTCCCTCTCTTGTCGGTTCCTGAACCAATTGCTCCATAAAGCTATCCCTTCTATGGAATCTACAAGAAGTAAAGAAATAGTGGATTCCCTTCAAGGGGCTCTGCTCAAACAAATGATAATGGAACCCATGAGAGAGGGTGTGATACTAATGGGGGTAATGTTTCTAATGTTCGGATAGGAAATCACCAGAGCATCAGTGATCATCAGATGGTATGGTTTGATATCGCGAATAGGATATAGAGTGTTGTTGAAGTGGACCCTTGGACCAAGGTGGAGTTGGCACAACCCACAGTGAAGATCCCTGTAGGTCCCAATCATTGGCAGGAGGAGCTGGCTAGAGAAAAGCCTCAACAGGACCTTCACCAATACCAGCCCTCATTCCCCTTAGGTTGAGCCCTTGGGTTCCCGGACTGGCAGGACTTAGGAGCTGGTCTCTGTGGAGATGTAGATCCAAAGTGTAGGGTGTTACAGGCCAGCATGGAAAGAAGTGGGGTCTGTATAAGCAGTGATCTGGGCAGGTGGCAGGCAGCAGAGACAGGTGCAGGCTGTAGTCAGAGGCAGGCAGAGTTTGTGCAGTGTTGTGGTCTGGGCAGAAGTCTGGGAAGCAAGTTGTTGAGCAGGCAGTAGTCAAAAAGCAGGCAAAGGTCAAGCAGCGCCAAAGTATAATCCAAAGTGAAAGCCAGGAGTCCAATCTGACTTCAAAGCTGGGTGTCTAATCCGAAGTTAAAGCCAGGAGTCCAATCCGAAGGACATAGAGAAGAAGAAAAACTGGACAGGCAATACGCTGAAGACAGATGATAGAAGGCAGACCATGAAGACCAGCCCCCTCCGCCATGCTTCTTCCCGTGGTCTCCTAGGGCACACACTTGCACGCTGCCTACGCTTATCTACACGTCATGGCGGGAACCTCGTGGGCGACCCCACCGCATGACGTCAATACCTCCGGGTATTTAAGCCTCCGCTCTGCTTCCAACAAACTAGTTAGCAAGGACTTCGGTTTAGCTACTCTGACTGCTTCTAAGCTGCATGCTTAGACTCCTCTCTACCCTCCGGGGTATCTAGCTCCTGAAGAAGCTCTGGGCACCCAGTCCTTGGGGGTCTCCTGCTTTCAATTACCCTTTGGAGTTTCTATTAACTAGACAACCGCTCCCGGGGGTCTCTCTTCTCTTTCAGGATTATCTGCACTCCCAGGTACTCGCTCCTCGAGGGCCTAACCAGCTCAGAGTATCCTGCACTACGGACCTCGGGTCCGCCTTCACCATCAACCAGGAGGATTCCTGCACTACTCTTCAGTTAGTACCTTTATGATCCAGCTCTCCATTTCCACCCACCAGGTTCATCTTATCCCACTCTGCAGAACACTTGTACATCTGGGTGAGACTCCTACATCTGAGACTGTCTGAGTGTATTGGCACCTTGCTGGACTTCAGTGCCATTTCTTCCTGCATAATTACCATCTATCTACAGCAGTACAATAAAGCTTTCCATCTCCAGTGTCTGCTCTCTGAGTCTAGCCTATCGCTGAGGTTCCCCACGGGGCCCCTCCCCATGGGAGGAGTCATTGCCACTGTGACTAAGAATTCACACTATGCCACAAACCCATCAGATGGATAACTCCATAAACTCAGCTCTGCTCGGGGCCTTGCAGGCCATTCCTGGCCTAGCCCAGCAGATCACGGAGCAAAAAAAGTCTCTGGAAAGCCTAGCTACTGCCTTCAATCAGTTGTATGCTTCAGCAACTCCAGTGAGAGAATCACTGTCTCCAGTGGTGACCATCAAGACCACTGTACCTTTATCCACACATACCCGCTTCACGAGTAAAGCAAAGATGTGTAGAGGGTTTGTTAATCAATGCAGTATGCATTTTTTTGTTACAGCCTACCCTCTTTCCCACAGAAGCATCCAAGACCACTTACATCCTATCTTTTCGAGAAGGACGAGCCTTGGCTTGGGCTTCACTGCTAGGGGAACATGAAGATCCTATCCTGAATGACCTACCAGGATTTCTAAAACATTTCAAGTCTGTTTTTGATGACCTGGCTCGCCAGACCATTGCTGGATCTGCTTTGCTTAATCTCCAGCAAGGTAATAAGCCGCTCAGAGACTATATGATCAAATTCAGGACTTTAGCATCTGAACTACATTGAGATACTGGATGTCTATGAGCTATCTTCATGGAGGATCTCAGCTTTCACTTAAATCATGAATTGGTGGATCATGATTTGCTTGATACCCTTGAGTCTCAGATGGAATTGGCCGGGAGAATTGACCGCCCTTTTCAAGACCGAACTCATGAGGCTGAGTCCATGAAAGTCCACTGCAGGGGCTAACCATCCTAAACCTGTACCTTTGCTTCAATTCTACTGTCTGTTCATTTAGAAGAGGAAGAGCCTATGCAACTAGGCTGAAGCCATTTAACTTCCAAGGAGAGACGTTTTCGTAAATGCATGGGGTTATGCATGTACTGTGGCCAATCAGGCCATGCCATCCAAACCTGTGCCATCTGTCCGGGAAACTGGCAGGCCTAGGATCTGCAGGAGGATTTCTCCTTGGCCTCACCTCTCCTACTCCTCCATTATCTTTACCAGTCTCTCTGCTTTGTGGAGGTCTTGAATTTCAGACTCTTGCCCTCATTGACTCCAGAGCCGGAGGTAATTTTATCTTGAAACGCTTAGTATAACATCTACGGATTCCTACCATATCAATAGCTAAGCCGTTGCTAATGTCTTCCATCCATGGGGAATCACTTCCTGGAGAAGTTTCATAAAGTACCCAGGCCGTTGGCCTGCACACCGGAGCTTTATACTCTGAATCCATCTCATTTCTTGTGTTGGAAAAGGCCATGCACCCAGTGGTACTTGGACTGCCTAGGCTACCAGATCATATGCCACAATGTAATTGGGCCACGTTGGAATTGTCCCAGTGGGGGCCTGACTGTCATGGTCGGTGCCTCGCAGATGTTTCACCACTCATTTGCATGCCCACTACACCATCGTTACCTGGCTTACCTCCACAATACACATCTTTCCAGGATGTTTTTTCGAAACAAGCAGCAGATGTACTTCCACTGCACAGAGTTTTTGACTGCACTATAAACCTGAAACCCAATTTGGAACCTCCCAAGGGAAGAATTTACCCTCTTTCAGTAGCTGAGACTAAGGCCATGTCCGCCTACATACAAGAGAACCTTCAAAAGAGATTCATCAGACCCTCCAAATCTCCTGCTGGTGCAGGTTTCTTTTTTGTAGGGAAGAAAATGGCACCTTACGCCCCTGCATCGACTACAAGGGTCTGAATGAGATTACCATCAAGGACCGGTATCCCCTGCCCTTAATTTCTGAACTGTTGGACAGGCTCCAAGGAGTCAAGATATTCTCCAAATTGGACCTTAAAGGAGCTTACAACTTGGTGCGTATTCGTAAAGGAGACGAATGGAAGACTGCTTTTAACACTCGCGAAGGACACTTTGAATATCTTGTCATGCCCTTCGGTTTGAGTAATGCACCTGCAGTCTTTCAAAATATGATGAATGACATTTTACAGGACTTACTATATAAATGCGTAGTAGTATATCTCGATGATATACTGATCTTCTCTCAAGATCTACAAACTCATCAAGAAGATGTCAAGAAAATTTTAAGATGCCTGTGTGAGTACCACCTATACGCAAAGCTTGAAAAGTATGAATTCCACAAGGAGTCTGTACCCTTCCTGGGTTACATTGTTTCTAAGAACGGGTTTCAGATGGACTCCAAGAAATTAGAAAGTATCCGGAATTGGTCCCAACCTACAGGCCTCAAGGCACTGCGCCGCTTCTTGGGCTTTACCAATTACTATATTTCCTTCATCAAAAAACTACTCATCATTGACAGTCCTTCTAACTGCTATGACCAGAAAGGGAGCCAATCCCGCCAACTGGTCTCCAGAAGCCATATCAGCCTTTCTGACGCCCAAAGAGGCTTTTCAAAAGAAGCCGTGCCTCTGCCATCCTGACCCACATAGCCCATTCATCGTCGAGGTCGACGCAGCAGTGCTCCATCCTTGCTCCTTCTTCTCAAAGCAGTTCTTGCTTGCCAAAAGAAATTATAGAATCGGAGACAAAGAGTTACTCGCAATCAAGCTGGCCTTTGAGCAGTGGCATCCTTGGCTAGAAGGCGCACAACACCAATTAGTAGTGTACGCCAATCACAAGAATTTGGTGTACCTCAGACATGCTCAATGACTCAATCACCATCAAGCAAGATGGTCCCTGTTCTTTAACAGATTTGACTTCCTTTTGAAGTATCATCCGGGATATCATCTGGGATAATTAAATTTCATTTAATTTCCTATTTCATTTCCCATGAATACCCATCCCTACTGATAAGCATGAGGTAATCCTGAATGGAGATGCAGTTACTACCCTTAATAGATGGCATGGGATTACTACTCTTAACTAATAAGCCTTGATGCCTTTGATGCAAATGCAACATCACTCTCCATTTTAACAGCAAGGGTGGAGAGGGATTGGATTCAGAAAACAACCAACATGGGTCCTGAATTTTAAAGTCTGGGGTGCTAATATGCAGATGTAAAAGAAAAGCACTGGACTGCTTCAATGGCCAAGTCCATAAGCAGTGCATGACAAACAGCACTCTCTAAATTTTCAAGAAGGCTCATCATCCAGTAAAAGAGAAACATTGAGGTAACTTATACAGCATGGCAGATACTACCATAAGAAGCTTGCTGGGCAGATGGAATGGATCATTTGGTCCTTTTCTGCCATCAATACTATGTTACTATATCCCGAAAGGATTCAGGATAAAAAAAATCCTCTAATATCCACATACCATACAATCTATGGAGACACATTGTGCTATACTCTTTCCAAGAAACTACTTAATCACCTAATCAGCATTCTATACAACAGACAGGTAAAATCAGCAAAAAATTCTCATACCTGGAACATCACATAAGAAACCAACATACCATTGATCCCACGACTGAACAGGCTTTCTCCAATAAGTGACAAGCTATTTACCACAGACATTTCAGCATGCTCAAAAAGAAGAAAGATGTAAAACTATCCAGCCTGCTACATACCACACAAGGTCAAACAACAGATGCCCTGAAACGCACCATTTTCAATTTATTCAACCACACATTCAGACAGGCAGAGGAAGCTTTCCTTGCATGGAGATTCTCCTGTCCCACCAAATCTACACAGATAATTGAAATCTGAGTTGGACTGGAATCCTATTTCCACCATCTCCAAGTCAAGGAATAGTTCTATATCAACTAGCACATCAACTTGCAGCCACACATGGAAGAAGATCTTGGCACATCTTCTCCACCTTCTCAAAACATGAAAAACAGAAATCAATGGACCACCTCAGATGGGCGTAACACTGGACTGTATTTTTATATAGAATGCTTCCAAAGACATGCTCTGTATAAGATAGTTAATAAATAACATCATTTGCCCCACAACCTCAGTTGCATAGAATGGGAAGCCATCCAAACCTTCTAAACAATCCAGACATCATTATCAAAGACGCTGACAAAGGAAAAGCTGTAGCTATCATGAAAAGATTGGACTATACCAGAGAAGCAAGGAAACAACTCTCCAACATAACATTTTACAAGCTCCTGCCCTTAGACCTGACTGGAGACCCCACACAAGACTGGATAACTACAAACTCTACCTGCATTTATTCATACAAATCACTAAACAGAAGCAAACACCTCTCAAATAGTCACTCACAAATAAAGTGTAACACTCTAGAGAGGGAAATAGTCTTTCAGCATTTATTCATACAAAGCCATATAACTTTAAGCAAGTATATTCAGCGTGATGTTTCTCCCACTGAATATAAGTGACAAGTTATCTGGTTAACTTTAGCCAGATAATTTATCTACTACCCAGCCTATTGAATATGGGCCTCACAATGTTTTCTAAAGTACAAGAAAGATATATGGTAAGTTTTATTTATGTAAGAGAAAAAGTACATTATGAGGTTTGAAGACTGGCATGTTGAAGCAAGGCCCTGGAAAAGGTATGCAAGGGAGGCCCGCAGAAGGGTATTGAGAGACTGTTAGATTGGAAAAAAAGATGGGTCCATACTAAGGTCATGAAAAGAGGGTGAATATGTATAGATCCCCCCCCCCCCCACCACCACCACACACACCTACCCTTTCCCATGCACTGTATAGCTGATAGTATGGTGGTCTGATTTGTTCTATGGAACAAATTTACTCCATGCTAGCAATGGAGGGAGAGGAAAAGCAAGAATCAGATATGCCACTTTGACCTTGGACAAGTAGTGAATCACCAAAGCAGTACATGACCTAAAGGTTGATTATATGAATGACCTAAAGGTTGATTATATGAATTTTGGTAGTTAGGACAGATCGCTAGTAAAGGACAAGGCCAAGGATTTGAAAGGGCTGGGAGAGAAAATTACATGCATAGACCACCATCTAGCCCATAGAACATCTCTCACTAGATGTGTTGAAAAACTGTTGTTAGGATTAATACATATCCAGCTACATTTGCCATTTGTTTTTTTCCGGTGCTTTGGGACATGTATGGTCAGGAGGGTGGGTTGTGTACATACAAACAACATGGATTAATGTACCTGCAGTTACAAGCCCATCTTCTTGTTTTTCAAGACACCAAAGAAGGCTATCTGTTTTCAAGGACACCCACCCCTCCAACCAGTATTGAGGCTGCTCTACCTTGACCCACTTCCCTGTCAAGAGGAGTGGTATCCACCTTCAGGTTGTCTTCTCGTTCATTGTCAATATGGTGCCAGTTCTTTTCTATTTCACACTTTGTACTGCATAAGCACAAAGCAAAATTTTCAGTGATAAGGCTTGAAAGTAATAACACAGTAGGGATGTGCAGAGGGACCGCATATGTTACATTCGGTATTCGTATTCATGGGGGGGTAGATACGTTGCATTCGGCAAGGGGGGAGGGCTTCGATCCATTCATGCGTTCCATTCTTATTAGTTTCCTGGCTAAAATTTAATTAACTACGACTCCCACTCTCCTGACCCCCCCAAGACTTACCAAATCTCAGTGGTGGTCCAGTGGTGGTCCAGGAGCCATCTATTGCACTCACGCCGTCGGCTGCCGGTATTCAAAATGGCACCGATAGCCTCTGACCTTACTATGTCACAGGGGCTACCGGTGCCATTGGTCGGCCCCTGTCACATGATAGGAGCAATGGACGGCCGGCGCCATCTTGTGCTCCTACCATGTGACAGGGGCTGACCAATGGCACCGGTAGCTCCTGTGACATAGTAAGGGCAAAGGCTATTGGCGCCATTTTGAATACTAGCAGGCGACGTCCCAAGTGCAGGAGATCGCTCCAGGACCCCCGCTGGACCACCAAGGTCTTTTGGCAAGTCTTGGGGAGGTCAGGAGGGTCCCCCAAGACTTGCCAAAAGTCCCTGGTGGTTCAGCAGAAATCCAGGAGTGATCTCCTGCAATCGGGCCGTCGACTGCCAGTAATCAAAATTGCGCCGATAGCCTTTGCCCTTACTATGTCACAGGGGCTATCGGCGCCATTTTGAATACTGGCAGCCAATGTCCCGATTGCAGGAGATCGCTCCAAGACCCCCGCTGGACCACCAGGGTCTTTTGGCAAGTCTCGGGGAGGTCAGGAGGTCACCCAAGACTTGCCAAAAGTCCCTGGTGGTTCAGCGGAAGTCCAGGAGTGATCTCCTGCAATCGGGCCATCGGCTGCCAGTAATCAAAATGGCACCGATAACCTTTGCCCTTATACTGGCAATACTGGCCGAGGGTCGGCCCCTGTGTCATAATGAGGGTAAAGGTAGCGCAGGTGCCATTTTGAATACTGGCAATATGGCCCGAGTGCAGGAGGTCGCTCCCAGACCCCTGCTGGACGTTTCGCAAGTCTTATGGAGGTCAGGAGGCCCCCCAAGCTGGCCAAAAGTCCCTGGGGGTCGAGCGGGGGTCCGGGAGCGATCTCCTGCACTCATGCCGTCGGGTGCCAGGAAGCAAAATGGTGCCGATAGCCTTGCCCTTACTATGTCACAGGGGCTACTGACGCCATTGGTCAGGCCCTATCACATGGCAGGAGCACAAGATGGCGCCGATGGCCATGTGACAAGGGCTGACCAATGGAACCGGTAGACCCTGTGACATAGCAGGTCAAAGGCTATAGGTGCCATTTTGAACTGGTACTGAGGGTGTGAGAGTGCAGGGGATGGTTTCCGGACCCCCCACTGGACCACCAGGGAGTTTTGGTAAGTCTTGGGGGGGGATCAGGAGGGTGGGGTGGGGGGGTTTGCTTTAATTGGCAGCCGAATAATTCGGCGAAAATTTGTTGTATCCGTGGGGAATCGCGATACGTTTTGCTTCCCCATGAATTCAACGAATATTGGCACATCCGTTGCGGATTGCCAATATGTAGGGACCAAATGCACACCCCTACTGCTGGCCCACTTGCTCCTTTCCAGGAAAATATGAAACCTATAAACAGGTATTTTATGTGCATTGGTAGAGGATTAGCAGATGAAAGAAATGGAAGTGGCTGGAAACTGAGGGGTAGATTTTCAGACGAGCGCGAATAGCCTACTTTTGTTTGCGCTCCAGGCGCAAACAAAAGTACGCTGGATTTTAGTAGATACGCGCGTAGTCGCGCGTATCGGCTAAAATCCTGGATCGGCGCGCGCAAGGCTATCGATTTCGTATAGCCTGCGCGCGCCGAGCCGCGCAGCCTACCCCCGTTCCCTCCTAGGCCGCTCCGAAATCGGAGCGGCCTAGAAGGGAACTTTCCTTTGCCCTCCCCTCACCTTCCCCTCCCTTCCCCTACCTAACCCACCCACCCGGCCCTGTCTAAACCCCCATCCTACCTTTGTCGGGGGATTTACGCCTCCCGGAGGGAGGCGTAAATCCCCGCACGCGATCGGGACTCCTGCGCGCCGGGCCGCGTCCTGGGGGCGGGTACGGAGGGCGCGGCCACGCCCCCGGACCGTAGCCACGCCCCCGTACCCACCCCCAAAACGCTGCCGACACGCCCCCGCAACGCCGCGCGCTCCGGCCCCGCCCCCCGACACGCCTCCTGACACGCCCACTCCGAAAACCCCGGGACTTACGCGAGTCCCGGGGTTCTGCGCGTGCCGGTGAGCCTATGTAAAATAGGCTCACCGGCGCGCAGGGCTCTGAAAATCTGCCCCTGAGAGTAGAGGCTGAGGATCACATAACTTCAGGATTTGGGGGAAATGTACGTTGACCTTCCACAGAGAAGTGAACCCTGGCACAGTACCCCCCACCCATCAAATTAGCACAAGGATGATCAAAACAAAATCTACATTTCATAACTCAAAAATACAACTTGAAATTACATATACAAAACTGGCATATTCAGTCATGAATAAGAGTGTGTGTGTGGGGGGAGGGACATTTCGGGGAGGAATGGTGTTAGCCACATAAGTTATCCAGCTAATACCAAAATTCAGCATTAGCCAGATAGCTTATCCAGCTATAAACTAGCTTCAAAATAATCAGGAATAATCAGTGACATGACCACACCGCTGAATATACTTTTCTAGTTAGCGAGATAAAGTTATCCAACTAACTAGCCGAGCTGCACAGGAGCTGAAAATGGACCCCGCTATTTATTAATATATACAAAATAAAAAATTACAAAATGATAAAGGACACACAAACTTTGATATTGTTGTTTCAATTCATTTATATAGCCACTTGTGTGATTAAATTTTGGGTGTCCATACAGAAAAAAAGAACAGCAGACCAGACATGTATGGTTATTAAACTTTATTGACAACACTAGTTGGTTATAACAGCGGTCAATGTTAGTGTACTTGTTGGGAAACCCGGCTGCGGGCAGTCGCAGTTGGATCCCCCTTCCCTTACCGGTGGACGCAGACTTCTTCTGCTGCCTTCCTCGCTCTGATGCAGGTTGTCCTGGGGCCTTGCCACGGCATCCTCCCCACGAGGGAAACACCGCCGACCTCTTCAGGGACTCCACCCCCTTAGGCGCGCGTGTTTGCCCAAGCCCGATATTTAAAGGAGCCGCGGCGGGAAACCTTGGCCCAGCCCCAAACCTGACGTCATCAGCAGAGGGTTATTTAAGGCCACTTCAGACTTCTCTTCTTCGCCTTGGCAATAGTTCAGCTCTTCTCAGTAGCTAGTTGCTTATTCCTGGTGTTCCTGCTTGTTTCAGTCTCCGTTCCTGTGTTCCTACTTGTTCCAGTCTCTGTTCCATGTTCCTGCCTGTTCCAGTTCCGTTCCTGCTCCCTTGGTTCCATTCCTTCTCCTGCTCCTGCCTTCGTTTGTCTCCTCGGTTCTGACTTTGGCCTGGTATCTGGATTCTCTTGTCTTCTGCCCGTCCTGACCTTTGGCATGTTCTCCAGCTTCCACTTGTCTTCTGCATGCCACGACCTCTGGCCTGGTTCCTCATGCTGCACCTTTGCTGCCCACCAAGATTCCTGGACCGTCACCGTCTCTCAGGACTTCTACCAGCCTCGACTCGGATCACCCACTGGACTTCCTCTGCCAGGAGACCTCCGCCTAAGTCCTGCTGGTCCCGGCACCCAAGGGCTCAACCTGTGGAGAACGTGAGCTGGTATAGGTGAAGTTCCTGTCAGGTCTCCTGGTCCTAATCTGCTTCCCGGCTACGAGTACCACTGAGGGCTTCCCTTCAATGGATCCTCCAACTCTCGATCCGGCTCAAGGGCTCACGTCTCCAACAGTACTATAGGCATTTTACATTAGTATAGGATAAGAGAATGTAGCATACATTGACAACACCACAAGGTGTGTCAGAGATCAGTGTTAATGCACCATAGCCAATGTACATTACTAGTACAAGACAAGAGAATGCATCAATTCTTAACCGAATCCAGCACAAATCTTTTTTCTATGTTTTATTTCAACAAGTATAGGCATAAAGGGCATAGATGACTAGGTGTCCTAATCATATTGGCCAAATAGATACTGATAATCATAAAACAAATGTGAATATTGTAGAAGCGGCAGCAACTACTTAGGCCTGTACATAAAACCTCTCTACTGTCCATGCAGTTATACGTCAAAGGTGCAGGACAGGCAACCAATTGTGAAAGCAGTGGAGGTTGATTGAAATAGGAAACTTTAAGAGAGGGAATCTCCCCAGATACCAGCAGGATGATGACTGGAAACCAGGAGGCCTGTGACCAGCAGGAAAATGACTGCAGACCAGAGGAGACAACTTGTCAGTGCCAGCAGGATGATAACTGGCATACCTAGGAACATTTGAGTTGTGGTGACCCTGAGAATGCTGTTGATTAACAGATGGTGGGAAAGGGAAAGGATTGGAATAATATGTATTAGATTTTTCTCTTCTCCTTTCCTGCTTATTATTGAGATACTGTGGAGTCCACAGTGAGTCCTTCACATCTGGCTCACACCTGCAGTCCTTTCCTCTATTTTTACCTTTTTTGAAATATTTAAATTCAACAATTGATTGGTGACTTACTTCAATTGCTTTAAACCCTAATCTTGACTGTTGTCCAGTATTCACTCCCTATCTTCCTGAGTCCACTTTGCAGAATATCTCTGACTGAAATCCCAATCTCATGCTGATGTCAGTGTCAGGATGAATGCACAAATTTGAATGCACAAATTTGATACCTCACGCATACAATGTGCCTCAAGCAATCTTCAGAGACCAGCGCTAACAATTCCTCATCCATTGGTTCAGTACCTTACACCAAAAATATCTTTTAATATCTTTACTAAATAACTATATGTGTATATCTTTAAGAAAAAAATCTTTTTGAGACAAGTCCCATGGCTTGGCCATGTTTTCACATGAGGATCTCAGAGGTAAGGATTGGGAACCATTAGCCAACCTGAAATTTTTTACTAGTCGGGTAAAGGGAGGAGTTTGACTGTGAGGCATCTTTAAGGCCTTGTGGCCCCACCAAGAAGTGCAGAGTCATGCATATGGGGTGTGGAAATCTGAAAGAAATGTATTCGATAGGGGGTGAAGAGCTGATGTGCATGGAGCAGGAGAGAGACCTTGGGGTGATAGTGTCTAATGATCTGAAGTCGGAGAAACAATGTGACAAGGCGATAGCTAAAGCCAGAAGAATGCTGGGCTGCACAGAGAGAGAAATATTGAGTAAGAAAATGGAAGTGATTATCCCCTTGAACAGGTCCTTGGTGAGGCCTCACCTGGAGTACTGTGCTCAGTTCTGGAAACCGTATCTCCGAAGGAACAGAGACAGGATGGAAGCAGTCCAGAAAAGGGCGACCAAAAAGGTAGATGATCTTCATCGAATGACTTATGAGGAGAGATTGAAGAATCTAAATATGTATACCCTGGAGGAAAGGAGGAGCAGGGGTGTTATGATACAGACGTTCAGATACTTGAAAGGTTTTAGTGATCCAAAGTCAACGAGAAACCTTTTTCATTGGAAACAATCAGCAGAAGCAGGGGTCACGATTTAAAACTCCAGGGAGGAAAACTCAGAATCAATGTCAGGAAGTATTTCTTCATAGAGAGGGTGGTGGATGCTTCGAATACCTTTCCGGAGGAAGTGGTGAAGACATAAAATGTGAAATATTTCAAAGGGGCGTGGGATTAACACTGTAGATCCATAAAGCCTGGAGGATGAGAATGAAGAAGAGAGGTATGGAGTGGCTTGCTGGAATGACGGCTACTATCCTTATTCAATAAATGTTCACATGGTTAATGAGACTCTTACATTGCACTATGATTCAATGGCAAGAGGAAATGTGGAAAAGAGGATTTGCATTCAGGCAGCAACCAACAAGGTAGCACAGTCTCGGTAAACAAATAAGCATGGGAGTAGCTTGCTTGTTGTGGCGGTTACTACCCCAAACCAATTAAGCCTGATACTTCACTTTCAATGCATACCCAGCGTAAATCTCTGCTTCAACGTTATCTCTGCTTCAACAGCACGGGGGGATGAAGATAAGAGGATTTACATTCAGACAACAACTAACAAGGACTGAATTGCACAGTCTGGGTAAACAAATAAGCGTGGGAGTAGTTTGCTTATTGCGGTGGTTACTACCCCTAACAAATTAAGCCTGATCACTTTGAATGCATATTTAGCACAGCTCACTGCTTCAATGGCAGGGGGGAATGAAGAAATATGATTTATATCCAGCCAACATCTAACAAGGCATTGATCTGAGCAGTATGAGTATACAAACATCGGGATAACTTGCTCGATATGACGGTTAATACCCTCAAAGATTAAGCCTTGTACTTCACTTTGATACAGCTCCAAAACTGCTCTCTGCATCAATGGCGGGGGTGGAAGGAAATTAGAATAAAAAAGCTACCAATAAGGACCCTGAACTCAGTGCTTGGAGTAACAGATAAGTATGAGAAAATAAGTGTGAAAGCTTGCTGGGCAGACTGGATGGGCCTATTGGTCTTCTTCTGCCGTCATTTCTATGTTTCTGTGTTTCTATGATTAAACCAATGCACTGATTCACACTATGCAGGTTTCCTCCAGACTGGCTGTAAAATAGAAATATACCTCTTTAATATGCAGTTATTTTGTAGGTGAAAATGAACACAAGAAGCTTTTTTTGCAGACCAGTTTTTTGTAAAATTGTCCAATATTGAATTGCTTTGCATTGGAAATTCATATAAACTTTCATGCACAGTAGACTGCACACAAAGTATACTTCTGTGAAGCTCACTTTTGTGACACATTTTTACAAGAAATGTTCTAGATTTTAGTATTTTTAGATGCTTCTTGGCATTTTCAGAAATTTTTCATGAAAAACAATTTTGCACATTATTAAATCATCCTCTAGATTACTTAAACTTTTTAGCAAAAAGATATATTCTGGATCTTGAATTATCCTGTACAACCTGAATTCCTTTTCTAAACCATCTCACTATAAGAAACACAAAGAACATAGGTGACTTCAGAAAAAAACAAAGGCTCTGTATTCCTTAACAAATATCTCTCTAATTTAAATCTGTCTGCCAACCCAAATGGACACTTTATAAGCTTATTCTGTCTCCCTGAGGGCAGACCTTTTTAATGAGGAATCACAATGCTCTAACTGAATCTCAGCTGTACTTTTATATTAGATTTAACAAAGACAGAGTTACGATCAGCTACAAGAGATGAATATTTAATATAGTATTACCTTATGATGTGACATAGGCATTAGGTAAAGTCTCATTGGGGTTTTATTTTTCAAAGTAATCAGAAACTTAAGGGTAGAGTTTAAAAACATACGCGCGTACCTCCATGTACGCATGCTACCCGGCGCACGCACATGGGCACGCGATTTTATAACATGCACGCGCTGGCGCGCACATGTTATAAAGAACAGGCTGGCATGCACGGGGGGGGGGGGGGGGTAGATTTATCCAGTTTATGCACTGCGACGAGATCGGGCCTCCCCCAGTTCCCTCAAAGTCTTCTACAATTAAGGAGCGGTCTGGGAGGGAATTTTTTTATCCCCCTATCTACCCTCCCTCCCTCTTTATCTCTCTTCTCTGACCTCTTGTCAGGGCCTACATTTTTTTATTTTCTTTATTTCAGAACTGGCGTAAGTTGCGCGCACTGGTAGGCTGTCGGAAAGCTATCCCCCGGCACAGCAGCAACTGGTGCTGTACTGGCCGCCTCCAGCTCGGCCCCTCCCCACCCCTTTTCTTGGGCCCGACACTTCTGCGTCTAATGGGAGTAACCCCCATTTTCCCCGCTTGCAGGGGATTTAAAATTTAATTGTTAATCTGCATCATATAAAGAGGTTCTCTATAGGAATTTGTGTAGAAAATTAAGCATTTTCTTTTTCTATTAATTCAAATATAACTTAGTTTCACTGTATTTTTTTATTTTTATTTATTTTTATTTATTTTATATACTATCAATCTGTGGACAATCTAGATAGTGTACAATTAGGGGTAGATTTTAAAAGGTGCGTGCGGGCATTCATGTGCGCTGAACCTGGCGTGCATACATGTATGCCCAATTTTATAACAAGCGTGCGCAGGCGCACGCTTGTTATAAAATAGGGGGTCAGCATGCTCAAGGGGGTGCACAATTGTGCACCTTGCGCACGCTGAGCCGCACTGCCTTCCCCGTTCCCTTCCCCTAGCCTGACCTTCCCACCCCTTCTCTTAACCTTTCCCCTCCAGCCCTACTCTAACCCCCCTGACCATTGTCTTAATTTTTTGCGCCTGTCTCTGGGCAGGCGTAAGTTGCGGATGCCGGCACGTGATCCTGCAACACAGCGGCAATGGCCGCTCTGTCGGAGGCCTCTGGCCCTGCCCCTGGACCGCCCCTTTAGTAAAACCTTGGGACTTACACAAATCTCGGGGCTTTATGCATATCGTCGGGCCTTTTTTAATTAGGTCCGGCATGCGTACCCCCCCTACACACGTAAATCCTCTGGATTTACACACGTAGGACTTTAAAATCCAGCCCTTAGTCATATAGATAAAAGAATACAAACAATACATCGTAAAAACAAGGTTAAAAATTAATCAAAATATAAACAGTGCATTACTTTGTAAAATAAAAATAAAATATAAAACTTAAAACCACTTAGCAAGTAAAAGAAAATTAAAATTAAAATAAAAACAAATATCAAATAAAGCCAGGTGTTACAACTTTAAGCTAATTCATAGGCATTTTTGAATAGTAATGTTTTCAGCTTTTTTTTTTTAAGAGTTTCATGTCCTTTTGTAATCTAAGTTCCGCGGGTAACGAGTTCCATAATTTGGAGCCTGCAACCGAGATAGCCTGTAGCAAAATATACTTCTCTATACCCTCTACAGCAAGCACTACTATAAAACAGATAGGAATTAACTTTAAAACATAACTGACTATAAGATAACATGCTGACTATAAGATAACGTGATCTTTATGTATTTTAGTGTGCTGAATCCAAAAATCACATTCATTTCCTCCAGTCATGTCCGGTTTTTCCACAAAACGCTGTCTACTCAAACTCTTATAGCAATAACGTAACATCATTATTTAGATATGCTGAATACACAAAAAGATAATTAATGCGCAGAAAGACATGCTGAATACACAACCGGTATAACCAATAAGAAGACTGCTTATTAAACAGTTTAAAACTTCTGATGTCGGAATTTTATGGCTATATAAGCAGTGTGAAAACAGACGGTAGCATTCAGTCATTCAAGAGGCTTAGAAGTCACAGCAAATTTAACTCTGTGATTACAGACTTTTTTAGCAACTTCAGGGCCGAAAATTATAATCTTTTAGTTCAAAATTTGTTAATTGCTTTTCAAAGACTAGGAGCAAACATGAGTGTCAAATTGCATTTCCTTGATAGCTACCTGAACTACTTCCCCTCAAATCTTGGAGCTATGAGTGAAAAACAAGGAGAACACTTCCACCAAGGCATCAAGACCATGAAACATAGATATCAAAGCAGATGGAACAGAGAAGGGCTACCAAAATGATAAGGGGAATGGAACAGCTCCCCTATGAGGAAAGACTAAAGAGGTTAGGACTTTTCAGCTTGGAGAAGAGACGGCTGAGGGGGGATATGATAGAGGTGTTTAAAATCATGAGAGGTCTAGAATGGGTAGATGTGAATTGGTTAGTTACTCTTTCGGATAGTAGAAAGACTAGGGGGCACTCCATGAAGTTAGCATGGGGCACATTTAAAACTTATCGGAAAAAGTTATTTTTCACTCAACGCACAATTAAACTCTGGAATTTGTTGCCAGAGGATGTGGTTAGTGCAGTTAGTATAGCTGTGTTTAAAAAAGGATTGGATAAGTTCTTAGAGGAGAAGTCCATTACCTGCTATTAAGTTCACTTAGAGAATAGCTACTGCCATTAGCAATGGTAACATGGAATAGACTTAGTTTTTGGGTACTTGCCACGTTCTTATGACCTGGATTGGCCACTGTTGGAAACAGGATGCTGGGCTTGATGGACCCTTGGTCTGACCCAGTATTGCATTTTCTTATTTTCTTATGTTCTTAATGTTGGGAATTATTAGGAAGGGAATGGTGAATAAAACGGAAAATGTCATAATGCCTCTGTATCACTCCATGGTGAGACCTCACCTTGAATACTGTGTACAATTCTGGTCACCACATTTCAAAAAAGATATAATTGTGATGGATAAGGGACAGAGAAGGGCAACCAAAATGATAAAGAGAATGGAACAGCTCCCCTATGAGGAAAGAATAAAGAGGTTAGGACCTTTCAGCTTGGAGAAGAGATGGCTGAGGGGAGATATGATAGATGTGTTTAAAATCATGAGAGGTCTAGAACGGGTAGATGTGAATCGGTTATTTAGTCTCTCAGATAATAGGCACTCCATGAAGTTAGTATGTGGCACATTTAAAACTAATCGGAGAAATTTCTTCTTCACTCAACACACAATTAACTCTGGAATTTGTTGCCAGAGGAAGTGTTTGGAGCAGTTAGCATAGCTGTGTTTAAAAAATGATTGGGTAAGTTCTTGGAGGAGAAGTCCATTACCTGCTATTAATTAAGTTGACTTAGAAAATAGCCACTGCTATTACTAGCAACGGTAACATGACATAGACTTAGTTTTTGGGTACTTGTCAGGTTCTTGTGGCCTGGATTGGCCACTGTTGGAAGCAGGATGCTGGGCTTGATGGACCCTTGGTCTGACCCAGTATGGCATGTTCTTATGTTCTTAAGCTATTAACTGCACTTACGCACTTCAGCTGATGACAAAGGCAATTGAAGAACTCTCAGAAATAAGAAAACTGCTACTCAAGTCCAAATCTACAATATCAACCTATGTTGACTTTATACCCAACCGTGCCTCTGTAAACTCTGGGAACACAAAGGATGAACAACTACCACCAGTTTTCTATAGTACTAGAAACATTAATGTAGGCACCTAAGAAACTTCTAGGGAAAATGGCCCATATTATGAAGGTCATGAAAACGAGCATATGAAATATCCAAGCTCCAAGCTGGACAGACAGGCACAGCGTTTGAGGTCAAGCCCTTGTAAGGACGTAAGGCCTGGACATACAGGCACAGCGTTTGAGATCAAGCCCTTGTAGGGACATAAGGCCTGGACAATGGACGGTCAGGCACAGCATTAGAGGTCAGGCCCTTGTAGGGATGTAAAGCCTGGATGGACAGGCACAGCGTTAGAGGTCAGGCCCTTATAGGGACGTTAGGCCTGGACAGTGGATGGACAGGCACAGCAGAGGTCAGGCCCTTGTAGGGACGTAAGGCCTGACGAACAGGCACAGCATTTGAGGTCAAGCCCTTGAAGGGATGAAATGCTTGGTCAGACAGGCGCAGCGTTAGAGGTCAGGTCCTTGTAGGGACATAAGGCCTGGATGGACAGGCACAGCATTAGATGTCAGGCCCTTGTAAGCGTAAAGCATGGACAGTGGATGGACAGGCAAAGCGTTTGAGGTAAGGCACTTGTAGGAACGTAAGGCCTGGACGGACAGGCACAGCGTTAGAGGTCAGGCCCTTGTAGGGACGTAAGGCCTAGATGGACAGGCACAGCGTTTGATGTCAGGCCCTTGTAAGCGTAAAGCATGGACAGTGGATGGACAGGCAAAGCGTTTGAGGTCAGGCCCTTCTAAATATCCAGAAGCTATTAATTGTACTTATGCACTTTAGCTGATGACAAAGGAACTTGAAGAGCTCTCAGAAATAAGAAAACCACTACTCAAGTCCAAATCTACAATATCAACCTATGTTGACTTTGTAGTTTACACAGTGCCTCTGTAACCTATGGGAACACAGTGGATGAACTAGAGTACAACTACCACCAGTTTTCTATAGTACTTGAAACATTAATGTTGGTACCTAAGAAAGATTTAGGGAAATTGGCCCATATTATGAAGGTCATGAAAACTATTGAGCATATGAAATATGCAAGCTCCAAACATCTTAAGTCAGCTTTCTATGTACTTACATTCCAAATGTTGCAAAATAGGAAAAAGAATATTCTGTAAAGAAGTAATGCACAAATACATGAAACTGAAATTAGAAATACTAGAACTAAACTCAGACAGGCACAGCGTTTGAGGTCAGGCCCTTGTATTGAAGTAAGGGCTGGACAGTTGACAGGCAGTCACAGCGTTTGAGGTAAGTCCCCAGTAGGACGGACGACCTACTGGGGACCTGACCACTAACGCTGTGCCAGTAGACAGAATGGCACAGCGTTAGTGGTCAGGTACATATGCTGATATTATCTGGAGCATAGGAGGCAGTTGGAACTGCTGCAAGGCTTTCAATTACTTTTATTCATCTTGCCATTCACAGGGAAAATTTGGAAACCCAAGCAAAGGCAGGTTTACTTTCAAAAACACTAGCATTTCCATCAACTCTGGTGCCAGCCTTGAGCGGTGAGGGCTCATGATATCCCCTGTCACTGAAAATACAAGTTCACTGGGCACACTGGTTGGTGGACATGACATGTCACTGAGCCACTTTGGTTAGGTGTGGCCAGGCAGTGGACTTGTGTGCCCAATATGCCAGCGGATCTGTCTGCATCTCCTCTGTGGGCTCTGAGAGATACCGTGTCACTGACATTTGTGCTGGTGTCTCCTTTGCTGGGTGGGCTGAGAGTCCTTCATGCCAGCTGCTTTCTCTCTAGCCCGTTCCAGAACTGATGATTTTTTAGGGGCAACATGGCTTTGGCATACTGAAGTGGAGGAGGAAGTACAAGCTGTCGCTGACAGATTGCTGCTCCTGCTTGGGCTAGCACTTCTCTCTGAAGTGCCGCTGTTTCCTCCTCTGCTTCATGCCTAATCTGTCTCTGCCTATGATGCTCCTGTTCACGGAGTTTTATTAACAGCAGGCCCTTCCCAAATATGAGACAATCGGACCATAGGGCGAGTTTCCCTTTCACACGGGGATCACAGACTGTGGCAAGCATGTATGTGTGGTCTTCTGTTAAAGGTCTTAATCTCTCTTGCACCTGCTTCTGCAAAAAGTCCAGACAATGCAGCACCTCTGCTGTCATTCCCTCTTCCTGTTTAAAGCCCTCCAAATTTTCCTCCTGAAAATCCATAATATATCGGGCTTGGTAGTGTGTCCGTCAGTGCTCGTGCATGTTCCCCAGCCCGCCGATAAATGGCGCTATAATAGATTAGGCTTGGTAGTGTGTCCGTCAGTGCTCGTGCATGTTCCCCAGCCTGCCGATAGCGCAGGTCGCTCCCTGGCCCCCTTGGAGGCTCAAACATGCCGTACAGCGGCCATGTCACAACACCAGCACTACTGCGGAATGCAGACTTTGTGTAGAATTCCTCCTTCCCGCAGATTTCCTCCCTCACCTTGCCAATTTCCTCCCTCGCCGGAAGACTATTCAAAACCGGAAGGACAGCGGCCATCGCGGGACAGGCAGAAAATAGCAAAGGAGACCCTGCCTTGCCACAACCGGAGCACGTCCCACGGCACACGCACCATTCACGGCAAAGATGAAGGTCCGGCGCGCCATTCACGGCAAAAAGGGAAGGCCCCTATGTGCTGCAGTCGCGCACCTGGGCCTTCATCGCGAACGGAGCGTGTGCTGCGGGATGTGCTCTATTCATGGCATGCTGGGGTCTCCGCTGCTATTTTCTGCTCGGCAAAAATGGAAGGCCCCGTGTGCCACGAATGGCACGCCGGGCCTTCATCTTTGCCAGAAATGGCGTGAGCCCTGCGGCATGCCGGTGAGAGAAAATGTGTGTCAGGGAGGGGAGGGTGAGAGAGCAGGAGGGTGTGAGAGAGAGCATGGGGAGGGATGCCGGTGAGAGAGAATGTGTGTGTGAGAGAGGGGGATGACAGAGAGCATGGTTGGTAAGAGGGGGTGGGGAGGGTGTGAGAGAGAGCATGGGAGGTAAGAGATAGAGGGTGGAGGGATGCTTGAGTGTGGGTTTCAGAGAGAGGGAGCCTGTATGAGGGGAGGGGGATGCCGGTGAGAGAGAATGTGTGTGTGAGAGAGGAAAGAGGGTGTGGGGGAGTGTAAGAGACAGCTTGGTAAATAAACTTTGCCAATCCTGGCTTTAGCAAATGTGCCTCCACATCCCTTGCCATGGGTGAAAACAATTTAGTTTTTCCATTTCAACTACAGCTTCCTTACAAGAGCATATGTGCCAATAAAAAGGCTCGCCGCCCAGGCTTAGAATGGGTACAGTTGCTAGTTAACTATAGGGTTGATGTCAGCCAAGGTGGCACTTCTGGAACTCAGCTCCTCCATGGCATCCTTGAAGGGCTGCAGGATTTTTACCAGTTGACTCATGACTAACAATTCATGATGCCCTAGGGGACTAGTCTGCACACCTATGTCCATTGCCGCAGAAAGTTCATGAAGGGGTGTCTGCTGCTCTACTAACCTCTGCAGCATCATATAGGTGGAATTCCACCGGGTGGCAATCTCTTGAATGAGACGCTTGTGAGGCATCTCCAAATCAGTCTGCTTTTGTCGGAGAACTTGCCCCGCCTTAACACTTCTGTGGAGGTGCGCTGCTATATTCCTGCACTTGTGTATTAATGTATGCAGGTATTCATTCTCTTGGTGATTGGACTCCAACCCCAGAGCTAACTTCACTACTAGGTGCAGAGTGTGTGCAAAACATCGGATGTTCTGAAAGCCCCCGTCGCATATTGCCTTTACCATGTTTGTACCATTGACTGTGACAAGGAACCCTGCCTAAAGATTCCTGTCTCGCTGGTATAGTTGCCAGATCTCTAGTATCTGATGCATGCTAGAATATTGGCTGAGGTATGGGCCTCGTCCGTCAGGTGGGTGTGCAGTAAAGTCCACCTCCACCCTGATACTTGTTCACTAATAGAGCTGCTGCCCACCCCTGCCCCAGCCAGGTCCCACCAGTGTGCTGTCAGGGAGAGGTAAGATTGTGCAGCATTCATGGCAGTCCAGATACCGCAGGTAAAATGCACACTCCCCTCTGCCTTAGCTAGCAGCATTTGGAAGAGACTATGACACTGGTTGTACAGGCTGGGGATGACCTTTCTGCTAAATGCAGTCCTGGAGGGGACTTTGTAATTTGGAACTAAGACCTTCAGTAAATGCTTGAAACCCACATTCTCCACTATTTGCAAGGGCTGGTTATCAAGGGCAATCATTTCTCCAATGCTCCTGATTACAACTTTTGAGGCTGCATGACTCCTTCCCTGGGATAGTGTTACCGAACACCACCCCATTTCCTTCATGGTGCGTTGTCGCTTCTGACACATGGCACGGGGCTGCTGGCCTGCCACCTGACTGCTAGAAGGGGCTGAGGGCATGGGGTAACTCTGCTCCTTTTCAACCACTTTACGCTGCATGGAAAAAGGGGTCCCCTGACTGGTACTCCCACCATCCCCAGATGGCCGTACTGTTGAGTGTTGCTTCTGCATATGATGCATCATGCCAAAATTAGATAGTTGTCCCATTTGCTTGCCTCTGCTAATAGCCCTAAACGTGAGTCCTCCATCACTTTAAAGTGGCTCCAGATCACAGATTTCTTTCATGATCCCTTCTCTATAGCCTTCAGAGTGGATGCTGGCACTGGAGTTGAAGTAATGGGTGCACCCTGAGAAGCAATGCAAGGGGCATCATTCACACTCTGTGCCTGTGCTGACTGCTCTTCCTCCTCATCATCATCTCCCCCCTGCAGCACTGAAGTGGAGGCTAAGAGAACTAACTAATCCACCTAAACCTTCTTCAGCTCTTACTTCTTCCATTTTTGATGCTGGAATCCCACATAAGATGATTCTTCATCAAAATCAGAAGCAAACAGTGTCTGCGCTACATTTTCAATTCTAAGTCGAGTCTGCTGTCACACTGCTGCTTGACTAAGCCTCCCCTTCCCTCACCTCCAAAACTACAGAGTCAGAAACAGGTGGTGGTGGTGCATCGTCTTTAAATTTCAGTTTTACGGATGGAACTGCTTGCTCCTCCAGATATTTTAGATTAGAACAGCTCCATTTTTATCTTTGATGGGGGACTGGCACTGACTTTTGAAGTGCCTTCTCTGCCAGTGACTCCTCTGCCAGTCCCAATCCCTCGACCACGTCTAGCTTTCCCTGAAATCATGGATTTAATGTCACTGCCTACTAGGGATTTCAGTTAAAAGAATTATTTCCAAAAGAGGCCTACTGGGGATTTGGCTTCAAAGAGCACTGCTCTCCCAATAAATGTGAGTCTGCAAAACTGCCCACAGGCGCACGATGCAGTGCCTGGATGTACATTACAACTGGGACTGCTGTATGTGCACACACCAAACTTGTAACTACAAAAGTGGCCTACTGGGGATTAGGCTTCAAAGAGCACCGCTGTCCAAATATATATGAGTCTGCAAAACTGCCCACGGGTGCACGATGCAGTGCCTTAATGTACACTACAACTGGGACCGCTGTATGTGCACACAACAAAATTTTAACTCCAGAAGATGCCTACTGGAGATTTGGATTAAAAGAGTACTGCTGTCCCAATATATGTGAGACTGCAAAACTGCCCATAGATGCAGTACAGTGCCTTGATGTACAGTACACTACAACTGAGATTGTTCTGTGTGCACGATTCCTAGTGATGCTTCTTCTTGTTTGAAAATACCAACTCACACTATCTCCCTCCCATACCCTGCCTGTGTCTGCAACTACCTACCCCAGGGGGTTAAGATAGCAGCAAAATGCCACTGCTAGCAGCTTGTCTGGGTGGGAGAGACAGAGAGACTGTCTGAGATCAATAAAAAAAAGTGCAGTCAAAAAAAGCATGGCTGGCTGGCACTGTAGCAAAAACAAACAAATATCTTTTTCAATGGAAAATTCTATAAAAGTAGCTAGCAATTGAATACAGATTTGAGATGCTCAGACTAGCTCTGAGTAAAGCCACCATCCCCGGACCACCTCCGCAAAGAAAGAGCGTGGCACACCGCGTGCTTAAGGTATAAATAGTGCAGCACCATCAGGAACAGCGTCACAGAGCACTGAGTGAGAGTGGCAATTGGCTGCATTAGAAAAATGCTTAGCTCTGATAGGTTGCATTCTCATCTCCTTGCCAACCTGTCTGACCCACTCTATGACAGGGCTGTGAGGTCACTTATGACTCACAGGAAAGGGCTGGTTTTTCTTATGGATACTCCCACATGGCCTTCTCTTATTTCAAACAGCTGCTAAGAAATCACTGCGAACCAAAAGAATGAAACTAATATGATATGTTTTATTCATGGGGGATCACCATACATTTCGCAATCCCACGAATAAAATGAACAGGGACTTATGCATTGTGGATTGCACATTCGTTGAAAACGAATGCACATCCCTAGAGAATATTGAGTTGCGCTTGTCTAGCAGTGAGCAACTCTCTGTTAATACCAAGAGCATTGTGCCTGAGCAGTGTGCAATTATGGAAAAATGAGGGATACAAGTTATTGACACTTGGACAGTGAGATAAGAACTCTACCTATGAATGATGACATGTTTATATGAAGATATCACAATATCAGAGATGTATCAGCAGTACCAAAGTGTGATTGTTCAAATAAGCAATTACACCATTTGAAGCAGAAATATTTATTTTGATAACTGAGCCAGTGTTGGAAATAGATCTTTAAAGTATCTCATAGGCACTACATTTCCAGTGACATAATTAGAGTATGGATACTACTATTAAAATTGTATTTCAGTAGTAGAATGCAGGGAGAGCTTCTGTAGTCACTGTGATGAGCAAAAGTGCTTCACAGCTCTCTGTCTGAAAGTCTACACAGTGTCATAATTTACATTGAAAACAAAGAGGGAATAAGTAGGCACATTTAGCAGTAAGTGAGTGTGGTGTGTGTGTGTGTGTGTGTGTGTGTGTGTGTGTGTGTGTGTGAAAGCTGCTTTAACACTAGCATTGCCAAAGTTCTGAACACTCTAAAACGAAAGTCAACAAATATTTTTGCCACTATAAGAAAATAAGATAAGCCATACTGGGTCAGACCAAGCATCCAGCAAGCCCAATATCCTGTTTCTAACAGTGACCAATCCAAGTCACAAGTACCTGGCAAGTACCCAAACATTAAATACATCTCAAGATACTATTGCTTATTAATTAATAGCAGTTCATGGATTATTCCTCTAGGAACCTATCCAAACCCTTTTTAAACCCAGTTTCACTAACTGCTGTAACCACAAGCTCTGCCAATGAATTCTAGAGCATAATTATGCACTGAGTGAAAAAGAATTTTGATTTGTTTTAAATGAGCTACTTGCTAACTTCATGGAGTTCCCCCTAATCATTCTATAATCTGAGATAGTTAATAACCAATTTACATTAACTTGTTCAAGTTCTTTCATGACTATGTAGACCTCTACCATATCCTTCCTCAGTCATCTCTTCTCCAAACTGAACAGCCCTTACTTTGTTAGCCTTTCATCATTGGTCAGCCGTTCCATGCCCCTTATCATTTTGGTAGCCCTTCTCTGCACTTTCTCCAGTGAAACTATATATTTTTTGAAATGTGGTGACCAGAATTGCAGACAGTATTCAAGATGTCGTCTCACCATGGAGCGAAACAGAGGCATTATGACATCTTCTATTTTAGTCACCATTCCCTTCCTGATAATTCCTAACCTTCTGTTTTCTTTTTTGATCACCATAGCACACTGAGCCAACAATTTCAATGTATTATCCACTATGACACCTAGATCTCCTTCATAAAATAGAACCTAACATTGTGTAACTACAGCAAGGGTATTTTTCCCTATATGCATCACCTTGCACTTGTCCATGATAAATTTCATCTGCCATTTGGTAGCCTAATCTTCCAATCTCGCAAGGTCCTCCTGCAATTTATCGCAATCTGCTAGATATTTAACTACTCTGTATAATATTGTGTCATCCACAAATTTGATCACCTCACTCATCGTACTCCTTTCCAGATCATTTATACACATATTAAAAGTACCAGTCCAAGGTCAGATCCCTGAGGCGCTCTTCTGTTTACCTTTTTCCAATGTGAAAGACCATTTAATCCTACTCTCTGTTTCCTGTCTTTTAACCAGCTTGCAATACACAAAAGGATGTTGTCTCCTATCTCATGACTTTTTAGTTTTCTTAGAAGCCTCTCATGTGGGACCTTGTTGAACGCCTTCTGAAAATCCAAATACGCCAATATACCAGTTCACCTTTGTCAAAAAAATATAGATTTGTGAGGCAAGATTTTCCTTCGGTAAATTAATGCTGACTGTGTCTCATTAAACCATGTCTATCTTAATAGTTTGTGATTTTATACTTTATAACAGTGCCATGAATTTTCCTGGCACTGAAGTCAGGCTCACCGGTCTATAGTTTCCCCGATCAGCCCTGGAGCCCTTTTTAAATATCAAGGTTATACTGGCCATATTTAGGTACAATGGATGAATTTAATGATAGATTACAAATTATTTGAAATACTTCTGAAATTTCATTTTTTAGTTCTTTCAGAACCCAGGGGTATATACCTTCTGGTCCAGGTGATTTACTACTCTTCAGTTTGTCAATCTGGCCTACCACATCATCCAGGTTCACCGTGAGTTTGTTCAGTTTATCCGAATCATCACTCTTCAAGCAAAGAAAGTGTTTAATCTTTCTGCAATGGCCTTATCTGCCCTAAGTGCACCTTTAACCCCTCGATCATCTAACAGTCCAACCAACTCCCTCGCAGGCTTTCTGCTTTGCATATATTTTTTAAAGCTTTTATTGTGAGTTTTGCCTCTTCGGCCAACTTTTTCAAATTTTCTCTTAGCCTGTCTTATCAATGAATTTCATTTAACTTGCCAATGCTTATGCTTCAACCTGTTTTCTTGTGATGGATCCTTTTTCCAATTTTTGATTGAAGATCTTTTGGCTAAAATAGCCTCTTTTAACTTACTTTTAAGCTATGCTACAATCGTTTGACCTTCCTTTCAACTTTCTTAATGCATGGAATAAATCTGCATTGTTCTTCTAGGATGGTATTTTTTAACATTGTCCATGCCTGTTGTACACTTTTTACCTTTGTAGCTGCACCTTTCAGGTTTTTTTAATCTAATTTTCTCATTTTATCAAAGTTTCCCTTTTAAATTTTAGTGTTAAAGCTATGGATTTATTTACTGTCCCCCTTCCAGTCATTAATTCAAATTTGATCATATTTAGATTACAATTACCAAGCAGTCCTACCACTGTTACCTTTTTCACCAAATCCTGCTCTCCATTGAGAATTAGATCTAAATTTGCTCCCTCTCTCATTGGTTCCTGAACCATTGTGCCATAAAACTGTCATTTATTTCATCTAGGAACTTTATCTCTCTAGCATGTCCTGATGCTCACTTAGCCAGTCAATATTGGGGTAATTGAAATCTCCCATTATTACTGAACTACAATTTGGTTAGCTTTCCTAATTTCTTTTTACATACCTCTGTCTGTCTCACAATCTTGGCCAAATGGATGGTAGTATACTCCTATTACTATACTCTTCCCCAACACACAAGAGATTTCTACCCATAAAGATTTGATTGTGCATTTAGTCTCATGCGGGATCTTTAAAATTGGGCATACATTTGTGTGCGCCGGCTTGCACACACAAATGTACGCCCACACATACGTCTTAAAATCCGGCCCACTATGCATGATCTTGGCTATTTGAGTAAATGAGCCATTGTCTCGCCATTTTCTCACCATTAGGTTTTTCGCACCAGTAGTAAGTACAATGAAAACTTCTTCTGGAAACTTTCTTTGGTCCATTTGTTACAAGGAGGTCTCTGTCTGAGCTAACTGCTTATTTCTGGCCAAAGCCCTGGATCTTTTAAGAATGATGGACTGAATTCTGAGGCAGCTGCAACCTCCAGCTCCACCACATTCACAGATGCTACAGTTTCTTCATTGGTCATAAGCAAACCTTCATTCATTTGAGATGCTCATGTGGATGCAGTGGCAGTCAGCTCTACTGGAGCATGTGCCAAAGCTGAATCTTCAAAGCTAAGACTTTCCATCATACAGGATCCTTCATGACAAGTCCCATTTGCATCTGTTGGAATAAACTTTAGTATCACTCCTATTTGTTTTGACAGAGCAGCCTCCTTTGCTTCCCTTCTCTTTTTATATTGTGCTCTAGATAGACGTTTCCTTCCATCTGACATACTTGCATGAGTCTGTTTTCTCTCATGGATTAGTAACTGGTTTAAAGAGAGGAAATAGTCTAGGATTAAATGGCCAGTTTTTCAAATGGAGAGCATTCATTCATCCCGACTACAGGTACATAGTGCTGTGTTCCATGTTAGGAGTTATCACCCAGGAAAAGACCTTGAAATCTTCAGCTCATTAATATGTAGCAGACTGGAAGAAATCAAAAAAGCAAATAGAATGTTAGGAATAACCCAAAAAGGTATTGAGAATAAAGTAAAAATTATATTGCCTCTTTATCAATCCATGGTGCAACTGCCTAGTCCATTTTATGGTTGATATACAAACAAATTCCCACATGGAATCCAACATCATCTGAAGGTTGTATCCACTGCTCCATGAAGGTCACCCCATGCCTCCTAGGAAGCACAATGTGGTCATATCACTGCTGCTGTTATCTATCAAGATTTATATTCCACATTTCCCAAAAAATTGACTACAGCAGAATTAAGCATTTACAGGTTTAAACTGCATAAAATAAAACTCCATTCAAGAAACAGTCAATAAAAGTGGCACAACATAAACCAGTTAACTAAAACTAAATAACCAAAAATAAAAATGGGGCCAATGCTTATAATTATAAAACAGGTTACAGTGAAAAATATATAAAATCAATAAAACAATCAATATAAAAACAAATAATGATAAATATGACAAATAAATTACATCATTTTAAAAATGACGAAGAAATTCCCACCTTTACCAGGCGCATTGTGAAGTAACACAAAACCCTGCAAAAAAAGCCACTCACAATTTACATAGTAATCCTGCCATACTAAAATAGTATTAACACCCAGAACTCAAAAGCAACAACCTACATATGAAAAGGCAGCACTGCAAATTTTGTAAAGGGCTCTTGAATAGTGTTTCTCAGTTCAGTCCTTTGGACACAATGACCTACCCAGTATGGTTTTCAGGATATATACAATAAATATGCCTGAAATATCTTACTGGATGGGAATGTCCTGAGATATGGGTTGAAAACCCTGCTCTAGAACACCAATACACTTTCAGGCTAATGCTATATTGTGTGCTGGCTGCAGTGCACAGCTCAACCCATGATTGGATTCGCGTCAATAAACTCCGATGCAAAACAGGGGTTAGCAACTTAGCACATCCAAAACGCACTTACAAATGCGCATATAGGTAATAGCGCTCATCACATGCAAATGCATGCTAATGAGGCCATTATCTATTCCCTCCCATGCAAAAAGAAAGTGTTCCCAAGGCTTACATGTTTCAAAGGATCAGCCTGTGCCATCATGTCCAGAGCCCTCTTCCCCCCTCTCTGTCTCTCCTTATACACTAAAAAATAGGGATGTGCATTCGTCCTGGTTCGGGGATCCCGTTAGTGCGCACTAACATTTTTTTGTTAGCACGCACTAACGGGGAGTTAGCATGCACTAACCCCATTAGTGCGCACTACAACGGGATCCCCGAACCAGGACGAATGCACTCATGCCTCAGGAAGCGCTGTCTCAATTTTTTTTTTCTTTTTGGAGGGGGGAGGGAAATTTAATGATTATTTAGCTTTTTTTTTTTAACAAAATAAATGAAATAAACATTAGATGAAACAAAATATGTGGGACCCCTCCCAAAAAACGAAGCAAAAATCAAAATGAAATTTTTTTCTTCTTCCCACTCCTACTTGACAGTGCTTAGTACTGGCACCACTTTTTTTCCCGCTCTGCATCAGCTCCTGAGAAAGGAATTGGTGGTGTTCTATGCTATCCCTGGTCACCAGTTCTATTGGCCAGAGACCTCCAGAGAACTCACTGGAATAGAGTACAACACCACCAGATCTGTCTAATTCCCATACTATAAACCATTATGTATCCCATAATTTAATTACTGTTATTAGCACTATTATATATTTTTCTTCTTTTTTCTCCTTTTAATAATTTTGTGTATTACTTTGGTAACATATGTACAAATGATGTCAAGACAAAGTTTTCCAAATCTAAATCTGAGAAAAGCATCAGTGGTGCCTCTCTTTCAACCTCCTTTCCCCACTGGTGCTTATCCCATCCCATGACAGTGGTAGAAGAGGTACAGTTGTTAAAAGCATTGATCTCTTATGCCTGCTTCCTGCAGGAGGGAGGATGGGATGGAGAAGGATCATGCTATGGCTGAACTTTGCAGCCAGATGCAGGGAGCTTGACTGCCTTGGGGGGAGGGAGCGTGATACTGGACAGTTATTTTGGATTTCTCCTACCTCCCCTCTGCCCCTTCCCAAGGATGGCCCTGCATTCGATCACTGGCATCTTTCTTTCTAGAAGAAAAGCACTGGTAACCTGAATTAATTTAGGGACAACTTCACAGGAATAAATATTTAGCTTTGCTTGGAAGATAGCAACTTGCTTGGAAGGTAATTCTGCAGAATTGCTCCTATCCTGATAGTGTAATATATGGTATGACCAGCAAATTTTCCTTAGCAGACTTTAGATGGCAGGCAGGGATAAACCTACATTATGAATAGATGAAAGCTGTCAGCATTCCTCGTCTTTTCCCTACAGACAACAGGTTACCCTGGCAACTTGTGATCTACTAGACTGATTTCATATCACAACCAGCAGCATTTCTGTAGTACACCTGTGAACTGGAAATAGTTTTCAATGATTCAGTTTTAAGTGATTTTTTTCAAATAGGTTGGAGCGGTCTGATTTATAACTTTAAATATTATTCATGACACTGCATTATATGAACTGATTGAGTGAAAGACCATGCCGTTCACAAAAGACATGTGATTTGAGGATATTTATTTTGCCTCTGGTGTGGAGCCTAGCAGAGCATTTTTGCAGTAGCTGCAATATATTGATTCTCCTACAAGGAAACCATACTAGAGAACATTACATTAGCTTTACCTAGATGGGAAGAAACTATTAGTACTAATACCTTGAAGTCCATGTTGGAATTAAAAAAAAAAAGAATGACATTTTCTTCTAACATAAACGCATAGAATCTAATGACAGATAAAGCTACTTCTTCACTTCTTCACAACTAAGAATCTTCTGCACTTCAGGTCCAGTGCGAGAGTGTTTGCCGCCCTAGGCAAACCTTGGGTCATGCCTCCCCCCCTCCCCCCCAAACTTACCTATAGCACAGCACTCTCTCCTATTGATGACAGTGACTTCAGTTCTCCCTTTTATTGGTGGTATTAGCTCTGGCTTAGTAACCCTTTGTGCCTCATGCTGGCAGGATTTTGCTGCCCCTGAACCTTTGATGCTCTAGGCAACTGCCCAGTTTGCCTAATGGAAACATCGGCCCATGCATTGGTGAATTATGTTTTTGCCTCTGCCACATATACTGGGAGGCTGTTTCATGTATCCAACAACAATTTGATGAAGGAATAACTGTCCATCCAGGCCTTATGTCCCTACAAGGTTTTGACCTCGATTGCTTTGCCTGTTCATCCATGCCTTATGTCCGAACGTGGGCATGACCTCTGTCCTCGATTGCTGTGCCTGTCCATCCAGGATTTATGTCCCTATGTGGGCTTGACCTCTGTCCTCGATTGCTGTGCCTGTCCATCCAGGATTTATGTCCCTATGTGGGCTTGACCTCTGTCCTCGATTGCTTTGCCTGTTCATCCAGGCCTTATGTCCCTAAGTGGGATTGACTCTGTCCTCTATTGCTGTGCCTGTCCATCCAGGCCTTATGCCCTCATTGCAAAGGGAAACCTCAGTCTCTGGCAATTCAAACTAGTAATCCTTCACAGCATGGATCCTTAAATAAAACAAACAGTTTTCTTTAGTTTCAGGGCAGAGAAGAGAACTTTGTCCGTCTTGCTTATGAATTCATGATCTGTTTGCAAATGCTTAAATCCTAACAATTTGTACCATTATACACTCTAGGGGCCAACCCTTTCCAGGGAACCCTTTCCTGATCAAAGGAAAGGCAACTCTCCCCGGTATAGCAGCCTATCTCTTACCACCTGTTGACCCATGTTCAGAATGAGAAAAGAGCTCCAAGTTACTTAGACTGTGACAAACACAGTGAGACCATGCTCACAGTGAGACCCTTCTCCAGGTCGCCACGCTTTGAAGGCTCGTGGTCCACTCTAGGGGCCAACCCATTCCGCGGAGCCCTTTCCTACTCAAAGGAAAGGGAACTCTCCCCGGTGTTGCAGCCTATCTCTTAGCACCAGTTGACCCATGTTGAACCGCTGTTCACATGGCACGCTGCTCCACGTCGACATACTGTGAAGCTCGTGCTCCACTCTAGGAGCCAGCCCATTCTGCGGAGCCTTTTTCTGCTCAAAGGAAAGGGAACTTTCCCCGGGTGTAGCCAGCCTGTATCTACCCTCTGACCCATGTTGAACCGCTGTTTACATGGAAACCTCCTCCACCTCGGCCTTGAAAATTCTCGTTTGTATATCTTCTACCTCCACCAGATTTTAAAAGACCAGCGAGAGCTCACTAGATGCCAACAGAAACACCCCACTCTAGAGGTGAACCCATTCTAGGGAGCCCTTTCCTTGCCAAAGGAAAGGGAACTCTCCCTGGGTGTAGCCAGCCTGTATCTACTCTCTGTGCCTTGCTGCCATACACCAGATGACTCACTCAACTCCTTGTGGTGTTCTGGCCACTATCATAGTTGCTCAGTTTGTTGGTGCTAGTCTTTCTGCTTGCTATGTTCCCCCTTCATTGTGCTGTAGGATGTTGATGCCACTTGTCTTGCCACTTTGCCTATCATGCTGCCTTCGAGGGTTCATGCATCTGTTATCGGTGCTCTCTTTTGAAGCTGTGGTGTGTTTTTGACACTCTCGCTGCTGCTTTGCACCTCTATTATAGCACTCTTCTTGCCACTCCTGGTACTCCTTTGCCCCTTTAAAGTATCTTAGGCTATTTATGCCACTTTGGTGCCACTTTGCCACAGTCTAAGTACCTTGGAGCTCTTTTGTTGTTTGGATGATTGCTCCCCAGTAGTTTCATCAAAATTGATAAGAAAACCCCTATTCTGCAGCTAAAAATAGGCTGCAAATACGTCCCCCATTGACTTTAATGGGAACCGGAAAACGAATGCACATATCAACGTATCGGGGGCGCCCTTGAACGAATGCAACGAATACGCCCCCGACGAATACAAATACCGAATTGGACAAATCCGTACCCTCTGCACATTCCTAATATATAGCACAAATCATTTTCCCTTTTCACTCAAATCCAGGCAACAGGCAAATAGTAGTTGCTGATTGGTGGTAGCATGGGGGTGGGAGCAATGAAAGAGGTTGTTGCCTGTTGAGAAAAAGTAGAGGATGAGAACAGAGCTCATATTCCTTCATTAGCCTTGATTCTGGCATGCTTTCAGCAGCTCATTACTTTTATACAATGAGATCCATATTCAGGAAGTCGGTGAGTGGAAACATCTGTCTAAAGTTAGCTGGATAACTTGTTCCATATATTCAGTAGGATAAACGTCCAAATATAATCACCTAAAGTGTGGCTGAATTACTTACAAGTTAACTAGATATCTTCAAAAGATATCCGTTTACGTAGTGATGTCATAGTAAAAAAAAAAAAAGCATTAGGTAGTAGAGATGTGAATCGTGTCCTCGATCGTCTTAACGATCGATTTCGGCTGGGAGGGGGAGGGAATCGTATTGTTGCCGTTTGGGGGGGTAAAATATCGTGAAAAATCGTGAAAAATCGTAAAAAATCGAAAAAACGTAAAATCACAAAACCGGCACATTAAAACCCCCTAAAACCCACCCCTGACCCTTTAAATTAAATCCCCCACCCTCCCGAACCCCCCCCAAATGACTTAAATAACCTGCGGGTCCAGCGGTGGTCCGGAACGGCAGCGGTCCGGAACGGGCTCCTGCTACTGAATCTTGTTGTCTTCGGCCGGC
The DNA here is from genome assembly GCF_901001135.1 of Rhinatrema bivittatum. Lineage (NCBI taxonomy): Eukaryota > Metazoa > Chordata > Amphibia > Gymnophiona > Rhinatrematidae > Rhinatrema > Rhinatrema bivittatum. The sequence goes on along the minus strand of NC_042615.1, from coordinate 314,990,358 downwards.
GCCATTTTCCAAAATGGCGCCGAAAAATGGCGGCGGCCATAGACGAACACGATTGGACGGCAGGAGGTCCTTCCGGACCCCCGCTGGACTTTTGGCAAGTCTTGTGGGGGTCAGGAGGCCCCCCCAAGCTGGCCAAAAGTTCCTAGAGGTCCAGCGGGGGTCAGGGAGCGATTTCCCGCCGCGAATCGTTTTCGTACGGAAAATGGCGCCGGCAGGAGATCGACTGCAGGAGGTCGTTCAGCGAGGCGCCGGAACCCTCGCTGAACGACCTCCTGCAGTCGATCTCCTGCCGGCGCCATTTTCCGTACGAAAACGATTCACGGCGGGAAATCGCTCCCTGACCCCCGCTGGACCTCCAGGAACTTTTGGCCAGCTTGGGGGGGGCCTCCTGACCCCCACAAGACTTGCCAAAAGTCCAGCGGGGGTCCGGAAGGACCTCCTGCCGTCCAATCGTGTTCGTCTATGGCCGCCGCCATTTTTCGGCGCCATTTTGGAAAATGGCGCCGGCCGAAGACAACAAGATTCAGTAGCAGGAGCCCGTTCCGGACCGTTGCCGTTCCGGACCGCCGCTGGACCCGTAGGTTATTTAAGTCATTTGGGGGGGGGGGTTCGGGAGGGTGGGGGATTTAATTTAAAGGGTCGGGGGTGGGTTTTAGGGGGTTTTAGTGTGCCGGCTCACGATTCTAACGATTTATAACGATAAATCGTTAGAATCTCTATTGTATTGTGTTCCATAACGGTTTAAGACGATATTAAAATTATCGGACGATAATTTTAATCGTCCTAAAACGATTCACATCCCTATTAGGTAGCCTTTGACCCGCTTTTTCCCCTTCTCCCCAAAAATGTTATAGATGGCCCTGTTAGGCCATGCCTTCCCCACCCCACATCCCCTACTAAATAATAAAAATGTTCCATGGTTCTATAAATGTATACTCTGGTGCTGCCATCAGACCCTCTCTCCCACCCCTGCAATCTTAAAACATTTTTGTGCCACACTACCCCAAGTCCCTCTGGACCCTCCCCCATCCTCCCAAAACATACAAATCCCTGTCAGGAGCAGGGTACAACCTTATCCGCTCCCGGCACAGGAAGTGTAACTTGCTCACAGTTTAGGCTTCTAGTGCTGGAAGGATAAGCATGTTTCAGGGGGAAGATGGCAGGGTCAGTGGGTGGGGGCCTGCGGCACAGCATCTTACATCTATGGGGGTGGGTGGGACGTTCTGATGGCATGAACCAGGGAAGGGGTAGGCCAGCAGCAGACCCCAGAATATTTTTTAATATTTTAGGAGACGATGTGTGGTGGGGACTGCATGGCCCAATATGACCAGTTATGGAATCTGGGTGGGAGAGGAGGAAATTAGGCTAGAGGCTCGTTTCTTTCTTTTTTCTTTTTTTTTTTTTAATTTGACATTTCTACTTAACTGGATATCTTTTGAAGATATCTGGTTAAATAGTAGGTTATCTGGCCAAACCCAGATGGATAACTTAGCCAGATATAATTGAAATTCAGCTAAGTTAGCCAGAAAACTAAACCCATCCCATACACATCACTGGAACAACTCTTTTTTTTTTTATGTGGCTAGGGTTTTAGATGGATAATGACTTATCTGGCTAAAATATAGCTGGATGAGTGACTCAGCATTCAGAAGCTTGCCATTTAGATGAATAACTTATGTTATCCATCTAAATGGCTTTGAATATTGACTTCTATACATATTCATTTGTTTGTTCAACTGTTCATCACAGTTTGGGGGCAGGGATCCAGGCCATTCACTTGTTATAGGACTTTAAGTTGATACGTTTGTATTTATGTCAGCTAATAATTTTGATGTTGAGCATGGCACTGGTGTGACAGGAAGGGCTGTTTCACTGAAGATCAGTGCAGGAATGTGGTAGCCCACTTACCTGTGGGTAAGTATTGGGGCAGGGCAGGGAAAACACAATTTATGATGCTGGTTCGTTGGATGGTACCTGAAGTCCAGGCAGTCTGATTCTGGCAGAATGTTGTAATGTGGCAGAAAGGAATTCCTAGGCAATTGAAGTTGGGAGAGGGAGAGTTGGTCAGTACGTACAGCCATGGTTCAGGTATCGTGATCTGTCATTACTTAAACAAAGCTGCCGCCGCCCTTGTATTCCAATTATAAGTTTGATATTTTGTTTAAGGTTCTGGGAGAGCAAGAGCTGGGCTGACATGGCCCAGCTGTCCATGTTTATTACAGATGCAAGGTATTCAGGTACATTTGTACCCACCTAAGGGTTACCAATTACTTTGTGGAAATTACTCTCCTGTGAGGTCTGTATTCAAAGGGTTTGTACAGCTACATTTTAAGGTTAGCCAGACCAAATATGATGTTTTAAATTCTTCCTACGTACATACCCCTCCTCCTCTCCCCATTGCAGAGGTGGCTCAAGGCAATCTGCTGCCCGAGGCGAGGGGTGAGGTGGCTCTCCTACACCCCAAGGCATAGCACGGGCCAAATCATTGAGAGGGTGAATGGGTGGGGGGGGGGGGGGGTCTCTTGGAGTCTGGCCCTTCTGGTGATTTGAAATGCTGCAGAAAGGGGATATCAGGGGTCAGAATTCCCAGAGGAGTGGCAGATAGTGTGTCAATGATAATATTTCTAGGAAGCTGGCAACCCTACTACTTGTCTCTCAGCTTTCTCTACATCTGCCTCCTGGAGAAATGGGAAATAGGTGAATGGTGGGGATCTGTGTGTGTGGCACACTCCCTCCAGAACGGTGCAAGGGTATTAGCTCCCCTAGACAAATTTAGAGCCTTGCACCCCATTCTCCCAGCCCTCACCACACACACAATTAAAATGTGTGCATTTAAAATGAGAGATTTTATATGAAAAAGGACATTTATAGTCTTGAGTTAAAAATATTACAGCAAAATATATATTATTTTTACATGCACTTCTGTGGTGCCATCTAGAATATCCTACCTAAAGATAACTGGAACCCATATGGTATTTTGTCTATTGTACAGTGCATTCAATGTGGCCTTAGCCTTCAGAAAGCCATGAGTAAACTGGATTAAAATTACAATAAAGTAAACTTCCCATACCAAAATAACACTAATTGCTAGCATTCAAACAGTAACAATCCTACCTATGAAAAGGCAACACTTTAGATATTACACAAGGCCCATAAAAAATTAATACACTTCCTATTAGTAAAACAGAAGAAGCCAAGCTTCTATAGCTCAATAAACAGAAATTACATGCCAGCAGAATACTTCACCTCAGTCACACATGCAAAACACAGACACCAACTAAAGACACCAAAAAGTAGAAATAGAAATATGTAGCCAAACACTAAACTGGAATCTGCAAGAAGCCAGACGTTGTATGCAGTGTAACAAATACCATCACTGCTCAAGAAACAATAAAATCAAGAAATATAAAACATCAATCATAATAGTAAAACTATACTAATAGAAAGAATAAATATTCAAAAACAGCTGATGAACAGAACATCAATAATTAAACTAAAAAAAAGTTCAAAAAGGTCTTAAAAACCTATAAAATATTTCATAACAGACATCAAATATCACTCAACAATTAAAAGTAATATGAATAAAAATATTCCCCACTCTCCCTAACTGGGATCTTTTGATTTCCAGTCACCCTGAGATTGTCATGTGGGAGGCAGGACCACACAAACTTTATTCTATGTCTTTTACCCCCCCAAACCCAGAAACACATACTCACATACTCACAAACTCACATACTCCCTTTCTCATATACACACCAATGCTGTCATACCCTATTTCTTACATGCACAGGCTCTCTTCCCCTCATAGACATATACAAACATACATTCAAGCTCTCATGCACACTCACACCATACATACAGGATCTCTCACAAACTCACATATACATACAAACTCTCTCGCACACACATATGTATACAGGCTCTCAGATGCACTCACACATGCATAGAGGCTCCCAGTTACCATTTCTTTTATGTGTTTTCATACATGCATACAGGCTTTCCATATAATTGTTAGGGATGTGAATCGTGTCCTCGATCGTCTTAACGATCGATTTCGGCTGGGAGGGGGAGGGAATCGTATTGTTGCCGTTTGGGGGGGTAAAATATCGTGAAAAATCGTTAAAAATCGTGAAAAATCGAAAAATCGAAAAACCGGCACATTAAAACCCCCTAAAACCCACCCCCGACCCTTTAAATTAAATCCCCCACCCTCCCGAACCCCCCCCCAAATAACTTAAATAACCTGCGGGTCCAGCGGCGGTCCGGAACGGCAGCGGTCCGGAACGGGCTCCTGCTCTGAATCTTGTCGTCTTCAGCCGGCGCCATTTTCCAAAATGGCGCCGAAAAATGGCGGCGGCCATAGACGAAAAAGATTGGACGGCAGGAGGTCCTTCCGGACCCCCGCTGGACTTTTGGCAAGTCTCGTGGGGGTCAGGAGGCCCCCCACAAGCTGGCCAAAAGTTCCTGGAGGTCCAGCGGGGGTCAGGGAGCGATTTCCCGCCGCGAATCGTTTTCGTACGGAAAATGGCGCCGGCAGGAGATCGACTGCAGGAGGTTGTTCAGCGAGGCGCCGGAACCCTCGCTGAACGACCTCCTGCAGTCGATCTCCTGCCGGCGCCATTTTCCGTACGAAAACGATTCGCGGCGGGAAATCGCTCCCTGACCCCCGCTGGACCTCCAGGAACTTTTGGCCAGCTTGTGGGGGGCCTCCTGACCCCCACGAGACTTGCCAAAAGTCCAGCGGGGGTCCGGAAGGACCTCCTGCCGTCCAATCTTTTTCGTCTATGGCCGCCGCCATTTTTCGGCGCCATTTTGGAAAATGGCGCCGGCTGAAGACGACAAGATTCAGAGCAGGAGCCCGTTCCGGACCGCTGCCGTTCCGGACAGCCGCTGGACCCGCAGGTTATTTAAGTGATTTGGGGGGGGGTTCGGGAGGGTGGGGGATTTAATTTAAAGGGTCGGGGGTGGGTTTTAGGGGGTTTTAGTGTGCCGGCTCACGATTCTAACGATTTATAACGATAAATCGTTAGAATCTGTATTGTATTGTGTTCCATAACGGTTTAAGACGATATTAAAATTATCGGACGATAATTTTAATCGTCCTAAAACGATTCACATCCCTAATAATTGTTCTCTCACATGCACTCACACATGCATACAGGCTTTCATACGCATGCCTTCTCTCTCTCATGCACTCACAAATGCATACAGACTCTCTCACACACCTTTTCTCTCACACCCACTCCCGCATGCATACAGGCTCTCTCACAGACACCTTTTCTTTCATTCTTACTCTTGCATGCATACAGATTCTCACACATACTCTGCTCTCACATACACTCATACATACTTACAGGCTCTTACACTCACACATGCATACAGGCTCAAACACATACACACATGATCTCTCTCTCTCTCACTCACACACATGTACTTAGGGCTCCTCCTCTCTTCCTTGGGCCATGGCAGGATGGGCTCTACCATTGCCATTCATCTCTTCAGGCCCTGCAGGGCCAACTCTTCTGGCAATAACAGGATGTGTTCTGCCATGGCCATACCTTTCTTCAGACTCCACAGGGCCCACTCTTTTGGTCATGGCGGATGGTCTCCGCCATGGCTATGCCTCTCTTCAGAACTCAATGGGCCTAGTCTTCCAGTTGCAGTGGGATGGGCTCTGTCATGGCCATTCTTATTTTCAGGCTTCAGCAGGCCTATTCTTCAGGCTATGATGGGATGGGCTCCACTGCAGTCATACTTCTCTTCATAACCCAACGAGTCTACACTTCCGGATGTGGCGAGATGGGCTCTGCTTTTCAGGTTTCAATGAGACTTTCTGTTAGCCTTGGCAGGATGGGCCCCACCGGGCATCTCATCCAGCTGAGGGCACTTAGGCATCATGCCTGCATCAAGGTGAGACAGCCACTGTAGAAAAACTTTGAGCAGATACGTTTTGTTGTTCTCCAGATTTTTCCACCTTAGGCAGCCTCCTTATCTTGCCTCATGATAGAACTGTACCTAGTTCATAGGTTAAAAATTTTTTTTTTTTCTTTTATTTATGAATTTTTCAATTTACACTTAGGTTAATCATTTACATTCAATACTTGGTTGAATTGAGAAAAAAAAACATTATCACATATCTGCAATTTCTGACAGAAAAGAAAAAGAAAAAGTTATAATAATTTCAGAAACAATACAACTATACATAATTGCAACAATATGTGATTGTAATTTAAATCTTAAATTAAATAGCAACCATATCTCCAGGAATATTAAATATTACATCTGAGACAGCTAAACAATTACAAAGGAGAAAGAAAAAAAAAAGAAACACTTAATTCAAGAAACAGCTCATTTTACAACTGGCCTTTTTATATCGCCTGCACTACTTAGGGTTCAACTGGGGATGAAGCAAGTGGTTCTCGCAATTCTAAAAAATGACGTAACTGATCTGACTGGCTGAAGCTAAATGACTCTGTACCCCGTCTAAGTATACAGCGGCAGGGGTACCTTAGCAAGAAGGAGAAGCCTAAAGCCGTAACTCTTTGTCTCAGGTCTAGAAATTCACGCCTCTTTGTTCTTGTAATTGGAGCAAGATCTGGAAAGATCTTTATATTCTGACCACAATATGTAATGGGAAACTTTTGAAAATAAGCTTTCATAAGGGTACTGATATCAATTGATGTGATAAATGAAACAATCAAAGTTTCTCTGGCTAGTACCTGTGTTTCAGAATTTTCTAGGAAACTCGTTAAATTAGCAGGAATGGACAAAGCTTGAGCAGAGGTTCTTTTTACAAAAAAGCATGAATTTATAGCCAACATGTTATTATTTATATCAGAAAAACCAAGGACTTCTGCCAAAAACTTTTTAAAGGAAACAAAAGGTATTTCCCCTGCTATTCTGGGAAAATTTATTACCCTTATGTTCAAATGCCTTATATTATTCTCCATTACTTCCAATCTTCTAGAACATCCTAATTGATCTTTCACCATAGCTATATTCAAGTCTTGTAAGGACTTTATTTTCTTCTCAGCTTCCCCTATTCTATTTGCCACTTCATTTGTTTGTCTTTGTACCCCTATAAACTTTTGCTGGAGATCTAATGCTACTGAGTCTATTTTCCCCTCCAGTCGGTTAACAGTAACACTTAGTCCATTTACCAAATCCCAGATTGCCCCCAACGTTACCGTCTCTGGTCTTAAGTTTGCCGTCACGGTACCTGGTTCTTCAGGGTTGGAGTGGTCTTGTTTCTCTGATTGAGGGAGCAATCCCTCAACTTCCACTGAGTCCAGTATGGAGTTTGCTCCTCCAGTAGACAACACTCGCTTAACCTCTTCGGTAGCTGATGTTGCTGCATCTCCATTAGCTCCCCGTTGGGCTGGAGGCGGTCGGGTGTCAGGACTGAGAGATGCCTCGTCGAGGGGGGTAACTCGTTCTCCTTCCGGGTTGCCCCCAACCGATTCATTGGTACTCTCTTTCTCCAGCTGGGTCATAAATCGATCGATTTCCAATTGAAGTAGGGAAGGCAAGGGCTCTGGTGGAAACACCCTTACCTTCCCTTTTCTTTTTGGAGGCATCTGTTATTCAAAACTCAGGATCGTCGATCTTTTTGAGCTGATTTTGTCTGCGTCTCAGCAATCAGAGTGGGTGCTGGGTTCCTCTCAGTCCGTCCTGGTCCGTCCTAGTCCGGACTAAGCCGGACAAAGCCGTGCGCACCCCTTGGGCGCGCACGGCTTTGGCGACGCACCGGCGGTGGCAAGCACCGGAGTCGCGGCTGTTTTGAGCGCGCGGCTCCTCCCTCTCACTTCCGGGCTCAGGAAGGGTGGGTGATGGTCCGGCCCTGAATCGGGGCCCAGCAGTCCGGTCTCCTCGGCGTCTTGCAGAGCCGCAGCGTTTTGAGCGCGCGGCTCCTCCCTCTCACTTCCGGGCTCAGGAAGGGTGGGTGATGGTCCGGCCCTGAATCGGGGCCCAGCAGTCCGGTCTCCTCGGCGTCTTGCAGAGCCGCAGCGTTTTGAGCGCGCGGCTCCTCCCTCTCACTTCCGGGCTCAGGAAGGGTGGGTGATGGTCCGGCCCTGAATCGGGGCCCAGCAGTCCGGTCTCCTCGGCGTCTTGCAGAGCCGCAGCGTTTTGAGCGCGCGGCTCCTCCCTCTCACTTCCGGGCTCAGGAAGGGTGGGTGAAGGTCCGGCCCTGAATCGGGGCCCAGCAGTCCGGTATCCTCGGCGTCTTGCAGAGCCGCAGCGTTTTGAGCGCGCGGCTCCTCCCTCTCACTTCCGGGCTCAGGAAGGGTGGGTGATGGTCCGGCCCTGAATCGGGGCCCAGCAGTCCGGTCTCCTCCTAGGTTAAATTTTTTTAGGGCAAATTTTTGCCTGGATAAATACAGTTTTTTAAGAGTTCCTGGGATGCAATTTTAGTTTGTCAGGGTAATCCTGGAATTCTGCGCTGGCCTTACAAAGTTATCTGGATAACTGTCCAGGTAAATAGTTTCCCTAAAGTTAAACTAGATGTTACAACTAAGGCTGCTGTGTAGCCTCCTCACCACCAGAGGCCCCCCATGAGCACGTTCCACCGGCTGGTCCAGTCTTCTCTGACTATCGGCTAATGTCCAGAATTTCCTATTTAACCCTGCCTAGCCCATGCCTCAGGGCTTCGGCATTGAGTTCCTTTGGGCTCCCTGCTTTAGCCTTCTGTTTCTTGCCTTGTGCGTCTTCAGGCTTCCCTGCCTTGCTCTGTGGCCTTTGGGCCTCTGCTGATCCTGCTCTATAGGCATTCAGCCTTGCCTGCCTTCTTGTTCCCTCTGTCCCTGAATCTCTTTCTGTTGCTGCCCTATTACTCTCCTGCTTCCCCCTGATTCCTTTCCTCGCTGACTTCAGGCATTTTGCGGTTTTATGTTCAGTGTAGTTCCTATCCTTGTTTGTCTAGTCCTGTCATTGTCTGTCTTGCTTGCCCTGGTTCCCCTCATCCAGCTCATGCTTACCTGCATGCTATCTTGATTCCACTCATACCTGCACTCAGTTCAGGTATCACAGACCACACTTACCTGCATTCACATCCACGTGTACCCACATACTGTTCCACTGTTTCCTGAAGTTCACCCTTACCCCCCCCACTCTCAGCTCCAGAGACCCTTCTCAGCCAGCACCCAGCACCAGAGACCCTTCTCAGCCAACACCCAACAACAGAGACCCTTCTCAGCCAGCACCCAGTTCCAGAGACCCTTCTCAGCCAGCACCCAGCACCAGAGACCCTTCTCAGCTGACACCCAGCTCCAGGAATTCTTTCATCCTGCACCCGGCTCCAGATTCTCTACCCAGGCTTACCAGATCATCTGCTATTACTCCCATCCTCCTGTCCTTTGATTCTCCTGTATTCACCATACCAGGCTGCAGCCCAAAACCGTAACAGCATGCCAAAACCATCCACCTTCAGATATAGGGACAAGAGTCTTCATCAGTTTGGTGAGTCAGCTTATTTTTCTGCTCTACACAACATTCCTGATACTCAGCGGTATCTTACCTGTACTCATTCCAAAACTGTCTAGTCTGTCAGCTCTCAGACCAGAAATCCTGAGCATGCAGTAGCTGTCAGAAGAAAAATATTTCAGTATACCAAGAATGCTTGAACTGTATCACTCCTAAGCCAGGATGGTGGAATTGTCCCTGTATCCCTAGCTTACTACACCCAGACAAAGCTTGCCCCCATTGCACAGCTACCAGACCAGCTGTTCCACAAGAAACAGCCTGTTTAATTAGCCTGTGTTCTGTTCCCAGCCAGGCAAACTGTGTAGTTACAACTGGCACAACATTAAAAAAAAAATTAGCACATCTCCTCATGGCACCTTGAAAAATCCTCTCAGAAAAAAATTAAATCTCTACTAGAAAGACCTGGCACTCACCTGGTTAGTAATGTTCCTGTGACCTCCGTGCTCAGTTCTCAGAAACAAGGTTCTTGTGAAAGAGTATATGACAGAGAGCCTCAGACTGCCTTAACGGACCGGCTCCAGCTATCTGGCCCGGTCCACCTTAAGACAGACAGGAAAGGGATCCTCGGGTGGGGGCATTTCCCTGAGTTAAGGGATACAAAGGTGAGGTCCTGAGAGAGTTAGAGAGGCCCCAGGCAGAGGAAGGAAGCTGTAATGGAGTGCTGTGCTCTTGTTGAAAACTATTTTTGCATTGGCAGTCTGCTGAGGTAAGCAGCCATTTTGATTTTGTCTTGATGAACTTTTTGTAATTAAACTGTTGAAAAGCAGAACAGACTCCAGCCTGGTCTGTTCTCCGACCTTCTCCTGTCTTAGACTACTCCAAGGATATCAAGGTTCTCTAGAGCAGAGAACACTAATTAAGCCAAGCAGAGCTCTGCCTTTCACAGCTGCAGGTTAATCACAGCTGACGAGCTGCTTCCCAAGGTGTTCCAGACCTGCCTGTGGTTTTACTAATCTGTAACCCCACTCATTAGAACCAGGGACCTGTGATCAGAGGATCGGCAGCTTGTCTCTATCCACCAACAGCTCCGTAGTCAGGTCTATACCCTCTTCTCAGTCCAACATAGCCAGTCTTACACCTTGTGGCCAGACAGCAGTAGGCTCCTATATCCAGCTAGCTGAGCTTGCACGGGATGCCTGCAAACTGGCACCAAGACCAGCAGAAGGCACCTGCATTCAGCAAATTCTTCCAGCAGATAGCATTCACTCCCAGCCAGTCCAGCCTACAGGGGGTATTTATTCCCAGCCAGATAGGCTTGAAAGGGACTTCTTCTCTAGTTGTGTCATCCCACCCCAGGAGGGGTCTGAGCCTGCCGCACCACCCCAGGAGGGGTCTGAGCTTGCAGCACCACACCAAGAGGCCTGCTGCGCCACCCCAGCAGGGGTTTGAATTTGCCGCACCTCCCCAGGAGGGATCTGAGACTGCCTCGTCACCCCAGGTGGGGTTTGAATTTGCCGCACCACCCCAGGAGGGGTCTGAGCCTGCCTCGCCACCCCAGGAGAGTTTTGACTTTGCATGGCCACCCCAGGAGTGGTCTGCGCTGGCCTCTCAGCAGCCTCAGCAGTTCCAGGAGGGGCTTGACCCAGCCTCTCAGGGGCCCCAGCAGTTCAACACATGCTTAAATCAGTTCCACCACGCCAGAGTAAGTCTAGACAACTTTATCCTGCAAGAGGCACCCGTCTCTAACTTGCCTATTTAATGAAAGAAATCCATCCACGCCAGCCCATAGTATCCTCCTTCAATCAGTACCTCCTGCAGAACTGGGATCCAGGAGGAGGAGGAGGCCTTAAAAGGGGAGGGGGTACTCTTATGACTATGGCTGCTGTGCAGCCTCCTCACCACCAGAAGCCCCCCATGAGCAAGCTCCCCTGGCTGGCCCAGTCTTCCCTGACTACCTGCTCCATGTCCAGAACTCCCTATTTAACCCTGCCTAGCCCATGCCTCGGTGTTTCGACATCGAGTTACTTTGGGCTCCCTGATTTAACCTTCTGTTTCTCACCTTGTGCGCCTTCGGGTTTCCCTGCCTTGCTCTGTGGGCCTCTGCTGATATTGCTCTATAGGCCTTGCCTGCCTTCCTGTCCCCTCTACCCCTGAATCCCTTTCTGTTGCTGCCCTATTACTCTCCTTCTTCTCCCGATTGCTTGCCTCGCTGCCTTAGGGCATTTTGTGGTTTCATGTTCAGTGTAGTCCCTGTCCTGGTTTGTCTAGTCCTGTCACTGTCTGTCTTACTTGCCCTGGTTCCCCTCATCCAGCTCACGCTTACCTGCATCCAGTCTCACGCTTACCTGCACGCTATCCTGATTCCACCCATACCTGCACTCAGTTCCGGTATAACAGACCACGCTTACCTGCATTTACATCCACGTGTACCCACATGCTGTTCCAGAGTTTCCTGAAATTCACCCTTACCCCCATGCTCTCAGCTCCAGAGCCCCTTATCAGCCAGCACCCAGCTCCAGAGACCCTTCTCAGCCGAGACCCAGCTCCAGGAATTCTATCATCCTGCACCCGGCTCCAGAGACTCTACCCAGCCTCACCAGATCATCTGCTATTACTCCCATCCTCCTGTCCTGTGTCATTCCTGCAGATGATGTTCACCACACCAGGCTACAGCCCAAAACTGTAACACTAGACAACTTTGGGCAACTTTAGACCAGAGGCTGAATATTTGGATAAAATTAACCAGATAAAATTGTCAGTTAATTTTATCTGGTGACTGCTGGGTAAATAGGGACTTCTGTGTGCCTATTTCAAAGAAAAATTGTATTCCTTACTCACAAAACTCTAGTGATATGCATTCGTTTTTACAGAATTAGGCAATTTTGTTGAAATTGCCTAATTCGGTATGGTTCGGGGAACTGAAAAACGAAAGAAATGTTTCCAAAATTTCGGTAAAATTTGGTTTGCGAGTTAGTGCGCACTAACTCCCATTAGTGCGTGCTAACTTTGCCCGTTAGTGCGCACTATCGGGAGTTAGCGTGCACTAACATGAAAATCCGGGCCCCCTGAAAAAATAAATCCCGAACCACGGAAAATACAAAATTACCCGTGGGGGGCCCCGAAAGAAAGCCCGAGATGTTAGAGCTTAACAAAGCACTTTTGTGCAAAATACACAGCATATGCTTTCACAGTGATTCTCTTTACTACTGAGCAAATCTTTCTTTTTTTATAGAACTGTAGGCAACATAATTGTCCCTATCCAGTAGCTGAAATACTCATATGCAGCAAAGTAAATTATGCATGGCCTTCCAAACTTTAATTTATAAGAAAATAAATTCTTAAACATCTTTCAAACATTTTCTAAAAGAATAACTTGTACATTAGTGTAGCTTGGAGACAATAGTAATTTATCTGTTGCATTATGCATTTTTTGACTGAGGAATTGCTTTGGTATTTAAGAATAATAGGAGCTTTAATTGCCTATGCAGTCATCTTAAATGGACTATATTCTACAGCTGTACAATACAGAGTATAAAAACAACATCAGTTATATGGAACCTATTGTCCAAATCAAATATAAAATGAAAAAAGAAAGTCATCTGTAAACTAAACATGTTGATGTAATAACCTTAAAAATGTATAATTTTGTTCTTCCTCCCAGGCCTTAAAAGGGACAGAGAAAAGCTAGGACAAAAAGCACACAAAACATTTCCAAGCCTGCTTAACAATAAGAGATCATCATTGTGTCAGTTGTTTGATCCATTTCACTCATAGATCCCAGGGGTTCACAGAAGAAGTAATCAAAACAAGACATCTTGTCCTTTCTTTCTTGAAACAAAAGATTATAAATATTCGTTAAGCTGCTCAGCAAATATTTTGATGGTCGAAAATTATCATAAATCTAGCCAGCTATATTACAGCAGTATTTCCCAATCTTCTCCTGGAGGCACAGCTAGCCAGTTGGGTTTTCAGGGTATCCACAATGAATATGCATGAAATAGATTTGTATGCATTTGAGGATAAGCGTAAGCAAATCAGTGGACAATACATTGAAATCATCAGCTCACTGTGCCACAGAGGTCAAAAAGCAAAAAGAATGTTAAGAATTATTAGGAAAATAATTTTGAATAAAATGAAAAATGACATACTAGTGATGTTCAGAGGGACGCCATATGTTGCATTCAGGATTCGGATTTGTCAGGGGACAGATACGTTGCATTCGGCCGTATGGTGCCCCGATACGTTAATATGACGATTCCTATTCGTTTCCCCGCTAAAGTTAAATTAACTACAACCCCCCACCCTCTTGACCCCCCCAAGACTTACCAAAACTCCCTGGTGGTCCAGCGGGGGTCCGGGAGCCATCCCCTGCACTCACACCCTCAGCTGCCATTTCAAAATGGCGCTAATAGCCTTTGACCTACTATGTCACAGGGGCTACCGGTGCCATTGGTCAGCTCCTGTTACATGGCCATCGACGCCATCTTGTGCTCCTACCATGTGACAGGGGCTGACCAATGGCACCGGTAGCCCCTGTGACATAGTAAGGGAAAAGGCTATCGGTGCCATTTTGATTACTGGCAGCCGGTGGCTTGAGTGCAGGAGATTGCTCCCGGACCCCCACTGGACCACCAGGGAGTTTTGACAAGTCTTGGGGGCCCTCCTGACCCCCACAAGACTTGCCAAAAGTCCAGCAAGAGTCTGGCAGTGACCACCTGTACTCCAGCCATCGAATGCCAGTATTCAAAATGGCAGCCGATCGCCTTTGCCCTTACTATGTCACAGGGGCTACCGGTGCCATTGGTCAGCCCCTGTCACATGGTAGGAGCACAAGATGGCACCGATGGCCATGTGACAGGGGCTGACCAATGGCACCGGTAGTCCCTGTGACATAGTAGGTCAAAGGCTATCAGCGCCATTTTGAAACGACAGCCGAGGGTGTGAGTGCAGGGGATGGCTCCCGGACCCCCCCACTAGACCACCAGGGAATTTTGGTAAGTCTTGGGGGGGTCAGGAGGGTGGGGAGGTTTGTTTAAATTGGGTTCTTTAGACGGCAGAATAATTCGGCGGACTCGGTATATTCGTGGGGAATCGCGATACGTTTCGCTTCCCCATGAATACAACGAATAGGGCCCTATACATTGCGGATTCCCAATTTGTAGGGAACGAATGCACACCCCTTGACATACTGGAGTGGAGGAGTAGCCTAGTGGTTAGAGCAGCAGGCTTTGAAGCAGCATTCAAGTCCCACTGTTGCTCCTTGTGACCTTGGGCAAGTCATTTTACCCTTCATTACCTCAGGTACAAACTTAGTGTTGCACCCGTCAGTCACAGACGGCTGCACCCTCTCTGTCACACCTCTTTTTTTTCTCTTTCCTTTCCTCTGGACGAGATGTCTACCTCTGCCTCTCCTCACTGACCTCTTCGGTGACCTGGACCAGCATGGGCAATTGCGTTTGCCATTCTTACACTGAGGTCACCTAGGTCACGTGCGTGCGCATCACCCTCTCTTTTGAATACGTCATGGTGAGAACCTCGGGGGCGTCCCCACCGCATGACGTCACTATCTCTGGGTACTTAACCTCCGATCTACAATCCAGCTATGAGTTAGCAAGGATTCCATTCCAGGTAATTTTGACTTCCTTCAGAGGCGTCCCACTCTGAGTTCTTGCTCCTACAAACCCTCCGGGGTACTGGTTACACCAGTGCATTTTAGGTACCCGCTTCTTGGGGGCCTTATTCGCTCCTACTTACCCTCCGGGGTTACACTGTTCCAGTAAGGATGCTCAAGGCACCCACTTCTTGGGGTCTTGCTTCGCTCCTGTCTACTCTCCAGGTTTCCCAGCTTCATCAGGACCCTAGGTACCCTCTCCCCAGGGGCCTTGCACTTGCCTGTCTTCTTCCTGGGTTAAACCTGCTTCTACAGAGGGCATCTTGGCTCCGGTGCTCCTGGCCTTGCATCATTTCTACTTCCGCGCTGCGGAGGTCACCTCTCCTACAGCTACCAGCCTTCATGAGTACTTTCACTCTTCAGTCTCTCTGCCTTGTCTCACCACAGAATAGATTCTCAGCGTACTCCGCTCCATGGACCACTACCGGATATACCATCACTGACTACGTCAACTGTGACTGGGTTCTCGGCCTACCCCGCTCCGTGGACCACTACCAGACCCTTCACTTCCCAGCTTCTGGTGAGACCTTCTCTGTACTTGATACAACACAGTGCCTGGACTGAACTTTATTCATCTGAGACCCTTCAAGGATGCCATGGAGGCGCTGAGTTCCAGAAGTGCCACCTTGGCTGACATCATCCCTAGAGTTAATTTTCTGGAGGAAAATTTGGAGGGCTTTAAACAGGAAGAGGGACTGACAGGAGAGGTGCTGCATTGTCTGGACATTTTGCAGAAGCAGGTGGAAGAGAGATTAAGGCCTTTAACAGAAGACCAGACATACATGCTCGCCACAGTCTGTGATCCCCACATGAAAGGGAAACTTGCACTACAGTCCAATTGTCTCACATTTGTGAAAGACCTGTCTGTTGGTAAAAGTCCATGAACAGGAGCGCCATAGGCAGAGACAGATTAGGCATGAAGCAGAGGAGGAAACAACGGGCACTTCAGAGATTTGTGCTAGCCCAAGCAGGAGCAGCACTCTGTCAGTGACAGCTAGTACTTCCTCCTCCACTTCAGTATGCCAAAGCCATGTTGCCCATAAAGAATCATCTGTTCTGCTGTGGACTAAAGAGAAAGCAACTGGCATGTGTGACTCTCAGCCCACCCAAGCAAAGGAGACACTGCACAAATGTGAGTGACATGGTATCTCTCAGAGCCTACAGAGGACATGCAGACAGATCTGCTGGCATATTGGGCATATTGGGTGTGGCCAGTCCACTGTCTGGCCACACCTAGCCAAAGTGGCTCCGCGATATCTGTCATGTCCACTAACCAGTGTGCCCAGTGAACGTGTATTTTCAATGCAGGGGATATCATGAGCCCTCACCGCTCAAGGCTGGCACCAGAGTTGATGGAAATGCTAGTGTTTTTTAAAATAAACATGCCTTTGCTTGGGTTTCAAAATTTTCCCTGTGAATGGCAAGATGAATAAAAGCAATTTAAAGCCTTGCAGCAGCTCCAACTGCCTCCTATGCTCCAGATAATATCAGCATATGTATGTGACCTGAAACGCTGTGCCAGTCTGTCCACTGTCCAGGCCGTACGTCCCTACAAGGGCCTGACCTGAAATGCTGTGCCTGTCTGAGTTTACTTCTAGTATTTCTAATTTTAGTTTCATGTATTTGTTCATCACTTCTTTCCAGAATATTATTTTTCCTGTTATGAAACATTTGGAATGTAAGAACATAAAAAGCTGACTTCAGATGTTTGAAGCTTGAATATTTCATATGCTCAATAGTTTTCATGACCTTCATAATACATGCCATTTTCCCTAGATTTTTATTAGGTGCCAACATTAATGTTTCTAGTACTATAGAAAACTGGTGGTAGTTCCCATAGTTTACAGAGGCACTGTGTAAACTCCAAAGTCATCATAGGTTGATATTGTAGATTTGGACTTGAATAGCGGTTTTCTTATTTCTGAGAGCTCTTCATGTTCCTTTGTCATCAGATGAAGTGCATAAGTACAGTTAATAGCTTCTGGGTATTCACTAGACTCCAAAGGAACCACCACACTCTAAGGGCCAACCCATTCTAGGGAGCCCTTTTCTGCGCAAAGGAAAGAAAACTCTCCCCAGGTATCGCCAGTCTATCTCTTAGCACCCTCTGACCCATGTTGAACCTCTGTTCACATGAAAACCTCCTCCACATCTACTTGCCATGCTTGAAAGCTCATGCTCCACTCTAGGGGCCAACCCATTCTAGGGAGCCCTTTCCTGCGCAAAGGAGAAGGAACTCTCCACGGGTGTTGCCAGCCTATCTCATAGCACCCTCTGACCCATTTTGAATCGCTGTTCACATGGAAACCTCCTCCACTTCGACTCGCCATGCTTGAAGGCTCATGCTCCACTCTAGGGCCAACCTTTTTCAGGGAGCCCTTTCCTGTGCAAAGGAAAGGGAACTCTCCCCGTGTCTAGCCAGCCTATCTCTTAGTACCCGTTGTTGCATCAGTCGGTCTCAGACGGCTTTGACCTCTGTGCTTCACCTTTCTCTCTGCTCTCCCCACTTGCCTTGGGAAGATGGCTAGTGCCGCATCTGTATGCCGCTCTCTCCGGCGTCCCCGGAAGAGCAATGTCAAGAAATCCGCCATTTTTCTCCTGAGTGCCTCCTAAGGTGCACGCCCGCACACCACCTACATCTTTATCCACGTCATGGCGGGAGCCTCAGGGGTGGGCCCCTCGAGTGATGTCACACCATTCGGGTATTTACCCTGCCCTTCGTTTGCTAACAAGCAGCTCGATACAGTAAAGTTGGGCCGCGGTTACCCCACTCCTAAACCGCTTTCTACTCACTTTCCGGCCGCGTTAGCCCTTCCTGCAATACACTATCCCCTTTAACCCATCCTTACTGCCTCTTTAAATCCCCGGGTAACCCCTTCCACACGCGGCATGTATATGAGATGTAAACGATCGAATTAGTTATTCCCTCCCATACAATAACGCGCGCCCCGACTATCGCTATTTTACCCTGCCGTTTTGCCGCGCGTTTAACCTGCTAACTTACCGCCTACCCTTACCCCTGCATTAGAGGCAGGGGTAATGGTAGACGGCAAACTTTCCCCCAAAAGGAAACCTCTAAAAACCTAAAATTACCTCCTCCCGAAGCGACTTTTTGTTGTTTTCTTACTTTTTGTCACTTACAGCTCCTTCCCTTCTCTGCCGTCCTCCAGAGGGGCAGCCGGCGGCGAAAGCGGCTTGCAGCATTCCCTCGCGACCATGTGCAGCGTCTTTTGGGAGGAACCGGAGTCCTAGCGCCTCCAGTGCCCTGGAGGAAAAATCCTCCCCACCCCGGAGAACCCAGCTGGGGTTGAGAGGCGCAAGTACTGAGTGAATCCCCTTCCCCAGGGCAGTGCCCCTGACAGGGGCTGCAAGGTAGTGAAGCGTACTTTCATTGGCACGTAGATGGGCGTGACGCACGCCGTGACGTCACGCGCGCCCGTCTATGTGCTTTCATTGGCTGGAGTGCCCAAATTGACGGGCGCTCAGGCCAATGAAAGCACGCCCGTCTATATGCCAATACTCAAAATGGCGCCGATCGCCTTTGCCCTCACTATGTCACACATAGCCGATCGCCTTTGCCCTCACTATGTCACACATAGTGAGGGCAAAGGCGATCGGCGCCATTTTGAGTATTGGCATCGGATGGTCGGCGTGCTGGAGGTCGCTCCCGGACCCCCGCTGGACTTTTGGCAAGTCTTGTGGGGGTCAGGAGGCCTCCCCAAGCTGGCCAAAAGTCCCTGTGGGTCCAACGGGGGTCCCGGAGCGACCTCCTGCACGCCGGCCGTCTGATGCCAGGACTCAAAATGGCGCCGATAGCCTTTGCCCATACTATGTCACAGGGGCTACCGGTGCCATTGGTCAGCCCCTGTCACATGGTAGGAGCACAAGATGGCGCTGGTGACCATGTGACAGGGGCTGACCAATGGCACCGGTAGCCCCTGTGACACAGGCTATCGGCGCCATGATGAAACCGGCAAACAAGGGTGTGAGAATGCAGAGATGGCTTCTGGACTCCCCGCTGGACCACCAAGAAGTTTTGGTAAGTCTTGGGGTGGTCAGGAGGGTGGAGGGTTGTAGTTAATTTTAATTTTAGGTGGGACACGAATTTAACTCACCATATTAACGCATTGGGGCGCCATACAGCCGAATGTAACGCATTTGCGCCCCGACGAATCCGAATCACGAATGCAACGAAAACGTTTTGGCTGCACATCCCTAATAATTATATTATTTCTTTATATATGCATATTTTATGTTGGAACTGTTTGTAACCTTCTCAGTCAGTAAGAGGTACAGACTGTCTCTTTTGGCCATATATTGTGCTGCCAAAGGGGCCGATGCAATAATTTTCATGGAAAGTGGGCACTGACTTTTCTGGGGCCTGCTTTCTTAATGCACGCATGGTGACCGCAACCTCCTAATTTGCCATTTAATAGGCAAATTAGGAGGTTGCGAACTTAGCGCCTCCTTGCTAATGTGACCCCGCGGCAGCTGCCGGTTATGAAGACCGATGCCAGTAAACCTTGCGTCAGTTTTCATAGCCGGCCATCTGCCAGTAATAAAAACGGATGCTGAATTTATTGGCGGCCATATTCATTACTGGCAAAAGGCCAGTTTACCGGCGTCGGTCTTCATAACTTGGCAGTCTGCTGAAGTATTTTTTGTTTTGTTTTGTTTTGTTTTTTTACTGAAGAAGTACAGAAAAGCAGTTTTTTCTGCTTTTCTGTACTTCTTTTACATGTGCTCAGCTATTAACGCACATTTAATTTCTTTGAATGCAGAGTGAATGAGTAATAGCCTCATTTACTGCATTTGCATGTGATGAGCGCTATCTCATTCACTCCGCATTGAACGAGGGTTAAATAGGCACTAATCCCCCTATTGCATTAGGGGGTGGATTTGCGCCTATTTAACCCGCATCCAACAGCGGGTTAAACAGTGAGCTTGTGTGAGCGCACTGTATTGCATCGGCCCCAAAGTTTGTAACAATAGGTGAGAGACCTCCTCAGGACCAGCGGGCTGCAGTAGCAGTCATGACTCAGAGAAAAAGACCAGGGACTTAGTCATGTGGCCCTCTCACATGTCACTTGGAACCTCTGCCATTTCAATCAGCTAGACAGGGTGAAATGTGTTTCCCTGCAGACTTTGTCCTTTCATCTCTAGTACTGAGGAAGTTTCTTTTATTTGACTGAGAACTAATAAGGAAGGTTGGAAGTGTTGGCCTTTGAAGTCTTTTTTCTTTACCACATTTACTGTTCCTTTGTTTCACTCAGACCTGAGAGTAGTAGTTGCTTTCTGTCAAAGTAATACAAAAATTGTCCCACAGATAGGTATATCCCTCCCTCCCTCCTTCTCTGTCTGCCTGCTTGCTTTTAGATCCTTTTCCTATAGGAAGAAAGAGGAGGAGGGGTTCCCCACCCAGCTAAAACCTTTTTTAGATAACAGGGATACTTTTTTTTTGTTTGTTTTTTTACTACTTCTATTACTATTAGTTACCATTTCTAAAGCAGCATGTGCACATACACATAAGAGACAGTCCCTCCACTTTGGAACTTATTTTGTAGTCAAGAAAAATATATATGTCAAATGAGTCTATGGGAGGTGCATTGATTGTAGAGAAATGACTATAATACAAAAGCAGCTTCAAAAAGGTGAGCTTTTAAACTGGATTTGAATACAGCCAGAGATGGAACATGACACACTGACTCAGGAAGTTAATTCCAGCTGTATAGCAGTGACAGCTCAGCAAGATGGAAATCAGGAGTTGGATGTTGGTGGTGGAGAAGGGCACAGAGAAGAGTGATTTGACTGAATAATGGAGTTCATGAGAAAGGGTGTAGGAGGAAAGAAGAGAAAATAGTTATCTGTCAATGAGGAGATACAGAGTGAATGCATTTATAGGTGAGTAAGAGAAGCTTGAACAGTAGGGATGTGAATCGTTTTTTGACGATTTAAAACAATCGTCAGATATATTTTAAATCATCAAAGATTGTTAAGAGTCGCGATACAATAGAAATTCCCCTGATTTATCGTCAAAAATCGTTAATCGGGGGAGGGGGGAGGGCGGGGAAAACCGGCACACCAAAAAAGCTAAACCCACCCCGACCCTATAAAATGAATCCCTTACCTTCCCCCACCCTCACGAACCCCCCCCCCCAAAAGCTTTTTACAAGTACCTGGTGGTCCAGTGGGGGCGCGGGGACTGATCTCCCGCTCTCGGTCCATCGGCGCCATTTTGGCTGCCACTCAAAAATGGCGCCGATGGCCCGATAAAAAAAAACAAACCCACCTGACCCTTTAAAAACAACCCCTTAGCTTCCCCCACCCTCCCGGTCCCCCCAAAACATTTTTAAATTACCTGGTGGTCTAGAGGTGGTCCCGGGAGCGATCTCCCGTTCTCAGGACGTCAGCTGCCACTCATAAAGATGGCACCGATGGCCCTTTACCCTTACCATATGACAGGGTATCCATGCCATTGGCCGGCCCCTGTCACATGGTAGGAGCACTGGCTGACAGGCGCCATCTTTAAAGATGGCCGCCACCATCGTAAAGATGGCCGCCGCCATATTTAAAGATGGCCGCCACCATCTTTAAAGATGGCGACGACCATCCAGTGCTCCTACCATGTGACAGGGGCCGGCCAATGGCATGGATACCCTGTCATATGGTAAGGGTAAAGGGCCATCGGTGCCATCTTTATGAGTGGCAGCTGATGGCCCAAGAATGGGAGATCGCTCCCGGGACCACCACTAGACCACCAGGTAATTTTAAAATGTTTTGGGGGGCTCAGGAGGGTGGGGGAAGCTAAGGGGTCATTTTTAAAGGGTCGGGTGGGTTGTTTTTTTTATCGGGCCATCGGCGCCATTTTTGAGTGGCAGCCAAAATAGCGCCGATGGTCCGAGAGTGGGAGACCGGTCCCCGCGCCCCCATTGGACCACCAGGTAATCATAAAAAGTTTTGGGGGGGTTCAGGAGGGTGGGGGAAGGTAAGGGGTTAATTTTAAAGGGTCAGGCCTCACTAAAAAAAAAAACCAATTCCGATTCACATCACCCACATCACCCACGATCAGATTTTTTCCCCCCTCTAGCCGAAACCGATCGTTAAGACGATCGGGCACACAATTCACATCTCTATTGAACAGTATGCAAAAGTGGACAGGATGCTAATGTAGCAACTTATTTAAAAAGATTTGTTACCCAATCTCTTCAGCATTCAATGTGGGGTACAAAAAAATCAAACATAAAATCATTCTATCATCCACAAAAAAAACCTCACACACAAATAAAAACAGGAAAATACATGTTAAAAATAAAATACTAAAGTAAACTTGGTGATTGTAAAAGGCCATATTGTGGGATCAGGAAGGAAGAATAAGCAACCAAGAAAGAGACTCTGGGAAAGTAAAGAAATTATGAGATCAATATTCAGAAATCTCCAACTAAGGCCTAGATTCATCATTTTGAGATATATATATATATATAGCAGAACTAGCATCTGTGATAAGAAAAAGAGGTATAGTTAGGATAATTTTCTGGGTATTGTATTGCATAGCTATTTTAATGTAATGTGAAAGAGAGAGAGAGAGAGACAAAGTACACCTCTATAGCAGCTCACAACATAGTTAACTATTTATACCACTGTAGGAGGGGGCACTAGTAACTCAGGGTGAGGTTTGTGGAGTGGGGTGGGTTCTGGGGGCAATTTTACATGCACAGTCATACGTACGAACAGCACAGTTACCATTAGTGAAGATTTAATGTGATTTGGAGGGATGAAAGGTGAAAGAAGAGTAGATTTGTACCATGCTCTCTCTACCTTAACTGATTGCAGCATGGTAGATAGTGCATCAAGCTAGGTAGAGAGAACAAAGTACAAATCTACTCTTCCTTAACCTTTCATCCCTCCAAATCACATTAAATTTTCACTGATGGTAACTTTGCTGTTCGCATGTATGACTATGCATGTTAAACTGCCCCCTAAAACCCAACTCACCCCCACAAATCTCACCCTGAGTTACTAGTGTCCTCTCTTACCTTGGCAAAAATAGTTCAAAAACCAGTGGGCTTCCACGGAGTCTCTCTCTCTCACTTTTCCTCTCTCTCTCCCTCTCTCCCCTCTCCTCTCTCAAAACAGTTTCTGCTGTAACATGCAGGCATAATGCCAAGGAAAAGGTGTAATTAAATCCCATGATAGTGTGTTATTTACGTTTACTCTTCCCACTTGAATACAATTTTCAAATTTGCATATACATTTCGCAATGCAGTGTTTATCGCATGTATTTATTGCATGACCCCCTTAGTAAGTTAGCTAGATAAGACTTATATGGGATATTCAGCCTGAATAATTTGCTAGTTAGTCCAATAAGTGTTATCTGGATAATTTTAGACCTGCTATTCAGAAAGTCTAACTTATCCAGTTAACTTATCCAGATAAGTCTGAATATCAGCTATCTGGCTAAGGTAACTGGATAAATAACTCTTCCCGACCCATTTTCTTCCTACCGCTTACCCGGATAAGTAATTATCTGAATAAGTGGGAGCCACTAAACAGGGCCAGATATTTAGCTGCTTCCACTTAGCTGGATAAGTCCTTACTTATCCAGCTAAGTGGCATTCAATATTGACCTCCCAATTGTTAATTGAAATACATTATTAAAGAAAAAGGTCTTAAAGCCCTTTTTAAAAACCTGTAAATTCACTATGAGGCATATGTCTTCAGGGCGGGAGTTCCATAATGCACGACCAGTGGCTGTAAAGACTCGATCACATGTTTCAGACAAGTGCGCCAAATTCAGTAAGGGGACTTCTAGAAGTTTTGGTGAGGGGACTTCTTGAAATAAAAGTTAACATTCTTACTTTGACAGCCAGTATAGAGGTTCCCAGCACAGGGAATGTTCTCTTATTATTTT
This sequence comes from Rhinatrema bivittatum, assembly GCF_901001135.1. Classification (NCBI taxonomy): domain Eukaryota; kingdom Metazoa; phylum Chordata; class Amphibia; order Gymnophiona; family Rhinatrematidae; genus Rhinatrema; species Rhinatrema bivittatum. The sequence goes on along the minus strand of NC_042615.1, from coordinate 314,966,359 downwards.
GATAGTCAGAGGAAGGTAGTGAGCTTCACATTGGAGCTTTAGGGAGGGAGAGAAAAAGGGAGATAGATTGGGAGTGTATGGGGGTTGTGGACAATTTTTAAAATCAATTTGTCTATCAAGATGGAGACAAGGGGATCAGAGCAAGTGACCATTTTGTTTAATCAAATATGCTTGTGGGAGGAAGGGAGAGAGATTATGAGATGGGTATCAGAACTTGAGTCTTAACACTTCAACATTCTGGAAGGAGGAAGAGTAAACAGGAGAAGGGATGCAGCCAAATGCCAGTTTTTAAAGAAATGTTGTAGGAAGGGAAAGGGATTGGAGCTCACACTGAGTGGACATTCATTAAATAGCTGGGTGATGGGAGGGAGTATGATCGCTGGTGTAGTTATTCACGCCGAATAACTACACCATAAAAGGTGTAGTTATTCGGTGCGAAACTGGAGTTGATAAGGAATCTTACCTTTCACCGCCAGCGATGTGTCCGCAGTGTCGGTCCTGGTGCCGCCCTGAGTCCTCCTCTTCAGGGGCCGACTCTGCCCTGACTCCGCCCCGAGCTAGCTATCGCATGTGAAAAGTCCCTTTTTGCGTGCGTTAGAGAATTACCCCCTTAGTTATCTGCCCGTTTCTTACCGCAAATGGTACACTGCTATAGATCTAATCCAAAGTTGAGAGCTTAGGTGTGATTCTTCATTTAGTTCATCTATGAAAGATCAGGTTGATGCTGTTGTACAGGGATCATTTCTTCAGTTGCATTTCATTTACAAACTCTGTTCTTATTTGTTTACATCAGAATTGGTTACAGTTGTTTATGCATAGGGAGGGATAGTAACTTTCAAACGGGCACATGGGTGCACATAAAAGCGTGTGCATCGACACACTCAAAGATGTGATAATTTTATAACATGCATGCACGTTATAAAATAGCCTAGGCATGCATATCTGTTCTCCTAATTTTAAGCTTGTGTGCGCCCAGCAGCACAAATCCACTTATGGACATGCAATTTCCTTTATTTTATAACAACACTGGACCCAACCGTGCATCCAGGCAGTTAGGTACCTGCACGCACATCTCTTGGCCTTATCCTGGAAAACCCCTACCCACCCACCCCCCCTTTTTTGGCCAATGTGATATATTCGTGCATTGGCATTTGTGCGCACATCTGCCCACCTTTCAAAATCAGGTGGACACGCACAAGTGCCAGATCAACGCCCATCTCCCTATTTCAGCGCACATCCAGCTTATAAAAAATTAACCTTTTATATTTTCTTAACTGGAGTTTTCCAATTCTCTTTATGTTGGATTACCTCAAAAACTCCTTACTGGGATTCAATTGAAACAAAATAATTCTGCTCATCTCGTGACTGGCTATATCTCAGGTTATCATATAACCCTGGTCTTAACAAGATTGCACTGGTTACCAGTACCTCATCGTTTTGAGTTTAATTTGAGTATCTTTATTTTTAAGGCTTTGAACAATATAGGTCCTTTATATCCTATTTTATTGCCAAGCCATATTCCTGTTAGGGCTTTACATTCTGTTACTGATTATGTGTTAAAAGTTCCATCTTTCAGAGATATGAAATTGTTGAAGACTGGTAAGAGGTTTTTTTTCTGGGGCAACACCTTGCCTTTGGAATTCTCTTCTGAAGGAAGTTTGTTTCTCACCTGAACTAATGCCATTCAGAAAAAATTAAAAAACAAAAACATGGCTCTTTTCCTTGTTCTAATTAGCCATTGTAATTACAATGATATCTGTGTTGAGTGTGAAGAATAATTTATGGGATTCATTTGGGTTTTAATATTTTATTCTTTTATTGTCCTTTTAATCTTATTGTGCTTCTCACTAGGTTGAGAAGAGCAGATATAAATATCCTGAATGAATGAATGAATGAATGAATGAATATATCTGGACAAAACTAGATATCTTGGTAAGTTTAACAGGGTAATTTTAGGACTGCCTCTTGGCATGACTAAAGTTATTGAAATATCTTATCCATATAACGTTGAATAGCTAAGTTATCTCATAAAACTAGCCAGGTAACTTCAGCACACCTACTTGCCTTTCCAAATAATGTTCAAGGTGGCTTACAGAATTATCAGTAATTTAAGTATAGAGATAGGCATTGCTATTCACTTGTTTATTCTCTGTTTTATATACAGATATACAGTAGATGGCACATTTAGATTTATTTTAATAAACTGAAGGTGCACGCAATATGCTACTGTGATTTTTACCTAAATTCATTCTTTATTTTACTGCATTTTACAATGAGAAATGTCATTGCTTTTCCTGCCTAGCTAAGAATATCAAGGGGCCTAACCATTTCCAGCAGAGCTTTGTCTTTCACTCCTATGATTCCATGTTGTAACACATATGGGAAATACTCATGACATTTTGTTAAGATTGAAATCATTCCATTTCATAGAGGCATTCTCTTTTTTTATTGTGTGTGTAAAATCACTATTAAAATGTTCTTTGTTATTACATGATAAGGCATTTTATTATCACCCCAGCCAATGATTTCCCTTGTACTACTGCAATACTGAGTTGGTTGAAAAATTATCCATATTATTTAAGACTGTCCTGTAATTGTTAATATGTCCATGATTAATCTTGCAGATAGTTTATATAGGAAAGAGGTCCTTAGGGATGTGGCATTTATTTGTATAACAGTTTTGTTTTCATGAGTAAGATCATGAATAAATATATATTTTTCAAAGGAGAGAGTAGACAAGAAGATAAACATTATCAATTCCCTCAAGGAAACTTGCAACAATCCATTCTAGCCCATTTTGTCTGTGTTTTGTTGTACAATCTTGACCTCAACTTGCTTCCTCCTGTCTCCGGCTTTGTATCAGAACATAACCAAGATCAAGGCCAAGAAAATATATTCTACAGACAGATTCAGCACTTAGGAAGACCTGTCTAGTAGAGGGAAACAATTGCTTAACTTCACATATATTGTTTCCAATGAACTGTGCTTGAAAGATATTGGTTTCTTTCTAATGATGAGGCAATCATGTTTCTAAGTAGAAGTACTTTTCATTGATTTCTTTTATTCCCACTTTTATCTCCTGGAGTGTCTCTCTGTTTTGACATTTAGTATAGCAATACAGTAGCTGTAGATGGTGAGGGCTAATTGCTGAATATCCTTTGTTTTAAATTTCTTTTTAGACTCTTTGCATCATAAAGAGTCTGATGTGCTAAACTACATCTGCCATTAACATGCATAATTGTGAAAGGCAATATTCAGAAATGTGGTAATGGACAAGTTATCTTGCTAATGTTCACCAGATAACTTGTAATGGTTATTCAGTGGGAGAAGTTAGCTGGATAATTTTAAACCTAACCAAATTAATCAAATATAATCTTAATGTAGCCAGGTAAGTTTAAAGGTAGCCAGGTATTTTTATCCAGCTAAGTTTAACCCTTCCCAGCTATATTCAGAGTATAGCAATTTCAATTTGGGCATCCAGTCCTATGTAAAGGTCCACAAGGTTTTGAGTTAGATCTTTACCATGAAAGTTAATATGACTCATTATCCCATGAACAAAATATATTTCAGAGGATATACAAAAAAAGATTAGTTCATGCTCCTTTGTCTGGACCATTTCTAAACATTTAGGGATTCACATCTACTGTCAGACATCTAATCTACAAATGGAAAAAAGTTGAGTATCCAGTAGTAGTCTGCCCAAGATCACCTCTAGAATAAACTGTAAAATCATTCAGAAAGTCATGAAGAACCTAAACTAACATTGAAAGATCTGCAGGCTTTTCGTACTGTGACAGTGGTGAGGTTTCATGCATTAACTACCAAGACAAAAATGAATGGGAATGGTGTTCATGGACAGATAGCTAGGAAGAAACCACTTCTTTCTAAAATGAACATTGCTACTCATCTCAGTTTTCCCAAAGAACATCTAGATGACCCACAGGACTTCTAGAATAATTTCTCTAGAAAAAAATGAACATTTCAGTCAAAATAACAGGAGGTCGATATTCAAAAGCTACTTAGCCAGATAAATAGAACTTATCTGGCTAAGTGACAGACACTGAATATCTGGCTATGTTCAGTGGTCACCACTTAGCTGGATAAGTCACTTATCCAGCTAAGTAATTAACCAGATAGTTAGTGGGTGGGCAGTGGGCATAACTTGGTGGCACTACTTATCCAGCTAACTTAGGGGGTCATTTATCAAAGTGTTATATGGTGTTTTCATATGCAAAAAATTCCATTAACGCATGCGAAAGCACCATAATGTTTGGTGTGATGCAAATTGAGAAAAAAAGGAGGATTTGTGACCTCACAGGGGGAAGCTGTGTTGCATGGCTTTAACTATACTTTTTTCATTTTTGTAAATCCATGTGATAGGGCTTTATGGTGGTTCTGCACATGCTACATGTGTTTTAAAGCTCCTGGAAAACCAGCCAAGGAAAGAGAGAGAGAGAGAGAGAGAGAGAGAGAGAGAGAGAGAGAGAGAGAGAACCTAGCCATAATGGCCTCACACTAGATAGGTATTTATATCTCTATGGGAGGCCCACCTAGTCACTCGAGGTGAGGTTTAGGTATTAGTGCAGGGGTTAGGGGCCACTTTGACATTCAAAGTAAGATGTACAAACAGAACAGTGCTCTCTTGTGAAGATTTGATGACCTCAGGAGTGAGGAAACTCCCCCAAAGATGAGATTTGTGCAATGTTCTCTCAACCTACCTTGATGTTACCCAGGTAGAGAGTCCATCAAGATAGGTTGAGAGAACATTGCACAAATCTCATCTTTGGGTGAGTTTCCTCTCCTCCTCTCTCTCTCTCTCTCTCTCTCCCTCCTATGGTTGTCTGGCTCTCCGGGAGGGTATTAGCGCAAATTGCGATAAACTGCCTATTACCATAAAACATGCCCCTTTTCCTATCGCATGCGATATTTAGTGCATTTTGATAAATCCAGGCCTTAGATCTAGATTCATCAAAAAGCTATAAATATGGAAAAATAGCACCCATGATAAAAAAAAAAAAGGGTTTGGGTAGGCTAATTTCCCTGCTCTTTCATTGCACAGGTAGTTTCCACAAGCTGCGATAATTTTATCACCCCAGCGCTAGTTTTCACATTGCATGCTGTTTAAGTCACTACAGGCGCATTACTGACCAAAATTGTTTTTATCACATATGAGTGAGAGAGAAAGAGAGAGACTCTGTAGATACCAATATGTAACAATACTATTTATTGGGGGTTTCCTTTTTCTGAATTATAAAAGTATCTTGTATTAATCTATATACACTGTTCATGTGATCCTGTTAACATAAAAAATAATAAAAAATTATTTTGAGATGTATTGACCAGTGATTTAGGACTAGCCACACACTATTTACATTGTATATTGTTCCATATGTGTGTGTTGTTTATTCCGCCACTACAGTGTGTTTTCTCCAATAATTGTGGAGATATCTTATGGCTTCCACAGTTCCTAAGGACATTTTCAGCTACATCGAGAAAGACTACCAGTCCCTTTTCTCTGAACTTACATTTTTCACTGATAACTCTACTTTACCTTCTCCTTCAACATAGACTGATACTATTGCTACCCAGAAACATGCCACGAGAGCTGAACTCCTCGCTGCTACCTTACCGGAGTATTGTTATGGCCGTCGCATCCCTCGTAGACTGAGGATCAATAAAGAACATTTACATGCTGAGAATCCAGACTTCCTTGCCAGATGGAACCAAATTTTGAACAAATGCTCTTTTGATTTGATGGTACTCATTATTGAGACAACTAAGCAGGTGGATTTTTCTTTACAAGAGCAAGTTAATATCAAAATTGAGAATCTGAAATCCTCTCTTCCTATTGACACTTTTTCTGCTCAACTTACTGAGTTCAGACAAAACTTAGAAAAATTCCAGGTGGACCTTAAAACTAATGGACCAGATTTTAGTACCTACGTGCAGGCGTAGATTTGTGCACGCAACCTGTGCACAAATCTATGCCCGATTTTTAACATGCTCGCGCAGCCGTGCGCATGTTATAAAATCCGGGGCCGGCGCACGCAAGGGGGTGCACACTTGTGCACCTTGTGTGCGCCGAGCCCTAGAGGAACCCCAATGGCTTTCCCTGTTCCCTCCGAGGCCATTCCGAAATCGGAGCGACCTCGAAGGGAACTTTCCTTCCACCCTCCCCACCTTCCCCTCCCTTCCCCGCCCCCCCAGCCCTACCTAAACTCCCCCTGACCTTTATTTTAGAAGTTGTGCCTGCTTCCGGGCAGGCGTAGGTTGCGTGCGCCGGCCAAGTGCCGGCGCGCGATCCCCCAGCCTAGCGGCCCTACGAAGGCCTCTGGTCATTCCCCCGCCCCGCCCCAGACTGCTCACACCCTGCTCCTTTTTTCAAGCCCCGGGACATACGAGCGTCCCGGGACTTGCGCACATCGCTGGGCCTATGCAAAATAGGCTCGGCGCGCGTAACCCCCCTGCGAACGTAAATCCAGCTGGATTTATGCGCGTAGGGCTTTTAAAATCTGCCCCAATAAGTTCAAAAGGTTTCAAAGGGGTGCCTTAGATTATGCACAAGGGTTTGTCTACCTGTGGATGTCCTCTACTTCTCACCACACCAAAAGAAGGTTTCCTTTGCTGATTCTTCATCTGATGATTCTTCAGGGGATGAAACATGCAAACATGCACCCCCTGATCCACCAGTGATGGCTCCCCCCCCCCCCCCCCCCCCCCTTTGGACTTTGGCCATGGCTCTTCCTCTTTATAATCTTCCACTTTTTTAGACATACGTGAGCCCTCATTACCAACACATCACTTTCAACACCAATCACATTAATGCAACAAACCACAGGAACCAACAGCCAGGACCACACATTCCCAAACATGCACTTTTGATCCATGGCAATGACACCATCCTCTTCTAATATATTCAATTTGTCTTCTAGACCTCTTTCTCAGTTCGAACACCAAATCTTACAACATGGACTTTTTTTTGTGCCAACAATACAATATAATCCATTTAACACACGTGTCTTTTTTCACCTTTTGTTTTTTACATTTACTCAAAATCAAACTCTTCTTTTCATCTTCTCCTTCTATGCCTGACACTTCTATTATGGCTCAAAAATCTCACTGGGTCCTGCCAGGCGCTGCAGACCTTTTAGTGATTGCTTTCAAGAGGCTAGTCTTACACAATCTGTCTCTTTATGATCAAGACTTTAGGAGTAAATACAAGAATATCTCATGGCATAAATGTGAGTCTATTTTTTGTTTATCATTTGATCACATCATTATTATCAAACCGGCCGACAAAGGTGGTAGTATTGTGATCCAGGATCTGTACTATATATACTGACAGTTCATATGTGGCAGTAATCATTCCTCTCCTTTTCCACTTAAGTAAATGATATTGTAAGGAGCTAAACACATATGAACTGTCAGTATATATAGTACAGTGCTTCCTAAAAGGTGGCTAATATAACCCCAATATTTAAAAAGGGCTCTTTACAGCCTAGTCAATTGTATCCACTCCAACATTTCCTACAAGATAAGAAAAAGAATAAGGCTAGTCTGGAGAAACATTTACATATCTGGAAACTTTTTCACAAGTCGTGGGCCTCAGTCCACACAACAGACACCCTCACTTTCCTGTTATTCACTTTCTCAATTCAGACTTTGAATTGCTGAAACTGTAAGATCTTTTGTGCAACTTGTACACGTTGTTTTTATTTCTTTTTATCCCCTTTGTTTCCCTATCATCCTCTTATGTTTGTGATTCAGGTCACTTTATCTCTTTAATAAATAATTTTCTTTTTCATCTGATCTGTTTCTGTTAATGACCTTAGACATTATTTCTCTATATTCTAACATCCCCAAGATGAAATGGTGACAGTCGTGGAGTCAACTTTAACCTTATGAGACCCTGGCGAAGAAATCCCTTCTTTGTTCCTAGTGTCCCTGACATGACTTGCTGTGACTCAAAATTTCTTTCAATTTTTAGGTGAATATTTTCAACAGATCAAAGGGACTGTGATAGGAGCCACCATGGCCCCCTCAATTGCCTGTTTATATGTTTCTCAGTACAAATCAGACTTTGTCTTCAATTCTCCTTTTAAGCGGTTCTTCCCTGTTTGGCTCAGATACATATATGACATCTTTTTGATATGGGTTGGTACCAAGGTTCAATTCTTTTTGTTCTATGATTGGCTCAACACCCATAACACACACCTCAAGTTTGATTCCCAATTACATCACATTCAGATTCCTTTTTTGGACATTCTTGTCAGCATTCATAATTCTTCATTTAATACCATCCTATACCGGAAACCCACTGACCGTAATACTCTTCTTCACCACACCATCCATCATCTACATCCGCTACGGGATAACATCCCGGTGGGTCAATTTTCTGACTCTGGAGAATTTGATCCTCTCAAAGGATTTTATTACACAAGCCAAGCTTATGTTCACATGTTTCCATGACCTTAGTTACCCAGCACAAGCCATTAAACAAGCTTTTGAAAGAGCTCTCTATATCAACCGGGATCTTCTATTCATACCACACAACAAGAACACATCCTCTCAACTTACCTGTATTCTTGCTTTCTCACCCCATAACAGTAAACTTGTTTATATCATTAAAGCCCATTGGAGAACACTTCTACCTCATTCTATTTTTCAAGAGTTTCCCAGTTATTTTTCATACAGAGAGAAACTCACGAGACATTTTAGTCTCCTCTGACCTTAAACCAATACCCTTAGTTCAGATTGTTTGTTTTATTTATTTATTTATGAACTTTTATATACCGACATTGTTACCCAATGTTGTTTGCACTCATTCCTTAACTATTCAATCTTTCTTCCAACCGGTCACTTCCAAACAATATACTCTCCGACATCACACCAAGTATGCTTCCAGTGGCGTCATTTATGTTATCTTGTGCCTATGCTCTCTCTGACATACATAGGCAAAACCAACCATCAGTTAAGAGCTAGAATTATAGAACATCATTCCTGTTTGAAACCTGGTCACTCTGAAGCACCTTTGGTTGACACTGGCGGTCCTGTAATCATGATATAACAACACTGAAAGGTTTTGCGCTTGAACAACCCCCATGCCCCACAAATAGTAGAGAATTTTCATTAACCTTGATCCAAAAAGAACAACGTTGGAACTATGAACTGAATTCTTTAATTCCCAATGGTCTCAACTGCGAGATTGAATGGTCCTCTTTTACCTAGCTACAACTGTGCACTCTTTTTCTAACTATATTTACATGCTCTTTTTCTCCAGAACCTTTGGTGGTTTGACACTTGACCTTCTGTAGTTCCTACCACCCCTGCAATCTCTTCCTTTTTTTTTTCTTTCCTTCCCATTTTCTCATCCACCATCCCTCTCCTCCCCCTCCTCCTTTTCCCCTATCCTCCATTCTCTTCCCCTCCGTGTCTTCTCCGCTATCCCTTCCATTCCCCTTACCCCTCCCACTTCCCCTTCTACTCTTTCTTATTTTGTTTTGTCTTTTTCTCTCCCCTTCCCTCTCCTTTGTTCATTCTCTTCCCTCTCCCCCTTCCCCCACCCCATCTCCTTGCCTTTCCTCTGTTACCTGTTCTTTCCCCCCTCCCCTGCATCAGCTTCTGAATATTTTCTACATGTCTTCTTACCCCTGTCTTCCAATTGGCTCAGCAACAGTCACATGACCATTTTTGGCATGTTATTTTTCTGTATTTATCTCCTAGGCACTCTCTCATTTGCTATACTGCTACACCCTTACTGGTCAGCCTGAGCTTTTCCCATAGTGAGTATTCTTATCATTATTTTCCTTATCTCAATTTTTTCTGTATTTGCATTTGTTTACGCGCGTAGGTCTTTGAAAATCTGCCCCTTATTTATTTTCTCCTCTCAAGTGTGTACCTATGTTAGCACTCATTTAACATAATTTCCCCTGTATATATCCAGTTTTGGTGTTATGCTCCCCTCCCGTGGCCGTCCCGCATGCAGGCCTGCTCACCTTCATGGTTCCACAGCGGTTCCCGGGATGTCCTCCCTCGCAGTAGTTGCCAGTCCTGCCAGGCCCCGGCGTCCTGCGGCGGTGGTCGCTGGGCCTTCCACTGCACGCCGGGCCTCCCACCAAGGTTCAGCGTCCTCGGCCATGTTGGCCATGCCCATACGCGCGTGTGCACACGGACCAGGGCCAAGGGCAGGTCCTAGCTCCGCAGCGCGCCCTGATTGATCCCCCGATATAAGGAAGTTCCTGTCTCTGCTTCCTTGCCTTGGCAATCGGGTCAGTTTGTTCTGAGATTGCCTCTGTGCTTGTACTTGGCAATCGGGTCAGTTTGTTCTGAGATTGCCTCTGTGCTTGTTCCTAGTCTCGTTCCAGGATCCTTCTGTTCCAGTTCTGTTCCTGACTCGTTTATGCATCCTAGTTCCTGTGCTCTGCTTGTTCCTGTGTTCGTCTATCTGTCTACCCAGGTAGTACCCTCAGACTGTCTTACTGGTACTGACCTCAGCTTGTTCCTGACCTGCCTGCCTACCTGCCTGCCATCTGCCTCAAGACCTCAGCCTGCCTCTGACCTTGTCTGACCTCCAGAACCTGACCTCTTTGCTGACCACTCCTCAAACTCACCTCTGGACATTGACCTTTGCCTGCCTGACCTCGTCTCCAGATTCTGGCTCTGTTCCTCGCCTTGTCATCACCAACTCTATTCTGGTTCTCCCTGTTCCAACCAGCAGCCACCTTTGAACCCGATCTTGCTCCCCCTGTCACTGTGGCCACGCCGGACTTTCACTCTCTTATAGGGATGTGAATCGTTTTTTGACGATTTAAAATATCGTCCGATATATTTTAAATCGTCAAAAATCGTTAGAGCCGCGATACAATAACAATTCCCCCGATTTATCGTCAAAAAATCGTAAATCGGGGGAAGGGGGAGGGGAAGGGGGAGGGCGGGAAAACCGGCACACTAAAACAACCCTAAAACCCACCCCGACCCTTTAAAATAAATCCCCCACCCTCCCGAACCCCCCCAAAATGCCTTAAATTACCTGGGGTCCAGAGGAAGGGTCCCGGTGTGATCTTTTACTCTCAGACCTCCGTGCGTTGTAGAAATGGCGCCGGCGCTACCTTTGACCTGTCATATGACAGGTCAAAGGTAGAGCTGGCGCCATTTTGTTTTTTTGTCCCCCGACGTCAGGAGCGTAGGAGATCGCTCCCGGACCCCCGCTGGACCCCCAGGGACTTTTGGCCAGCTTGGGTGGGCCTCCTGACCCTTACAAGACTTGCCAAAGGTCCAGCGGGGGTCCAGGAATGACTTCCTGCACGCGAATCGTTTTTCCGTACGGAAAAACGATTTGCGGTAGGAGATCGCTCCCGGACACCCGCTGGACCCCCAGGGACTTTTGGCCAGCTTGGGGGGGCCTCCTGACCCCCACAAGACTTGCCAAAAGTCCAGCGGGGGTCTGGAACAACCTCCTGTAGTCGAATCATGTTGCCGTACGGCCGGCGCCATTTTGTGCAAAATGGCGCCGGCCGTACGGCAACACCACTGGCCCCCACCCCCCCGAAACACCACCCTGAGTTAAAAGTGCCCCCTCTTACAGTGGTATACATAGTAAAGTTACATAGTGGTCTCTACAGAGGTTCTCTCTCTCTCTCTCCGCCCCCCCCCCCCTAATAAGGGCACAATGTACAGAAAAAAGGTGCAGTTATTTCCTGCATTACTGTATCACATTTGATATTAGGAGCTGCTCATTACCATTAACTCTTCCATTTGCATATTAGTGTGTATTGCACTATTTACCATATATGTTAGGGCCTTAATGCTAGCATTAAAGCCCAAATGATAAATGACCCTGTATGCTGGATAAGTACAGATATTCAGACATATTAACTTAACTGGATAAGTTACAGCTGCTCCATAGTACATCTAAGACTTATTCAGCATATCTGTACAACTGAAAATCCTGTATAAATTAGCTGGATAAGTTTTATCCAGCTAACACACTCACCCCTAGATTCATCAAAATGTGATAACTATCATATGGATAACGCCTGTAATAAGGAAACAGGGTGTGCCTAATATGATAATTTCCACACTGCACACTATCTTAGTGCTTTGCATAGGTAGTTTAGTGCAACCCACAATAATTGACTTTGCTACTTATAAAGTGTTGAGAGAGAGATGGAGAACCTCTTTATAAGGCTTTCATATGTCAATTATTTATATCACTATAGGAGGGCCAACTAGAAACTTGAGGTGAGGTTTTGGTGGTGGTCTAGAGTTTGGGTGCCAGTTTTACATGCAGAGTGAGACATACAAACAGCATAGTAGAGATCTGACATGATTTGGAGTGAGGAAAGTCAGACTAAGATGAGATTACTTCAATGTTCTCTCATCCTAACTTGATAGTACCCTGGCATTTGAATAGGGATGTGCAGTAAAAAAGTTTTCGGTGCATTTGTGATTCGGATTCGTCGGGGCGCAAATGCGTTACATTTGGCTGTATGGCGCCCCGATGCATTAATACGGCGAGTTAAATTTGTGTCCCAGCTAAAATTAAAATTAACTACAACACCCCACCCTCCTGACCCCCCCCCCCCCAAGACTTACCAAAACTCCCTGGTGGTCCAGCGTGGAGTCCAGTAGCCATCCCTGTACTCATTTGCCGGTTTCATGATGTCGCCGATAGCCCTTGTCACAGGGGCTACCGGTGCCATTGGTCAGCCCCTGTCACATGGTCACCGGCACCATCTTGTGCTCCTACCATGTGACAGGGGCTGACCAATGGCACCGGTAGCCCCTGTGACATAGTATGGGCAAAGGCTATCGGCGCCATTTTGAGTCCTTGCATCGGACGGCCGGCGTGCAGGAGGTCGCTCCCGGACCCCCGCTGGACTTTTGGCAAGTCTTGTGGGGGTCAGGAGGCCCCCCCAAAGCTGGCCAAAAGTCCCTGTGGGTCCAACTGGGGTCCCGGAGCGACCTCCTACACGCCGGCTGTCCGATGCCAGGACTCAAAATGGCGCCGATAGCCTTTGCCCATACTATGTCACAGGGGCTACCGGTGCCATTGGTCAGCCCCTGCCACATGGTAGGAGCACAAGATGGCACCGGTGACCATGTGACAGGAGCTGACCAATGGCACCGGTAGCCCCTGTGACACAGGCTATTGGCGCCATGATGAAACCGGCAAACGAGTGCAGGGATGGCTTCTGGACTCCACGCTGGACCACCAGGGAGTTTTGGTAAGTCTTGGGGTGGTCAGGAGGGTGGGGGGTTTAAATTTTTATTTAGGAGGCCGAATAAAACAGAAATCTGTTAAATACGTGGGGAGTCGCGATGCGTTTCGCCTCCCCACGTATTTAACAGATAGGACAAAATAAGTTGCGGATTACAAATATGTGGAAACCGGATGCACACCCCTACATTTGAATACATTTGCCAAATTAACATTCAAGCTGTGTGTTAGAGATGTAATTCAGCTGAACCTTTTGGTTCGGCCTTTGTTATCGGCCCACCATGGGAAATTTTGTTTTCCTGCGGTTCAGGCCGATTTTATTTCGGTTGGCCCTGAAACGAAGCCCGAAACCCACCCCAACCCTTCAAATTTAATTAATTGCAACCCCCCCCCCTCCTGACCCCCAAAGACTTGCTGGACCCCCCCCCCCCCAGGACTTACTGAAAGTCCCTGGTGATCCAGTGGGGTCCTGAGAGTGATCTCCCCCTCTCGGGCCTTCAGCTGCCAGTAATCAAAATGGTGCTGATGGCCTTTTGCCCTTACCATGTGACAGGGGCTATCGATGTCATTGGCCGGCCTCTGTCACATGGTAGGAGCAATGGGCAGCCGGCATCATCTTAAAAAATGGCATTACAGGGGCCAACCAATAGCACCTGCAGAAAGGCAGGCCATCCATCTGTGAACTGAAGTTGAGCCGAACATTGGTCTTGCAGGTAGACAATGACCCTAAACATTTAAGTAAATCTACTACAGAATAGTTGAAAAAGAAGAGATATTTTTGTTTTGGATTGGCCAAGTCAGAATCCTGATCTAAACCCTACTGAAATGTTGTGGCAAGACATGGAGTGAGCTGTTTATGCAAGGAAAGAATGTCAAAGAATTTAAACAATTCCTTAAGGGAAAGAATGTGCCAACATTTCTGTAGGGTGATAGTTAAAGTTATTGCTGCTCAAGAAGGTGCTATCAGTTACTGAAAGAAGGGTTAATGTACTTTTTCACACATGTAAACTTATTGTTGAATCTTTTTGTTGGATAAAATAATAAAACAATATTCTTTTTGTCTGAGTCATTCATTCAATAGGGTAAAGTATCTCTCTTATTAAGGTTTAGATTAGGATCTAATCATGTTTTGTATATAAATTGTGCTAAAATATAGGGTGAGATTTCCTATATAACTTTATATAACTTTAAAAAAAATTTCCTTGAAATTCTCAAATTTGAAGAAGAAAAGACTTGCATTAGCAAGATGTATTTTCTACCTGTTTCCTCTAAAGAAAAAGCTTCTATGACTAACCACCACGAGATACCCGAAAATCTAACTCAGTTTCCCGAGGATTCAACAGCTGAGTTTTACGAGCGTGCAACTCTTCTGGTATCATTTATGTTGGAGAAAGATCTAAGCAAAATTCATAAGAAGTCATGAGAAGATATTTTAGAAAGTATATCTGTTCCATTTTATTGATCTCAAGTACGAATATATCCAGATTTCACTCGTGCAACACAAGATAGAAGCAGAGATTTTCTTAAGGGCACAGATAGTTTCTTTAGGTTTCTCCTTTACACTAAGATACCCATGCAAATGCATTGTTAGATCCCAAAATGAATGTTTTATATTCTTTTTGCCTGAACAGCTTAAGTCATTTATTAATTCAAGGAGTATTATAAACTAGAGATGTGAATTGTGTGCCAGATCGTCTTAACGATCAGATTCGGCTGGGGGGGTGGGGGAATCTTATTGTTAAGATATGTGAATTGGAATCGTTTCTGATTCCAATTCACATCGCTAGGTAGGCCCGCGCCGCTAAAAAAAGAAAAAAAAAATACCCGACCCGTTAAATCGACCCCCCCCCCCCAAAAAACCTTTTAAAATTACCTGGTGGTCCAGGGGGGCCTCGGGGGGCCTCAGGGAGAGCTCCTGACCCCCCCCCCAAGGCTTGCCAATAATCCCTGGGGGTCCAGCTGGGGTCCAGGAGCGATTTCGTTGTCGGCTGCCAGTAATCAAAATGGCGCAGATAGCCTTTGCCCATACTATGTCACAGAGGCTTTCGGCGCCATTGGTCAGCTCCTGTCACATGATAGGAGCACAAGATGGCGCCGATGGCCATGTGACGGGGCTGACCAATGGTGCCGGTAGCCCCTGTGACATGGTAGTTCAGAGGCTATTCGGCACCATTTTGAGGAGCACGGCTTGCAGTAGCACACCGGGCACGGAGGGCAAATGGAACCCGGGACCCTGCTGGACCACCAGGGATGTTCGTAAGTCTTGGGGCGGGATCGGGATGGGGGGGGGGAGTTTGTATGTATGTAGAAAAATGATTTTAAATGCTTGGGGTGGGGGTTTTTAAAGTTTCGTTTCCCGTTTCGTTTTTTGGCCCGGTTTCGGGTTTCCTCGTTTCATTTTTCAAAAAAACTAAACGAGAAAATCCGAATTTTACTACGAAGTATCCGAGTCAAAAAATGACCCGGTAGAAAAAAACAAAGCACATCTCTAGTCCTTTCTCATTTTAAAGTACCTCCAAAATAGAGATTTCATCTACAATACCTTCTCTAAATCCTTGGAGGTTGATGCTGGCACTGGAGTTGAGGTAGAGAGTTGACCCTGAGGAAAACTGCAAAATGCCTCATTCATGCTCTTTATCTGTGCTGTCCATTTTTCCTGGGGATTGATCACAACTTCATCAGTATAATCTCTCTCCCCTATCAATGAACTTGAGACTAAGATAATACTGACTAAACTTTACATATTCCCTTTGACTACTAGCTCTTTAATATACTCTGATTCAGAAAATCCCATACAACATTTTTCCTGTGAATTGGTTGGCACAAATACTGCCTTCACTGCCTCATAAGCAGGAACCAAAAAGGAGCGCAGTGCTTGTTTTCTGTGTTACATTTATTCTATCCCTGCAGGTCTTGAATCACTCTTCCATATTTCCCCTCTGCTCCAAACAAGAAAAGGAATGGATGGTGGTGGCATATGCTCCCCATGTCTCAATTTCTTATGTATTAAATTACCTTCTTCTGTCATTCTGGACCTAAAATGGTCTGTCATCAAATTAGGTTCTGGACTGCCTTTTTATTGTTGCTTCTGCCAAAGCTTCCCACCCTATCAACATCCTCTTTTTTCTTGACATGATAGAATGTCCTGGTGCACTGCCTTCTGGGGGGTTGGATATTACAAATACATTTATTGATACTGTAACTGTATCCCCATTCACAGTACCACTCACTTAACAGCATACTGTGTCAAACATACACAGACACATATTCAGTATGGCTAGTAGGGATGTGAATCGTTTTTTGACGATTTAAAATATCGTCCGATATATTTTAAATCGTCAAAAATCATTAGGGCCACGATACAATAACAATTCCCCTGATTTATCATCAAAAAATCGTAAATCGGGGGAAGGGGAGGGGAAGGGGGAGGGCGGGAAAACCGGCATACTAAAACACCCTAAAACCCACCCCCGACCCTTTAAATTAAATCCCCCACCCTCCCGAACCCCCCCCAAAATGCCTTAAATTACCTGGGGTCCAGTGGGGGGGTCCCGGTGTGATCTTCCACTCTCGGGCCACGGGTGCGTTGATAGAAATGGCGCCGGCGCTACCTTTGCCGGACCCCCGCTGGACCCCCAGGGACTTTTGGCCAGCTTGGGGGGGGCCTCCTGACCCCCACAAGACTTGCCAAAAGTCCAGCGGGGGTCTGGAACGACCTCCTGCAGTCGAATCGTGTTGGTCTATGGCCGGCGCCATTTTGCGCCGCCATTTTGCAAAATGGCGGCGCAAAATGGCGCCGGCTCTAGACAACACGATTCGATTTCAGGAGGCCGTTCCAGACCCCCGCTGGACCCCCAGGTAATTTAAGGCATTTTGGGGGGGTTCGGGAGGGTGGGGGATTTAATTTAAAGGGTCGGGGGTGGGTTTTAGGGTGTTTTAGTGTGCCGGCTCACGATTTTAACGATTTTCACGATACTTTAAACACCCAAACGGCAACAATACGATTCCCTCCCCCTCCCAGCCGAAATCGATCGTTAAGACGATCGAGGACACGAATCACATCTCTACTGGCTAGTCTCCTTGAGAACTTGTCCTGCTTTGGTTCTGGCAAGCCTCTGACAAGATGGTGAGATCACAAAGACAAGACCTGGTTGCTATAGTTACCAGTTTTTTTCTCCTCAGTACACAGCCATAGACTTCAATAAGCCAGTGAAATGAATGTGAAAAGTAAATAAATGGGATGAAGAATATGTGTTTCATTGGTCCCTCCATTTATTTATTTGTTTCAGGGGACCATGAATGAAATTATTAAGGACACTTTTGTTATGTTTTGCTCATTCATTCCAAACAAATGTGCATCCCTTTAAATCATTTATAAATGTAACGTGGTAATTACCTAACACAATTATATTTTAAAATCTCTCTTCTTTTGTTCCTTGCTTTGATTGTCTACATTTACCATATGTGTGTTATATAGAAACTCAGTTTTCTTAAAATATGTATTATCTCTATAAGCCACACATTGTGAATTTGCCAAATATCAACCATCATGCAAGAGGGTATTCCAGCACTGTTCAATCAGAAAGCATATTTGACATCATCACCACAAACACTCTTCTAAAATCATCAACATTTCCTATAAAGATCAAATCACTCAAATACTGAACACGCTAAATCTGACATTTGCTAACTGGCAGTATATTTTCAGGGCAAACATTTCCAGTCCTGGTTTTACCCTACTGCATGCACTACTTTGTGATCCAGTTTTTCTTAAAGAAATCAATAGGAAAACCAAACCTAGAAGCCCATGCTTGTAATGGAGGGAAAACCAGGAATAAATTAACCTGTGAAGAAAAGAGTAGGTTGAGTTGGCAACCTGGATATGTACACAGCTTTTTAAAGTCCTTATCTGGAGTGTCTTTACTCCTGCCTTTGGAAGGAATAGCTCCAGTTCCTTTGAATGTAGGCTGTTCTTACAATTCTAAATTTTTCTCCTGACATTAAAAATATACAAATATTTGCCTTACTGAACCCTTGTCTTTATCTTTAGCAAAAATAATTTCTCTGAGAAAAGTTGCATGCTTTTCTTAACTTTTATTTTGACTTTTGATAGTTTTCAATAGAAAATGTCCTTTTAAGCAGCCAGTGCTTCTTTGTCATAACAATGGCACTTGCTATTAGAGAACTTGTCTTGTTCTCTAACACTTTTAATATTTTTCTTTTTCTTTGAGTCATCTCTATTTTCCTTTCCTAAGCTGAATGCTCTTTTTATTCACTACAAAAATCCCTTTCTCTGTGTTATTTATTCATTCCAGAACATTTTCTTTCTATTCCAGTATTTACCATATGAATAGAATCCCCATATTAACCTAACCTCATCTTGCATACTTGAAGAGGGCAGTTTAGTAGGATTAAATATCTGCAGTACTGTATGCATTATTATCTATTTCTATAGCACTGAGGTACATAAAAATTATTCTAACAAGCATGACTTGCCTATACACAATTTCCTAGCACCTGCTACAGACCTTACATAGCTTAAGAATATCAGCTAATGCACATATTCACTAACAGTCTTCAAAAAACTCATATTGGAAAGCAATATGTCATAAGGATGGTCTGAAATCATAACAACTTGTAAGCTGTCACATTTTTGTTACCAAGAACATCTAATCATGCAGCAAATAGGGAAAGGAAAACTAAACTTACTACAGAAATCCTATATGCACAATATGAAGAGTCACAAGTTGAAACACCATGAAAACAGCATGCACAAACCAATCAAACCTATGACTACATGCCAACAGCCTGACTGGTCCAACAAAGAAAATAATTAAAATAAATCTTGGTTAGACTCAAGTGGGTGATACAGTAAACAAGCCATCACACAAATAAATGTAGAAACCAGAAAGCATCTTCAGACATGAATACATTTGCAACCGCACAAGCACATGAGACAGCATAAGAAACGATACTCACAGCACCCTCAAGTGCTACTCCTCCATCTCCAGGTTCTTCTCTGGACTTTTCGCTAACTGATCTTGGTATTCTTCTAGGTATTCAGGAGGAAGCATGTCCTGGCCAACGCCATACAGCAGAAAAATGGTGAGATCTTCTCTTTTCTTAAACTGAAAAACAAAATTGGTAGATGCAGAACGTATGCAGCACAAGTTCATCACACTCCCCACTAACCCCTATTCCTAGTCAATCAATACTGCCTTTGAGGGCAGTGAGTCATCCTGTTGGGCCTAAGCTTAGTGAAGTGGCTGAAGCTGCAGCAGCTCCTCCTGTTGGGTCCAGGCAGCTTCTTCTATCTGACCCGGACCAGCTGAAGTAGTAATTGCTCTGACTCTTTATGTTGGGCCCAGGCTTACTGAAGCAGTGACAGTGACAGCAGCTCTTCCCATCAGCCCCAGGCCCACTAAAGTGGTGGCAGAACTTCTTGTAAGACTTCGGCCAGCTGAAAGGGTAGCTCCTTTCTTCAAGCTGCGGCCCATGACATACATCAGGCAATACTTTTTAGGAAGTTAGGTGACATGGCTCTTGTGAATCTTCCATCTCTGTGTCCACCAATATCTTTCACTCTAAAATGTCTGTTTTTAAAATATTGTTTCTGTGACAAAGCTATAACTACTTCTATTAGTTAAATATTTCATAACTTTATCTCTCAGAGTTAAGTATCCTTTCCTTTGAAGGTGGAAAAATGTAAAGCCCCTTGATTTTAGAGGATGATGCTTTATTTTGTCTGTAGTAACTGCTTTACTCGGGCCGTATTGCAAAATGGCGCCGGCCGTATGGCCATATTGCCGTATTGCAAAATGGCGCCGGCCGTATGGCCCTATGGCCGGCGCCATTTTGCAATACGGCAAAACGATTCGAGTGCAGGAGGTCGTTCCCGGACCCCTGCTGGACTTTTGGCAAGTCTTGTGGGGGTCAGGAGGCCCCCCCCAAGCTGGCCAAAAGTCCCTGGGGGTCCAGCGGGGGTCCGGGAGCGATCTCCTATGCTCGTGACGTCGGGGGACAGGAACCAAAATGGCGCCAGCGCCATTTCTATCAACGCACCCATGGCCCGAGAGTGGAAGATCACACCGGGACCCCCCCCACTGGACCCCAGGTAATTTAAGACATTTTGGGGGGGTTCGGGAGGGTGGGGGATTTATTTTAAAGGGTCGGGGTGGGTTTTAGGGTTGTTTTAGTGTGCCGGTTTTCCCGTCCTCCCCCGATTTACGATTTACACGATATTTAAAAAAACAAAACCGCGACGATCCTATTTCCTCCCCCCCCAGCCAAAATCGATCGTTAAGACGATCGATCACACGATTCACATCTCTACTAGTGATTAGAGCAGTAGGCTGAGAACAGAGAAAACCAGGGTTTAAATTCTACAGCTTTTCCTTGTGGCCTTGGGATAGTCCTTTGCCATCTGGTACAAACAAACTGCAAACCCTCCGAGGACAGGGAAATATGCACAGTAAGGGGGTAATTTTAAAAAGGAGTTACGCGCATAAATGCAACTACTATTGTAGCAATTTTCAAAAGTCATTTACTGGAGTAAAGTACACTTATATGAGTAAACCCTAGGATCAATTTAATGGAAAATATTGTAGCAATTTTCAAAAGCCCACTTAATCAAGTAAAGTGCATTTACTCTAGTAAAACCCATTTTTACTCGAGTAAATGCTTTTTAAAATCAGGTTCTGTGAATGAAACTTATCTTGAGCTACAAATGAAAAGGCATAAGCTAAATATAAATAATTTACATTTATACAAACAGTACCTGTTTGGACAATCTATCAGCAATGTATGTCCCTGAGCCCCCTTTATTAGCTTAGTGTCCCATTTATGTATCCTTTCTGATATTTTGATATCCCCTTTTCAGAAAGGGTTCCCATAACTCAAACCAGCATTCCAAACATAGAGACATATTTACTAAAGGTTTTAGCCCATTCTGTGTCTATGGAAAAATGAGTAGTAATGACTCCATAATCTAACTACCTTAGACCTGGATTTATCAAAATGCACGAAATATCGCATGTGATAGGAAAAGCAGTGTGTTTTATGGTAATAGGCAGTTTATTGCAATAATACCTATTCAAAGCACTATCTTAATGCAAATTGAATTAACTTTTTCACACTTTGCACTAAGTGCCAGAAGTGTTGTATTTCCTACATACTACCACTGGGGAGGGGGGGGGGACCATGAGAGAGTGAGAGAGAGAGAGAGCGAGAGAGAGAGAGAGAGAGAGGTTAGGGGCCACTTGTAAAGATTTGATGACCTTGAAGATTTGATGACCTTTGAAGTGAGGAAACTCACCCAAACATGAGATTTCTCCAATATTCTCTCAACCTAGCTTGATGGACTCTCTACCTGGATAACACCAATCTAGGTTGAGAGAACACTGCACAAATCTCATCTCTGGGTGAGTTTCCTCACTCTGAAGGTCATCAGATCTTCACAAGAGAGCACTGTTCTGTTCATATGTCTCACTTTGAATGTCAAAGTGGCCCCTAACCCCTACACTAATACCTAAACCTCACCTCGAGTGACTAGTTGGGCCTCCCATAGAGATATAAATACTTATCTAGTGTGAGGGCATTATGGCCAGTCTCTCTCACTCTCTTTCTCTCTCATAGCTTGGCTGGCTATCTAAGAGCCCACAGCTTTACACAAATGAAAAAGGTATAGTTAAAAGCCATGCAATATGGCTTCACAAAACTGTGAGCCCAGCCCACTTGGCCAAAGTTTCCTCCCCTATTTCTCATTTGCATCACACCAAACATTATGGTGCTTTCGCATGCATTAATGGCGTTTTTTGTATGCAAAAATGCCATATAGCACTTTGATAAATGACCCCCACATATAGGGTAGGATATCTTCATTCTTTGCATCTAATCAAGTT
Source organism: Rhinatrema bivittatum (assembly GCF_901001135.1). Classification (NCBI taxonomy): domain Eukaryota; kingdom Metazoa; phylum Chordata; class Amphibia; order Gymnophiona; family Rhinatrematidae; genus Rhinatrema; species Rhinatrema bivittatum. The sequence continues at coordinate 314,944,240 of NC_042615.1, read as the reverse complement.
TCAGGCCTTCTAACATGCACTCAACTTTGACTGCTGCTGTTTCACTTTGTGCACTCATTCCCAATGCGTTATCAATAAACATACCCAGGTCTTTATACTACTTACAGATACTAAGTAATGCCTAATTCAAATTATATTGCATCTGCCTATTTTTGTGCCCCTAAACAATTAACTTAAAGCATTTATGCCCTTCTAAAAAAAAGTCTGTGAATCCTGTTTAGTATAAGTATTGTGATAATTTGGAGTAATCTGCAAAAATGGCAATATCTGTTTACTGCTTTTGATCATTCATTGCTTTATTGAATTTTATAATAAGAGGAAAGCACTGGTGAACACCAAGGAAGATGGCTGCTTAGTCTCTCAGCTCCTCAGAACTCCTTGTAATTTTTCAACTCACTGCTGCCTCTTTTGCTCCATAGCCCTTTGTAACACTGGAACAGCCTTATAAGATGACCAACTCTAAATCTGGGAAGATTGAGGTGGCTTTTGCTCTTTCCTCAGGGACCAAAAAAATTAAGCATGATCCAGCATCCCCAGAGAAGGAATCAGTAGGCAAAACACCTTTGGCTCAAGATCCAGCTCTCGCTGAATTGCAGCAACTAAAAGACATGCTGTGTATCAACGCAGAGACCATTTGTGCAATAAAACTGGAACTTTCAGATTTGATTGCTAATGTTGCAGCTTTATCCCCTTATATAGATACCCTGGAATATAGGATATATTTTAGCGAGGGCAACAGTGGCTGGTGTAAAGGCCATGTCACTAAAACTCACCACTTTGCAGCACAATCTTGAAGATCTGTTGAACTGAAACAGATGAAATAATATCCGCATCGTGATCATATATACTGCCATTTCTCAGACAGTTGATCCATGCATGTCTGGACCTACATTTTGAATGAAGATTTAGGTTATTTGTTAATTGCTGCTATAAGAAAACTACCTCATGTTAACAAGTAACTGGAATAAGAAGGCCTGAAGAAAGAAAAATGTAATTTTCAGCTCAATGCTGAGAATGGTATGAGAATGCAGAACAAATGCGAGATAAGAAAGGTGCCAAGAAAGTTATAAGAAACAAAGTACTAGGTAAGCAGAATGTGTGATGTCTAAGAGGCGCATGAAAGAAAATCACCAGCAAACGTAGGGGAAGAGCGAGGGGAGGGGTAAGCATATGAGCCATGTTTAACAGTGTATAAAAGTCTAAGGCAAATTTAAAATGATGAGCAAAGGGCATGGCACAAGAAACAGTATATTCTGTAATCGTCTCTGTTTACTCCCTGAAGGAAACCCAATCTCGTTCCCTTGGTTTCCGCTATCTTAACTTTGTATGCATGCATGAAATAAACAGATACTGCCATTTCTTATAAGATCTCTAAGCTACTTAATAAATGTTATGTTTTGAAACTGAAAGTCTGTTTCATCATTGACTATCTCTGAGGAGTAAAGCAGGCAGGGTAAGTTTCAAGGTTTTAACATTTAGGTGGCAGAGGATGGGTGAAACAAGCTACTGTTAGGCAGATATTGAACTTCCTGAGTGACGCAGCCCTCAGGTAATGAACATTTTGGTGACCCTGATGTGACCAGATGTGATTGAGGTAAGCAGAAAAATTGATGAAATAGCACTTGCCATCAGTATTGGGGTCAGTCAGTGAAGTCCCCGAGAGATATACACCTCGGGTAATGAACATTACATTAGTCAGGACCAGGGGTCAGGCTAATCAAGTCCTAACAGAGCCAGGGGCATGATTAGGCACCATGAGAGATTTCTGAGGCCACGTGAGTATTTTTCTTTACATATGTGTATATTTTTATTTACATTTATGGTAGCTTGAAGTTTCAATTTGTTTTTTCTAAGGCATTCTAAGTTAAAATTCAGTTATGTCACAAGGCACAGGATCCCCCAGTCCCCTAGTATTAGGTTGTGAATTATTCCCACATGAAGTTAAAATCATTACTAAGCATTCTAAGAAATGGGCAGTGTGGGCAAACAGATAGCAGCTTTACAGCCCTGGTTTCACAACAATTGCCATAATTCATTAAGCATAAAATGACAGGAAAATCTTTAACACGACATTTGCATTATTTTAACATGTTTATGATTGCACGGGAGCGTAAGATAGGCACCAGATCAGATTCCCAAAAGTTCGGGATTGGTTTCACAGTGTATATGCTCCCCTCCCCCTTATGAGAGCAAAGAATTAGGATGCAACCCCTGTTTGGGCTATAGTGCAGGGAATCTTACATTTACAGCCTGTTTTTTTTAATAGTTTGTTATAAGATTTGTATGTTGTCCATAGTAGGCTAGTTTTGTTTGAAGACTGTAGTTTCTCAGCCCCTGTCTCTTACAACAGTTGTTAGCAAGTAAAAAGATTTTCTTTGGCCAGTTGTCCAGCACACTTAATGAAAACTTAATAAGAAATTATACTAGATTGTTTTCCTGTATAGAGTTAAATTTGATAGTTTTCCCTATTGTATGTAATGAAATATTATAAATACTGTTTATTTTAGGAATAAACTTATATGGCAGGGTGAGGTGAAACATGTAATTAGTTTCTGAGTGCTTTTCTCTTTGAACGGGGCAGTTGTTTGAAATTGTTTGTGCGGAGATCTGGTAGAGATGAGATAAGATTCCTTTTTACTTTTCTGCTTTAATGAATTAAAGATCCTGTGGTTAGAACAGAATAGGATTTCTTTCTTTAGGTAAAATATTCACAGTAGCTTCTCTAGTAAATGAAAAAGTCTTCCCAGGTGATTAGACTTAAAAAGAAAGTGTTTTTGCTATTTGCCTTTATTTTGGATATTATCTATTGGCATTATTATTTTTTTTTTTTTTTTAATTTTTATATATCAAGGTTCTTGTATGAAATACAAATCACTCCGGTTTACATATAACAGTGAAATGCCCAAAAAAGGCTTTACATAGAACAATTGAACACAGTACAATTGAACATAATACAGTTATAAGAAAACAAATTGAACACAGTATCAAAGTACAGTTATCATAGTACAGTTACAAAAAGACAATTGAGCACAGTATCTTTAATAAGGGGAACCTTATTATCCCATTATTTAGCAATTCAGCTAAATGTTCCCTCTCTGACCTGAGAGGGAACATTTAGCTGAATTGCGTGAAAGACGGACCAGGGGCAGCAACTGATCAAGAGGGTCAACATAAGAAACTCAATGAGATAGCCCATGATTGAGTTTATCATAGCATCTAGGCAGCAATAAGTGTCTGGGAAAGCTTGGCGGAAGAGCCAGGTTTTTAGCTTTTTTTTTTGAACTCCTGATGACTAGGTTCAAGTCGTAGATCTGGGGGGAGTGCGGTCCATCGGTGGGGGGCCTGCTGAAGATAGTGCTCGTTTCCTTAGTGATGTTTTTGCAGGCGGGGCATATAGTGTGCCTTTGTAAGTGTTTCTGATGGGTCTGGAAGATGTATGAGGTTGAAGTTGTGTGCTTAACGTGATGGGAGCAAGGTTGTGTGTCGCTTTGTGAATGATTGTGAGAACTTTAAAGAGGATCCTGTATTTGATAGGTAGCCAGTGTAGGTTACGGAGGATGGGAGTGATATGTTCACATTTGTTGGAATTTGTGAGAATTCTGGCGGCGGGGTTCTGAACCATCTGTAAGGGTTTGATAGTATTTGTGAGGAGTCCGAGTAGAAGGGAGTTGCAATAATCGATCTTAGATAGTATGATGGATTGTAGTACTAGACGGAAGTCATTGAAGTGAAGGAGAGGTTTTAGCTTTCTGAGGACTTGCAGTTTGTAAAAGCAGTCCTTTGCGGTAGTGTTTATGAATTTTTTTAGGTTTAGATTGTTGTCCAGCCAGGCTCCTAGGTTCCTGACATCAGGTGAGAAATTTATGTTTAAGCTTGTTGTTTGAAAAGTAGAGCTTGATGGGGGGGGTGGGGGGGGGGGTGTCATTGGAGATAATGAGCATTTCCATTTCATTGGCATTCAGAACAAAGTTGAGGCTAGAGAGTAGGTCTTTAATTGGCTGAAGGCAGTCATTCCATAGGTAATAGTTTTTTGAAGGGATTCTGTGATTGGGATAAGAATTTGTATGTCATCCGCATAGAGGTAATGGGTGAGCTTAAGGTTTGAGAGTAGGTGGCAGAGTGGAAGGAGGTAGATATTGAAGAGGGTGGGTGAAAGTGAAGATCCTTGAGGGACTCCTTGGTCTGTAAGGACGGGATGAGATTCCTTATTGTATATCCTGACTTTGTAGAACCTGTTGCTCAGGAAGGACTGAAACCAACTGAGAGCTGAGCCTTTGATGCCTATGTTGGCTAGTTGGTCTATAAGTATTGTGTGTTTTACCGTGTCAAAAGCTGCAGACAAATCTAAAAGAACAAGCAGGTAGGATTGTTTTTTCTCCAGGTTTAAGAGGATGGTGTCCATGAGTGATAGTAGGAGTGATTCGGTGTTTAGGGATTTGTGAAAGCCGTAATGAGCCGGGGAGAGAAAGTTATGATCTTCCATGTATTCTGACAGTTGCTTGTTGACAATTTTTGCCATCAATTTGGCAATGAGAGGCAAGTTTGCGATTGGTCGGAAGTTGGCTGGATCCGATGGAGAGGCGTTTGGGTTAGGTACTAAGCTTTGGGATAAAGAGGTATTAATAATTTCAGAAATTGGTTTTGAGACGGTGTTCGGGATGGCGATGAGCAGGTTTGTCGTTAATGGATCTAATGGTTGGGAGGATGGTTTGAGTTTCTTGAGGGTATTTTCTATCTCAAGTGACGAGGTGGGCTCAAATGACTCGAGACTAGAGTTATTTTGAGGCAGGGTTATGAGATGGTGTATTGGGAGTAGGCTGTTGGTTGTGAGAGAATAGGTAAGGTTGGAAATTTTTGACTTGAAATAATTGGCGAGTTTGTTGGCTTTGTTGAGTGCTAGGTGGTCTGGAATGGTGGAGGTGATGGTTTGGTAAGTGAATCAAATCACGGTGAACCTTGAAGATGTGGTAGGCCTGATTGACAAACTGAAGAGTAGTAAATCACCCGGACCGGATGGTATACACCCCAGAGTTCTGAAGGAACTAAAAAATGAAATTTCAGTCCTATTAGTAAAAATTTGTAACTTATCATTAAAATCATCCATTGTACCTGAAGACTAGAGGATAGCAAATGTTACCCCAATATTTAAAAAGGGTTCCAGGGGTGATCCGGGAAACTACAGACCAGTTAGCCTGACTTCAGTGCCAGGAAAAATAGTGGAAAGTGTTCTAAACATCAAAATCACAGAACATATAGAAAGACATGGTTTAATGGAACAAAGTCAGCATGGCTTTACCCAGGGCAAGACTTGCTTCACAAATCTGCATCACTTTTTTGAAGGAGTTAATAAACATGTGCTTTCATTTAGCTCAATAGACTAAATGTCCAACCCAGTAATTGTATATTCATTCATGTTCATTCTCCAGTTTTTTCTGTCCTTTATTTCCTGGCTACTCTAGCCTCCAAGTTCATTCTCCCTGTTATTTGTATCTGCGCTTCGGCCTTCTTCTTATATGGTTTTTGTTAAGTTAACCCCTAAGTTTGATGTAAACCGGCCTGATATGAAGCTTGTCATGAAGTTCGGTATACAAAAATGTTAAATAAATAAATAAATAAATAAATAAATAAATAAATAAATGTGGATAAAGGTGAACCGGTAGATATAGTATACTTGGATTTTCAGAAGGCGTTTGACAAAGTTCCTCATGAGAGGCTTCTAGGAAAAGTAAAAAGTCATGGGATAGGTGGCGATGTCCTTTCATGGATTGCAAACTGGCTAAAAGACAGGAAACAGAGAGTAGGATTAAATGGACAATTTTCTCAGTGGAAGGGAGTGGGCAGTGGAGTGCCTCAGGGATCTCTATTGGGAACCTTACTTTTCAATATATTTATAAATGATCTGGAACAAAATACGACGAGTGAGAAAATCAAATTTGCAGATGACACAAAATTGTTCAGAGTAGTTAAATCACAAGCAGATTGTGATAAATTGCAGGAAGACCTTGTGAGACTGGAAAACTGGGCATCCAAATGGCAGATGAAATTTAATGTGGATAAGTGCAAGGTGATGCATATAGGGAAAAATAACCCATGCTATAATTACACAATGTTGGGTTCCATATTATGTGCTACAACCCAAGAAAGAGATCTAGGTGTCATAGTGGATAACACATTGGAATCGTCGGTTCAGTGTGCTGCGGCAGTCAAAAAAGCAAACAGAATGTTGGGAATTATTAGAAAGGGAATGGTGAATAAAACGGAAAATGTCATAATGCCTCTGTATCGCTCCATGGTGAGACCGCACCTTGAATACTGTGTACAATTCTGGTCGCCGCATCTCAAAAAAGATATAATTGCGATGGAGAAGGTACAGAGAAGGGCTACCAAAATGATGAGGGGAATGGAACAACTTCCCTATGAGGAAAGACTAAAGAGGTTAGGACTTTTCAGCTTGGAAATGAGACTACTGAGGGGGGATATGATAGAGGTGTTTAAAATCATGAGAGGTCTAGAACGGGTGGATGTGAATCGGTTATTTACTCTTTCGGATAGTAGAAAGACTAGGGGGCACTCCATGAAGTTAGCATGGGGCACATTTAAAACTAATTGGAGAAAGTTTTTTTTTACTCAACGCACAATTAAACTCTGGAATTTGTTACCAGAGGATGTGGTCAGTGCAGTTAGTATAGCTGTGTTTAAAAAAGGATTGGATAAGTTCTTGGAGGAGAAGTCCATTACCTGCTATTAAGTTCAGTTAGAGAATAGCCACTGACATTAGCAATGGTAACATGGAATAGACTTAGTTTTTGGGTAATTGCCAGGTTCTTATGGCCTGGATTGGGCACTGTTGGAAACAGGATGCTGGGCTTGATGGACCCTTGGTCTGACCCAGTATGGCATTTTCTTATGTTCTTATGTTATTATGAAGAGACGTAGGAGAAAAGTGCCTTTGAGTCAAAAATGAAGTTGTGGATTTTTTTTTGCGTAAAAATCTTTCTTGGTTCTAAGGATGGCGTTCCTGTATGTGTTGAGAAGGGATTTGTAGATAGCCTGTGACGTAGTGGTCTGGTTTTTCCTCCAGCTTTGTTCTTTGTTTCTTAGTATTTGTTTGAGGAATTTAAGTTCAGGGGAAAACCAAAGTTTTCTGTTGTCCAGTGCAGGTTGTATGGTTTTGGTTGAGGCTGGACAGATTTGATCCGCAATTTTATTGGTGAGATTGATCCATGAGGTGGTTGCGTCTGTGAGGTCTAGTTGGTTTAGTGCTTTGGAAATCATTTCACTGAGTAGGTCCAGTGAACATGGTTTCCTGAAATGGATGATGGATTTAGTTGAGGCTTGAGGTGGGGGATTTTGTATCTTAAGGGTCGTGTAGATGACCCGGTGGTCTGACCAGGGCACTAGCGAGCAGGTGGGATTGGAGTGGATGGCAAAGCTATCGTTAATGAAGATGAGGTCCAATGTGTGGCCTGCCTTGTGGGTGGGGCCGTTAACAATTTGAGTGAAATCCAAGTGACTGAGTGAGGAGAGAACTGTTGCACAGTTGATGGATTGTGGAGAGGCGTCCACATGCAGGTTAAAGTCTCCCAGGATTATTGCGAGTTTGTCAGCATTAATGTTTTTGGCTATAAGCTCAATCAAAGGAGAGGGGTCTGATTCTAAGGTTCCTGGTGGGGCGTAGATGAGGGCTATTTGAAGTTTAGATTTAAAGATGGAGAATTCTAGTTTAGTGGAGGTGTTTGTTTGTTGTAAAGTTATGCCTAGTCCTTTTTTAGTTGCCAGGAGGAGCCCTCCTCCTTTATTTTTTTTGGGTCTGGGGACTGAGAAGAGGTCGTAAGATTGCGTAGGAAGCTGGTTTGTTAGTACAATATCGGTAGGTTTCAACCAGGTTTCCGTGATTGCACAGATGTCAGGGTTAACTTCTATAAGGTAATCGTTGAGGATGTGCGTTTTTTTAGAGAGCGACTGAGCGTTGAATAGAGTTAGAGTAAACAGTGAGAGACCCAAGAGTTGTGTAATTGGCGATATCATTATTGGGATTAGCCTTTGTTGTCGTGCAACGTGATGATATGCAGGTTTTGTGTGCATTCTGAGTTTGTTCCAGATTGTGGGAATGGTGCAAAGGTGCATCTTTGTGGTGAAGTCGATGGGAAATATGGTACGAAGGAGTAGAGATACTGATGTAAAGAAGGATTGCGCCTGTCGCTGTTATGGTCTGGGAGGACCGATTGGGTACAATAGGTAGGCCAATTGATTGGTACAATGGATGGATCAAGACCAAGGATCACTTAAGTCTGGGGACTGAATCTCACTCTAAGTCTAAATCTTTCTTCGCTTGGGGTAGCACTAAGGGGCTGCACGGAGGGGCGCACAGAGGAGGCGGGTCCGTCTGATGGGTGAGGCTGTTGAGAGGGGGGTCGGCTGAATTGAGACCAAAGGGCGTCTGTCTGAGTGGGACCGGGGGTGAGGGCGAGGTGAGTGCAGATGCTGGTTGGTAGGTAGGCTTGTCTAGAGACGAGTGGAAGACTTTGAGGAGAGCTAGAAATCTACTGGATACCTGTGTCTTGGGAAAGAGGCGAAGGTTGAGCACAGAGTCAAGAAAAGGGCTCTGGTAGCACTTCGGTGCTGCACGAAGGGGCGCACAAAGGGGCAGGCCCCTTTGTCGCGCGGTGCCGGCAGGAGCTGTAATTTAAAGCCCTGTGGGGACAGCCTTGATTGGCTGTCTATCCGCGGTTTTGATTGGTCGGTTCGGCGGAGTCGGGGGGGGCGCCGAAGGAGGGAGGATCAGCTTTGGTCGGTCGGCGATGGCTGCCTCGTGGTCGGCCGGGAAGACCCGCTTGGGGTAAGTGTTGCTTTGTCCTAGGCCTTACCCCGGTGGGTCCACAGGCGCCGATCGCACAGGCCTGCACTCCCGTCGAGTCGACTAATTTGAAAAAGGCTGCGGTGCCGGCAGGAACTGTAATTTAAAGCCTTGTGGGGACAGCCTTGATTGGCTGTCTATCCGCGGTTTTGATTGGTCGGTTCGGCGGTTGCTTCCTGCTCTGCACTAAAGAATCGTGAGACATGTTTGTGCAAAATGTGCTCACATGAAGCTATTTTTATATAATAATTAGATTTTGAAAGGCTATGAGTATTTAATTTATTATCAGAAAAGGATATATTGCTTTTCCTTGTTTCAAAATAAAACATTTCTAGGAGAGTTAATGGTTGATTGTTTTCTAGAGTTATTAAACATATTCAGAAAGTGTGACCAGGCTTTGATAACATGTCTGACTGGACTAGTTTAATGTTCTGGCACAGTTACTGAACCAAATAGATACTGTAGATTTAAGGGAGCTCATAGCATTAGGATAAAACAAATTCTGATTTGATTTCAGAGATCATTAACTGTCTTTTCTTGAGAAGGGTGGCAAATTTCAGGAACTGTTTGGGGAACATTGGAGCTCCTCTGTTGGGGAGAATGACAATTTGATTGATGAAAGAGCAATTACTAGTGTTAAAGTTTAAAACTTGAAAGGACACTGGCAGTTAAGGGGTTAGCAGCAGAGAAAGGGGGTGAGTAGGTGATGCAAGAAAGTGTTTCTCAGGAGAAGATACAAACAGAGGAGAAAACTCCATTTAATGAATTAATCTTTTAGTTTAAAAACACACTGGTGAGGAATTTAAAGATATTAAGAGTAATAATAATAATAATAATAACCTTGATTTAGCAAGAATGTTTAGTTTCATTTACAGTGAATACAAATCTGCATCTTGTCAGTATAGGGAATACAGAATTGAATGAGCATTTCCTTTTTGGAAAGAGTTGTGTTTGTCTGAACAGTGAGTTACTACTGTAAGTTTCTTTGAAGGTGCGTGTAAGTGAATCTGATGGAGTGAGTTGAGACATGGTAATATTAATTTTAAAAAATGAATACTGAGAGAATTGAGGTTGTTTTGAAAGTACAGGTCCCTGGGACATTGAAAAAGTTGTGAGTATTCCTTGTTATGGTATCACCGGTGGGGGTTGGTCTCAGCAGCCAGGGTTCTGGCTATTACAAAGCATCCATAGATTTGGTCATCAAACCGGCACACCTAAAGCACACCCTAGGCCTTTTTTTGCAAATCCAAATTGATTTTATCAAATTGCTTTTATGTTAAAATTACAAGTACACACTTATAATGATTTACTGTTGCTGTTTCTCAGGGTGGAGGAGGATTTCCCAGTAGTGTAGGCAGATATCTCTGTAGCTAAGATTCTGCTGGGAGTATTTATAACAAAGTTAAAAACTACAACTGGTATTATTCTACACCACAAGTTGTCATAGTACCTCCTAGCTGCATAACAATAGAAACAAGAAAGTAGCTTCATGACCGCTATTTGCTGAATTAAGGCATATCAGAATGTTTAGTTTCAATAGAACTGTAATTTCACTGTAACCATTATCTTAATTTTGTTGTATGCCAGGCTTATATTTTTCCAGGTTGACTCTGCCATGTGAGATGTAACACTTGAAGATGACGTTTTTCCCAGTTTAATTTTTTTTCATTTTTAAAAAGATCTATTTTTAATTCTGACTTTTGTTTTATTCTGGATCAATCCAAACACTTCCCAAACACATTTTAGTCTAATTATTGAGCTCAAATATGTGTTAATTGTTGTTTGTCTTTTGTGTTATTTGTGTGTCATGACACCTGAGGAATGCAATGAATGGACTTATGTGTCAGTTCAGTGAAATATATGTTTCTATGTAATGTTTGGACACTTAAGTTGTTGATTTTTCAATTAAACAGCATGCAACCTGATGGATTAAATGCCACAATTGAATGGTATTCTTTGTTATAGCTACCTAGCAACTAATGACATCACTTTATTCCTGATTAGGTGGCCCTAAGCCATTGGCCATTTTTCCCTTTAAAAATGTCGCCAAAGCGGCCCCTCTGGTAGAGGACACTCATTACCGGTCTGGAAAATGTCGCTGCTGCATCTATGCGTTAGTCCCCATGATGTCAAGAAGTATGTATTTTTTCTATTTATACTATAAGGTTTTGAAAAATTTCTCTTTGAATTTTAGATACTATCAGCCCCTTGAAGAAAGCTGTTACATGCCGAAACACGGTCTGTGTTGGGCTCGAATCATACAAAACCTCCACAACCAAGTCTCAGGCATTTCCTCTAACAGAGTAAAAGCTAAGTGTCCAAGCCAACGTGCTAATGCTATGCTTTAATAAGTGGACATTTACAGTGTTAATTTTCACTATTTCACAGCATGACATCGCTTGTTTGAACACTGATACTCACTCATCACAATTGTGCATATTGGAAAAGAAAAAAAGAAAAATGAAAGCGATAAAAAAAGACCTATGATTATACTAGTGGTATACTCACGGTTTGTGCTAATTAGCACGGTAATATATGCCTTTGTATGAGGTCTTATTAACACAAATTTGCTCATGCATAATTACACATATATCCGGATTATTATATTGGGTTGGTAGCTTTTCCCTGCGTTGGATAATTCATTTGGCTATTACCCAGTACCGACATATTGTGTGAGAGAGTATTTTGTTTCTCAGGCCACAAAATGTGCCATTTTCGAGAATCGATCGACGGTCACCCAGATCGTATTGTTTCCGGCAGAAGGGGGTAAGTCCACCATGAAGTCAGTTGCGATATGTGTCCAAGGTTCCTCTGGCACAGGCAGAGGTTGGAGGAGACCCCAGGGACGTCCGGCAGGAGGTTTTTGTCTCGCGCAGGTGGCGCAGGAGGCCATGTAGGCTTGGACATCTGTTTTCATGGTAGGCCACCAATAGAAACGTTGAAGCATGGCTAATGTACGGCCTTGACCGGGATGGCTGGCCAGACGGGAGTCATGAGCCCACTTTAGTAACTTCTTTCTCATTCCCAGTGACACCACAGTTTTCCCAGAGGGGACGGCATGAGTGGCTGCTAACATCACCTTCTCCGGACTGGTGATGTGACGAGGTTCATCGGGTAAATCCACCATAGAGAAGAAGCGCGAAAGGGCATCTGCTCTGATATTCTTTTCCGCAGGACGGTATTTTAGTAGGAAGTCAAAGTGGTTGAAAAACAACCACCTCGCTTGCCGGTGTTTAAGGTGTAGGGCATGTCGTAGATATTACAAATTTTTATGATCGGTATACACTGTTATTTGGTGCTGTGCACCTTCCAACCATGGACACCACTCCTCAAAGGCCAATTTTATAGATAGCAATTCTTTATTTCCAATTCCATAATTCTTGTCGGTGGGAGAGAATCATCGTGAGAAGAAAGAGCAGGGATGGAGGACATTGGCATCGCTATATTGGCTTAGTACTGCTCCTACGCCGACGTTGGAGGCGTCAACCTCGACGATGAAAGAATGCTGAGGATTGGGATGACGAATACAAGGCTTGGTTAGGAAGGCTTCTTTGAGAGTTTGAAAGGCTGCTACAGCCTCAGCAGACCATCGAGATGGATCAGCCACGTTTTTGGTTATGGCCGTGAGTGGTGCTGTTAGTGTGGAATAGTGCTTGATGAAGGTACGGTAATAGTTTGAGAAGCCGAGGAAACAGCGCAATGCATTTAGGCCAGTGGGTTGAGGCCACTCTTGAATGCTTTTCAGCTTTTGAGGGTCCATTTTGGAAATGATGTACCCCAGAAAGGGCACTGATTCCTGGTGGAAAGCGCACTTCTCGAGCTTTGCATATAGGCGATTGTCACGTATCCTTTGTAGTACCTTTATCACATCTGCCTGGTGTGTCTGGAGGTCCTGAGAGAAAATCAGGATGTCATCTAAATATACAACCACACACTGGTACAGTAAATCTCGCAGAATATCATTCATCATATTCTGAAACACCGCTGGTGCATTGCACAGTCCAAAGGGCATGACTAGGTATTCAAAGTGTCCGTCACGGGTGTTAAAAGCTGTTTTCCATTCATCCCCATGAAGGATTCGGACCAAGTTGTAGGCCCCTTTTAAGTCAGTCCTAGTAAACACCTTGGCCCCCTGGAGTCTGTCCAACAGCTCTGTTATCAACGGTAGAGGGTAGCGATCCTTGAATGTGATTTCATTGAGTAATCTGTAATCGATACAAGGGCAAAAAAAGAAACCCTGCACCAGCCAGTCTAATGAACCCTTTTTGCAGGTTCTCCTGGATATAGGCCGACATGGCCTCAGTCTCTGTTATTGAGAGGGGGTATACCCTTCCCTTGGGAGGCTCGGAGTTAGGTTTGAAATTTATCGCACAATCAAAGGTCCTGAGCGGAGGTAATACATCTGCTGCTTGCTTGGAGAAGATGTCCTGAAAGGACGCATATTGCAGTAGTAGACCAGGTAGAGAGGGAGTCGTTGTCATGCAGAGCAGTGGTGAAACTTTGGCTAGACATCGATCATGGCAGCCAGGGCCCCACTCAGAAAGCTCCATGGTGGTCCAATTGAACTGAGGTGTGTGTTTCTGTAGCCATGGTAGGCTGAATACCACGGGCTGAATGGCCTTCTCAAGGAGCAGAAAGGAGATGTTCTCGGTGTGTAGGGCCCCAGTGTGAAGGCATATGTGTTGCGTGGAAGTGAGACCTTCCCTGGAAGTGGTTCTTCATGTATAGAAGACAGCAGTAAGGGGGTAGCTATTGGTGTAGTAGGAATTCACAGATGGTATGCAATTCTCTCTAGCATAAAGTTACCTCCCGCACCTGAGTCCACGAGTGTGAGTGTTGAAAATTCTAGGCCCCCAGAGATGATAGATATGGGAAGAGATAATGGAGGAGAAGGTACAGTTAAACCTAGGAGGAGTCCTTCAGCAGAATCTAGGTCTGGCCTTTTCCCAGACAGATAGGGCAGGTCTGGGCAGCATGGCCAGATTGGCCGCAGTACATACAAAGACCTGAGCATCTGCGAAAATGTATCTCTTTAGAGATCAGGTGACTGTGTCCTAGCTGCATAGGTTCCTCTTCTTCTTCACTGGGCACAGAAGATTGGGCTGAAGTCATGTGCATGACTCGAGGGTGACTACCTCCCTTAGAGTGCTTCTTGTGACACTTTGCCTCTTGAGTCCGATTGCATATCCTGCGATCGACTCTCCCAGCCAAATCAATGAGAGATTCCAGGGTGTCTGGTAAATCACGAGCCACTAGCTCATCTTTTATACGGGAGTTGAGGCCCTCTAAAAATATAGCACGGAGACATCCCAAGTCTCAATGGAGCTCAGATGCTAGCGTCTTGAATTCAATAACATAGTCTGGTAAAGGCTTACTTTCTTGTTGAAGGTGAAGAAGAGTAGACCCTGCGATAGTCTGACATGCTGGATCATCAAACACCGATTTGAACAGGTTCAAGAAGTCAGTCAGATCATTTAAAACAGGGTTGCTGTGTTCCCAAAGAGGTGAAGCCCAAGCCAGGGCTCTTCCATCGAGTAGCGATAGGATATAGGTAGTCTTGGAAACAGCAGTGGGAAAGTAGTTTGGTTGCAATGAGAAGTGCATATAGCACTGATTAATAAACCCCCTCCACATCTGGGCATCACCAGATAAGCATGTAGGAGCTGGAAGTGGTCCAGTGGTGCGGACTTCAACCACTTGAAAAGAAGAATATTTCTCTGGAACTGTCGACGTATTCAGTCGAGCATTCAACTGGTTGAAAGTGGCGGCTAGTGTCTCCAGAGATTTCTGTTGCTCTGTAATCCACTGGGCCAGGCCAGGAATGGCCTGCAAGGCTGTGAGCTGAGCTAGGTCCATGGAGTTAGCAATCTGTTGTGCTTTGGACATTGAAGTGTGGGCCCTTGATCGCTGCAAGAGATGGCACCTCCCACAGAGCGGAGCCTTGCAGGGACTTGCAGCGATAGGCTAGCTCCTGAGCAGAGATGGACACAGAGAAGTTAGTTTTTATTATACTGCAACATAGGTGGTAACCCAAGGAACAGGTAATAATCCCAGCCAGCAGAGGAGATGTCTGATGGCAATGTTCCATCTGGCAAAAGAGCTACCAACTCCTCACCTTAGCTGCTGAAAAGTACAAGAAGCAAGCTGAAAAAGATGGCAGACAGCACCTCTCCACAGAACTGGCCCCTCCACAAAGTTTGCACTTCTCTTCATTGGTGATTTCCATCATTCAATAGATTGGACATGTTGTGTATCATCTAAAGCTACCACCTACTCTTAAGGTCCACACCATGTTCCACATATCTCTCCTCTATTTCTATCTTGCCCCTCATGGCTCCTTCCTAGACAAATGAAGGTGACATCAGAGGAGGACACAGAATATGAGGTTCAGGAGATTCTCAATGCCAAGCATAAGAACATAAGAAATTGCCATGCTGGGTCAGACCAAGGGCCCATCAAGCCCAGCATCCTGTTTCCAACAGAGGCCAAACCAGGCCACAAGAATCTGGCAATTACCCACACACTAAGAAGATCCCATGCTACTGAATTATTCAGAATAAGCTCCACTATCTCATTGCCTGAAAAGGTTATGGACCAGCATCTGACATCTACAACCCAAATGCTGCAATCCTTTTTTCCATGCAAGTCTAAGGGTAGGACCTTGGGGAGGGGGCTTAGAAAGGGGGTGGGGGTACTGTAAGTCTTGGCTGGCCGTGGGACAGCTCCCAAGCCCAGCTAAACTCACCTAACACACCCTCAAGCCTCAACAGGCAAGGACACTGCCACCATCTGCCTCCCTCTAACATGCCGGTACTGCCTCCTAGGTGCGTGTGCATGCTCATTGCTGTGCTATGAAGGCATCACAGTGGGAAAGCCAGGCAGTGGCACATCCCAATGTAAACCCCAGCCCTGCTCCTCTCCTTGCCTCAGCAACAGGTCCTCCTGCATTGCAGTGCATGTTGCTATGTTCCTTATTACTTCTGCCTCCTTTATCCAGCCTCCTTGCTCTTTTCCCTGACTTGCTGCTCCTTTGCCTCGACTGCCTTATTCTGTTTGTGTCTTGGTCTACTGTGTCTTGTCTTGTTTGTCCATCTCTGCCTGATTTATGGCTCTGACCCTGGCTTCAGACTCTGACTATTCTATTGATCTGCCGTTTGTCCTGACCCCAGTTTGAACCTCAACACCATTTGCTCACTGCCTGTCCTGACCTTGGCTTAGAACTTGCCATTCTTTGCTTGCTACCTGCCCCAACCACTGCCCACTACTTGAGTTTGTCAGACTGTTTCACACAGGACTCCTGCCTAAGCCCTGCTCAACTTGTGTGTATTAGAGCTGGTACAGGTGAACCCTTAGAAACAGTCCTAGTACGACCGAGTCTACCAGCTGATGGCATGGGCCTAGTAGGTTGGCTGCTAGGCTGCATCAACCAAGGGCTCACATCCGTGACGCTGAAAATCTTTCACAAGCTAATTGAACTGATTTACTGGCTAGGCAAAATAAAAGATAAGCAAACATTCTCTGTCTTGAAATTTCATAAAGGGAAAAGCACACATTCAATTTTTCAAACTTCCACCCTCTTCTCTACTAAGGACAGGTCCAAGACTTTACCATTAACTATCCTGTACCCTTATCTTGGCACATGGAACTAAGATTAACTTCCAGTCAAAAAATCCTTCATGTGCATCTCTCAATTTCCTAAGGCACACATTAGTGCTGAGTTTATATTCTCCCTATTTGTCCTCTTTTAAACTGGTGGCTATATTTCTTAATTTCTCTATTTTTTTAACTCTGGTCAGGCAGAGCCAGCATGACACTTCTGCCCTAGACCATTCCACACCTCTCTTCTCCCATTTTCTTTTTCAAAACCCTTTGTCCTCAGGGGGAAGATCCCCTTCTCTGGTGATATCACAAAAGTAGTTATATCACCAGAGAAGGGGATCTGCCCCCTGAGGACAACGTCCTTCATTTGGGTTGTTAAGCGCGACCACAAACTCTTCCTCTGGGCTTTACGAACATATCTTTGGCAAGGTAAATGGGCCAGATTGCCACTGGAAACCCTAATGAGACCCACAGATGAGGCGGGATTGGGACTTCCCAACCTACAAATGTACAATTTAGTGTGTTGTTTGCGATATGCGAGAGATTGGATATTCTCACTTGCGACCTATGTCCCTTATCATAGCCTTTTGGAATGGTATGGTGTGCACTCACTCAACCCTTTTCTCCAACTTGAAAGTCATTTATTACCATCGCATCTTAAGCAACACTTGTTGCTGGGGACTTGTAGGAGGGCATGGATGCAGTTATGCACTTTTTGCCACCATCTATAGCGGCTATCCCTGATGATCACAATTGCGCATACTTCGTTGTTTGCTCCTGGTTTGGAGACGAGCACTTTCCGGAGATGGCAGAATAGCGGATTAATTTATGTTTACCAATTATTTGACCCAATATCCAGAAAACCCCTAATGTTTATAGAGCTACAATGACAATTCCAAGTAGCAGGTATGGATTTCCTTGCTTTCATGCAAGTACAACACTTTATAAAGAGCAAACCGCAGCAACTGTTTGACACTTCATATATAAAACAGATCCGGGAAATTCTGCAGGGGATGAAGATACAATGTCCCACCATATCAGCCTTGGTAAAGGCATTGCTGAAGAGAACAGAATCAAAGGTACTACAAGGCATATATACAAAGTGGAAGGGGTGGCCCCCTCTTCACTCTTTCATTTAATGACTTTAAAAATAACTATGCAACCTTGCCCGATATTTCAGACAATGTACTTCTGAAATAATCCTATTATAAGTTTCTATGGCAGATGTACATCACCCCTACCCGGGCTTATCAGATGAGGATCACTACTTCCAAGCTGTGTCAGAAATGTAGGTTATATGAAGGTACCTACTTCCCACTGTTTTTGGGAGTGTCCACTAATTTGGCTATTTTGGGGAAAAATTAAATTACAATGTGAATGATTTCTCCAAGTCTCGTTACCCTTATATCCCAAATTATGGCTACTCGGCACTACAACCTTGTTGGATCTTACCCTGGAATCTGCTAATCCGATATTTATTGGGAAAGCAGGAATCGTAGGCTGGAAAGTAATCTTATCAAAATGGCTGGATGACAAAGGGCCCGAGTACGAACATTGGTTCCAAAAAATGATCCTACATGATAGCTCAGAGTGCTTCCTCAAAGAAATTTGTGGCTAAGCAAAAAATGTGGTCCACATTTTTGATTTATTTCTCTCCCACGATGACCTCAACGTTAGACCATCACTGAAGTATGCTTAGACACAGTGATATTCTCTCTGTGTGAGAGTGTTAAGATTGAGGACTATTGGAAACAGTTTTGATACTTTGTCTCACGGCTTGATGACCTGTACCCAATAGAGCATTGGATGGAGTCAATTCAATAGGCAGCATAGACATACCAGAAGCGGGTAAGCACATTATACAAAGCTCTCCAGTACTAAGTAAGTAGCAAGGGTTACTTGACTCGTTACCACAAACTCCCTGTTTTTGTCTAGTATAGCATATGCACGATTGGATTTTAGTTGCCTAACACCTGAAACACTCATACCATTATTACCATTTGATGTTCAATTCATTAATATCGCTTATTCACACTCAGATCATTTCTTCGTATCACTGGTGACATGGATATCACCTTATCCAATTTCCTGTGCATCACATACTACATATTACCTATTACCATACCTATTACCTATTATTTGGAATCATACAAAAGGGAAAATGGGAAGGGGGGTGTAGGGGAAGGGAGGGAGGGAATTGGAGATATCAAACAGGGATAAGGGGAAAACTGGATAAATTAGTGATAATGAGCTACCCGGTCAACAACCCTAACGAAGTTATTTCACCTGATCTTTTACTGTACTTAATCTTCTCTGTAATTGGTATTCTATATTCCATTTTGGGATATCTGTTCTTGTTAGTGTTAAGGACAGAATGTGTTTCATCACCATGAAAACAATAACCATAAGCAAAATATGATGGACATACGTCACACATATTTATCTTTTGGCATATATCTTTGCCTATATATGTATGTACTCTTTCAATTTGGATAATCCACTCGTTTATCTGAATTATATTTGTTGAGGAGGAAATGTCTGGAGATTGCTACACTGTTTTATACTGTCATATAAAACTAATAAACATATTCTCAAAAAAAAAAAATAAATAAAAAGTCCTTACAAATCTTGGTCCCTTTCCATGACACAGGTGCCAGCCACTTCTAGGAAATTTAACATTTTTTTAAGTAGCTGTGGTGACTGGTCATTTTACACCCCTGGTGTTCCTGTGCTGGGTATTTCACTACCATGTGCATAGGAGGCTATACCATTGGGTTACTGTAATTGATAGAATATCCTCTCCCTCCATCCAGAGTGCTTGGGTGCGGGAAGAACAATGAGTTGAAGGTAGAATAGTGAGCTGCAGGTAAAATCTGGACTGGATTCCTGAGTATACCGGAAGCCTTGTTCAGGGACAGTCACTGTTCACAAAACAATATGCTGAAACTTCCTAGCACATGAGATGGGGGCATGTATTATTGGGCATCCTATAACCAATTTTGCCCCAAACAATTGTTTTTTAATGTTTTCACCAGTGGCTGCCTTCTGAGTTTTCCTTGCAACCCAAGCACACTAATGCAGGGCTCTCCTGTGGCCCATTGCTGCTGGCTATGGCTACAGAAGAAAAACAAACATTGTTTTCTTTTTAAAAGAAGTCAGGCTTTCTCAGCTCTGCTCTTGACTGAGTTGCACTGGGGCTTGGACAGCCCTTCCTCCAGTGAGCTTTAAACCATGCCCGCAAATGTATGACAAAAAGTCTGTGTCATGCCAGGGGGCACGTCCAGGAGGCATTTTCAGGGGCATGGGTTCCCCCCATGCAAAAGTAAAAAATATATTTTTTCTCTTGTCCACAACAGGTTATTAAACAGCAAGTAGCTAAAGAACATTTGTTATCTCTAGCCAGCAGCATCTTAGCCTCCAGTGGAAACCAACTCCAAGCCTGAATAGCCAACCTCTTCACCTGATGCCTTTCAGAAATGACATCAAGCCTCCTCCAGGGATTTCCTCTGTCTTGTCCTTGATTAGGGCTTTGTTCCAATTTGGTTAGTGCCCTTTGCCCCTCATTTGGAACCTAGGGGCAATTTTGCCACTATCTGGGTGGCTGCTTTGTGTCTCTCACTGGCTTGGAGTGAGGGGAAGTTTCTGCTTCTTTTGATGTTTTGATCCCCATTCATGGTGCATTTAGGTGTTCATGCCATACTTGGTGCCACTTTTCCTCTTTCGTACAACCTTGGGTGTGTGTGTGTGTGGGGGGGGGGGGGGGGGGGGGGGTATTCGTGCCACTCTTGTTGGTAGGGATGTGTAGAATTAAAGATTTTGATTTTTTTCTGTTTCATTTTTTGGGGGTTTACCCATGAATTTCATATAAACCCTCAGCCTTGCATAGCTCTAGGCAGCAGTAGGAAATGATCTCAACCTTAGCCCTATGGAAGGCCCCGGCTTTGAGACCTGATCCCAATGCTGGGGCCTTGGTCTAGGCCACGACCTGGACCCAGTCTTGACACTGGGGCCTGTCCTGGAGACAAGGTTGTGATACCTAAGCCTCAGCCTGAAACCAGACCTGAGGCCAGGTCTCGATGCTGGTGACTTGGCCCAGGATCAGGCCCAGTTCTGGAGTTCAGGCCTCAGAGGTCCTCTTCAGAAGTCTTCTGTCTTCTTTCTTCATCTTGAAATGATGATGTCAGCTGGAGACGTGCTGGAGTAAATTAACTTCAGCATATATTCCCCAGCAGAAGTTAATTGTACTACTGTACATCAAATTGGCACCCTCTACTGGGAAGGATGAGCCAAAGTTCACTTACTCCGACATGTCCCCAGCAGATGGTATCTTTTCAAGAAGACATAAAAATAGCTGAAGAGGAATTATGAGGCCTGGGCTCTGGGCCTGGGCCTGTCCCTGGGCTGAGGCCCTGGCAACAGGTTCATCCTCGGGGCTGGGCCCCGGTGTTAGGCCTGGCCCTGAACTGAGGCATAGGCATCAGAAGCTAGCCTTTTTGTGGGGGCCTGGAGTCAGGCCTCGGCACTTGCCTAGGCCAAGGCCCCAGCATCAGGCCCCAGCCTCTGGGTTGAGTCCCAGCATTGGTCCTGGGTCCGGGCTGAGGCCCAGGCATTTGGACTCGGTCTCCAGAATGGGTCCTGGTGTCAGGTGTGAGTCTGGACCTTGGCCTAATCTGAGGCTCAGGAATTGGGACCCAACCTCTGGGCTGAGCCTCAGCTTCAGGTCTGGGTCTGGTTCAAGAACCCAAAAGTTGGAACCTGGCCTCTGGGTCAGGATCTGGCATTGGGTTTGAGACTAGGCCCTGAACTAAGCTGAGGCCCAGGCATTGAGATCTGGTCTCCAGACCAGGCCCCTGTGTCTGGCCTAGTCCTGGGCCTTGGCCTTGTCTGAGACCCAGGTGTCTTGACCAGCCTCTTTACTGGGCTAGGACGTCAGATCAGGAAATCTAAAAAATTTTGGGGGCCTGGGCTTTTGAGTCTTAGCTGAGGCTTCGGCGTCAGGCCAGGGCCTAGGCTGAGACCCCAGCATTATGCTTTGGCAAAGGCTATGGCCTCCGTGTCAGGCCACAGCCCATGCTTAGGCGAGGCTCTGGCCTTGAGCCTTGGCCTTGGCTGAGGCACTGCAGTCACATTTGGGCATAGGTCAGAGCCCCTTCTTTCAGTCTTGGCCTGTTACCTAGTTGATGCCTCTGCTTAGGGCCTTGGCCCAATGAGTGACATTTTTTTACCACCAGATTTGCAAAACAATGAAATTCTGATAAAATTTAATTGGAATTTAAATGTTTCCATTTTGAAAAGGTCGTTAAACTTAGTTGATAATTTTGTCTCATTTACGATTTTGTTTCTCCCAAATACCCACCTCTATTGGTAGGTGCCCTCTGCCACACTTTTGGAGCCTTGGGGAGTTCTAGCTGCTCTTCCTGTTGCTTTGCTCCTCTGATGGTGACTTGGAGAACTCCTGCCTCTGCTACTAATGTTTTGCTCCATTGCAGATCCCTGGGCTCTTCATGCCACTTTAGGTACCACTTTGACATTGGCTTGATGTGTTGGCTTGTTTTCACCCTTCTGGTGAATTAGAAATGATTAGAAAAGCCCAACTCAGGAACCCAAAATAGGCAACATTGCTTCTCCTATTGACTGCAATGCAAAATGAAAAAACTAATAAAGCAAATAAATAAAAATGTTTTCATTGTTTGAAACAAGCCAAACAAATTACTGTGACCTATGAAACAAATAAATGAACCGAAACAGATTTGTTGACTCTGCACGTGCCTTCTGCCTACCCTGTTCTTGCTGGATTTCTGAGGAGTGGAAATTCAAAGCAGAGCCCCAAATATTTCCTTGCCTTACCTGTTTTATAAACTTAAACCTTACAAATCCTGGCTTGAATACAAGAATTTCTATTTCCACCACTGAACTGCTGAGACTACTCCTGTCGTTGAAAGTAAGGGCATCTTCCACAACCTGAATGTCTCAGGCCTGACAAAATTGAATCTGTAATTATAAGAAGAGGATCCTTGCTAGAAAATATCACACAATATGCTTCTGTGTGCTAGACTTAACATTTACCCTATTCTTTTCTTCTCAAATCTTTCACCCATTTTCATAACTCTATCTCTGTTTCTATTTCCAATATGATTCCCCAAGTGGTAATTACATTCATGAATTCTTAATACAAGTTTAGGGTGTATTAATCAAATTGCATTATTTTTGTTAAAATTTTACATTAATGGCCTGTCAATCATTATCAGTTGAGATATTCTGAACATTTATCTAAGAGGGTAAATCATTGTGTTAACTCAGTTATTAAAAAGAAAGAGAAAAATACGGAAGCAACTCACTTTGAAGGTGAGAGGTTCTAATTTGTCCAAAACCATGTTTGGAACAGCACAGAGAATCAAAATGTATATGTCACATATCCCTTAAGAATCAATATAATTCCTCAGTGAATTAGAAGATGGAATATACACTTCAGTGGAATAAAAAACACTTTTACCAATATAGTGGCAAATCCAGTAAATTACCACCATTGAACTTCAGACTCCAGAGACAACAGAATTACATCGCAGTGATTTACGACTTAATAGAGAACTCACTTCACAGCAACAGATTATGCAGGAATTTACTGACTATTACTACAGAATATGAACATAGTAGCATAGTAAATTATGGTAGAAAAAGACTGTCCAGCCCACCCAGTCTCCCTTGATATTCTGTCCACATTGCTAAGGGGTAGATTTTTAAAAAAAGCGCGTTCGCGTACTTTTGTTTGTGCAGCAGGCGCTGTAGCCGCTGCACAGTGCAGCAGGCGCTGTAGCCGCTCGTATTTTCTAAAATCCTGGATCGGCGCGCGCAAGGCTGCCGATTTTGGGCAGCCGGCGCGCGCCGAGCCACGCAACCTGTCTCCGTTCCCTCCGAGGCCACTCCGAAATCGGAGCGGCCTCGGAGGGAACTTTCTTTCGCCCTCCCCTCACCTTCCCCTCCCTTCCCCTACCTAACCCACCCCCCCGGCCCTATCTAACCCCCCCTTACCTTTATCCACGGATTTATGCCTCCCGGAGGGAGACGTAAATCCACGCGTGCCAGTGGCCTGCTGGCGCGCCGAGACCCGACCCAGGGGCGGTTCCGGAGGGCGTGGCCTCGCCCCCGGTCCCGCCCCCGAAACGCCGCACCCTGCCCCCAAAACGCCGCGTCGTTTGACCCCGCCCCCGACACGCCCCCTTCCAAAAACGCTGGGACCTACGCGCGTCCCGGGGTTCTGTGCGCCCTGGCGGCCTATGGAAAATAGGCGCGCCGGCGTGCAAGGCCCTGCTCGCATAAATCCGGGCGGATTTACGTGAGCAGGGATTTTAAAATCCGCCCGTAAGGATACATCCCAGCTACCAGTTACAGAATGGGACCATCTACAAGACATCTCCTTATTCAGGAAAGTTCTTTATTGTCTTCCTCTTTTGTACTCCATCATCTAGGGTAGACGTAAATACAAGATCTGCAATTTCTTCCGTACAGCATCCACCTTTCCCATGCCTAACACAAGGCTCCTTAATAATCTAAGTAGCTAGCAAAACTAGTGTGACAGTTGCCCAAAGTTCTGGCCTCCTAGGTCCCTTGACAGACAGACCCTGTTACATGAGCACCTGCCTGCTTGTCGATTCTACCATTGCAGCCTGTCAGAAAATTCAACCACATGGATGTCTGTATTACTACTATTTCATACACTGCTAGGAACACAAAATATGTTACTAGGTCAATGTTTCTGCTCCTTCTATTTTCAGCAGCAGTACTTATCCCTGCCCTCTTCAACTCCATTAATTTTTAGCTGCTGCCACCCATACTAAGAGGGTACTTCATGCTTCCACCACATTTTCTGTGAAAAAATATTTCTAGACATTTCTCCTCAGTCTACCCCCTCAGAGCCTCTCCTTGTTCTTGTGTACACTGTACAGTGCATTATTCATGCCCATTTACTTTTTCCATATTTTGTTATGTAACAACCTTATTCTAAAATGGATAATATGCATTTTCCCCTCCTCAATCTACACACAATATCTCCTCATGACAAAGGAAAATCAGATTTGTAGACATTTGTGCAAATTATTAAAAAAAACAGCTGAAATATTACATTTACATAAGTATTTTGACCCTTTACTCAGTGGTTTGTTGAGACACTTTTTGAAGCAATTATAGCCTCAAGTCTTTTGGGGTACAATGCTATAATCTTGGCACACCTGGATTTGGGGATTTTCTACCATTCTTCTCTGTAGATCCTCTCAAGCTCTGACATGTTGGATGGGGAGGGTGGAAGCACAGCTATTTTCAGGTCTCTCCAGAAATATTCAATCAGGTTCAAGTCCAGCTCTTGCTGGACCACTCAAGGACATTAATAGACATGTCCCAAAGCCACTCCTGTGTTGTCTTAGCTATGTGCCTAATGTCGTTGTTGGAATGTGAATCATCACCCCAGTCTGAGGTCCAGAACATTCTGGAGCAGGTTTTCACTGAGGATTTCTCTGTACTTTGCTCCATTCATCTTTTCCTTGATCCTGACTAGTCTTTCAGTTTTTGCAAATGACAAATATCCCCACAGCATGAAGCTGCCAATACCATGCTTCACTGTAAGGATGGTATTTTCTAGGTGATAAGCAGTGCCTTGTTTCCTCCAGGCATGACATTTGGCATTCAAGTCAAAGAGTTCAATCTTGGATTCATCAGACCATAAAATCTTGTTTCTCATGCTCTGAGAGTCCTGTAAGTGCCTTTTGGTAAACTCCATGTGGTCTGTTATTTGACTTTTATTGAGGAATGGCTTCAGTCTGGCCACTCTTCTATAAAGGCCTGATTGGTGGAGTTCTGCAGAGATGTTTGTCCATATGGAAGGTTCTCCCATCCCACAGGGGTCAATTGGAGCTCTGTCAGAGTGACCATCAGGTTCTTTTTTTACCTCCCTGACCAAGGCTCTTCTCTCCTGATTGTTCAGTTTGAGTGGGCGGCCAGCTCTAGAAAGAGTCCTGGTGATTCCAAACTTCTTCCATTTAAGAATGGTAAAGGTCACTGTGTTCTAGGGATGTGCAGACCAAAAGTTTATGTTCATAAGACCATAAGTCGAAAGGGGGGGTCATTTGCGGTCAATATGGACATATGGAGAATTCCATAAGTTGAGTCTATGTCCATATGTGCAAATAAAAATTTAAACCCCTCACCCTCCTTAATCCCCCCCCCCCCCAAGACTTACCAAAACTCCCTGGTGGTCCAGCGGGGTCAGGACGCCATTTCTGAACTCCTTTGCAAGGAGCACGTGACGTTGGCGTCACGTCGGAGTGACACAGCGTCACGTGATTCCCCGCGCGTTCGCTCCGGGACCCTCGTTCGACCCAAAAGGAACTTTTGGCCAGCTTGGGGGGGCCTCCTGACACCCCCAAGCTGGCCAAAAGTTTATTTTGGGTCGAACGAGGGTCCCGGAGCGAACCCGCGGGGAATCACGTGACGTCGGCGCCACGTCGGAGTGACGCGGCGTCACGTGATTTCCCGCGGGTTCGCTCCGGGACCCTCGTTCGACCCAAAAGGAACTTTTGGCCAGCTTGGGGGGGCCTCCTGACACCCCCAAGCTGGCCAAAAGTTCCTTTTGGGTCGAACGAGGATCCCGGAGCGAACCCGCGGGGAATCACGTGACGTCGGCGCCACGTCGGAGTGACGCGGCGTCACGTGATTCCCCACGGGTTCGCTCCGGGACCCTCGTTTGACCCAAAAGGAACTTTTGGCCAGCTTGGGGGGGCCTCCTGACACCCCCAAGCTGGCCAAAAGTTCCTTTTGGGTCGAACGAGGGTCCCGGAGCGAACCCGCGGGGAATCACGTGACGTCGGCGCCACGTCGGAGTGAAGCGGCGTCACGTGATTCCCCGCGGGTTCGCTCCGGGACCCTCGTTCGACCCAAAAGGAACTTTTGGCCAGCTTGGGGGGGCCTCCTGACACCCCCAAGCTGGCCAAAAGTTCCTTTTGGGTCGAACGAGGGTCCCGGAGCGAACCCGCGGGGAATCACGTGACGCCGCGTCACTCCGACGTGGCGCCAACGTCACGTGCTCCTCGCAAAGGAGTTCAGAAATGGCGTCCTGACTCCTCGCTGGACCACCAGGGAGTTGTGGTAAGTCTTTGGGGGGGGATTAAGGAAGGTGAGGGGTTTAAATTTTTATTTTGGATCAACAATCGCGATTTCCAACGTATTCAACATAGCTATGTTGAATAACTTGGAAATCCGATCGTTTTCGCCTCATCACTTTTTTAAGTTAAAAAAAAAAAAAAGTAGCGTTTTATATTTAAGTTCAAAACGAATGCACACCCCTACTGTGTTCTTTGGGACCTTGAATACTGCAGCAATTTTTTGTACTCTTACCCATATCTGTGCCTCGACACAATCCTGTCCCAAAATTCTACAAACTATTCCTTCAACATCATGGCTTTGATTTTGCTTTGACAAGCTCTGTCAGCTGTGGGACCTTATATAGACATCAAATCATGTCCAAGCAATTGAATTTACAACAGGTGGGCTCCAATCAAATTGGAGAAAGATGTCAAAGATAAGCAGTGGAAACAGGATGCACCTCAGCTCAACTTTGAGTGTCACAGCAAAGGGTCTGAATACTTATGTAAATGTAATCTTTCAGTTTATTTTTCTTTAAATTAAGTTGCACAAATTTCTACAGACTTGATTTCTTTTTCTCTTTATGGGGCATTGTATGTAGCATGGGGAAGGAAAAATGCATATTATTTTAGAATAAGTCTGTAACATAACAAAATGTGGAAAAATTGAATAGGTCTGAATACTTTCTGACTGAACTGTATTTATAAACCCCCACCACCGATGGAAGGTGGCCACATAGATAACTCCACCTTTGACTTGTGTGATTTAAAATGGGCATGTGAAACACACCCAAAAAACTAAAGCCTCTCCCAGGGATGGGAAGACAGGAGCATAAAATAAAGACAATATACCATAAAATAAAAACATTACATATTATTATTACAAGTAATGCAAACATGCACACTTACATAACACAGTTGAATTCTTATACTCAATTGAAAACAGAAGCACTTGGCATTACTGTAAAAGAAAAATTTATTAGCATTGCAAAATTAAGAAAATCAGCTTTTTGTAACAGAAAACTAATAGCCTAGCCCTGAATCTCAGTTCAGTTCAAGAAAGATTTCAAAATCCTCACCTAAATTTTGGCTAGAATATTAGCATAGTTCTCAGTTAAATCTCACATGATCTTTGAATCTATGCTGAGCAGAAGATTGACAAAGCAGCTGCTGATGATGGGGAAGAATTGTTTCCAGCACCCATGGGATCCAGGATGAACATTCTTCCCAGAAATAAATGCTCACAATCTCACAAAAAGAAATAATAATATTCCCTCTCTAAATAAAATCACAACAAATCTTCCAAAATGTCCTTTGTCTAAATTAATCTAATAATTTTCTTAATACTGTTCATATAGCTTGAAAGAAAACCAAAACCAGGGAATATCTGCAAATCACTTTCCCTTCCATTGCTACAAAATAACAGTTATTTGCCTCAGTGTTGTTGAAAATATACTTTTCTTCAGATAATGACTAAATGAAAATGTTTAGCCACTGAAACTGCTTTCCTTTATTATAAGCAGTCTGCTGAAGGCTGCAATTAGGTACCACTTTATGGATATTTCTCTTCTTTCTCTCTGTGTTCTTAACAACTAAGACAGCTACCTTTTGTATGTAATTAAAAATGCTCATTAGTATTTAATCCTTTGCCCTTCCTTGGCTCCAGTCCGATATAACTAACCCAAGTTCCAATGCAAAAGCCTACAATAGGTTATTATGAATTTATAACTGTATTTCATGGAAGGTTACTTATAATAAATTCTAGTATCTTCTTTTTTCCAATAATGTCCATTTGAGTCAATACAGACTAGAAAATAATACAGCACTGGCTTCCAGTCAAAGCAGTCCCCATGCTGGGAAGACAGTAGGTAATAAACGTCATCAATAAATGTGAAAAACACGTCTATTAAATTTTAAAGGAACATCTGCCAATTTCATTTCTTTGTAACCAACAAAGGGGGTTATTTTTTAACTTGCATTATGGCCTTTTTGCATGCTTTAAGTACCATTACACGTGGTGCAATGCTAATTTTGAAAAGGGGGAGGAGTTTTGTCAAAGTGGGCTGACGTCACAGTTTGCAAAGCCCTATCACACAGTTTTAAAAGCACAAATAACTATACCTTTTTCACTTAACTGTGCAATATGCCCATAACACAATTTGTGATCTCTACCTGGGTAACATCAAGCTAGGTTGAGAGAACATTGTACAAATCTCATCTTTGTGTGAATTTCCTCACTCTGAAGGACATCAAATCTTCACAAGAGTGAACTCTTCTGTTAGTACTTCTCACTCTGCATGTCAAAGGGGCCCCTAACCCCTATACTACTACCTAAACCTCACCATGAGCTACTTGGTAGGCCTCCTATAGAGATTATAAATACCTAACTACTAGAAGGGTCTTATAGCTAGTCTCTTTCTCTCTCTTTCTCTTTTCCTCCCTCTCCACCCCCCCCCCCCCCAGTGGTTGTAGGAACTACAATAATTATGGTATTACTGCAAAGTGTTAAACAATTATTGCACTCTGCGATAATACTTCTGCAAAATGCTAAGATAGTGCACATTGTGATAAATAGGCTATTACCATAAAATGTGCCATGTGATAGTTTGCTGAATCTAGCCCAAAGATTTCAAGGAACAGCTTCATTGATCCTTGTTGCAGAGGAAGAAATTATTTAGCTTAATAAATACTTTTAAGACACTGAGGCCTAGATTTTCTAAGACACTGCGGCGGCGTGAATCACGCGGGGGGGGGGGGTGAAGTGGGGAGCAGGCCTGCGAAAGCCAGCAGCGATCGCACCTTTGCGGTGTGATTGCTGCCGGCTTTTGCACCCAATAGCGCCAACATAAAAGGTGGTGCTATTGGGCGCGAAATAGGCAGCGAAAAGGCTCCTTACCTTTTCGCCGTCCACACTGTCTTTACATCTGCCCCAGTGCCACCTCGACTCTTCCTGTTCCGGTCTTGACGCCGCCCCTTTTTAGTGATTGCACGCGAAAAGGGACTTTTCGCATGCGATCACTTTGAAAAATGACCCCCTGAGTTACACAATATTAAAATCATTGACAGATTCAAATGTCTATTTCTCCCCTATCTTACCTATCATCTATCATATCATAGGGATTGTGATGCATATCCCTCTCTTCAATGGATCAACCAGTTACATTAAATTGATAACCCCATTTATATGCTATGATCCTCACAGAGAGGTCTGTTAGACATGACATCAATGTGGCAGGTTCGCATGGCTGAATCTTGAGAGAGACTTTTCTTTGTTGCCAGCCCTATTCTCCGGAGATCTTTACCTATGACCCTTAGAATTAACGAATGCATGACATTTTTTTTAAAAGTTACTAAATATATAGGGCCGGGTTTTAATAGCTACACGCAGGCGTAGATTTGTGCGCGCAACCCGGCACGCACAAATCTACGTCCGATTTTATAACATGCGCGTGCAGCCACGCACATGTTATAAAATCCGGGTCCGGCACACACAAGGGGGTGCACACTAATGCACCTTGCATGCGCCGAGCCCTAGGGGAGCCCCGATGGCTTTCCCCCTTTCCCTCCAAGGCTGCTCCAAAATCAGAGCGGCCTCAGAGGGAACTTTGCTTCGGACCCCCGCCCCACCCCTTTTTTTCGAGCCCCGGGACATATGCACGTCCTGGGGCTTTATACGCGCCACCGGGCCTTTTGAAAATAGACCTGGCGCGCATACCCCCCCCCCCTACGCTCATAATTCCGCCTGGATTTATGTGCGTAGGCTTTGAAAATCTGCCCCAGATCTTTCTCATTGGGCATTTGACTACTAGAAGTGGGTACAAGTGATTGTTTTAAATGATACAGCTGTATTAAATGTATTATTTATTGTGTTATGGTTTTCTTCTCTGTTTTTTTAGTGTAAGCTGCCTAGAGCTGTGTATAAGTGACATGCAAATCTCTGCAAATAAATAAATAAGGATGCCAATATTTTGTTGAAAATTATGAAAAAAATGTTTGCACTATCATCCCATCCTATAATGAGTTTGCTTCTTATTTTCAACCAAAAACTGACACTGTTGGAAATGGCCTTGAGGTTGTCAGTCCTTTGTTTGTTAAGGTTTGTAGTCCAAATGATCCCTGGCTTGTTTCATTATTTGAGCTTGATATTGACCATTTAGAACATTTATCAATAGATATAAAAATTACTACTTGTCCTTTAGAACCTTGTAAGTCCATGATAATGAAGTCAGCAAAGGTAAATCTGCTTAAACCTTTAACTGTGATCATAAATTATTTCTTAAAGAAAGGTCTACTACCAGACTGACTGAAGCAAATGCTGGTTTCTTCCTTGCTTAAAAAAAAATCCTGTTGGATTCTTCCAAAACATAAAACTATAGACCTATTTTTAGTTTTCCTTTTTTACAAAAACTCATTGAAAATCTGTCTATAACCAGCTATTTGAATTTTTTTTATTTAAATAATGCCCTTGATCCTTTTCAATCTGGCTTCAGGTTGCATTACAGTATGGAATTCACATTATTGTCACTTTCCTTTTTGGCCACTTGAATATGCAAGCTAGATAAAGGCACTTATTCTCTTTTAATCCTCCTTGATTTTGCTGCTGCCTTTTATTTTAGCTCTGCCATAAAATTTTGTTAGACCAGCTGTCAAAACTGGGGACTGACAATTCAGCTTTTAACTGGTTCAGTTCATTTTTAACCAACTAGACCCATATGGTTATTTTAGTGATCATCTCTTCCCTCCTTTTTTTTTTTTCAAGTATGGTGCTTTTCAGAGGTCCATACTCTCACCTGTATTGCTTGTCCACTGTCTTCCTTGTTACAGAAACTTGGAATGAGATATTTTAGGTTTGTTCATGATTTACAACTGGCTATCCCCAAGCTGAAACTTTGTCTAGAGAAGGTTTTAAATTTGACTACTTTGAATATACTTAAACTTAATGCTGCTAAAACCAAGATCTTGTGGGTTTGCAAATTCATTTTTTTGTGTTTTACCCTTTTGGGTGGAACAAATGCATATACATATTAGAAACACTTTCAGTATCAGAATTAGATAATTATTACCTTTTTCTTTATGAGCTCTATTACCATTTGTTAATGAAGATAGCCTTGAAGGGAGTCCAGGATTTTTCTACTAACCACTTATGCAGATAACATTTTCTAATCCATACCTGACAAGATAAAATCCAACCACACTACCTCCCCTTTTTTTCATATTTTGGATATCTATTTCTTCCATCTGTGTCAGAGGTTTGTATACCACATCACTGTAGATGGAAGTGCCATTAGCTCTTTCTAATAGAACCTCTTCCTTTCATCCTATAATTGTATATATGTTTGTAATCCCTTTGATTGAAGTTCAAAACATTCACCATTTGTTTCTCAATATTTTTGACATCACTGTATTGAATAAGGACATAAGAACAGAAGAGATGATATATTGGATCAGACCAAAGATCCATCAAGCCCAGTATCCTGTCTTAGGCAATCACCAATCCAGATAAAAAATACTTGGCTGGATTCCAGAGAACAGATCCAATGTTTCTTGCTCACAACCAGGAATAAGTAGTAGCTTTGTCAAGGTTGCATGGCAAATAACGATTTATGGACATTTCCTCCAGGAACTTCTTTAAACCATTTTTAAACTCAGTTATTCGAACTGTTAGGGATGCATATTCATTAGAAACAAACGGGTAAAACATAACACATTTTATTTCATTTGTGGCCCTTTGAAACAAATGGATGGGTCCCTTGAATAGTACAAATAATCTTCATCCCTTTTATGTATATGGCCCATTGAAGTTTATGGCTGCCTACTGCTGAGAAAAAAAACCCAGCAAAACAACTTGCTGCAGAAGATGAAAGTATTTAACTTTATATAAACTTTTAAGTCATTAGCTTTTGCCTGTGTGACATTAACACCTTGTCAGAGCCTTGTCAGAACCAAGGCAGGACAAGTTGTCAAGGAGACTAGCCAGAGACAAATCACAGTGCAGCATCTGTTTAAATAGCTTATAGTTGCTATCTGGATCGAGGCACGCTGACATCTTCCCATTGTAAAGTTTGAGCATGTACAAGAAGCTCTATATTTCCTCTTTAGCTCTTCACACAGAATGACATGCTACTAGAGGCTCTTAAAAAGTTTAAAAAATGCTTAATAACTTTAGGATTTGGCACTGTTAAAAAGCTTTTTCTGCTGTTCTCTGTGCCAGAAAGAGAAGAAGTACACTGCTGCAGATTGTGATTTTTCTCTACACTGGGGGATGGTCAGGCTTCAATACAGTGTGAAGATTGCAATTACACCAGTGCTAATGATTTTTTTTTCATCTCTGTTTGTCTGGACACCAATGAAATAACCCTTTAGTGCCCAATGCCCACATTTGGGAGCATTGAAATTTCACATTAATATTTTTGTGATAAGTAAGATATTCCCATATTGACTCTAATTCTTTGTTTTTAAATAGTTTTTGCATCCATTGGTATCATTTGAGGTATATTTAGTCACTCTGTTTGCGGAAGCCATCTTAAAAGTTGACCTTTTACAACAGCCACGTGTGTTTTTGGTTTAAAAGTTCCTCTGCAGGTAAGAATAAAATATTTTTTACAAATGTTGCTGGAAAACTATACAAAAGTGTTTAGTTATCATTTTGATGTTATTTATTTTAAAATTGAAAATGTTTATAGATATGTAAATTGCATGGATTCAGTGATGTTCCCAAATATGAACAATGGGCACAACTGTGACTATGTTCCCATTTGGGAACATCCTTATATTTAAGTGATTTAATATTCAATATGATGTTATATCTTTACAGAATGTCTAAGAAACAACTTTCCAGTGCAGAAGCATTAACATTCATTTTAGATGAGTATCAAAGTTGTGAAGATGGTGAATTCTTAGAAGAATATGAACGTTTAGCCAACGTTATTGACGAAGCTGTAGAAAGTGATGACATAAGAGACATAGTGTTGCTACCTCCAAATAAAGTTGATAATGTGTCTGATGAAGAAGTGATTGACGAAGATGATCTACTGCCTTCGGCTCTGCCAAATGAAGTGCCTGGAACTGTAGCTATACTAAAGGATATGACTCATAACCGTTTCATGGACATAAAGAAATACATACATCTTGCAGGCAATGACAAGATTAATCAAAATGATAAACTGTACAAAGTTCGTGCTTTCCTTGATGCACTGAATGGTTGCCTGCATCAGTTTGGAGTATTCAGTGAGCCTCTGAGTATTGACAAAGAGATGGTCCCATATTATGGACACCATTCTGCGAAAATGTTTATTCGAGGCAAGCCGATTCGCTTCGGCTATAAACTCTGGGTTCTGGCCTCATCAAAAGGTTATCCTTTCAATGTTGATGTTTATTGTGGAAAGACCAACTGCGAACAGGATGGTCAGAATCAAAGTTTTGGGCTAGGTCTTCGTGTTGTGACATCATTACTGAGCTGCATAGAAAATTCATTATGCCATGAGGTATTCTTTGATAACTTCTTCACCTCATATGATCTTCTTCTGGCACTGCAAAAGCAAAACATTAAGGCCACTGGAACTGTTTGCGAAAATAGGTGAAGCAGAGTGCTCATTGATGGAGACAAGCCAAATGAAAAAGAAGAAGAGAGGCTGCTTTGACGCCGCATGCGACGGACATGTCTTGGCTGTGAAATGGCACAACAACCAGTGTGTTATTGTAGCTTCAAACTACAACAACATAGAACCACTGGGAAAAGCAAGAAGGTGGAGCAAAGCCAGAAAGTGTCCAGTTGACATTCTACAGCCAGCGGTAATTGGCTTATACAATACCCATATGGGAGGAGTGGACATACTGGACAGATTTATGGCAAACTACCGTCCAGTGTTTCATTCAAAGAAATGGTGGTGGCCTCTATTTGTCAACGGCATCAACATGGCAGTTGTTGCAGCTTGGCATCTTCATGTTGAAGTAGGAGGTAAATTTGATCACCTGGAGTTTCGTCGGCACATTGTTCGCACCCTGCTTCAGCGTTCAGAACATCGCACACCATCGAAATCTGGACCTTCCAGTAGACCAGTCAGCGATGTGAGGTTTGATGGTTATAATCATCACCTTACTCCATCAGAGAAACAAGGAAGATGTAGGATGTGCAAGAAAAACACCCGCCTGGTGTGCACCAAGTGCAGGGTTCTGCTTCATCTTCATTGCATGTTACGGCTGTGGCTGCTGTGCAACCGCCTCACCACCAGGGGTCCCTCTAGAGCTGGCTTTCCTGACAGGCCCAGTCCATCTCCTCTGTCCACTCTATGCTCTGGGTGTGCCCTTATAACCCTGCCTGACAGTTGCCTCGGTGCTTCGGCATCGAGCTCACCTGGGCTCCCTGCTCTAGCCTGCCTTGCGTGGCCTTTGGGCCTTCTACCCTGCCCTTGGGCCTTCTGTCTTGCCTTGCCTTGTGCGGCCTTCGGGCCTTCTGTCTTGCCTTGCCTTGCGCGGCCTTTGGGCCTTCTGTCTTGCCTTGCCTTGCGTGGCCTTTGGGCCTTCTGTCTTGCCTTGCCTTGCGCGGCCTTTGGGCCTTCTGTCTTGCCTTGCCTTGCGCGGCCTTTGGGCCTTCTGTCTTGCCTTGCCTTGCGCGGCCTTTGGGCCTTCTGTCTTGCCTTGCCTTGCGCGGCCTTTGGGCCTTCTGTCTTGCCTTGCCTTGCGCGGCCTTTGGGCCTTCTGTCTTGCCTTGCCTTGCGCGGCCTTTGGGCCTTCTGTCTTGCCTTGCCTTGCCTTGCCTTGCGCGGCCTCCGGGCCTTCTACCTTGCCTTGCCTTGCGCGGCCTTCGGGCCTTCTACCTTGTCTTGTCTAGCCTAGTCTTGGTGGCCTTCGGGCCTTCGGTCTTGCCTTGCCTTGCCTTGCGCGGCCTTCGGGCCTTCTACCTTGTCTTGCCTTGCCCTGCGCGGCCTTCGGGCCTTCTACCTTGTGCTGTGTATGGTCTTCGGACCTTCTGCCCTGCCCTGCCTTGCTTACTGTGCATGCGGTCCTACGGGCCCTCTGCTCTATTGTCTGTGTGTGTTTGGCCTACGGGCTCTCTGCCCTGCTTACTGTGTGTGGCCTACGGGCCTTCTGTGTGTGTGTGGCCTACGGGCCTACTGACCTGCCTTGCCCCGCTTACGGTGTGTGGCCTACGGGCCTTCTGTGTGTGTGTGTGGCCCACGGGCCTACTGACCTGCCTTGCCCCGCTTACGGTGTGTGGCCTACGGGCCTTCTGTGTGTGTGTGTGTGTGGCCTACGGGCCTACTGACCTGCCTTGCCCCGCTTACGGTGTGTGGCCTACGGGCCTTCTGTGTGTGTGTGTGGCCTACGGGCCTTCTGACCTGCCTTGCCCCGCTTACGGTGTCTGGCCTACGGGCCGTCTGTGTGTGTGTGGCCTACGGGCCTTCTGACCTGCCTTGCTCTGCCGCCTGCCCTGACCCAGCCTAGACCCAGACACTGCTTCTTGCTGTCTGCCCTGACCCAGCCACGGTTTCCAGCCATCCCTGTCTCTCTCCACCTGGAGCCACCCCTTTGGGTGGTGTTCACTACCCCTGAACTCAGCCCAAGCGTAACATTGCAAACAGCAGTATCATACCCAATGATCATTGGATCAAACAAACTCTGCTAATTAAATGGTTTTCTGTAGTTACTAGATAGTTTTCGGTCAAAACTGCTTAAAATACTTGAGTCTATGATTTTAATGTCATTAGTTCATAATTAAAACAGAGTTGTTCCCAAATGGGAACATAGTACCATATGTGCCCATTGTTACCAAATGGGAATGAAGCGCCATCTTGTAGACGTGACTAATATTTAAAAAAATTGTTCAGTCAAGTGATCCTCTGATGTCATGTGTTTCAAACTTTAAGATAAACCAATATTGCTTCACTATGTAAGATTTGGGCATAAATGGGATAAGCATAGCACATTCAGAGACTAAAGAGAAGGTCTTAGCAGGCTGCCATTCATTTAGTGCTTAACAGACTTTTTTGTGTAGTTAGTCTGCACACAGCACAGCACACATATACTGTATAAGTCTGTGTGCAATGTGTTTATGTGTGTGTGCATTTGTATAAGTTTGAAAAACAGTTCTCAATAAAGTAAGTGATACTATATCAATAAATTCATTTGTAATATCCAAATCCCTAGTAAGCAAAAGAGAGAGAGAAGGGGGGTTGGCAGCTTTGGTGGGGCAGAAATAAAAAGAAGTCCAGCACTTAAATTAAACAGGGACCTTTTTAGGACCTTTTTAGTAGAGATGTGCTTCGTTTTTTTCTGCCGGGTCGTTTTTTGACTCGGATACTTCGTGGTAAATTTTGGGTTTCCTCGTTTCGTTTTTTTGAAAAACGAAATGAGGAAACCCGAAACCGGGCCAAAAAACGAAACGGCAAAGGAAGCTTAAAAAAAATCCACCCCAAGCATTTAAAATCATTTTTTTACATACATACACTACCCCCCCCCCATCCCGATCCCTCCCCAAGACTTACGAAGTACATCCCTGGTGGTCCAGCGGGGTCCCGGGTTCCATTTGCCCTCCGTGCCCGTGCTACTGCAAGCCGTGCTCTTTAAAATGGTGCCGCATAGCCTCTGAACTACCATGTCACAGGGGCTACCGGCGCCATTGGTCAGCCCCTGTCACATGGCCATCGGCGCCATCTTGTGCTCCTGTCATGTGACTGGAGCTGACCAATGGCGCCGAAAGCCTCTGTGACATAGTATGGGCAAAGGCTATCGGCGCCATTTTGATTACTGGCAGCCGACAATGAAATCGCTCCCGGACCCCCGCTGGACCCCCAGGGATTATTGGCAAGACTTGGGGGGGTCAGGAGCCTTGGGCTCCTGACCATTGGGTCATCAGCCATTGGGTCAGCCCAATGGCATCAGCCATTGGGCTGACCAATGGCATCAGCAGCCCCTGTGACACAGGCTATCGGCGCCGTGAGGAATTTGCAAACGAGTGCAGGGATGGCTTCCTGACTCCCCGCTGGACCACCAGGGAGTTTGGTAAGTCTTGGGGGGTCAGGAGGGTGGGGGTTTAAATGTTTATTTAGGTTCACCGTATTCAACAAAAATCTGTTGAATACGTTGGGAGTCGCGATGCGTTTCGCCTCCCAACGTATTTTGCGGATCGCTAAAAATAAGTTGCGGATTACAAATACGGTGAAAACGAATGCACACCCCTAGTATCTGCTACATCAGATACTTCACTTTCAATGCATATCCAGAATAGCTCTCTGCTTCAACGGCATGGGAGAAAGACTGATACATCACGCATATCCAGCATAGCTCTCTGATTCAACAGCAGGGGAGGAAGTCTCATAGTTAACTTTCAATGCATATTCAGCATAACTCTCTGCTTCAACGGCAGGGGAGAAAGTCAGATACTTCACTTTCAATGCATATCCAGCATAACTCTCTGCTTCAACGGCAGGGGGAATGAAGAAAAGTAGATCTATATACAGAAAAAAACCAACAAAGTCTGAATTATTTAGTCTTGGTAAACAAATAAACATGGGTATAGCTTGCTTATTGCGGCGGTTACTACCCCTAACTAATTAATTCAGATATTTCACTTAGAGGCAGTTCCAACACTGCTCTCTACATTAATGGTGGGGGTAGAAGGGAAATAGAATCAAAAGGTTACTAAGAATCAAGAGTAACAGATAAGGTCCATCAGGTCTAGAGGACGTGTATAAAGAGGAGGCAGCAAAACACTGCACGGAGCGGCAATAGCCACAGAGGCATTCACGGAGCGGGACGCCAGTGGCCAGTGATTGGTGTTCCACCTTCACGGAGCGGAAGGATGGAGGGCTGCCATCTCCAAATTTAAAAAAAAAACAAACCAGGGGTGGGTAAGAGTATGTAAAATTAACGGAGAGTTCAAAGGCTATAGGTATTTCCAATTATTAGGCTTATTCAATATGGGGTGGATTTTAAGAGCCCTGCTCGCGTAAGTCCGCCCGGATTTATGCAAGCAGGGCTTGCGTGCCGGTGCACCTATTTTATATAGGCCTGCCGGCGCGCGCAGAGCCCCGGGACTCGCGTAAGTCCCGGGGTTTTCTGAGGGGGGCGTGTCGGGGGCATGTCGGGGGCGGGGCCGATCGGAGCGGCGTTTTCGGGGCATGTCGGCGGCGTTTTGGGGGCGGGCCCGGGGGCATGGTTTCGGCCCGGGGCGGTCCGGGGGCGTGGCTGCGCCCTCCGGAACCGCCCCCGGGTCGTGTCTAAGCGCACCAGCGGCCTGCTGGCGAGCGGGGATTTACTTCTCCCTCTGGGAGGCGTAAATCCCCCAACAAAGGTAGGGGGGGGGGGGTTAGACAGGGCCGGGGGGGTGGGTTAGGTAGAGGAAGGGAGGGGAAGGTGAGGGGAGGGCGTTAGCGAATTCCCTCCGAGGCCGCTCCGATTTCGGAGCGGCCTCGGAGGGAACGGAGGTAGGCTGCACGGCTCGGCGCACGCCGGCTACATGAAATCGGTAGCCTTGCGCGCGCCGATCCAGGGTTTTAGCAGATATGCGCGACTCCGCGCATATCTACTAAAATCCAGCGTACTTTTGTTTGCGCCTGATGTGCCTACAAAAGTACGCGAGGGCGCCCTGTATGAAAATCTACCCCTATTTGTTGATAGTTAATGTGGCTTTCAATGCATACTTCACTTTCAATGCATATACAGCATAGCTCTCTGCTTCAACAGCAAGGGAGAAGAAAAACATACTTCACGCATATCCAGCATAGCTCTCTGCTTCAACGGCAAGGGAAAAGAAAAACTAATATTTCACTCATATCCAGCATAGCTCTCTGCTTCAACGGCAGGGGAGAAGTAAAACAAACAATAAGGGCTGAATAACATAGTCTGGGTAAACAAATAAGTATGGGTGTAGCTTGCTTATTGCGGCGGTTACTACCCCTAACTAATCAAGCTTGATATTTCACTTGGATGCAGCTCCATCACTGCTCTCTACATTAATGGTGGGGGTGAAAGGGAAATAGAACCAAAGGTTACTAAGAGCCAAGAGAAACAGATAAGTATGAGAAAAAAGAAGTGTGAAGCTTGCTGGGCAGACTGGATGGGCCGATTGGTCTTCTTCTGCCGTCATTTCTATGTTTCTATGTTTCTATGTATTAGTCCCAATTACAAAGTGACCTCCAGGACTACATTTTGTGGTCCCCACTCTGTACAATCAGTGCTGTAGTCACATGCAGACACAATTGGTTAAGGCAAAGGAGCAGAAAGATGCCTGGACCAGCATGAATGTTATGCACTCTTAACTGTTCCTGATGGTACATTGGTGGGATCTGACTGAGGCATCAGGGTGAATGTGGGCTTTACTGCACACCCAGTTGATGCATTGCCCCATATTTCAATCAATAATCTATCAGCCATAAGAAAAATGCTGGAGGGTTTGCTGCTATACAGAAGAGTCAGGAGTCTTCAGGCAGGTTACTTTGTGACAGACTTTGGTGC
Source organism: Rhinatrema bivittatum (assembly GCF_901001135.1). Lineage (NCBI taxonomy): Eukaryota > Metazoa > Chordata > Amphibia > Gymnophiona > Rhinatrematidae > Rhinatrema > Rhinatrema bivittatum. Next base: position 314,904,199 of record NC_042615.1, on the reverse strand, counting down.
AAATATGGTAAAGGCAATAGAAGATGGTGACTTTCAGGTATCTGTTGCTTAGCACACATTGCTCCTGGAAGTGAGGGACACCCTGATGCTGGGGCCCATTGATGACAGGAATCCATTCCTGAAAAACCTGATAGATGTAGGAAATTAGCAGGGTATTTCCATAGAAACATGAAGGTGGAAGAGCTTCTCTATGAGGTGCAGGAAAGATTTGGAATGTTCTCAAGCATCTAATTCAAGATGTTAACACCCACTGGAATTACACATATATGATGCTACAGAGGTTAGCAGAGCAGCAGATACCCCTTCAATATCTGTATGTGTAAACAGAGATAGTGTGCATTGCTCCCTGAGGCATCATGATTCGGTAGTGATGAGACAGATGGTACAAATTCTGAGGCCTTTCAAGGATTCTAAGCAGGATCTGAGATCCAGAAGCATAATCCTGGATGGGGCCATCCTTATAGTTAATATTCTGGAGGAAATTTTAGAGGGCTTAGAGGGCTTCCATGAGCAAGAGGGAATGGAAGCAGAGGTATTGTAGTTTCTAGACTCCTTGCAGCAGTAGATGCAAGAAACATCCCACAGAAAACAATGCATAAATGCTTGCTACACTTTGTGATCACAATCACAGTTTTCTCCAAATTATTATGCACCTGTACCCAAATACTCTTTAAGTGTTGCACCAAGTCATTGGCTGCAGGAACTTCAGTAGCTGGAACAGCAGCAGTTAAACAAACAATATGTCAGTTGTAATCTGTGAAAAATAAAGAAACCCCAATAGATTAGCTAATGTGATTGTTGTGAGCAAATTCAGCCGAAGGGAATAATCCTGCCCAGTCATTCTGATGAGCAGAGAAGAAGAAGCTAAGGAATTGCTCAAGATCTTGTTAGTCTTCTCTGTAAGGCTATTTCTCTGAGGATGGTATCCTGATAAAAATTTCATATTGAAACCCAGATCTTTACAAAATGCCCTTCAGAATCTGGCAACAAATTGGAAGCCTCAAATTAATTTTAGAATAGTTGGGATTCTATGCAAATGGACCACCTCCCTAATGAAGATAATGGCCTGTTGAGAGGTGAAGGCAGCTTAGAGATGGGACTGAAGTGTACCACTTGGGAAAAATGGTCCATTCCCATAAAGATGGCAGTACTGTCATTGGAAATCAGAAGGTCAGTGATGAAGTCTGTGGAGAGGTAAGTCTACAGTACAGAAGGAATTGGGAGCAGATGCCATTCTCCTGAAGGTTTAACACAAATGACCTTAGTTCTAGCACATATTGGACAGGCCGAAACATAAGTCTTACAATACTTGCACAGGGAAGGCCACCAAAAAACCCTGGAGATCAGTTTAAAAGTTTTCTTAATCCCTGGATATATGGAGAGTTTGGAATCATGCCCCCATGTGAAAATATCTGGGTGTCAAGAATCTGGAAGAAAATATACCCAATAGAAATCCGTAAAGAAGATTCCTGGACTGAAGATTCCAGATACATTTACTCTATCAGATCACTTATATTTATTTATTTAAAACTAGTGGTGGCCTGCCACGCGTTGCAGTGGCAGAGTCAGGTTCTTTCCCCCCCCCGCCCTTCCCCTTGCTCATATACCTCAGTCACACATCGTCCTCCCCCTTGGTCACTCACCCCCCCTTTCCTCCCCTGTCCCCACTCCAACTGTCTCCACTCACACTCACCCCTCCCCCTTTGGTCACTAACCCCCCCTTCACTCCCCTGTCCCCACTCCAACTCTCTCCCCTCACACTCACCTCTCCCCTCTGTGTCGCGGTGGCCCACCACGTGTTGCAGTGGCAGAGTCAGGTTCTTTCCCCCCCCTCCCCCTTCCCCTTGCTCATATACCTCAGTCATACATCGTCCTCCCCCTTGGTCACTCACCCCCCCTTTCCTCCCCTGTCCCCACTCCAACTGTCTCCACTCACACTCACCCCTCCCCCTTTGGTCACTAACCCCCCCTTCACTCCCCTGTCCCCACTCCAACTCTCACCCGTCACACTCACCTCTCCCCTCTGTGTCTCTCCCCTGACACTCACCGCCCCCTTCATTCTCCCTCCCATCACTGTCACCTCTCCCCGCCTACTCCCTACCCTTTCGTCAGAGACAGCACACCCTCTCTGAATCTCCTTCCCTGACTCAGATCCCCTCCCGCTCACAATGCCCTCCCAGCTGATCCCCCGCCCCCGGTCCCTCTCCCTCTTGTGCACAGCCCGCTCCCGAAGATGCAAGGTCATTGAGGATCCCTCCCTGTTGTGCACGTGAGCCGTACCAGATCGCCGCCGCAGCTCCTCCCAGGTGTCGAAGTTTGGCCGGCCGACACCACCACGCCTGATATCGCTGCCGGTCCGCCGCTGCTGCTCCTCCCAGTGCCATGTTGGTCCCGCTGTGCCTGACGTGCGCTCCCGCCCGCGCATGCGCAGTACAGCAGCTTCATTTCCCAAGGTAGATAGCGTGTATTGCATGTCTGTCCAACAGATTTCGCTGTTTTCCCCACACACATGTAAAAATATGTTTTTCTCTGTAACCATGTGACATCTATGTAATCTTGATAGAGAAGAACCTTGCCGAAAGTGAAAGCAAGATTGTGTCCAAATTTGAAAGTAATTGGTGCAGTAGTTTCTGAGATTATCAATTACGTCCAAACTATTTTACATTTTTATTTATATAGATGATTTCTATCCCACACCCTTCAAGGTTCAGGGCAGGTAACAGTGATACAAGTATAAAATACAGGCATAAATGTATTCATAAAAATATATGTAAGGTACAATGAAAAGACAGACCTAATAATGACAAACAGAGGAAAACAAAAATAAAACAAGAAAACAAACGTTATGGACAATAATTTATCCAGGCAGATGTACTACTAAAAAGGGACTGGATGTAACAGAAGTGAGAATAGACTTGCAAAAAAAGACTGAATCAGAGGAAGAAAAAGCATGTCATGAAGTAAAATGGAAGCTTCAGCGAGAAGGTGATATTGAAAAGGTAAGTTTTTAAGGCAACTTTGAACTCTTTTTTTGTTTGCTGGAGATGAATGTGCTGAGGTAGTGCGTTCCAAAATGAGAGAAAGCCTTCTTTTTAGTGGATTTTCCTGAATATATTTGGACATGGCCTTAGTTTCATGGCCTGACAAGGGGTATGTCCTTCCACATGGCAGCATTGTTCCAGGAAGCAGGTTAATGGCACAATACCTTGGGAACATCTTGGTTTGTTTCTTGCTAAAAACATCTGCAAAAGTATGGAACTGCATTGGGAGACCCGGGGATATTCCCACTACAGAGGCCTGAGGTCTGAAACACAAGAAGAGAAGCAAGAAGGAGAGCAAGAACAATTTGTTCTGAACACTAGTCGATGAATGGGTTATGTAACTGAAGCCATGGTAACCCCAGAAGAAATGCACAGCACCAAGAATACAATTGTTTGGGAGTGCCAGGTTCCCATTAGAAGATTCAGGACCAAACCAATAGCTCAAATGTGCATGGTTCAGAATGATGTAACTTTGAAGAATACTAAGAGAACAAGGAATTTAGGACATCCCAGTATAGAGGATATGATAAATGCTAAAGTAGATCAGGTGCCTTTAGGTAAAGAGCAGACAGAGCAGAAAGATTACAAATTACACTTGTTAATAGATAAGTAGGCAAGAAAAACAAAAACCACACTTTCAAATGACTGTCTACATGTGCTAGAAGTCTCAAATATAAGATGAAAGAGATAGAGTCTATAACACTGGATGAAGGGATTGATATAATTGGAATCTCAGAGACCTAGTGGAAAGAGAATAACCAATGGGACACTATGATACCAGGGTACAAATTATATTGAAATAATAGGATGGAGGGGTGGCACTATATATTGAAGAGGGTATCGAGTGAAGCAGGATAAAAGTTCTGCAGGAAACAAAATTCAATGTCAAATCTTTATGGATAGAAATTCCAAGAAAAAAGAAGAATAAAATAGCAGTAGGGGTGTTTTACCATCCACCTGTAAGAATAAATAAAAAGGCAATGAAATGCTAAAAGAAATTAGGGAAACTAATGCAATCAGCAGCACAATAATAAAGGGTGACTTTAATTTCCCCAGTGTTGACTGGGTGAATGTAACATCAGGACATGCTATAGAGATAAAAGTCCCTAAATGAAATAAACGACTGCTTCATGGGGCAGGTGGTACAAGAATCAACAAGAGGGGAAGCTATTTTAGACATAGTCCTTAGAAGAACACAAGATTTGGTGCAAGAGTTAACAGTGTTGGAGCTATTTGGCAATAGTGATCACATCATGATCAAATTTAAATTAATAACATAAGAACATAAGAACATAAGAAATTGCCATGCTGGATCAGACCAAGGGTCCATCAAGCCCAGCATCCTGTTTCCAACAGAGGCCAAAACCAGGCCACAAGAACCTGGCAATTACTCAAACACTAAGAAGATCCCATGCTACTGATGCAATTAATAGCAGTGGCTATTCCCTAAGTAAAATTGATTAATAGCCATTAACAGACTTCTCCTCCAAGAACGTATCCAAACCTGTTTTGAACCCAGCTACACTAACTGCACTAACCACATCCTCTGGCAACAAATTCCAGAGCTTTATTGTGCATTGAGTGAAAAAGAATTTTCTCCGATTAGTCTTAAATGTGCTACTTGCTAACTTCATGGAATGCCCCCTAGTCCTTCTATTATTCGAAAGTGAAAATAACCGAGTCACATCTACTTGTTCAAGACCTCTCATGATCTTAAATACCTCTATCATATCCCCCCTCAGCCGTCTCTTCTCCAAGCTGAACAGCCCTAATCTCTTCAGCCTATCCTCATAGGCAAGCTGTTCCATCCCCTTTATCATTTTGGTTGCCCTTCTCTGTACCTTCTCCATCGCAACTATATCTTTTTTGAGATGCGGCGACCAGAATTGTACACAGTATTCAAGGTGTGGTCTCACCATGGAGTGATATAGAGGCATTATGACATTTTCCGTTCTATTAACCATTCCCTTCCTAATAATTCCTAACATTCTATTTGCTTTTTTGACTGCTGCAGCACACTGAGCTGACGATTTTAAAGTATTATCCACTATGATGCCTAGATCTTTTTCCTGGGTGGTAGCTCCTAATATGGAACCTAACATCGTGTAACTACAGCAATGGTTATTTTTCCCTATATGCAACACCTTGCACTTGTCCACATTAAATTTCATCTGCCATTTGGATGCCCAATCTTCAAGTCTTGCAAGGTCCTCCTGCAATGTATCACAGTCTGCTTGTGATTTAACTACTCTAAATAATTTTGTATCATTTGCAAATTTGATAACCTCACTCGTCGTATTCCTTTCCAGATCATTTATATATATATTGAAAAGCACAGGTCCAAGTACAGATCCCTGAGGCACTCCACTGTTTACCCTTTTCCACTGAGAAAATTGACCATTTAATCCTACTCTCTGTTTCCTGTCTTTTAACCAGCTTGTAATCCATGAAAGGACATCGCCTCCTATCCCATGACTTTTTAGTTTACGTAGAAGCCTCTCATGAGGGACTTTGTCAAACGCCTTCTGAAAATCCAAATACACTACATCTACCGGTTCACCTTTATCCACATGTTTATTAACCCCTTCAAAAAAATGAAGCAGATTTGTTAGGCAAGACCTCCCTTGGGTAAATCCATGTTGACTATGTTCCATTAAATCATGTCTTTCTATATGCCTTACAATTTTGTTCTTGAGAATAGTTTCCACTATTTTTCCTGGCACTGAAGTCAGGCTCACTGGTCTATAGTTACCTGGATCACCCCTGGAGGGAGGAAACAAAAAACATCTACTGAAATAGCATTTAATTTTCAGAAGGGTAAGTATAATGAAATGAGGGAAATAGTTAAGTAAAAACTTAAAAAAGCAGATGCAAGTGTTAAGAATTTACATCAGGCATGCACATTGTTTAAAAATACCATCTTAGAAGCCTAGACTAGATGTATTCCATCCATTAGAAAAAGTAAAAGGAAGGATAAAAGACTACCTGCATGCTTAAAAAGTGAGGTGAGAGAGACTATAATAGCTAAAAGAACATCTTTCAGGAAATGGAAATGGGATCCAAAGGAAAAAAGAAGGAAACAGCATAAGCACTGGCAAGTTAGATGCATAGCATTGATAAGGAAGGCAAAGAGGGAATTTGAAAAGAAGCATGCCAGTGAAGCAAAAACTCATAATAAAAACTTTGTCAGGTATATTTGAGGTAAAAAAGCCAATGAGGTAGTCAGTTGAACTATGAAATAATGAAGGGGTAAAACGGGTACTTAGGGATTATAAAGCCAATACAGAGAGACTAAATTAATTATTTGCTTCAGTCTTTACTGAGGAAGAAGTAAGAGAGGTACTCATGCCAGAAATTATACTCAAAATTGATGATTCTGCAGAGCTGAAACAAATCTCAGTGTTCCGGAAGATTCAATAGGGCAAATTGACAAACTAAAGAATAGCAAATCATCTGCACCAGATGGTATACATCCTAGAGTGCTGAAAGAACTGAAAAATGAAATTGCGGACCTGCTATTAGTAATTATAAACTATGATTAAACTTGTCTATGGAACCTGAAGATTGGAGGGTGCCAATGTTACACCAATTTTATAAAGGGATCCAGAGATCCAGAAAACTACAGCCCAGTGAGTCTGATGTCTATGCAAGGCAAAATGGTAGACATTATAATAAAGAACAAAATTGCAGAACATATAGATAGGCATATTTTAATGGGACAAAGGCAAGATGTATTTAGCCTCACAATGTTAGGATTCTGTAATATCAGTTGCTATGTGAACCCTGGGCCGAAGTGAGAGGTGGTACCGCCCATGGAGAAGAGCCCCGTGAGCCTCACTGTCAGGAGGCTAGGTCTCAGCTTAGGATAGGCAAAGAAACAAATAGAGTCTTTATTAAAGACTCTATTTGCGGGGGGTGCCTAATAGAGTCTTTATTAAAGACTCTATGGAGCGGGGGGTGCCAGAGAGAGAAGGTCACACAGACCCAGACACACAGGGTCGATGATATAGGGAGTGCCCAGAGGGAATACCTTCATAGCGTTGGTAGTAGTCCATGAAGCGAGTACATCAAAGAGGTCTCCTGTAGAGATGGTAGTGGCCCGCGAGGCGGGGCACACTGAAGAGGTCTTTGGTGGAGATGGTAGTGGCCCATGGGACGGGGTACACCAGTGATGTCCTCGGTAGAAATGATGATAGCCTACAGAGCAGGATATGCTGGTGGGGTCCTCAGTAGAGGTGACAGCAGTCCGCAGAGTGAAGTGAACAGTCGAGGCCCTAGGTGGAGGTGGCAATGGCCCGCAGCATGGGGTACACCAGTGAGGGTCCTCGATATCATAGCAATGGTCCGTAGAGTGGGTACCTCTGAGGGAATTATCTGTAGTGATGGTAATGGCCTGCAGTGTGGGGTACACCAGGCAAGCAATTGGTAGGCAGAAAGTGATCCACAGGGTGGAGTATTCACGAAGAGCAATGTTGGTTCCAGGGAAGCTTTGGGGAATAGAGCTGGCAGAGTTCCAGGCATCAGGCCCTCCGAGGAGCGGATAGCCAGGATGAAAGAGAGGCCCCCGAGGAGCAGGTACCTGAGACGTCCACGTCGGAACAGGAACTGGAATGTAGGGTCCTCAGGAAGTGAGCGGAATTAGCAAGGATGAGACTCTGCCAAATCATCTTTGGATAGGGCCAGCAGGTTTAAATATCCAAAGGTACTGACGTCATCTGGAGGGGATGCCCCTGAGGTTCCTGCCATGACATGGATAAGACTGGCCTGTGCGCGTGCACATGCGCGCCTAGAGGGACCTGATGGCAAGATGGTGGTCGGCGGCATTCGTGCCGACCCAGGAGGCTTGGGAGCAGTAGGCAGGTCGCCAGTAGCTAGTGGAGGCTGCCAATCTACCCCATGGAGTCAGGGTAGTGAAGAAGGAGTTGAGAAGAATTGGTCACAGCCGTCTGCGACTGATGGTAGGGATGTGCATTCGTTTTGAACGAATATGCAATCCGCAACATATAGGTTCCTATTTGTTGCATTTCTGGGGTTCCAAAACGTATGGCGAACCCCCACGAATGCAATGTATCATTAACGAATAAACCCCCACCCTCCTGACCCCCCTCCCCCCAAGACTTGCTAAAAGTCCCTGATTGTCCAGCGGGGGTCCTGGAGCATTCTCCTGCACTCGGGCCGTCAGCTGCCGGTATTCAAAATGGCGCCGATAGCCTTTGCCCTTACTATGTCACAGGGGCTACTAGAGCCATTGGTCGGCCCCTGTCACATGGTAGGAGCACAAGATAGCACCGGCCTTGATTCAATCCACTAATCCCTTTCAAAAGGCCGTGACAAGGGCCTCCTTATTCCAGCCTGCCTGTGTTGAGATCATGCAGAACTCCACAGCGTACTTCCCCATGGTACAGGTCTCTTGTTTCATGCAAAGAAGACTGGTAGAGGCAGAAATATAGTTACCTGGGTCATCAAAAATGCATTTAAGTACCGTGACAAAAGCATCACAATCTAAAATCAAGGTGGTCTTGTTTTTCTTAGAGTGTGGAGGCCCAAGCCAGAGCTTCACCAGTCAGTAGCAATATTATGTATGATATTCTTGCATTATGGTGAGGAAAATGAGAGGCCTGCAGGATAAAGAATATAGAGCATGTTTCAGTAAGCCCCAGCAGGCTTTTGAATTCACAAAATCTGCAGAGGGTTTTCCTGCCGGGGATCCTTATGCTTAGGCTCCACAGGTCCAAGGGGTGTAGGAGAGGAAGGAGATACTTGCTGCAGCTATGATCCAGAAACCTCAGAGAAAGAGTTTCAAGCACGTGCATTAACTTGCTTCTGCAGGCTTACCAGATATTGGTTCAGCTCCCCCAGGAATTTACTTTGGGCGGCCAAACACATAGGCAACTCTGCAGGGTCCAAATTGGCCAGAGTTTGATGTGATGTTTGCTATCCATGGGTTGCTCCAGAAATGAGTATCCTAGCATCAGGAGAGTAAAATCCAGGCCACTGACAGTAGAAAGTCTTCTTCTTATGCCAGTCACTTCTCCTTTGGGTTGAGCCCTCCAGTGCTGTTGGCCGGCGAGGCGTGAGAAACTGGGAAACCCCTGATATGAACAAGGAGTGAGAGGCCTGGAACAGAGAGAAGAGTTGAATAAAAAAAAAAAAAAGAAATCCAGGAACCCAAGAAGGATAACAGGTAGGAACACTGATGGTAGAATCTGTAGATGAAATCATTGGAACACAGGCATGGAGCCAGACTCTGAGAACTGGAAGGCAGAACCAAGCTCTGATGAAACTGCATCAGTAAAAATACAAATTGATACAAGAAACAAGATAGCCACCAGTGCAAGTGAGGGACACTGGGTTGGGAGGACTGGATAGATAGTCCAAAACACCATACAACACCCCTAAGGTGGTATTAGGGGGCATGGTAGGTAGGGAAATCAGTAAGAGCAAGACCCCTAAATTGGTGAAAGGGCATATTAGGTACAGCTGCCAACTGGTTCCAGATTTTCAGGATAGGTTGTTCCAGTCCTGGTTTTACCCCATTGCATGCTGGGATTTATTCTGATTTCCCTATTGCGTTCCCTAAGAAAAGTAAGATTTTAAGTACCTGCATGCAGGTGAGTAAAACCAGGACTGAATCAACCTGTCCTGAAAATCTGGAGCCAGTTGGCAACCCTAATAGCAGTTAAGTATAGTGGTAACAAGGCATTTAAGGTACTTTCAGTAATCTTGCCACTTGCACAGAAATTCTGGAAACCCAAGCAAAGTCAGATTAGTTTTCACAAAGGCCAGCTTTTCCATTAATATGATCCTGCCTTGAGCGATGAGGAATCATGTTGTCCCCTGCCATTAGAAAGATAAATTCACTGATCAAGCTGGTTGTTGTCAAGAAAGATATTACTGAGACACCTTGGCTAGGTCAGGCTAGATTGCAAACTGTGTCTGTGGCTGTGTCCTCCATGGGCTCTGCGAAAAAGCGTGTCACAGACATTTGTGCCGGGATCTCCTTTGCTAGGGGGGGGGGAACAAAGGTCTCTCTTGCCAACTGCTTTAACAATGGGTTGTTGTAGGAGCAATTTATTTTTGTGAGCAACATGGCTTTGGTGTAGAACGGTGAAGTCCAAAAAGAAGGGGAGAGTACCTGGTTTTCCCTTCAAGACCCAATGCCCTCCTCAAAAACATCCAACTACAGCATTTGTACCCTGGATCCCTGCTGGTATGGGGGACATTGACGGCTCCATTGTGGTAACTAGTGAGGGAGTGCTCCAATCGCCAGGAAAAGAAACATCTCTGAGTCCTCCGGATCTCCACCCATCACCGTCTAAGTGATGCAGCGCTTCGGGCAGAGCTGGGTGAGGTGCCTGGAGTTGAGGGCATCGGTGCTGCTATGCAAGAGGGAGCCTCTGATAGGTCTGCATCCCCTGGAAGAGCTGCTGTGCTAGTAAAGTTAGATTCCAGGCCTGAGAATTCTCTGCATCTGTTTTCTCCTGTTGCTTCAGGGGAAGCTGGAGTTGTTTGTCCTGGACCTGTTCTTTTTCATTAGATCTTCCATGGATAAACTCCATTAGTTCTTCTTGTGAGTCACTACTGGGCTTAGTTAGGCTGGCGGTGATTACACTGGACTCTTTGTGGGATTTAATGTTTGAATATGGGAAACTGAATTCAGACTGCTCTGCAAAACTTGCAAGTCTGTCTCAGAAGATTGAGGCTGTAGTTTTGCAACATGTGGGGCAATTAATAGAACACAGCAATAAGATCTCTAAGCTGGAATGTGAAGTCAAAAATCTGTCTCTTAATGCAACTATATGGTGCAAGAATGGGGGGTCCCTCTCCAGATGGGTTGAGTATTTGGAAAATCATGAGAGACATCTCGATTTGCACTTTTTGAATTTTCCTTGGGTGATTGGCAAACTGCCTCTTGTGACACTTAAAAATATCTTATTGAAATTTTACATGAGTGAAGATTCCATGCCCTTATTTAATAAGGTGTATTTCCTTCCATCTATTTCATAGCAGACTCAGCTTTCTCCAGTTTTTTCTGTAATGTCTAATTTAACTACTTTCCTGGAAAGTTCTAATATTGAGGTTTCTGAATGTAAAACTATACTTGTTTCTTTTGTTACAGAATACGATTTGAATCTGTAATGAAGCTATATTTCCAGAATTTCCATCTACGTTTTTTTGGGGGGGGTTTTGTAAGTTATTTCCAGAGTTAGCTAGAACAACCTAGGAAAGGAGAAAGGGATTTGTTGCTATGAGTTCAGACGATTGTGCATTAAGGGTCCTTTTTCTAATTAACATATCCCTGTAAATGTGTCATCAGATGTAATCTTGACTGCTATGTTTTCTTTAGCCCCTGAGAAATTATGTACTTTTCTTGATTCTAAAAATTTGGACATAAATTCCCAGTTAGGGTTAGCCGGAGGTATAATAGTTTTTAGTATGTAGGGTTACTACATGCTTATTGCGGTGTCATTGTACTTTCAATGTTCTCTCTTTTTTCTGCTGACTTTTCCTTTTACTTTTTCTTGTGGGCTTCACTTGCTAAAGGCAATTCATTAGGGTTTTTGTGATTTATAAGTTCTTCTTTGCTGTTTTTGGAATTTGTATCCCTCAGCATGTTTCTGTAGAGAGGTTTTGACTTTGTAAATTTGTAAAATCCAATAAATATAAAGTTAAAAAAAATCACTGGTCCCAGTACAGATCTATGCAGTACTCTATTTATCTCTCTCCATTGAGACAAATAATCATTTAATCCTATTCTCTGTTTCCTTTTCTTTAGCCAGCTACCAATCCACAATAAGACAGTGCCCTGACGTTTCCATTCGCTGAGGATTCTTTCTTGAGATTTTATCAAACACCCTCTGAAAACCCAGATACGCTATATCAACTGACTCACCATTTTCAAAATAATGTAACAGATTTCTAGGGGCAAGACTTTCCTTTGCTAAATCCATGTCATATCTGTCCTATTCATTTATGGCTATCCAGATGGCCAGTAACATTATTTGTCAGAACATATTCTACTTTTATTCCCTGCAGTAAGTTCAGGCTCATTGATCTATAGTTTCCTGAATCATCCCTGGAGCTCTTTTTAAAATTTGGTGTTACATTGGCCACCCTCCAATTGTCTGGTAATGTAGCTGATTTGAATAAGTTAGAGATTACTAGTACTAAGTCTGAAATTTCATTTTTTTAGTTCTCCAGCACCAGTGGTTTGCTACTCTTCAGTTTCTTACAGGCTGATTCAGAAAAACACGCGGGAGAGCTGGCGAACGCCCGTTCTCCTGGCGCGCACACAGGCCACTCTCCTGGGCGCGTGATTCAGGAGGGTGGCCTATGCAAATTAGGGCCCATGGTAAAAAGAGGCGCTAGGGACACTAGCGCATCCCTAGCACCTCTTTTTTGACAGAAGCGGTGGCTGTAAGTGAATTTGACAGCCAACGCTCAATTTTGCCAGCGTCGATTCTCAAAATTCAGTGTCCGGTTTTCAACCTGCGAGGCGCGGGCCGATTTTAAATTTTTTTTTTTTTAATTATTTTAAACTTTTAGGACCTCCGACTTAATATCGCCATGATATTAAGTTGGAGGTTGCACAGAAAAGCAGTTTTTACTGCTTTTCTGTACACTTCCCCAGCACTGGCAGAAATTAACGCTTACCTTTGGGTAGGCGCTAATTTCTGAAAGTAAAATGTGCAGCTTGGCTGCACATTTTACTTTCTGTATCGTGTGGGAATAACTAATAAGGCCATCAACATGCATTTGTATGTTGCAGGCGCTATTAGTTTCGGGGGGCTTGGATGCGCGTTTTCGAAGCGCTATTACCCCTTACTGAATAAGGGGTAGAGCTAGTGCGTCGAAAACGCGCGTCCAAATGTGGGGTAACAGTGTGCTCTGGTGGAGCGCACTGTACTGTATCAGCCTGTCAGTTTGCTCTGTTATATCTTACCACTTCATCATTTGATGTAATTCCTCTGAATTATCACCCTTACAGTGTTTCCAGCATAGTTCCCCAATACTCTCTTGAATAGACTAAGGAAAATAAATAATCTAGCTTTTATGCTATGGCTTTGTCTTTCCTAAATGCTTCTTTTACCCCTTGGTTATCTAGAGATCTAATCAAGTCCCTCGCAGTTTTCTTGCTTCAAATATACTTAAAACATTTTTTATTTTGAAATGTTGCCTCTCTGTCAAGTTTCTTTTCAAATTCTCTTTTGGCCTACCTTATTAATGCTTTACATATAAGTTGCCAGTGCTTATGCTCTTTCCTATTGTCTTTGGATTCACCTTCTAGTTTTTGAAAGATGTTCTTTTACCTTTATTAGTTTCTTTCACCTCACCATTTAACCATGCTGACAATCATCTTCTTTCTGTCCTTTTTAATGCTTAGACCACATTTATTCTAGGCTCCTAAGATAGTGTTTTTAAATTGCATCCATGTTTCATACAAACTTTTAACCTTTGCAACTGCTCCATTAGTTTTCTTTCTAACTAATTTCATTATTTTGTCATAGTCTCCCTTTTTTATAATTAAATGCTACTGCAGTAGTTTTCCTTATTTATTTATTTTTAATTTTTATATACTGATGTTCCTGTATAGAATACATATCGCACCGGTTTACAGAGAACTGAACTGTCGCCTTAGGGGCGGATACATTGGAACAAGGATGAAGTGAAATTACATCCTTGTAATTTCACTTCATCCTTAATATCTTCCCTTTTATTATCAAGGAAGGGAAGGTATCCTTAATATCGTCCCTTCCTTGATAATAAAAAGTACTTGTGGTTAGTTCATATTTGCAAATGAGAAACTAATATCCAAATAAACAATTCAATTTAAGAAAACATAAACAAGGAAAAGGCACAGATACGATTTATAATGGTAGAGGACTGAATTGTAAGTCAGCCATAATGTCTACATCTGTGTGTGGATGATGTAGCAACATAGACATGATTTAAGATGAGAAACTACAGCATTTTCATTTCCCTACAGAGCTGGATTGACCAGTGATGCAACATGTATATTTGTACAGGGTGGGAATGTTGTGAGAAGTAGTAGCAGCAGCAGTAGCCATAACCAAACAGGGCTTGACACACACATGAATTCAAAGAAGCATCTGTTGCATTTCTGGCCATGAGCGCTGCGACCAGACCCTTACCTCTGTGTTCCTGGACCTGTTCCCGCTTTCGTTGGCCTAGCTCCTGGCCTGTTCGGAGGCGTCCCTGCGAGGGCTGCGCCGCCGGGAAGCCTTCCATGGACGCCCTGTCTCTAGGCGCGCGGGCGCACCACTTGGGTGCTTTTCTAGGCCATTTCCCGCCAGTGGTGACTCCGCACAGTTCCTGATGTCAGACGCCGCGGCCTTGATAAGCCGGCCGTGGCCACCCAGTCTTTGCCTTGCAACGGGATTACCTACCGGATCCCTGTTGCGCTGTGCCCTGGAGCAACCTGCCTTGCTATCGCTCCGTTCCTGCTTGCCTGCTACAGTACCTGCTTGGTTCCTGCTTGCCTGCTACAGTACCTGCCTGGCTCCTGCTTGCCTGCCTGCTACAGTCCCTGCCTGGTTCCAGTACCCGAATCTTGCTACAGTTCCTGCCTGGTTCCAGTACCCGAGTCTTGCTACAGTTCCTGCCTGGTTCCAGAACCCGTGCCCTGTAACAGTATTGATCTACTGTTTTAGTCTGGTTCCAGTTCCCAGTCCTGATCAACTACCGCCTAAGTCCCAGCGGCCGGGCCCATACAGGCTCCTCCCAGGGGGGCTTCGGCTTCCAAGGGTGAAGCCACCTAAGTCCCAGCGATTGGGCTCCTACGGGCTCCTCCCAGGGGAGTACCAGCTTCCAGGGTGAAGAGCACCTCTACGTCCAGCCTGAACATCTGCCTCCTGGCCTGCCATATACTAGAGACAGTGACCATCTTTTCCCAGTCTCCTGCAGGTCGGCCCAAGGGTCCACTAAACTGAGACTCCCATAACAGCATCAGCACTTTAATTCGCTTCATCTTTACATCTATAATATAAGCAGCCATGAAAAGATTCAAGCTTCATCCTGATTTTGTTTTATTTGAATTTTTAGACTTTATGTTTTTGTCCAGCTGTTTTACTTTCTTTGTGTCTATACCTCTGCATTTCTGACAGGACCTTGAATTGGTAATATTCATTTCTGCATGGTTCCATGGACTTAGAAGGTGAGTGTAAGCTCCTCCTCAGAAAGGAGAGGGTAAAAAAGTTACAACTACTCCTTGAAGGACTGATTTCTTTCTCTTTTCTCTGCTAGCCCGAGTCAATGGAGAAAGATATATCCGAAGCAGAAAGCCTGTGAGGGAGTCATTTGGACCATTAGATGATTGAGAAGTTAAAGGGGCACTTAGAGAAGATAAGGTCATCGAGGAAAGATTAAATGATTTCTTTGCTTCGGTGTTTACTGAAGAGGATGTTGGGGAGGTATCCATACTGGAGAAGGTTTTCATGGGTAATGATTCAGATGGACTGAACCAAATCACGGTGAACCTAGAAGATGTAGTAGACCTGATTGACAAATTGAAGAGTAGTAAATCACCTGGACCAGATGGTATACCCTCCAGAGTTCTAAAGGAACTAAAATATGACATTTCAGACCGATTAGTAAAACTTTGTAACCTATCATTAAAATCATCCATTGTACCTGAAGACTGGAGGATAGCTAATGTAACCCCAATATTTTAAAAGGGCTCCAGGGGCAATACGTGAAATGCCAGACCAGTTAGCCTGACTTCAGTGCCAGGAAAAATAGTGGAAAGTGTTCTAAACATCAAAATCGCAGAACATATAGAAAAACATGGTTTAATGGAACAAAGTCAGCATGGCTTTACCCAAGGCAAGTCTTGCCTCACAAATCTGCTTCACATTTTTGAAGGAGTTAATAAACATGTGGATAAAGGTGAACCGGTAGATGTAGTGTACTTGGATTTTCAGAAGGCGTTTGAGAAAGTTCCTCATGAGAGGCTTCTAGGAAAAGTAAAAAGTCATGGGATAGGTGGCAATGTCCTTTCGTGGATTGCAAACTGGCTAAAAGACAGGAAACAGAGAGTAGGATTAAATGAACAATTTTCTCAGTGGAAGGGAGTGGGCAGTGGACTGCCTCAGGGATCTGTATTGGGACCCTTACTTTTCAATATATTTATAAATGATCTGGAAAGAAATACAATGAGTGAGGTAATCAAATTTGCAGATGATACAAAATTGTTCGAGTAATTAAATCACAAGCAGATTGTGATAAATTACCGGAAGAACTTGTGAGACTGGAAAATTGGGCATCAAAATGGCAGATGAAATTTAATGTGGATAAGTGCAAGGTAAAGCATATAGGGAAAAATAACCCGGGCTATAGTTACATAATGTTAGGTTCCATATTGTGTGCTACAACCCAAGAAAGAGATCTAGGCAGCTTAGTGGATAACACATTGAAATCGTCGGTTCAGTGTGCTGCGGCAGTCAAAAAAGCAAACAGAATGTTGGGAATTATTAGAAAGGGAATGGTGAATAAAACGGAAAATGTCATAATGCCTCTGTATCGCTCCATGGTGAGACCACACCTTTAATACTGTGTACAATTCTGGTCGCAGAATCTCAAAAAAGATATAATTGTGATAGAGAAGGTACAGAGAAGGGCTACCAAAATGATAAGGGGAAAGGAACAGCTCCCCTATGAGGAAAGCCTAAAGAGGTTAGGACTTTTCAGCTTGGAGAAGAGACAGCTGAGAGGGGATATGATAGAGGTGTTTAAAATCATGAGAGGTCTAGAATGGGTAGATGTGAATCGGTTATTTACTCTTTCGGATAATAGAAAGACTAGGGGGCACTCCATGAAGTTAGCGTGTGGCACATTTAAAACTAATCGGAGAAAGTTCTTTTTCACTCAATGCACAATTAAACTCTGGAATTTGTTGCCAGAGGATGTGGTTAGTGCAGGTAGTATAGCTGTGTTTAAAAAAAGGATTGGATAAGTTCTTGGAGGAGAAGTCCATTACCTGCTATTAATTGAGTTGAATTAGAAAATAGCCACTGCTATTACTTTCAATGGTAACATGGAATAGACTTAGTTTTTGGGTACTTACTACTTGCCAGGTTCTTATGACCTGGATTGGCCACTGTTGGAAACAGGATGCTGGGCTTGATGGACCCTTGGTCTGACCCAGTATGGCATGTTCTTATGTTCTTATGTTCTTAACAAACAGGAGCATTTTCTTTAAAGTCTATTTCCTATTTAACACCTCATAACCTTTTCTTTTCTGAGAGTCACCAACTGCAGCAATCTCAAAGGTTTCCCAGGAGAACCAGGTCATTTAAAAAAGTGCCACCCTCTTGCTGAATTTTATTGTAATAACCTTGACAAGATCTACATTGATTGTTTTCAGAGCCAATATGTCTTGTGTTTGATAAAAATCCTGGCAACTCTGGTGGGAGGAAATAGGGATGGAGGGGAGCCACATGGGTGTCGGGAGATAGGAGGATAAAGAAAAAGATAGCTGGAAAGGAGTAAGAGGCAGAAGAAGGAAAGCTAGGTTGGGGAGTGAATAATAAATAGGATAGAGATAAAAATGGAAGCAAAAGAATTAGAGGTATAGCTTAGTGATGGATGGAAGAGGCAGAGACAAGAATTGGGGAGAAGTGGTGTGTAAGGGAAACAATGTAAGCTGGATGGGAAGGGGGAGGGAGAGATGGAGAAAGAAGGAAAGTTAGATTGAAATGAATGGAAAGAAAAACAGGAAAAGAAGTCAGTGGAAACTAAAAGATAAAAGCAGAGAGAGATCAGTGTGATATGGGGAAACAAGGCAATGATAAACATTGTTTCTTTACTATTTAATTCTAAATACATGATTATGTTATTTCGGATAGCTTTTTATTATCTTCTATGCATTTTTAAAAATTATAGTTGTACTGCCTGCCTCCAGACATTAGCAGTGTTCTGCTCATGCAGCTCTGTTCTACAAATTTGATTGGGGTGTGTTGTGTACTTTGTAACGTATTCTACTCTCCTTTTCCCACTCCAGCACTGTCCTTCTGAAGTCCATAATCCAAATTTGGTCTGTCTGAATGTGTATTGTAGAGGTTTTTTTTTCTTGTTAGTGTTGGCATGATTAAATTGGTAAACTGCAAGGAGGCTGCAAAATCTTCTTCAGCTTCCTGTCTGCCTTGTCGCACTCTCCCAGTTCCTCACTCTAGCCTTTCATTGTGCAGCAGCCCCTAACTCCTCGCCACCATGCTTTCCTCCTCTATTCTTCACTGCTGTACTGGAAAACTAGGAATCAAGCTCTGGGCTGTGGCATGCTCAGTATCTCAGCTACAACACCCCTCCCTCTCCTAGGCTCTCTTCCAAATTAAGGGGAGAAGGTGGGGATAGAAAACCACAGAGACTGTGAGCATATGGTAGCTCCCAGGCCTCACATTCAGGTACCGCACAATTTCCCAGTATACATTAGGGGGGTGCATTCGTTTGCAACGTATTGGCAATCCGCAACGTATAGGGCCATATTCGTTGTATTCGTGGGGAAGCGAAACATATCGCGATTCCCACGAATACAACAAATTTTCACAGAATTATTTGGCCGTCTAAAGGAGCGAATTTAAACAAAACCCCCACCCTCATGACCCCCCCCCAAGACTTGCCAAAACTCCCTGGTGGTCCAGCGGTGGTCCGGGAGTCATCTACTGCACTCATGCCGTCGGCTGCCGGTATTCAAAATGGCGCCGATAGCTCCTGTGACATAGAAAGGGCAAAGGCTATCGGCGCCATTTTGATTACTGATAGCCAATGGCCTGAATGCAGGAGATTACTCCTGGACCCCTGCTGGACCACCAGGGACTTTTGGCAAGTCTTGGGGGACCTTCCTGACCCTCATAAGACTTGCCAAAAGTCTCTGGTGGTCCAGCAGGGTCTGGGAATGATCTCCTGCACTTGGGCCGTCAGTTGCCAGTATTCAAAATGGCACCAATAGCCTTTGCCCTTACCATGTCACAGGGGACAACCAATGGCACCGGTAGCCCCGGTAGGAGCAATAGACGGCCGGCACCATCTTGTGCTCCTACCATGTGACAGGGGCCGACCAATGTCACAGGGGCTACCTTAGTTGGCTTCAAACTTTGGTATCCTAGTCAATGGCAACTTATCTGCCCCCCCCCCCCACCCCACGAATATTGATACCGAATGTAACATATGCGGTCCCTCTGCAAATCCCTAGTATACATTGGAGGATCTGAGCAGATGTATTGTCCTTGCAGAAGGCAGCAGCATGGAGGACAAGGAGGCATCAGCAGCAATGGCATTAGCCATTGACTAGGATACCAAAGTTTGAAGCTAACTAAGGTAGCCTGAAACTTTGCATCAGCACTGGATGTTTTTGCTGGATGAGATATATGAACTGTCTTTTTCTTCCCTGCTTCTTCATATTGAAGTAGTCAATTAATTTGTAAACTTACCATCATGGACAGTAGCACGAAGGAATGTTGTCTTAAAATAAACTGAACCACCTCTTGCATTAGGCATTTTGCATGGGAGTATCATGAATGGGTTGCTCAAGTACAGCATATTAGATTCCAATTTGTCAAATTATTTGTCAAACATGAAAGGTCTGCCAGTTGGTTGACTAGCTGCCAAGGAAAACATTAGTGGAATGCATATCACAGTGTCATTTTCTCAAAATGTTCTGTGATTTCTGGTAGAGCACTTCACATTTCTTAAAATATTGAATAGTTATGCAAACAGTTTTCAGACCTGCACACTTGGCATACTCATTTTATGCAGACATAATAATATTCATTTTCTTTGCCTTTGCCTTTGAACTATTCATGCAGTGCTACTAGATGGCTGTGTAAAACTGTATATATAACATTGGAAAAAAGTATATATTAACAAAGCTATACTTAAGTTCCTTTCTTCAATCTGTTGTTTAATTGAGGATTCATTTTTCATGGCATTGAAATGCCCCATTTATCTGCATAACCGGTACAACCTAATCCAAATTGCAAGCTTCCACATATTAAGCGGCTTCAACCCTTTTATCTTAGGGTGCACAATAAGTCATTCTCCATACCCATGAACTTCTAGGCCTCTCTGCTGACACCTTGCATTTTGATTGATGAAGATATCTGTCTACTGAGAAATGGGCTGCAATCACCAGTTCATTTCATAGTCTCCCTGGATAATGTTGTAATAAAGGGAAATGTGCATCTACCTTCAGCGACAAGGACATTTTTTTTTGTCTTTGGATTTAACAATGCATCCTGCCTACTGCTTAATGAGAACACAAATTAAGAAGAGAGGCTACTATTGTAAAAAATAAAGGACTTATGGGTAAACAATGGCACAAATATGAAGGGTAACATCTGCCCCTTTAAATAACAAATACAATGATACTTTTTTACAGTGAAAATGCTTTAGCACTCAATTTTGAGAATTTGCTTTAGCCACTGTCTTCTGGTTTTCTTTCTGTTTCATTGTACAGTGAATGTGTTTTTACATATCAATGTGGAATTGGATTTTACAAAAAAAAAAAAAAGAAAAATGACATGCAGAGAAAGAATATCAGAATACTATATTACACAAAATATAATTAACTATTTGGGACTGGCTCATATTGGGCATTTTTGAAAGATAGTAACCAAATCTGAAATCAAGTTTGGTTGTTTTAACAAAAATGAAGGGCACATCACAAATGAAGATCAGCATTAATTTAACCTTAAATTTTAATCCTGTTACAGATAAATTATTTTTTTCTTGAACCTCCAACCACTTCCAATTACACCACACAAAGGAGAAAAATCAATCAATCATAAGAACAGAAACACTCTAGCAGAATGTTGAATTTCAAAGGAGGGAGGACTCTCTAAAATGTTCACATTTTGTTTTAAATCACGTAGGATACAATTGCATTTTGGGGTGTTCGACAGGCTGACTGCAGTGCTACCTAATGGCATCAATAGACCCAAATTCCCCACAAAATGCTGTTGTATGAAAATGAATGGCAACCATTGGTCTCCATTCTTAAATAAGAGTTTTGACAAATAGAAATAATGAGAGAGAAGCCATCAACACATGAGGATAAAAAAGCAACAGAAGGCCTGATGAAATAATGAGTTGAATGCTCTGCACACAGTGTAGTGCATGCACTGTTTTTTTGGTTTGGTTTTTTTTGCTTAAAAGGTTATGCAGGAAAAGTTTTTCATGCATAAAATATGCACACAAATAAGTGCATATAGGGTATTGCCTGCACATATAAATCCAGTAAAAATTAACACATTACTAGCCCTTAATCTCCTATGCAGAGATGTGCCCACAAGTCCCGACTGCTTAACACTTATGTTTTAACATTGGGAATTTAACTCCTGCTCAGAGGTGGAGTAGACATCAGCTCACAATCTGGCTGCTAGTGTTGGAGAAGTATTCTTTTACATTTTCTTATACAAGATCGTGTGTACATCCCTTAATTCTTTTCACCTATCTCTTGTGTGTATGGGTGAGAATATGGAGAGCTAGTCAGCTAGAAACAGAAGAACCAGGGGACAAGAGGGTAAAGAAGAGTGATGGAGAGTGGACCTTGCAGTCCAGGTTGGAGCCATAAACATGAGACCCTGCAGACTGTGTATTTATTCATTGACCATGGACAATGCTGATTGGATTGCCAGAGGCAGACGTGGTGCACAGGTATCGTTTGACCTCCAGGGCTATTTTGTTCCTTTTTGAGAACCTTTGTTATAATATTGATCCCTCTCATGGACCTTAGCCATGCAATACCCAAGTTGGTAAAACTGCTCAGTGCATTACATTTTCTGGCTAATGGAAGTTTACAAAATATGGTTGGATTAGTAGGTACAATGGACCACCCATTGTTTTCAAGACACTTTTGCCAAGTACTACACTGTCTGGCAATGACAAAACGCATGAATCCAGAGCAGCAAGCACAACTGCATGAGATAAGGCATGGCCTTTATGATATTGCTGGTATCCTGAATGTGAAGGGTGTGACAGATTGCAAAGCGTAGAGCAAATTGTGTGTGTTGGAAGTTTGGCAGTCTGAAAAACTCTAATAAGGTCCAAAATGAAAAGGCAGTGTTTTTATTTAGGAAAAGGAGGGGTTTTCAATCCAAGTTACAATGAATATGTAACTAACATAAGTTAAAGTGCAGCTCTGTCTGTTAGTTACATATTCATTGTAACTTGGATTGAAAACCCCTTCTTTTCCTAAATTAGAGTTTTTCAAACCGCCAAACTTCTGCAACAATTTGCTCTCCTTTATGATATATTAGTGCACTTTGTGCTCCTTCCTACATTTTTGTGTGATAGATTGAACCCATATTGCTTCCACCCCTTCAGATGATCATGAGATGGCATTCCATATTAGAAATTATTTCCACTCTATGAATATCCAAGTCATCTGCGATGCACATCTCAAAATTCTGAATGCTGTTTCAAGATTTCCAAGAAGCTTCCATGATTCTTATTTTCTCTCGCAATCTGTGCTTGGGTGCAATTTTTCCAATGGTACATATGGTGATGGCTGGTTGCTGGATAAGTTAATTGCACAGGCAACAAATCTCTCCTTTTCTGGGTGGCTCTTATTAATGCTGATGGGGGATCGGCAGCCAGCTATTTATTGTTAGGAAGTAGTGAGATCATGGGAGGCAGGGGGTGAGGTTGATGTGGTGGAGGGAGAAGGGGCAAAGTGCCAAACCTGATTTACAATGGTTTTCCAGTGCTATGTGCACACAAGCTCTTTGTGTGTATTGTATGTGTGTGTATAGGTGGGAGGGAAGTATAAATTGATATAAAGAACCTTTGGTTTCCCTAACTAAAAGAAATGTACCAATTAATTGGGGAGGTTCTGTATGAAAACTAGTGAAAGAGATTTGGGTTGTGTTCCCCCATGCGGGAAAAGCAGATGGTGTGTCCTAGCTGTTTATCACCCCAATGCACTGTCTATCCTCATGGATTTTTAGTTACAATTTCAAGCTGACAGGCGCTCTCTGTCTCCTGCATGTTAATTTTTCCTGAGTTATGGGAAAGGAATAAGGGGTTATGAATTAGCATCCTGTTGACTTGTCTATCCAGCCTTTAAGCTTAATTTTGACATTTTTAAGCCAACGTTTGAGAATTCCCTGTGAGACTCAGTCCCCCTTGTTGCATTGAATTGGGGTGCCCTGAATTTGAGGCTGGATTTGGGATAAAGAAGATCCTCTCCTTCAGAGGATGGGCCTGACAGTGACCTGATGCAGAGGAGTTATATTTTTGAGTAACTGGGGGTTTTTTTTGCACTATCTCATGTTTGGAGGCAAGGAAATGTTATTCCACCCTTCCTGCTTCTTGGTTGAGTTTTTCCCTTTTGGGGTTTAAAGACTATTTTCGTTCCACTTGGAGGTGATAGCCATTGACACCCAAGACTCAGTAACCAAACCATTGAGAGAGTGGAGTCTTTCATTCTGAAAGAAACAGCAATGTGGATGAATTCATCTGGAGGAGGGGATTCCTTCAGATGACACTAAAGGAAGGAAACTAAGGGATAAAATATAAAGATAACAAGAACTTTGTTGCTGCTATATGGAGTATTAAGTAAAGGGAGAATAAGGTGCCCAACCGGTGCTGCATAAGGAATTAAAGAATTAAATAGGAGTCTGGAAGAGTATTAAATCTGGGACTACGTTATGATAGAGCACTTGAACTAAATTCTGACTACCTTCAGTGGGACAAGCTGGGAAAATAATTTGGGAGTTAAAGGAGGATTGAACTCATTTCAAATCTGATAAATCTGAGATAATTGGAGTAAATAAAGTGCTTCCAGAAAAAAAATAGAGACTTTACTAAATAAGTGCAGTCACAAGTTTATTAAATCTTTCTACTGTTATTATTTATTGATTTGAACTGAGAAATGAAATTGCAGTGTAAATATCATTCAGTTATCTAATCAACTATCAGTAAAGAAACTGGAAACCATTCTTCTCATGTGTGACAGTGTTAATTATCAGTGCTGTGTACAGAGGATGGGGAAAGGGCTTATTGCAAAAAGGAACTGGGTATAAGAACAATTGTTCTCACATTGAAATCCTGGAACTCAAAAAGTAAAGCTATCTGGCGGTGTAAAGGAGAGACTGAGACAGTGAAGGAGGGTTGTGCAGAAAGGGACCATCCATAAACTTCTATTAATCAATATGGAATAGTAGATTGGGATCTATTTAATGTTTGGGTACTTTCTAGGTGACTTGGACTGGCCACTGTTGGAAACAGGATACTGTGCTCG
Source organism: Rhinatrema bivittatum (assembly GCF_901001135.1). Classification (NCBI taxonomy): domain Eukaryota; kingdom Metazoa; phylum Chordata; class Amphibia; order Gymnophiona; family Rhinatrematidae; genus Rhinatrema; species Rhinatrema bivittatum. Next base: position 314,879,902 of record NC_042615.1, on the reverse strand, counting down.
ATGGACCTTTAGTCTGCACCAGTATTGCATATCTTATGTTCTTATATTCTTATGACTCCTTTCTTTTTCCTGTGTGCCCCTGGGTGCAAGTAAAAGAATCAACATAAGAACATAAGAACATAAGAAAATGCCATACTGGGTCAGACCAAGGGTCCATCAAGCCCAGCATCCTGTTTCCAACAGTGGCCAATCCAGGCCATAAGAACCTGGCAAGTACCCAAAAACTAAGTCTATTCCATGTAACCATTGCTAATGGCAGTGGCTATTCTCTAAGTGAACCTAATAGCAGGTAATTGACTTCTCCTCCAAGAACTTATCCAATCCTTTTTTAAACACAGCTATACTACCTGCACGAACCACATTCTCTGGCAACAAATTCCAGAGTTTAATTGTGCGTTGAGTAAAAAAGAACTTTCTCCGATTAGTTTTAAATGTGCCCCATGCTAACTTCATGGAGTGTCCCCTAGTCCTTCTACTATCTGAAAGAGTAAATAACCGATTCACATCTACCCGTTCTAGACCTCTCATGATTTTAAACACCTCTATCATATCCCCCCTCAGTCGTCTCTTCTCCAAGCTGAAAAGTCCTAATCTCTTTAGTCTTTCCTCATAGGGGAGTTGTTCCATTCCCCTTATCATTTTGGTAGCCCTTCTCTGTACCTTCTCCATCGCAATTATATCTTTTTTGAGATGCGGCGACCAGAATTGTACACAGTATTCAAGGTGCGGTCTCACCATGGAGCGATACAGAGGCATTATGACATTTTCCGTTTTATTCATCATTCCTTTTCTAATAATTCCCAACATTCTGTTTGCTTTTTTGACTGCCGCAGCACACTGAACCGACGATTTCAATGTGTTATCCACTATGACACCTAGATCTCTTTCTTGGGTTGTAGCACCTAATATGGAACCCAACATCGTGTAATTATAGCATGGGTTATTTTTCCCTATATGCATCACCTTGCACTTTTCCACATTAAATTTCATCTGCCATTTGGATGCCCAATTTTCCAGTCTCACAAGGTCTTCCTGCAATTTATCACAATCTGCTTGTGATTTAACTACTCTGCACAATTTTGTGTCATCTGCAAATTTGATTATCTCACTCGTCGTATTTCTTTCCAGATCATTTATAAATATATTGAACAGTAAGGGTCCCAATACAGATCCCATCTTTGGCAATGTTGCATGTTTTGCACCCTGGGAAATCCAAATATTGGATAACAGAACTGCTGATACAGTCTGAGAGTGTGGGGATGTGAATGTATGAGTGAGAGTTTTAGTTAACTTAGAGAGCCCTGCAGGAGTTTGGCTCTAGCGTGTGGATGTGATAGGAACTCTTAAAAACAAAAAGAAAAGAAAATAATTTTATTGAAGTTTGTTAGTTTAAAACTGACAGTGGTCTAGTTAATGTAACATAACTTCCTCTCTGAAGCCGGTTGAACTTAAACCTGGCCGATAGGAAGACAGAGCCACTGCTAAGCTACTGTTACCACCTGAATTTAAAGGAACCCTTTAGGAGTCTGAGGATCTTATATTGATTTCTAGGGAATTTCTTAAGCTTTAAAAAATATTGTAAAAGCTGAGGCACAGGTTAAAACTTGGCCAGTTCTGAGCTGTATACCGACGGCCATATTTATTGCCTAAGTGCCTATAACTAAAGCTGTGAATTATTACCTTCTAAAGAGGTTCAGTATATGTGCACAAGTAAACTATGCTGATGCATAAAGACCCCCTATAATCTATTTACATTTTTTAGAGACTGTCTGGCTAAGGGTTTAGTTAGAGGGCTTATAATTATTCATTTATTTGTATTAGTTAGGTAGGGTTTAAGTAAAAAAAAAATTAGAATAGATAGTTTCTTGAAATTAGCTTTTTTTAGATATGTAGTAGGTGTCTGAGGAAGACCTACAGTGGAGAAAACTGGAGTCTTTGAAAAGAAGAAGAAGAAGCAAAATCTGAAAGAAAGGGCCCCAAGGTGTGCAATTGGTGAACTCACTAAAACAAAGACAATAAAATAATTTCCAGAAAGAGTGTTAGAGATTGAGACATTTATGAAAGGAAAGAAAGAGAGTTTAAAAAAAATAGAGACGGAACATGGAAAAAATGTACTTACCTGATGTTTTCATTGAATCTACAAGGAATTTAAAGAACCTATTTTTAGAAATACAATTATAATAAAAAGGAAGGATACATAAGTTAAAGGACTGAGAAAGCCAATTTTGTATTTATAATTTTCTGACTTATGTTGTCAACTCTGTTGGACTTGGGATATTTTCAGAATGTTATGCAACAAACTAAACAAAAAAAAAGATAAATAATTATTTGCTCTAACTCTACCAGTTTGAGTCTGAGTGTTTTCTCCCTAAGTACGTTAAGATAGTGTACATTTACCTAGTGATCAAAAAGGTATACAATTTCAACTTTTGGTTTCTAATTCTTTATTCCTGTAAACCTTTAGCCCCACTGCTAACAAACATCCCTTATATTAGAAGGCCAGGTTAGCAACTACTCTAGTGGGGACTTGGGGTGTGAGTTGCTCCCAGGGGGTTGGGCTTACAGAAAGACATATTATCATTAATACTCACATAAGTGCTACCAAAAGCAAGTACAAATTTGGTAGGATGTTTGAAAAAATAAATCAGCTGCATACAAAACATTTCATTGATATTAATAGGCTAAAAATGGATCACCATAAGCCTTACAATCCACAATAAGCTTCAGAGAACTAACTATACCTGCCATTGTAGCTCTAAACTTTAAGTTCCCTTCTCCTCCCCACCACCAAAAAACACCCCATCGGCAAACCACACCCCCTCACATTTGAAGTCAGTCCAATCTAAGGTTTAAAGTGGTTTTAAGCTCCAAAGGTCCCTCTCCCCAAATTTCAAGGAGGGCTCTGAGACCTTTCCCCACACTCGACCACTTTGCCCTATGAAGAATGCTGAGGATGGGAAAAGGGTACCATTAGGGTTCTGGAACAAAAAGTTGCCAGATGCAGCTTGGCAATACTCCGCCTTTGAAACGCTGTTATTAGCATGCTATTGGGCTCTAATTGACACTGACCAATTAACACAGGGTCATGATGTGTTAATGCGTCCCCTGATTCCCATAATGCAATGGGTGCAGAGTAATCCTCATACGCATAGAATTGGATATGCACAAGAAGCTTCTGTTGTCAAATGAAAATGGTATATTCAGGATAGAGCAAAAAATGGGCCAACGGGCCACTTGATGCTACATGAGCAAATTGCAGATATTCCCAACGAGGGAGAAGGACATGGTTTAGATAAACTAACCCTACCTTCGTCTCACGTAAAGCTAGGAGTTCCATTTGACCATATAGCACCAGAATCTAGACAGTATGCATGGTTCACAGACAGATCAGCTAGAATGAAAGTAGTGAGAGGATGTGGAAAGCGGCTATTTTTAACCCTCACACTAATGAAGTATATAATGAGGAAGGAAAAGGGAAATCTAGCCAGTTTGCAGAACTATATGCCATATGGATGGCCCTACATCGTGCAGGCACTCAATGTCACTTATACACTGACAGCTGGGCAGTGATTAAGGGGCTGACACTATGGATGTCAAAATGGAAACAGGATGATTGGAAAATACATCACCGACCCGTGTGGGGAGCAGACTTATGGAAAAAGATCTGGCAGATATGCCATGATAAAGAAGTAACGGTTTTTCACATTGATGCACATGTCAAACATAGTTCATTATTTAACTTGTACAACTCTGTTGCAGATAAGCATGCAAAAATCTGAACTGCAGAGATTACTGAAGAATGTGGTGGAGAAAAAGGTTTATGGCAAAAGTGGTCATCTGGGGGTGGAGGCTACTTACAGGTTCCGAAGCTACTAGCCCTCCTGGTCATATGGGCCCTGGCCGTTGGAAATACACCCTCTTCGGCGCAAGGTGGATTCCACAAACTGTTATCAATGATCCAGGCATCAAATTGGATGACGTGGAAGTTTTCCGCAATGCAACCTATGACAACTGTAATTTATGGAACTTTACGATAGAGAACATTACTCCGTATGCTATATCTCTTAACAATATCAACCAGTATGTTTGGTTGTACCAACATAATGCGAACGTGACTTTAGAGCTTAGTAACACTACAGAATAACCATCTATATTGTACCGGACTAATTGAATGGTACCAAGGTACCAATGCAACAGCATGTAAATCTTTAGCGCTCCCTTTTCATGTTTGGTCCTCCTTCAGGACCTGTGATGGTCCAACCGCCTTTCTCAGGTAAATGGATTTTTCCTGATAATCGGACATCCTCTCTGGATAATTGTGTTCCCCTTCTGTCAGGACATTTTGCTTGCCACTTTTCAATATCCCGTGTTAAAGAGGATTGTACTTTGCAACATTCAATGAGTGAATGTGAGTTATGGGTATTACCCACCCAGGCGCAAGGATTCACCGTAATTGTTCCTCAAGTAGTTTGTGTTTATAATTCCTCCTTTACTGGCTGCATTTATAATATCTCAGTGTTTTTGTTTGATAACACCACTTATTACTTACCTGCTAAAGATACACTAAACATCTCTACGGGGATAAATATATCAATCACTTTTTTGCAAATGCCCTTTTAGATCTGCGGCCTCTGCAAAAGGCCATTAATGCTTCTCATCAGCTGCAGCAAATACTAGCGCAATTAAATAAGCCTACAGACCTTGTATTGCTTAAAACTTTGTTTTTCAAAGACAAACTACATTCAATAACTCAAAAAATTGTTGATGATACTCATCATTAATGGTGGGATATCTTCACTGGTCATTCCCCCACTGCCCGACAAACACTTAATTGGCTATTCCACCCTATTCTAGTGCTTTGTGTTGTTTGCATTTTATGCGCTCCCAGTACTTATTACCTGGCCTTTCGTGTCTGCAAAATGTTAAAGCAACAAACCCACCTTCGTGTGGTTCGGGCCCGGTACGGACCGGAGTGCTTGCTAGAGACTCATGATTAAAGAGTGGATTGAAGGGGAAATTCTAAGCACTGTGCAAGAAGGCTACGTGCTGGGCAATAGCAGTTTGACAAGAGTAGCCTCCTTATGCAATCCTGCTGACGCAGCCAGCTCGAGCTTCCAGTAACAATGCTATCACTCCCCTGGGGATTAGTAATCATGAGCCTCTTCGCAAACACACCTGTTTAAATACAGAGAGTAGCCTGGGCAAAGTCAGAAGCAGATCCTGCAACATGAATGCACGTTTGGGAATTCCCGCAGTACCCGCTCCTGATGGCAGCCCCGGCTTCTCGGCTTGAGGAAATCATACGGTAAGGTCTTGAAACACGTACTGCTGGTGAAGCATCTAGTCTATTACATTGCTTTGTTTCAAGATCTTATAAACATAAGATCTTGAAACAAGTACTGCTGGTAAAGCATCTAGTCTATTACATTGCTTTGTGATATGATGATTGTGTGTGTATGTCAATTCAATCCTTTATAAATAAATTCTTGTTTCCTGACTGCATTCTTTTTGGGACCTCGTAGATAAGTGGTTCCAGACAAGAAGTATTCTATATTCCTTACACACGTTGACTTGGGAAGGGGGCTCTTAATACTTGAGGCTACTGTTCTAGTAATAATGGAGGACCGGAAAGGTGGAAACCCAAGTTTCTGAGGCTGAGCATGTGCATGCATTTCTGGTCAGGCAATGTGCATCATCCACCTGAATACAGGGTTCATACTGAGTTACTAATGTTGTCATGTATAAAAGTACATTTTAAATGCAGCACTTTAGTAACCAAGCCTCTTTATTTTATAAAGAGTTCACTTCCTTTGCCTTAGCCAATTTGCTTTAAAATACTTATTTCATTGTTTGAATTCTTTCCAATTTCAGGATTTTCATTGCAATGTAAAACAGAAATGAATCAAATCACTATTCCCCAATTACTAGTTTTATCTGAGTGCTGGGAGAGGCAAGCATTATTTAAATGTGGGTGAACATTCTAGGGATGTGCAGAGCAAATGTTTATGTTCATAAGTCCATAAGTCGAAAGGGGGGTCCCACTTGCGGTCAATATGGACATATGGAGAATTCCATAAGTTGAGTCTATGTCCATATGTGCAAATAAAAATTTAAACCCCTCACCTTCCTTAATCCCCCCCCCCCAAGACTTACCAAAATTCCCTGGTGGTCCAGCGGGGTCAGGACGCCATTTCTGACCTCCTTTGCAAGGAGCACGTGACGTCGGCGCCACGTCGGAGTGACGCGGCGTCACATGATTCCCCGCGGGTTCGCTCCGGGACCCTCGTTCGACCCAAAAGGAACTTTTGGCCAGCTTGGGGGGCCTCCTGACACCCCCAAGCTGGCCAAAAGTTCCTTTTGGGTCAAACGAGGGTCCCGGAGCGAACCCGTGGGGAATCACGTGACGTCGGCGCCACGTCGGAGTGATACGGCGTCATGTGATTCCCCGCGGGTTCGCTCCGGGACCCTCGTTCGACCCAAAAGGAACTTTTGGCCAGCTTGGGGGGGCCTCCTGACACCCCCAAGCTGGCCAAAAGTTCCTTTTGGGTCGAACGAGGGTCCCGGAGCGAACCCGCGGGGAACCACGTGACGCCGCGTCACTCCGACGTGGCGCCGACGTCACGTGCTCCTCGCAAAGGAGTTCAGAAATGGCAGAAAATGGTGTCCTGACTCCTCGCTGGACCACCAGGGAGTTGTGGTAAGTCTTTGGGGGGGGATTAAGGAAGGTGAGGGGTTTAAATTTTTATTTTGGATCAACAATCGCGATTTCCAACATATTCAACATAGCTATGTTGAATAAGTTGGAAATCCGATCGTTTTCGCCTCATCACTTTTTTAAGTTAAAAAAAAAAAAAAGTAGCGTTTTACATTTAAGTTCAAAACGAATGCACACCCCTAGAACATTCCAACCCAGCGTCATATATAAGTAAGAACCTGAAGATTCATGGATTTTGATAAACTCTTCAAAAGAGCATAGACAGAAAGGAAAAAGAAATGTGACCAACGCAGGGTTTAAAACACAGTCATGTCCTAACAAACCATTCCAAAAGGATAACAGTACCATACTGTATTTATTTCAACCCCCCTCAGCATGAAATATTTAAGTAATGTACACTTGTGTTTGTTCTCATTTTATGGTTTGTTGGTTTAGTTTTCTGGGATAAGTTACAGGAACAGTATGTGCTGTCAGGAACATTTTGTATTATTGTTATTATCTGAAGACAAGTTAGCAAGAGCAGCTAATCAATAGTAACAAAAGCCCAACATCTTAAGACTTGCAGAACATAACTCAGGAGTTCCTTATCAGGTCAGTCTGAACTCTTTTGAATTGCAGTTTCAGGAAGTGACTACAACATGGAAAAGGAATTGGCTCGCCCAGTCTGAGTCTGGCAAGGAGGCCATGGCAAGCAGCTTTCGGAAAAATTCAGTGAATTTGTAAAAATGCAAAGCTGAAAGGGAGGCTATACAGGAGGCTGAATAGGGGCAGACTAGACAACATTGAATTTATAATGAAGCATTTGGTGCTCAGCCAGCTGCAAGCTGCAGAATGCATTAACACTTTATTACACTGTGCATGACCATATAATCCTTATCTGGATATGTAAAGTTGTTTGGGTGACAACAGTTCCCAATAGAAAAAGGCAGGAAAACCTCTCTGAGAATGCATGGGTTATGAAATCAGCATAAATTACGGACATGAAGCCAAAAATGTTTGCTCTGCAGTTCAGCATTGGCACTGCTACATTTACATGCTCTCTTCAAAATTTGTTTTTAAAAACCCTTCTTACATTTAAAAGAATTGTCAATAACAATCTAAAGTACATGAGAAACTACTGGCATGAAAGGTCACTAACTCTCCAAATGTTAAAAATTAAAATATTTTTCATAATTTGCACATGCATTATTCTCTACCCTTCACACAATTATTTTAGTCATAAAGAAACAGCAGTTACAGGACATAAGGAGTGTGCACAGACCTTTTTTTAAATTTGCCTTTTTTTTTTTTTCATTTGTTTAAAACAAGAAACAAATTTTACAAAGAAAAAAAAAACAAAAGGGAAAATATGCCAGGCTCCATTAGAGAAGAAAAAAACCCAAAACTTTGTTTGAAACAAATTTGTAAAATGCCAATGAATGTGTCCATTTTCATTTCATTTGTAGACACCCAAAATGAATGGAGTGTGACCGCCAATGAAATTCCAATTTATGTTTCATTTGTTTATGTTTCCCATTCAAGCCTATGGCTATGCTAGGCCAACAGGTACAATCAGGGTCGAGACACACCTGACAGATGGTTCTCACATGCATGACACACTGACCCATGATCGTCATGGGGCTACATGTAAAAGTACAGTTTGCATCCACGGGAACCCCCCTGACCCACAATAATGGATGTAAAGCAGAATTATGACATTCCCCATACAACTCACCCTACAAAAATGATATTCTAGTTCTGGTGTCCTCGCAGTAACAGCAACTCAAACTCCTTCTACTTCCAGGCTCAATAGCCCTACTTATGAAATGACAGCAGTTTACCACCAATGCATGTCCTCTTGAGAAAACACAACAAATATGACTGATACAAACGCTTACATGCTAGTAAAATATCTCATCTCGGTAACAGACACAGAACCGACCTAACATACTCCCTTGGGGGCCTTGCTGCCATTCTGTCTTGCTGTCATACTCCATACTCTACACCTTGGTATGTTCTTTCCACTATGGGGGGTTACTTTACACTTCTCATTAGGGATGTGAATCATTTTTGAACGATTAAAATTATCGTCAGATAATTTTAAAATCGTCCAAAATCGTTAGCGTGCACGATACAATACAAATGCCCCCGATTTATCGTCAGGGGCATTTGTATTGTATCGTTAAATAGGGTGCGGGAAAACCGGCACACCAAAACAACCCTAAAACCTACCCCGAACCTTTAAAACAAATCCTCCACCCTCCCGAACCCCCCCAAAATGTTTTAAATTACCTGGGGTCCAGTGGGGGGGTCCTGGCGCGACCTCTAGCTCTCTGGCCATGGCTGCGTTGAGAAATGGCGCCGGTGGCCCTTTGCCCTTATCATGTGACAGGGCAAAGGTAGCGCCGGCGCCATTTTGGTTCCTGGCTCCCGAAGTCACGCGTGCAGGAGATCGCTCCCGGACCCCCGCTGGACTCCTGCACGCGTGACGTCGGGAGCCAGGAACCAAAATGGCGCTGGCGCTACCTTTGCCCTGTCACATGATAAGGGCAAAGGGCCACCGGCGCCATTTCTCAACGCAGCCATGGCCAGAGAGCTGGAGATCGCGCCGGGACCCCCCCACTGGACCCCAGGTAATTTAAAACATTTTGGGGGGGTTCGGGAGGGTGGGGGATTTGTTTTAAAGGTTCGGGGTGGGTTTTAGGGTTGTTTTGGTGTGCCGGTTTTCCCGCCCTCCCCCGATTTACAATTTTTAACGATTTAAAATAAAAACAAAAAACACGACGATCAGATTTCCCTCCCCCCCCAGCCAAAATCGATCGTTAAGACGATCGATCACACGATTCACACCCCTACTTCTAATGGTGCTTCAGTATATTAATGTCACTGCTTTGTCTCTTTATCCATGCCTTAGGGTTTTTCCTGCCACCTTTTCTGCATCATTCCCCCCTTCCTGGTATCTTAGGAAGTTCATTGCTACACATGATGCCACTTTCCAGTGGGAGCACTGAGAAGAAAGAATCACCTTGCTGGTGGCTGAAAGGAATCAGTACGTTTTTGCTTGGGACATTGTCTTTTTCAAACGTATTGGGGCAAAGTTAACTATTTGGGAATATTATTTAGTGTGTTTGTGTGTGTGTGCTTTTAATAGTCAGTAAAGCAGTGAATAAACAAGTTAGACTGTATTTTTAAATGGTCAGTCAGTAAGGCAGCTAGTAAGCACGCACACACACACACACACACACACACACACACTATATATACATATATAGTCTAACTTCAGTTAGTCAGCCAGTTAGTAGCACTTGCCGCTTGTCAGATTTAGTACAAAAAAATAGTATATATATATAGTCTAACTTCAGTTAGTCAGCCAGAGTGACTCACTGCTCTCTTGATTATCAAATGTTGGTACCTAATCAAACCAAATCACATATAGAATATATATATATATATATATATATATATATATATATATATATATATATATATATATATATATATATATATATACATATTAAGAACTTTCTATTATTTTTATAACTCTTTGAATGTGACTTTCAGCCTCTTGTAATGTGCTTTGAACTCCAGCTGGAAATGTGTGAAAAAAAATATGATGATGATGCTAATGATGAAATTAATTTGAGAAGGGCAAAGCAGTACTAAAAGTGGCATGAGGAACACAAAACACTATAAAAGAGAGGTATTAAAGCACAGACAGTGGCATGAGGATCCAAAAGGCACCGTCAGAGGGACAAAGCAGCATAGACAGTGGTATGAACACCCCAATACTTAAGAGTGAGGGGTACGGCAAAAAGCACAGTATCATCAGCAGCCCAAGACAAAGTGTAAAGCAAAAGACTACAAGAGCTGTGACATTAACATCCAAAGTCACAGAGCACAGAGAGAGTCAGCAAGAGACATGGCATCAACATAGTAAGGCACTGAACAAAGAAAGATGCAGGGTAGACGGGGCAGGCCTGGATGCAACAATGGCTCGATTACACAGCAATGTACTAAACCAGAAGTGAGGCAGGGCACGAGGTGTAGGCTGGCCAACAGGCAACAGGCAGCAGCAGCAAGTCTCCAAGGTCCTAAGGCACCCAAAAAGAAATGTTTTTCTTTTTGGGATCAAAACACTCCAGAATAATCAGGAGAGAGGCAGTGCAGGAAGAGCAGGTTGGGCAGCAGAAGTAAGAGCTGCAGCTGTCAACAACAGAGAGCAATATGCTGAGGCCAAAAAGTGTGGGCATTGGTTTGCTGTAGTTGCCCATACGGTTCTCCTTCTACTTGCATGGAAATTCAAAGAAACCCAGCAGAGGGAGGCTCATTTTAAAGAAGACCAAATTTTCTAACAATGCTAGCATCATCCACGTTTGATGTGGACTTTCAAACAACTCCCTGATATTGAGAATGCCCATCCACGAGGCGAGCTAGTTTGTGGGCACCAAAGGAAATGCTGGGTGACCTTAGCATGGTTCAGCCAGACTGCAACCTTGTGTGGCCAGTATTCCAATGAGTCTATCATCTCTAGGGATGTGAATCGTTTTTTGCCGATTTAACAAAATTGTCAGATATTTTTTAAATCGTCAAAAATCGTTAGAGTCGCAATACAATAGAAATTCCCCCGATTTATCGTGAAAAATTGTAAATCGGGGGAGGGGGGAGAGGGAGGGCGGGAAAACTGGCACACCAAAACGACGGTTGGCCCCTGTGACATTGTGAGGGCAAAGGTAGAGCCGGCGGCATTTTGAGTACTGGCAATACGGCCGGAGTGCAGGAGGTCGCTCCCGGACCCCCACTGGACTTTTGGCAAGTCTTGTGGGGGTCAGGAGGCCCTCCCAAGCTGGCCAAAAGTCCCTGGGGGTCCAGCGGGGGTCCGGGAGCGATCTCCTGCACGTGGGCCTTATTGCCAATATTCAAAATGGCGCCGGCGCTACCTTTGCCCTGTCACATGGTAAGGGCAAAGGGCCATCGGCGCCATTTTTTTTAGCGCAGCTGATAGCGTGGGAACGGGAGATCACTGCCCGCGGCCCCCCTGGACCACCAGGTATGTGTAAAACGTTTTTTGGGGGGGGGTCAGGAGAGTGGGGGAGGCTAAGGGGTAATTTTAAAGGGTCGGGGTGGGGTTTTTTTTTTATTGGCGCGGGCCTCACTAAAATAAATTAGTGATGTGAATTGGAATCGGAACCGATTCCAATTCACATCTCGTAACGATCAGATTCTCCCCCCCCCCCCCCCCCCCAGCCGAACCTGATCGTTAAAACGATCGGGCACATGATTCACATCCCTAATCATCTCGATGGGCTATCCAAAGTACTATTTAATTGCTATTTATCCAAGGGTTCTCTTTCACTGGGATGGAGACATATAGATCTCTGCTGCCAGCCGCTGAAGCTATGGCAGGAGAATCTGTGGTAAGATGGCCTCGAGGGCAGCGGTGAAGGAGGAGAAAGATGGTGGAGAAAGTGATAACTTTTAGGGTGATTTTGGTGCTATAGGGGAATGTGAGGGAGTATAAGTGTGATGGGGGTCCCAGCCGTCACTAATATTGCCCTTGTAATTTGAATATTCAGTAGTTTTAGGAGGGTTTATTTGTGTTTGATTCCTCCCTGTGTGATAACTCCCACCTTTTTGGGGGTATTGCATCTGGGGTATTTATTCCCTAGGAGTATGCCCTGAACTTCAGAGGGCTAAGCACGGCAGAAACTGGCAAGAGGGAAGGAGACAGCCAGAGATTCCTACAGGATCACAAGATTAGAGGAGTCAGTATTTTTTATATCTCCCCCCCCCCCCCCCAGGATTTCAACTATTTTGAGGAGCTTTGATCCCCTCAGGATCTATACGAAGAAGAAAGGAGTTTTGGGACTTTCTTAAGGGACTCAAAGAAAGACTGTTGAGTACTTTGTGGATGGGCCTTCTGCTCATCAACTTGAGTATTTTGCTTTTGGAAGACTTTGGATTTAAAGATTTTTTGCACTTAGACTTGACCAGTTTGAAAGGAAGGGTGTTACCTCGGTATCCCAGAGTCTGATTGCCTGAGCAACCTGAAGAAACAAGGATAAAAAGTGTTGATACTTTTTGATATCAGGACTCACAAGGAGTCTCATTGAGAGAGTGATACAGTTTTTCCAGTTTGAAGAAAAGGAAAAACTTAGACCAATAGAAGTTCGATGTTTTTGTACGTAGGGACAGTTGTCCTATAGTTTTTGTACTTGAGGATTTTCTCCTATTTGCTGATTGACTTTATGCTGTAACCCTATTCCAGCTTTCCCACCTTGCAAGGGGAGCAGTTTTTCTCCATGGATAATGAGGCAAGAGAAGTGAGAAGGGAGGTAACACCTAAGATGGAAAAATTAAAAATCATCTTCATTGCTATTATACTTTGGATCCCGTTCTTAATTTTTGGCATTGTAGCTTGCATTATTTTATGTAAGTTACAGTAAAGACTATTTTATTTGAACATCATTTTTGGAGTCCTGAGAGTGTTTTTCCTGATTTTCCAATCCGTGTTGTTGTTAATATTGCCTTCATCATTCCTTCTCTGAACTATTTGGCATCTGTAGGAGGTCTTCTTCCTTCAGTGTGAGCATTGAGAGTGAAAAGTGGATAGACACACCAGGGGCCCCGAGGAGATTATTCTTCCTCCCTATCTGGACTGAATTCAGACCAGACTCTCCCCAAAGTGAAGGATAAAGCACCAAAATTACATAAGAAACTCCCTCAGAACACTTTAAAGGACTTGTCACAGTTATCTGGCTGCATCCTCCTTAAGAGCCAACCTACCAAGGGATTCTGGGCCAGGGATGATCCCTGTAGCCTTGGATAAGAAGGCAGGGCCCAAAAGTCTGAAGAGGCCCCAGAAAGAAGGCAGGAAGCCAGCCTAAACAAGGACTGCATATGTTTGATTGTTGTGAGACTGCTGAGCTAAGCGGACTTTATTCTGTACTTTTGTACTGCTTGAAAATAAAGAGTTTGTTTGTGTGGGACCAGCTGGAGTTTGGCCTCCTTTCTGTACTCCTGGCTATTTCCCCAACTTGTGGCCTCTCCGAAAGCCCATAGAGAGGAAGTGGTGGCTTTCAGGGTGCCTTTGATGCTGATAATACTGCATAGAGTGCCTGCTCTTTTCCCCACTGCCTGTCTGCCTCTGGCAGTCACATTCTAGCATCTTAGCCACTAGTTTCTACTTCAGGTACACTAGACTGCCAGACTAGAGGCAATACTACCATTCACCCATGTTTCCCATAGGGTAGCCAGCATGGGTAAGGGGTTTGAGCCAATTTTGCAGTTTCACATCCAAGAAGTCCAAATGCAAACATCTCAGCTACCAGTCCCTGTTCCTGCCAGAAATCCTGTAATTTCTCCACCAAGATATTTATTTTTGGGATAATGTCACCCAGGGTGGCTGTTGTTGAACTCACATCCACTGTGAAGGGCTTCAGAACTATACCACCTGTGTCATGTGTAACCAATCCTGATGCCCCAAGGTGCAATGCACACCTATCTTGTCATCCAAAGATAACTCATAAAGGTGCCTGTTGTTTTACTAACCTCTGCATCATCAAATAGAGGGAATTCCACCTGATTCCATCATCCTACATAAGCCGGTGCAAAAGTGCCGTGACTGCATCTTGCTTCTCACAAAGCTGCTGCCTGCCTTTCATGCTTCAGTTATATTGTCCTGCTATTTTCCTCCTCCTCCTCTCTATCAGTTCCCAGAGGACAAAGCAGCCGCCTGCTTTGGTTCTCAGGCCCAGGGAGACCCTTACTGCCAAGCGCAGCAAGTGTGCAAAATATTGGATCCCCTATTAACCCTCATCGCCCACTGTTCTGATCATGTTCCTGCAACCATCTGTAGGAAACAAACCTGAACTAATCATGCTTTTCTGGCCTGGCTGCCAGTCTTCTATCATTCACCTGATTGTCTCCTTAGATATGGACCAGGATATGACTCTGATCCACCACCTAAGTGCACAGCACAGCCTACCTACACCCTGCTGGTGCATTATCTCTAAAACTGCTGCCTGACACTGCCTTATCCAGGTGTAACTGGAGTGCTATCAGGTAGGTGGGCATATCATTCTGACTGGCCCAGAATGGTAGAATAGAAGCTACTCGCCTGTCAGGTACCTCATCACTGTGCCACCAGTGTGCTATCAGGTAGGTGAGCATAGCATTCTGGCTTTTTCAGGTGTCACAAATAAAATGGATGGTACTCCCCTCTGCCTTGGCCAGCTGTGCCTGCATCTAGGCACAATGCTCAATGTACAGGATAAGGATCACCCATCTACTAACCGTTATCCTCGAGGGAATTTTGTAATTTGGAGCTAAGATGTGCCGAAGCCATTTAAACCTGAAACACCTGCAGGGGCTGGCCATAGAAGGCAATCATTTCCACAATAGTCCATCTTATCTCTTTGAATTCTGTCTGCTTTTTGCTCTGGGACAGTGATGTGGAACACTACCCCATCTGCTCTATGGTGGCTTGACACTGATGTGAGGATAGTGACTGCTTGTCCGGTGCCTTTCTGGGGGATAGGTCAGGAGAGTCAACCTAAGGGATGGGTTTTCCCTTTGCTGTAAATTTCCTGCTTCTGCTCATGCTGCTTTGAGTGGAGGACAGGGTTCTCAGTCTAGAATCATTTTATCCTGAAACCAACACTTACAGATGTTGTTTTTCACAAATGAAAGAGCATATTACTGTTTGAAAGATGGCCCAGTACATTTCCTCAACTGATGGCCTTTCAACAGTGAATGCATTCACTCCATAACTGTAAAATGTCTCTGTACCCCTGATGTCTTGAGTGATCCCTTTTTTGAATTCTTGAGTGGTGCTGCTGCTGGAGTGGGGTTGAGGGCAGACCAGAAAGTAACTGGACAGGAGTGAAGGAGTAGCCAAATAGTTAGAGCATGAGGCTGTGAATTTGCGAAGCCAGGACTCAAATTCCCCTGACTCTTCTTGTAATCTTGGGCAAGTTTCTTCACCCTTCACGCATCAGATACTAACTTAGAAGAATATTTGCTAAGCTCCTTAGGCATTTACTAGTAAATTATTGCTGTGTTAAGGCATTTACTAGTAAATGCCTTAACACAGCAATAATTATTGCTGTTTACTAGTAAATTATTGCTGTTTACTAGTAAATTATTGCTGTTTACTAGTAAATTATTGCTGTGTTAAGGCATTTACTAGTAAATGCCTTAACACAGCAATAATTATTATTAGGAATGGGCTTTCGGGAGAAAAGAAATAGGAAATGAGAAGATATTTCCTATTTTGCTTTGCATTGATTTCAAAATGGAATGAGTTAAATTCATTTTGTTTTGAAAACCAATTAAAAAAAAAAAGTCACTGGTGGAGCCTAGGCCTAGACCAGAAGCCGGGGCCTCACCAAGGGAGTAGGATGATTCACCAAGCAGGGATTCCGGCCTTTGCCAGAGCCTGAGCTGGAGTCTCATCCAAGGCCTTGGCCCAATGTCAGGGCCAAGGCAGAGAATCAAGCAAAGGCCCAGGCCTGGGAAATTTCACAATTACCCCACCATATACTTACAAACTCTGATGCCGTGTCCTGGCCCATCGTGACGCCGAGGCCTTGGTCCAGACCCAGGCCCAAAGTTACAACCCGACCTGGAGGCCAGGTCTCAATGCCAGGATCATGGCCCAGACCCAGATCCAATCCCAGGGCCTAGCCCAGAAGCTGCATAGCGATTCTTCGGCCTCAGCCAAGGCCAAGGCCTGGACCCAGGCCCAACACCACAGCCTGAACAAGAGGCTGGGTCCCAATGCATGGCTCAGCTTCGGAGACTGGGTCCCATGGCCTAGACCTAGTCCAGGATGATAATGCAGCCCAGTCTGGAGGTTGGATCCTGAAGCTGGGGCCAAGGTCTGAACCCAGATCCAATGTCAGGGCCCAATCCAGAGGACAGGTCCTGATGCCTGGGCCTCGGCCTAGACTAGAGCCCATACCCAGGTCTGATGCTGGGAGCTTCAGCCTGAACCCATGCCCAAAATCAGGACACAGACCTGACCCAGGCCCAAAGCCGGGACACAGCACAGAGCCAGGGTCCCAATGCCTGGGCTTCGGCCTTGGCCAGCGACCTGACTCAGGCCAGGACACGGATTCAGGATGACAACACAGCCAAGTCTGGAGGTTGGATCCTGACCCCGGGGCCATGGCCTGAACTCAACTCGATGCCAGTGCCCAATCCAGAGGCCAGGTCCTGACAACTGGGCCTCAGCCTAAACTAGGGCCTAGATCCAGGCCTATTACTGTGGCCTGGCCCAGAGTAAGGGTCATAATGCTGGGGCCTCATCATCCCAGACCCATGCCAAATCTGGGACCTGACACAAACCCATGCCTAATGCCTGGGTCACAGCCTTGCCCAGTGCCCTGACCTAGGGCCAATGCCTGGGCCTAGGCTAGGCCAGGACCCAAACTTATGCCTGATGCCTGGGCTTCAGCCTAGGCAAAGGCCCGGACCCAGGTCCAACACCGTAGTCTGGCAAGGAGGATGGATCCAAATGCTGGGACCTCATTCTGGACATATGCCTGAATCTGGAACCCAACCTGGGCCTGAGACTAGATCAGGGCCAGGAGGTCCTGAAGTTTGAGCCTCAGCCTGGAACATGTGCTTGACCCAGACCAGACACTGCAGCCCAGCCCTGAGGTTGGGTCCCAATGCTGGAACCACGGACCAGACCCAGATCTGATGCCATGACCCGTTTCAGAGGTCGGGTCCTGATTCTTGGGCCTCAGCCTAGATCAGGGCCTGGACCCATGACTGACACTGAGGGCACTGGCCCAGATGCAGGCTTAATGCTGGGGCCCAGGCTGGACCCAGGTCCAAAGCCAGGACACTGCACAGAGCCCAGGTCCTGATATCTGGGCCTCAGCCTAGATCAGGGCCCTGACCCAGGCCCGATGCCTGGGCCTCAGCCTAGGCCAGTGCCTGGATCCAAACCTGATGTCTGGGCCTCAGCCTGACTCAAACCCGACACTTGGGCCAGACCCAGGCCAGACACTGTAGCTCGACCCAGAGACTGAGTCCTGATGCCGGTGCCCAGCCTGTAGGCCAGGTCCCAATGTCTGAGCCTTGGTTCTGGCCAAGATCAGGAGCCCAAGTTTTGGAGCTCTTTTTCTGCGTCTTCTTTCTTCGGCTTTCTTTTAGTAACTGATGCCATCCACTGTGGTCATTGCGCCATTTTGATGCATGGTAGATAATACAAGCTCCAGACCAAGATGTGGCATTAAGCTTAGGCCTGATTCTTGGTTTAGGTCAACAAGGCCCCAGGTTTACATCTATGCTGAGGCCCCAGCATCAGGAACATACCAGGACATGGTGTTAAATTTGGTAAGCATGGGTGAGAGTGGTCTGAAACTTTCCTGGATCTGTGCCTTTGCTCAGATCTTGGCCTAGACTCCGTCATCATGCTCAGGCATAGGCCACGGTCCCTTCATCTGGTCGCGGGCTATGCCTAGACTTTTTTTAAGGAAGGTTTTCAAATGAAACAAGATTCTTATGAAATTTCACCAGAATTTAACTTGTTCCATTTGAAAATGATCTAAAGTGCAATAGGAAATGTCATCTCATTTCCTATTTCTTTTTCTCCTGAATGCCCATCCCTGTTCGCCTCTTATTTATGGCTTGGGCCAAAAGCTATTGAAAAAGCAGCATTTTTAGTAGCTTTCTACAATCTAGATCTAGGGCTTTTCTGATGGTAGTAGTGGTGGTGGTTATTCCACACTTAGTGCTGCTTTTCCCATCTCATGGAGCCTTGGGGTGTTTCTTCCACTATTAATGCTTCTTTGTTCCTCTCATGCTGACTTTGGAGGTTCATACTTATCTTGGTGGTGCCCTTTGCTTCTCTTCTGTGCTGTAAGGTGTTCTTGCTATTCTTAGTTCCTTGCTGCGCTTTTACCTCTGCTGCTAATGCCATTTAGCAAGTTTCATGAAACTTGGATGGAAACCCCCCAAATGTTAGAATCAAATGTAGAATGCATTATTTTTGCCAAGGACTTTAATGGAAACAAATGAGCATCTATTTCAAACTGAACAAAACAAATGAAACAAGAAACCAAACCCCCTGCTCTGCAGTCAGATTGCAAATAATTTAGCATATTAAATTATATGATTTTATCCAATTAAATGGAAGCAGTCATGAGGTTTAATGTATATCTTGTAGATGATACTGCCAGTTAATAAGATGCATTCCTCTATGTGGTTTAGTTAGGATAATAAATCAAATCAACAAAAAAAAACTTTTCAAACTGCAAAATATTTGTTACACCATTGCACTATTATTTCATTATGTTGCAGCTGCTGTTCATGCTTATTTTAATTTTTGCCAAGTAAAAAAAAAAAAGTTTCTCAAAGGTTGTCTTTCTGCTATGGTGTCCTAAAGTATAAATAATGAATATAACACTTGACGCTCAAGGTAGAAAATTACTGAATAGATACCATCAGTTTGAAAAGTTTTTTCAAACCGTTGGTATCTTTTCAAAGCAGTTTGAAAAGTTTTTTCTGCTTCAACAGCAGGGGAGAAGTAAAACTAATAGTTCACGCTTATCCAGCATAGCTCTCTGCTACAATGGCAGGGGAGAAGAAAAACAACCAATAAGGGCTGAATAACATAGTCTGGGTAAACAAATAAGTATGTGTGTAGCTTGCTTATTGCGGCGGTTACTACTCCTAACTAATCAAGCTAGATATTTCACTTGGATGCAGCTCCATCACTGCTCTCTGCATTAATGGTAGGAGTGAAAGGGAAATAGAACCAAAGGTTACTAGGAGCAAAGAGAAACAGATAAGTATGAGAAAAAAAGAAGTGTGAGGCTTGCTGGGCAGACTGGATGGGCCGATTGGTCTTCTTCTGCCGTCATTTCTATGTTTCTATGTTTCTATCAGCTGAAATATTTTTTTTTAGGATTTTAATTCAGGGTATTATGCTTCTCATGTTAAAACAAGCTAGAGTGAAACAGAATTGACACCAATATACTTGATGGTATGAGACAGGAAAGTCTGATATGTAGCTATTAGACCTGATGAAGTCAGTTTATTAATACAGTGGATCTAATAGCAATACATTATGCAATTTCATTAAATAAAACATATTGGTTGCTGTTTTCAGATGTCTTATCTAATTATTTGAGTTGAAGATACTTTTTTTCTCAAACTGGCAAGTAGGACACAGCTTCTGCCAAGCTTTGGAACTTGATTGCTCTGTCAGGAAACAAAACAGAATTTAATCTTAATTGACAACATTGATATTAACATTATAATGGCTTTCTGGGTCTTAAAGAACTTCAGTTATGCTTAGGAGACATGGCAATATATTTCCATAGAATTATTATTTTACAATATTCTATGATGTGACATTTAAGAACATGTGAACATAAAAATTGCCATGCTGGTACAGACCAATGTCCATCAAGCCCAGCTTCCTGTCTCCAACAGTGGCCAGATCCATGTTACAAGTAGCCATTAAATCCCAAATAGTTGATCTATTTCCTGTATCTCATGCCCAGGGAAAAGCACTGGCTATTCCAAATCTACTTAGCTAATAACTGTTTATGGACTTTTCCTTCAGGAACTTCCCCAGACCACTTTTGAACCCCCTATGGCCTAGATTCTTGAAATTGCTAAAACATAGCAGTAATACTGCCGGCACTAAAACAATGGACATGGTTAGGTTAATTTCCTGTGTATCGCATTGCATAGGAAATTATTGCATCACACATTATGTCAACTTGTGAGTTGCGATGGCACATTATGCGTCATTTTACACAGTGAGCATTGATTTGTGCATGGCACATTATTTTTCGGGTTTATATATACCGGTTTCCTGCAGCTCCTCTTTGAGGGTGTATCAGGCATTTGGAGAGAAGAGAGGTGAGTAAGTGAGTTCTTAGTTAGAGTTTACTCAATTTAGTGAATAGTAGAGATGTGAATCGTGTCCTTGATCGTCTTAACGATCGATTTCAGCTGGGAGGGGGAGGGAATCGTATTGTTGCCGTTTGGGTGTGTAAAGTATCGTGAAAATCGTTAAAATCGTGAGCCGGCACACTAAAACACCCTAAAACCCACCCCCGACCCTTTAAATTAAATCCCCCACCCTCCCGAACCCCCCCCCCAAATGCCTTAAATTACCTGGGGGTCCAGCGGCACACTAAAACCCGGCACACTAAAACCCCCTAAAACCCACCCCGACCCTTTAAATTAAATCCCCCATCCTCCCGAACCCCCCCCCCCAAATGCCTTAAATTACCTTTTGCAAAATGGCCGCTGCAAAATGGCGGCGGCCATAGACCAAAACGATTCGACGCAGGAGGTCGTTCCGGACCCCCGCTGGACTTTTGGCAAGTCTTGTGGGGGTCAGGAGGCCCCCCCAAGCTGGCCAAAAGTTCCTGGGGGTCCAGCGGCGGCCATTTTGCAAAATGGCACCGGCTGAAGACTACACAATTTAGTGTGCAGGTTTCCTGCTCTCCCCCTTCCCCCGATTTAGCTACGGACCGCCACTACGGAGGTAATTTAAGGCTACGGAGGTAATTTAAGCTACGGACCGCCGCTACGGACCCCCAGGTAATTTAAGGCATTTGGGGGGGTTCGGGAGGGTGGGGGATTTAATTTAAAGGGTCGGGTGGGTTTTAGGGGGTTTTAGTGTGCCGTGTTTTAGTGTGCCGCTGGACCCCCAGGTAATTTAAGTCATTTAGGGGGGGTTCGGGAGGGTGGGGGATTTAATTTAAAGGGTCGGGGGTGGGTTTTAGGGGGTTTTAGTGTGCCGGTTTTCCTGCCCTCCCTCTTCCCCCGATTTACGATTTTTTGACGATAAATCGGGGGAATTGGTATTGTATCGTGGCCCTAATGATTTTTGACGATTTAAAATATATCGGACGATATTTTAAATCGTCAAAAAACGATTCACATCCCTAGTGAATAGTGATTTCTGAGTGAGTTGTCTTATCTTTGTTCTCATCTGTTTATCTTAATGTATGTCTCTTGTCTTTATCTGTGTGTGGAAGAGTTTGTCAAGTCTGTCAGCTTGTCTTTGTGATTGGGTGAGGCATAGTGGTGAGGTAGAGAAGGAGTGGTGAGGGGGAGTTGTGAGGTGGAGGAGGAGTGATAGGAGGAGTGGTGAGGCATTGGATGAATGTGGTATGAGGCAGAAGAGGAAGCATGGTGGTGAGGTTTGGTGGTGAGGCAGAGGGGGAGTAGAGAGGCATGGTGGTGTTGAGGAGAGGAGAGGATGGAGCTTGAGAGGCAGGGGAGAGAGGAGAGGAGAAGAGTGAAAAGGAGGGAGAGGAGAGGAGCAGGGAGGACAAGGACAAGAGTGCTAGGGAAAGGAGGAGGAGGAGGACTAGAGTATGGACAGGGATAGGAGTAGAAATACTTAGGGGGAAGGGATATGAGGAAACAGCAAGGGGAAGGGAATAGGCAAGCAAGTCTGATGGGAGGAAGACATCAGGCTAGGGATAGACAGAGAGAGCAGAGGAGAGGGGAGTCACTAGGGTAGGGCAGGTACAGGAAGAGGGAAGGGAGGAGAGAGAGGAGAGGGGGAGAGAGTCAGGAAAGGGAGGGTACCTCTCCAGAAGGGGAAGTGGCACCCCCTTCAGGCAGCCAGGCAGTGGGTGCGTTTATCTGAAGGTGATGAAGTTCAGTCCAGAGGAGAATGAGATGATCATTGCTGGGGTCCTGGAACATTATGTCATGCTCTTCAGCAACCATATGATCAAGACCTTAAGGGCATCTAAGAGCCAGATCTGGTGCACCATCGCACAAGCTATCTCAAGCTGCAGTAGTGCGAAATGCAGTGGGGAGTAGATGGCCCACAGGTACCGGGACATAAAGGCTTAGTTGAAGACAAAGGTGGCTAAAACAACAAGTACATCCGGCAGGCTGGCAGAGGAGCCCCTTGTTTGATTGTGCTGATGCCCTTAGAGGACAACCTCGTCTAATGGCTGGGACTGTATGTGTTCAAAGGCATGGCTGATAAGCTGGACAGCACATGAGTCGAAGCTGGAAAGTTCACCTCACTTGTAAATGGCAAGAGCTGTGCATATCATTTGGCATAAAATGTTCACATTGATTGACATGCAAAGTGCTTATCTCATGTCAAATGGTTCATGTGTGTGTACCTCTTGGCTTTAATACTTATGTCTTATTATTTGTTTCTACAGCACTCATCCAGGACTCTGCCAGTCCCAGCTGTCCATCCCCAGGAACCAGCAGTAAAGCCCCAGGGACTAGCAGTGAAGAGCCAAAGGACCAGCCATGTAACAGCACTTTTCCATGCCCCCTTCCTTATGGATGCTCAGACATACTTCAGCAAGAAGGAAGAGGAGGAGAAGCAGCAGCAGCCTCTTCAGCACAGCTAGATGCTGCAAGCCCTTAGCTCAGCAAGCCCACTGAATTTGAGCTTGAACCTTTCAAGCTTCATGGAGGCACCTAGCCTTCAGTGGCATACTTTGAGCCACCGTAACCTCGCTCCAGCACACCACATGGCCAGCATGAGGCAGCAGGAAATGAGGCAGAGAAGCCCACCAGTCCTCTCATGCCACTTCTGGAGGTCCATATCTCCACTCTGGGCATGTCAAGCACAGCTCTAGCACCAGCTGCAGCCCCACTATCAACACAAACCGAGGCCTCAATGGACTGGCTGGAAAGGAACCATGGTGTCCACCTCCTACACATATGGACAGAGCTAATGCACCTGAGAAGGGCTGTAAGTAGGCAGACAGGCCCTGCATGACCAGATGGCAGCCCACCTACAAGCTCTTACCAGAGTGGCTACCATAATAAATAACCTCACCAGCGCCTCACCTAGATTCTCCAATGGATGCCGGAGCATCCCAAGACTCAATGCCATGTAGCAGTCCCAGATCAATAGCAACACAGGGGTAGGCCCACCAAAGACATGCCACTCCCAAGTGGCAAGCGATGGCACAGCAAAGGGCCATAAATGTTCGCAACTGATGCTCTGTAATGTCTGAAAACAAGGTTTGTTTAAAAAACCTGGCTAGTCCTCTAGAGAGTTGCTGTGCTGGCTAGATGGAAGAAGACTGCTGGCACCATCCTCACTACAGAGGTCCTGTGCTGACTAGATGATGGGGGTGGTCTGCTGTCTGCCAGTGTAGTCCTGCTGTCTACTTCTATTGCCTTCTTTAATGCTCTGCCCATACTCCTGCCTCCTTGATGCTGTCTCCAGTCACAGTCCAGCTGCTATCTCTTCTCATCCTGTCTTATTTCCTGCTCCTGATGCTGGTGTCTCATCTCATCTTATGCTACTGCTGGCAACAGGATGGTGTCTCATCTTATCTCATCTCATGCTGCTCCTGCCTCCATGCTGCTGTGTCTTCTCCTGGGACTCCTGCCTCCATGTTGTGGTGTCTTGTCCTGGGACTCCTGCCTCTCCTTGCTGTGGTGTTTTCTCCTGGGGCTCCAGCTTCTATGTTGTGATATCTTCTCCTGGTTCTCCTACCTCTATGTTGTGGTGTCTTTTCCTGATCTTTGGCTTCCAGGCTGCACTCTCCAGTCCTGGTCCTGCTGCCCACTACTTAACCTTTGCTACCTTGGCTCTTAGGCTGCCCCTCCATTGAGTGAACTCTTTCAACATGGACTGCCTGGTGCCTTTGCTTGAACTCTGCTTCCTTGGCCTTTAAACTGCCCCCTCTTTGAGTGCGCTCTTTCAATATAGACTTTCTTGGGCCTTCATTTGAACTCTGGTGCCTTAGCCTTAGGCTGCCCCCCCCCCCCCCCCTTTGAGTGCACTCTTTCTACATGGATTGTCTGGGGCCTTTTAGTTTGCATCACATAGTTGGCTACTATAAGCTCTAACATTAGATTTGTACTGTAGCTACTGGGGTGCCACTTCCACTTCTTATGTTTATCACTGTAATCATAATTGTGCAAAACGAATAGGATGCCTTTATTGAAGAGTTAAACTACAAGAGATATATTTTTCTGACTGAATTCAACTGAGGAAACCTTACATTGAAGGGTGGATAATTTTTATTAATAACTTTTTGTTCTTTTAATTTTTGAGAAAGTTATTTTTTGCATTGCTTTTTTTGTTTCTTAGGCATTCTTTCTACTTTATTTTAGAAAGGAAGAGTAGAGGGGATGAAGTTGCCTTACTGTAGTGTCCTTTGTTTCTGCTTTTGGATTTAGTAGTTCAAATGGACAGCTAATTCTTAGAAGCTTGGTGGTTGAAAGGAGCTCATTGCCTACGTTAATTGGATCAGGATCTGAGCTCTACATATAGGTCACCACAAGCTAAGAACTAATCTGCCTTTATTGGAGGAGCTAAACTACAACAAGGAAGTTTTTCTGGCTGAATTCAACTGCAGAATCCTTACTTTGAAGAGAGATATTTTTTATTAATAACTATGTTTTTTTAGATTTTTAAAAAAGGGATTTTTTTTTTTTTTGCATTGATTTATTTGTTTCTTAGGCATTCTTTCTACTTAGTTTTAGAAAGGAAGAGTAGAAGGAAGGAGCACCCTCCACACGTATTCCAATTCCTACCCACTCCTACCTTTATTTCTAACTTTATAGACAAGCCTCTAGTTAGGTGGGGTGGACACTGGTTGGCAGAGTATCACAATGAAGTAATTTAGATAAATGTAATTACTGTGGAATCAAGATTAATTAGTAATACCATAGTAGATATTTCAAGTAATTAATTTTCAGGGTAAGAAAGAAAAATACTGGTTGGTACCAGAAAAAGGAGTGAGAGCAAGTGAATTAGCTCAATCTATGTTTTCTGTGAATAGATCAAATTAAGTACATTTCTTGTGAGCTGATTTGTAGCATCATATTAGATCTTGTGGGAGCACTGAGAGGAGAGTATCACCTTGCTGGTGGCTGAAGAAAATCAGTAAGTACTGCTTTGAGAAATTTTAGAGCTTAAAAGGTTTGGGGGAGAAGTAAACTATTGGGGCATATTCTTTAGTGTGTTTGTGTGTCTGTATTAAACAGCTAGTAAGAAGTCAGGCAGAAGCCAGAAGTTTGAGTGTTTTGATATCCCCCATCTCATCCTTTGATTTATAGGTTCCATGTAAAGCCCCTTTCTCTTTTGGGCAGTTCATCGTTTTATGTAAACCGGAGTGATTTGTAGTTCTTACAAGAACTTCGGTCTATAAAAATTAAAAATAAATAAATAAATAATAGGAAGGAAACACTTTCACATAAATACTAAAACAAAATAATAATAATCATCCTTTTAACTTAAACACAGTATTACCCCAGGCCTTATCAAGAGTTAATCATCCCCTTGGGGGTCACAACCAGATAAATAGAAAATACACTAATAAATTTAAAGGACTCAAATTGTACACATCCCTACTCCCATAGCAACCCTTAACTAAGAACTGAACAAAATTAAGATGAAAGCAGCAGTCCAGCAGCAAGAGGGGGCCCTTCCAATCTTTTGCTTTGAGAATCACATGTATGATATTTTATCCACCGATGAGAGACTATATGTCTGCACCCAGTGCAAAGAGTTCCTGTCTCTCAGAGAATGAGTCTGAACTGAGGAGGCTAGAGTGGCAGACCTGGTGGAGACGGGCGCTCATGCCAATGAAAGCACAGGGACTGCTGTGACGTGACAGACTGTGGGTTCCTTCCGTAGCCCAGGCCGGTGCCAGCCAAAGAAAGGGAAAGGAGACCACAGCCCACAACTGGACCCCAGATAGGCGGCAGCAGGAAATAAAAGGAGACAGCGGGCTGCCTCCAGCGCTCACGTCACCAGCGGCCAAGAAATTAAAAGAAGAGCGCGGGTGCAGCCAAGGGGAAAAAAAAAAGACGTCACGCTCGCCCGTCCCTGTGCTTTCATTGGCTTGAGCATTGAGCATTGGCCGGCGCCATTTTGCAATACGGCAATGAGTGCAGGAGGTTGCTGCCGGACCCCCACTGGAATTTTGGCAAGTCTTGTGGGGGTCAGGAGGCCCCCCCAAGCTGGCCAAAAGTCCCTGGGGGTCCAGCGGGGATCCGGGAGCGATCTCCTGTGCTCGTGACATCAGGGGACAGGAACCAAAATGGTGCCGGCGCTACCTTTGCCCTGTCATATGACAGGGCAAAGGTAGAAATGGCGCCGGTGCTACCTTTGCCCTGTCATATGACAGGGCAAAGGTAGCGCCGGCGCCATTTCTATTAACGCAGCCGTGGCCCGAGAGTGGAAGATCACACCGGGACCCCCCCACTGGACCCCAGGTAATTTTAAACATTTTGGGGGGGTTCGGGAGGGTGGGGGATTTATTTTAAAGGGTCGGGGTGGGTTTTAGGGTTGTTTTAGTGTGCCGGTTTTCCTGCCCTCCCCCTTCCCCTCCCCCTCCCCCGATTTATGATTTTTGACGATAAATCGGGGGAATTCCTATTGTATCGCGCCTCTAACGATATTTTATGATTTAAAATATATCGGACGATATTTTAAATCGTCAAAAAACGATTCACATCCCTAGTGGTTATGGAACTTAGTGTAACTGGGTTTATAAAAGGTTTGGATAAGTTCCTAGAGCAGACGTCCATAAACTATTATTAATCAATAAGGATTAGTAGCTTGGAATTTATTCATTTAATGTCCTTGCAGAATGTGATTACCAAAGATATTGATTTGCTTTCAATCTATTGATATTTGTTTTATAATAAAGTGGTCACAGGTTTGAAAGAACACTTTCTGCTAGTTTGTTTTTATTGTGTGCTTTTTTCTTTTAAGGATTCACTAGGTCAAAAGTTTGGGATCAACAAGATCTTGCATGCTAGAGTATCAGTGGCCATTCCAAGTGTGGACTTTTCTGGCAGTCAAGACCTAAAGCTGATTGTATGTTCCCAAGGAAGACAGTAAGAGCTAAAGAGGAAGCTCCTTACTGTGTAGTTTCAGTATTGGCTCCAGCTGACTTCTCCAGAGAACATACTCTTAACTAACTGTTGTGTTCAAGGGCATGTATGTGAGATGGGCACTAGCTATGTAGTGTTCACCTCCATATGCAGTCCAATGGAATACGTGTAGAAATGTTTGTCTAGAGGTTCAGTAGCTATATCTTCACTCTGTTGGGGTCCAATCAGTTGTCTAGCTATGCAAAGGTAATAGTGCACTTAAAACAGACCATGAGCCTGTAACATTATGAAGATATATCACCTCTGACCAAGCAATGGCCCCTCTCTCTCTCTCACACTGAATGCTATCATGACATAAATCTTCAACCAGAGGGCTCCTTGAAAACGACAAAAAGCCCTAAATGTGTTTTATCTCTAGGGAGCATAAATGTGCAGTTGCAGGTGTCTGGCAGAGAGTACATAGTGAATATATAAAGCCTATTTGGTATTAACGGGAAGTTACATTAATACCCCATAAGACTATACATTGGGACCCTTACTTGGGTCTTCGCTCCACCTAAAAGGCATCTGGACAAAGCTCTTTTTAGGTTCCACACTAAACAAAAATCTTTTACTTGCAGGCTGCTCTAACACTGCCAGGGTCATTCATTATTTTGTGATGTGCCGGTATCGCGGCAGTATTATTAAAATTAGGTGAATGGGAGGAACGTGGGCAGGGTTTGGGTGGAGTTTTCTCCTGGCAGCGCTGCGAGCAATGATGTTTTTCACATTATTGCCGGCAGCACCGTGGGAAATAACTACACCTTTTCCGGGGAAGCTATGGGGGCGATAGTGTGTGGAGTGGCCGCACCAAGGTGGGCAAAACCACACCACCACTATGCTGCCCACTATCGCCCTCTCTGCCCCCTTTTTTTTTGCGACTCATCAGTCTGGCATGTGGATCTGTATAATTCCTGTTCACCAAGTATTAGACAGATGCACAAACCAGGTCAGTACAGAGGAGGCAAACAGTCTATGGAGCTTTGCCTTCTCCCAAGCAACAACAGGCCTTCTAGCTGTCTGCTCTTGGGCTGTGGTGTTTGTCTAACCTCTGCAATGCCCTCACTTCTCCTCAGTTGCCACACAGCTGCTGATATGGTGTTAGAGCAGCCAGCAAGTAAACAGAGATGCATAATGCATAGGTTGTATATAGGACATGTGATATGGGGAAAATCAATTGCTAAACCTGTCTCCAAAAATCAACTGCAGAAATGTGCCACTTCTATGTATGCACATTCAACATAAAGAGCAATATATGGCAGCATCTATGTAGGTGTATCCTACCAGCATATACATCTGGCAGAGTAAGGCGCAAAAGATGTGGCCTGGTATGTCAGCCTTGATGTGGAAAGTCCGGTATCTGTTCTACAGAGAGGAGGGAAAGTAGGCCACGGTTTTGAAAAAGGGAACCTCTAATAAGAGTGGTAGCAGGCCTCAAGCAACCCCCCTGCCCCCCCTAAAAAAAACCCCA
This sequence comes from Rhinatrema bivittatum, assembly GCF_901001135.1. Lineage (NCBI taxonomy): Eukaryota > Metazoa > Chordata > Amphibia > Gymnophiona > Rhinatrematidae > Rhinatrema > Rhinatrema bivittatum. Next base: position 314,850,872 of record NC_042615.1, on the reverse strand, counting down.
GCTAACTCTCTCTGGCAGATGAAGCTCTTGGAACTATGCACACCCCCAAATAACAGGACAATTGAGCCCACTCCAAGTACTAGGTGGAAGAGCGTCAGAGTTCTGGGGGTGGGAGGGGTACACTACATGTAGATATCTACTCATCCAGAAATGTGACACACCATATCTGAGGTCTGATGCAGGCAAGTTTCACACACTCCTCCCCCTCAATACAAAGAATAAACTGTGTAAGCCATAGGTAGAGTGCTCTTGGAGTAAGCTTAAGGCCATTTTCTCCCCATATGACACAATCATATCTCTGAGCACCCGTTTTAACAGTGGAAGCACAGGATCACTTGTGTGAAAGGAGTCTGTGAAAAATGGATGATCACACACTGCCTGCTCTTGGGTATGCATAGGTATGGCAAGGGAGGGGGTGAGGCAAAAATTACTCCCAGACACAGATGTAGACCAAGGCTAACAGAGCATGTCACTCACCCAGACGTACACTGTCCTTTTTTGGGGACTGACTACCTTCAGAAGTTTGTGCACTTACAAATGGCCAATGAGTATGTTCCTGGCATGTCCATAATCCTACATCATTAATGTCTCTGGATGCCTGGTCCCTAACTGGTATTGAGGGACTCAGAATCCAAAGAATGCATTGAAGATTAGGTACACCTGCCAGCATTACAGACAACTGTGAGAAGCATATATGATAAGCACTTTGTCAGAGGTACTGTATGCCTCTCAAACTCTCAGAAGGCAGGAAATGCTGGTCTTGAATTAGACCAACTCAGAAAGTGCATAAGCCATCATGCCAACCACATGATACCTCTAGGCGCAGTTGCCCAATACATTCAGCACAGTCACAGGTTTCCCAATGAGGCAGGTTGTAGGCCCCTGAGGTCCTCAGCAACAACTTCTCTACCCTTTATGCTATACATAGAGCTGATGATTGAGAGTCTATTGGACACCTGTTCTGCTCACCACTAAGTGTAAAAGTGACAAACACCACATGAGACACAGCCTAAAGGACAGCAACTCTTCCAGTTTGGCCACAAATCCTGCCAGCCATGTGGATCAGCAAGGGCCTCCAACCAAAAAAACCCTGAAAGGTGGTGACTGACCTTTGAAATGGATCATTCTGCAAGCTGTTCACCCCAGGAGTCCTCAGCCTATGTGCTTTAAGAGTAGCCACAGATAGCACAAGGACTGTAACTGATACCAGCTATCACAGCAAGCAAACTACTCTGCATCTTTTCTAGGTCCATACAACAGCACCACATGACTAGCAAGGACCGTGACATCTCCATATGTGAATATGGCTACCTGTTAGGGATGTGAATCGTTTTTTGACAATTTAAAATATCGTCCGATATATTTTAAATCGTCAAAAATCATTAGAGGCGCGATCCAATAGGAATTCCCCCGATTTATCGTCAAAAATCGTAAATTGGGGGAGGGGGGAGGGGAAGGGGGAGGGCGGGAAAACCGGCACACTAAAACAACCCTAAAACCCACCCCGACCCTTTAAAATAAATCCCCCACCCTCCCGAACCCCCCAAAATGTTTTAAATTACCTGGGGTCCAGTGGGGGGGTCCCGGTGTGATCTTCCACTCTCAGGCCACGGCTGCGTTAATAGAAATGGCGCCGGCGCTACCTTTGCCCTGTCATATGACAGGGCAAAGGTAGCGCCGGCGCCATTTTGGTTCCTGTGCCCCGACGTCACGAGTGCAGGAGATCGCTCCCAGACCCCCGCTGGACCCCCAGGGACATTTGGCCAGCTTGGGGGGGCCTCCTGACCCCCACAAGACTTGCCAAAAGTCCAGCGGGGGTCCGGGAGCGACCTCATGCACTAGGGCCGTATTGCAAAATGGCGCCGGCCGTATGGCCATATTGCCGTATTGCAAAATGGCGCTGGCGTATGGCGTTGTTTTAGGGTTGTTTTAGTGTGCCGGTTTTCCCGCCCTCCCCCGATTTAACCGCGACGATCAGATTCCCTCCCCCCCCCAGCCAAAATTGATCGTTAAGACGATCGATCATATGATTCACATCTCTACTACCTGTGATGGTTCAGGCAAGGCAAATAGCTTTTAACACACCTTTGCGTTGGGTTCAATGAAGTGAACCTTTTCTTAGGAGACATGTGGGTGCTCGTAGAGTCATTAGAAACTATACTGTGATGTTGACATTTCTGAGGTGACTTGTAAAATCAAGTGAAAGCTTGACATCATCTGATTCCCAATCCTGCCTTCATACAGTCTGACCAGCATCCTTGTGTCGCGTCCCTGAGAAGCTTACCAAACCAACATGTCATCCCAATGGTCAAGGCCCTCACCATTTGGACATAATAGTTGGCATTTTGCCTAGGTATGTTTAGCAGGGTGCATCTGTGTATGGGTGCATGCAACCTCAAAGAGGTATGCTAGTTGGAATGACCTGTGAGCATTGTGGGAATGCCACAATGTTGCACAGGAACTCTAGTAAAGGCTGTAATTGAAGGCTTGCTAGGTGAGTACTCTTATGTCAGCAGTGGCTTTGAAACAGCTGAGGCAGTGCTGTGACACAAAGCATCTCAAGTACAGGGGCATTAACTTTACATGCACTCAGTTGTCAGCTATGGGATGAGGTTGTAAAATGGGAACTCTTATGATTGATACTTTAAACTGTATTTTTAGCTGTGCCTTTAAGCTTCAGAGCTGCTTGTAATTTATAGGATTTCTAGAGCTGTTGCTCTCCACGTTCAAGGCCCAGCTGGAGTTTCATCACACCTATGGTACTATCTCATCCGCATGTGAGGGCTAGGACAGGGTCCTAGAAGGAGGCCCGCCAAGCAAAACACCACAAGTATGCCAAGCTATGTATCTTTGCTGGCAGTCCTACATAAACTGTTTAGACACATGACTTTTTTAGACTCACTATCAGTTAGAAAACAATAGGCCAGCCTCTTGTATTTGTGTCTTTGACTACAATTTTGTCAAAGATCAAGCCTAAGCCTATAGGCATACATGTTTTCTGTAACACACTGACCCAGACAGAAGAGCAGTGAAGAAGAAAGATAAGAGAGAGGAGAGCAGCTGCAAACACTCTATTGTCCTCCCTTCCATGGAAGGGGAAGGGGTAGTTGAGGCCTAACAGGCAAAGTAGCATTCTATGAGACTTTGCTGAAGCTGGCTACTACTCAGCATGGTATCCTCAGCTTGTGCAAGTGCACATGGGGTTCCTGGGGTAGATCCAGAAGTATCTTTTTTGGTATCCCATGGCATAGAGTGAGATTATGAAATATACAGCAAAACAGCACTATATCTCCTACTTTGGTTGGGGCATACATTAAAGATCCACCCATTTTGTACAAAAAGTAAAATCTACTTTTGAGAACTCTGAAGGTGCATTCTATGACACAGCATGTACAACATAAGGCCTCATTGTACCTCAGCTCTGCTGGCATGTTGGGAACAGCAATAGGGATGAGAAGCCAGGACCTGCAACTGTATCCCAAATCTCCTGAGGCAAAGAAAGAATGGGGGCATCAATCACACCACTGTCACTTTGAGCTCTGGCTGCCAAACCACAGCATGCTATAAGACAGTAGAAGCTAAGCTCTAGCTTAGCATGAGCCTTAAAAGCCTATTTCCCTACCCTAAGTGCATGCCACCTTTTCCTGGGACACTATATGACCAGTATAGCATTAGCGGAATCTAGGTCAGATCTTCCTGACTTGTAAACTGCATCTGGGGATTCCACCAAATGTGTGGCAGCCCCTCACAACCAAGCTAAGGCAACTCATTTATGGTAGTCATCCCTGAAGCAGTACATTAGAACTGCCACACCTGCTTAGTAGAAAAACCTCTACCTCGTGGTCTGTGCAAGTCCTTGGCTGCTCTGCAATATATCCTCCAGAGATACCAATCTGTGAGCCGTGACACAGGGAATATGCTAGGCCCCAAAATGCACAGGACGCTGCTTCTGGTTTACCTGCGTGATGGGCAAGACAAACTGTGCCTGACACATCACTTTAGTGTGGACACTTAACTTGTGAGATTTCAACTGCTCCAAATGGGTGAACTGGAAAAGGCCACTTTTTAAAATGAACCTGTAAAAAGTGTGTAGTGCCTACTCACACAACAAGTTACAGCACGTGCATTGTTTGGCCTCCCAAAATTAGTAGGCCTCTGGAACATTGGGAGATAAAGCCAGGACCTGGCGTAATTGCGTGCAGACCTAACTTGACAAGCCACTTGTACTGTCATGTCAGCGACGCTATTACATGCCCAACAGCCACACACCCCCCCCCCCCCCCCCCCCACATGTCTGTGCCATTTGCTGCAAACAAATAGCCAGAGATGGAATAGAGAATGAAGCATCTCTCGTACCTACAAGCCAAACATCACCATAAAGAGTCCTCAAAATTTTCAATCAGGCTCGATTGCCTAAGTGTAAAGGAATTATGAGCAGCTACTGAATACCTGGCCACCACGTCGAGGATGGACATTCGAGTGTCACAGTCCACTTGCATGTTGATGGAGTGGAAGAGCTTTCAGTTGCGGAACATCTTCTCCCTGTCGCGGGGTGGGATGATGGCTTCGTGAGTGCAGTCGATAGCTCCCAGAACATTGGGAAAATTTGAAAAGGCATAAAAGCCTCTCATCAATTCTATGAAGTCCTGCCTCTCTCGAGGAAATGCAATATAATGATTCATGCGGTCAGATACAGCTGCTATGACCAGTCAGCGGGAAAAAGTGGTTTGTAATATTTCTCCTTCAACATCTACTGTCATTTGGAAGGAGCCACTTGTCATGAAATGCAGGGTGGCCAATAGTTTTGTGAGATCTGGCACAGCGTGTGATCTTTCTGTGACTGGATCCAGACCTCCTCTGATTTCTTCATATAATTCAGGGTAGCCTGTGAGCTGAGGCAATGCCTGCTAACCACATAATTCTCTGGCATTCATAGCAATGAGGCTCATGGAGAAATGATGAGCTCCCTGCATCACCTCCGCTGTGCCAGCCTGTGTGCCAGGCACTGCTGTGGAATCTGACACTCTCCCTGCAGGGCCGGTGACTCGGGTTCTGGTGCAGGGACTTCTTTAGGAGGGGTCGGAACTTTCTTTGCCTGTTCTTGTGGTTGTTGTCGTTGTTTCTCTTGTTGTTGTCTGCGGCGAGCCTCCTGAAGCATGCCGCATCCCCCAACAAGTAAACTTGCCACAAACATTATAGGTTTATGAAGACAGGCCAGGTAAGAATAGGTATTTTTAATGGCCCAGGACGGCCAGGTAAGTGTGTCTGATAGAAGACCTCTTTTTATCACCCGCGATAAAGCTGCAATCTGCGATAACAGCCGCAGCCATGCGATAAAAAGTTTTTACCCCATGTACCACAAAAAAGGTGTATTTATTTCTGACATTAAATCTCATGTTAGTGTTTGTTATGCTATCGTGGAATGCGGTAGAACACCTTAATTTGCATTAAGTCCTCCCACATGCATACTACATTTAAAATGTTCATTCTAGCTTGCGCATTACACCCCATTTAACACGTGTTCAGGCCCTAATGCACTTTGATGAATGACCCGGTATGTTAGTTTTTTACCACATCCTCTGGCAACATATTCTGTAGCTTCATGGTTTGGTGAATGAAAAAATTCTTCCTATGATTTGTTGTAAATCTGCTAGTTACTAGTTTCATGGAGTGACCCCTTGTCTTAGTGTTGTTTGAAAGAGTAAATAACCATTCCCCAGTATTTACCCATTTCACCCTACTCATGATTTTATATATCTCAATAATATCCCTTTTCAGACTTCTCTTCCCAAAGTTAATTTGCATTATCTTTCTCCATTAGAGAGTTTTTCCATCATCTTTATCATTTTTGTTACCCTTCTGTATACTTTTTCAAATTTTGCTGTCTTTTTTGAGATGGGGAGATCAGAATTGTATATAATGCTCAACATTTTGTTGTACCATGGAGCGATATAAAAATATAATATCCTCAGTTGTATTCTCAATTGCTTGCCAAATAATTCCAAACATTCTATTTGCCTTTTTGAACACCCCTGCACACTGCCCTGAAAGATTTCAAAGTATTGTCAACAAGGGTTCTAAGGTCCTGTTGCTGATTAGTGCTGAGCCACCTTGGCTAGGCCTGGCCAGACTGTGGTCGTGTGTCCCCAGTAGGCCAGTGGATCTGTGGCAATGTCCATAATGGGCTCTGTGAGACATCAAATCACAGAAATATGGGCTGAGATCTTATTTTCTGGGACGGCCTAAGGGTCTTTCTTGCTAGCTGCTTTAGCTATGGCCTGTGTCAAAAAGATAGTTCTTTGTGGGAAACAAGGCTTTTTACATATCGAGTTTGGAAAGTAAATGGTACCTAGCAGGGTGCTGCTCCTGTTTGCACTACTCTCTGAGGTGGCCATACTTTCCTGTGTTACAACCCCACTGTGCCTCTGCTTATTGCGCTCCTGTTCATATACCAGCATCTCCTTCATGAATGTGAGACGCTGCCATGGGAGGGCAAGATTACCTTTCACTGACTGATCATAAAGTCTAGTGTGCATATATTGTTTTATGTGAGATGCTTCATTGTCTCTTGAACCTGCTGCTGCAAGAAGGCAACATAGTGCAACACCTCTGCTTTCATTCCCTCTTGCTCATGGAAGCCTGCTAACCTTTCTTCCAGAATATTTACTATAAGAATGATCCTGCCAAGAGTAGCATGGAGGTAAAGGGTGGACCTGGAAGAAAATGCTAAGGGCATTGCTCACACTCTCTAACTGTACTGCTTGCTCTGGCTGGGTGTTGCTTTCATCATTGTCAATATCATCATCCATCTCCCCCATCACTGAACTGAATGCTAAGATGCCCATAAAAATATTTTTTCTTCAGCTATTTGCCTCTCAAGATCTGATTCAATGAATGGCATCTTGACGTAATTGTCTCAGAAGTAGTAGCCAATATAGAGGAGCGTGCAGCTGGTTTTAATGTTGCACTTTTCCTACTTCTTTCCATGCTCCTGCCCTGCTACTGGCAGTCTTAGATGACTCTTCCACCTTTTTTTCTATGCTCCAAAACAAGAGGGAGAGGAACAAGCAGCAGTGGCACATGGCCTTCAAATTTCAATGCCTTCTACTTTGAGCCACCTTCCTGTCCTGCCATTCCTGACCTTAAAAAAATGTCTCTCTTCAATTTAGGTGCAAGACTGTTTTTTGTTTGTTTGGTTTTTTTTTTATTTCTGTTCCTGCCAAAGCCGACAACTCTGACAACATCCTCTCTTCTCCTTTTCTTGAAATGATGGAATTTGTTGACATGCACTGCTTAATGGGGGGGGGGTTGTATATTAAACATGATACTGTCACTATACCCCCACTCTTAGTACAATATGTTGTGTATGTGTGCTGTGCAGTATGCACTAGTGCTGACTGACTCCATACAAAACAATGTTCAACACTAACAGAGAAAAATGAGTGGAAACCTGGTAAGACTCTTATCTCTATTCTTTAAGTATGCACTGCTCACCTCACTGGTGTCCAGACAGAGACAAAAAAATTCACTAGCCCTGGAGCAACTGCAATCTCCACATTGGGCAAATCTTTAAACTTGCACAAGGGCGCAGATTTGTTTGCGCAACCCAGCGCAAACAAATCTACGCCCGATTTTATAACATACGCGTGCTGCCGCTCGCATGTTATAAAATCCAGGGTCTGCGCACACAGGAGGGTGCACAATTGTGCAACCTGTACGTGCCGAGTCGAGCAGCCTGCCTCCGTTCCCTCCGAGGCCGCTCCGAAATCAGAGCGGCCTTGGAGGGAAATTTTTTTTGTCCCCCCACCTTTCCCTCCCTTCCCCTATCTAACCCACCCCCTAGCCCTAACTAAATCCCCCCCACCTACCTTATTTCGTGGAGTTACGCCAGCCTCTGGTAGGTGTAACTTGCATGCACCGCTGGCTCCCTGCCCCGGCACAGGCCATTGTGCTGAAGCACTCGTCCCCGCCCTGGACCGCCATCACGCCTCCGGCCCCACCCATGGCCCCACCCCATTCCACCACCATGCCCCAGACATGCCCCCGGCCAGCCCCTTATTCGAAGCCCCGGGACTTATACGCGTCCCGGGGCTTGCGCACGCCGCCAAGCCTATGCAAAATAGGCTCGGCATGTGCAGGGTGGGCAGGGGTAGGTTTTTGGGGTTTGCGCATGTATCTTACGCACGGAACCCTTTGAAAATCTACCCCATTGTGTCCTATCCTGATCAACCCCCATTGAAAATAAAAATCACAATCAGCAGCAGTGCACTGCCTCTTTTTCTGGCATAGTGGGTGTATGAAACCACTACAGCAAAAAGAAGACCAGAAGTAACCCTTTACCAGTGTCAAATCAAAATATTTTTAAGCTTTTTTAAAACTCTCTGAAAGCTTCTAGAAGAAGCCAAGAGCTAGAAGAAAATATAGAGCTTCTTGCACATGTTCAGACTTTACAGTGGGAAGACATCAGCGTCACTTAATCCAAACAGCAGCTATAGCCTATATAAATGATTTCACGATGTGATTTATCCTCTAGTTAGTCTTCTTGTCAGCTTGTCTTGCCGCAGCTCTGACAAGGCTCTGACACAGTGGTGAGGTCACATAGACAAGAGTTGGTTCCTAATTTGCTTATACCCTTTTAGTTTATTTAAAGCGGAGCCATAGACTTCATTAGGCCATAGAAATGGATGGATAACATAAACAAATAAGACTAAGAGTATTTGTTTCATTTGTGGAACCCCTCCATTCATTTCAGGGGAAAACAAATCTGACAAATATGGACTAATTCAATATGTTTTGCCGATTTGTTTCAAAAGAATGCAGATCCCTACCGGGCATCCCTGGATTAGTTGGACTCTGGGTCACTCAGTATTCTAATTCTCCTGTTCCTTTCCTAAATATGGGTATAACTTGACTCCTTGCAATGTACTTGAGAACCAGCCACATAATGCTATTTAAGTGTTGTACTCACCTCTTTGTTTTCTTAAATGGCACATTCAGTTGATTTTTTTCATTTATTTCATGCTATTGCACTCTTGTTTACCTATCTATGATACTGCACATCTATTTACTCATTCCATATTTTTCCTTTAATTCTCCCTTGATCTTCCTAATCTTTATAATACAAAGAAGATGAATATACTTTTGGAAATGATCTTGCATATTCATCATAAAGAAATAAGCAAGCAATACTAAGGTAATTATTTAAAGAATAAGATGCACATTATTACAATATCTTAATGTAGCTCTCTTCCCTTTAAAGTCAGTCTGCATAGGATTAATATAAATATGGGGCTGTGATGATTTCATAACAAGTAAAATGCACCTCCTTGAGAGCCAGACTCTCTAAATGAACCTGTAAGTGTTCCTTATCATCACAGGGAACATAGTGTATGTCAGCCTAAAGTAATCCAAGTTAGCCCAGCGGGAAAGTCTGGAGATGTCAGGTAAACCGACTCAGTCTTTGGGAGACTATAAGAAAAGAAAAAGGAGGGTAATGAAGCATAGATACTGCAGTTTAGTTTCCTAGCCTATTTAGGTAGATTGTCTTATTCTAATTGTTTTTCTCCCTGGAGGTACAAATGCTGAGAATTGCAACACCATAAAGCTGAGCTTTATTACTTCAGCTTTCAATTCCTTCACAAGGAAACATATATTGTGTACACACAGTGGCACCCTCCTGATCTCTTTATTACTGTTGAGGAGCAAACTTTTCATATTACTGTATAATCATATGCACTTCAGTAAAAGAATACATAGCAGCATTATTCTATCAGGAATGGCTTCAATCGTGTATATGTATCACATGGTTACATTGTGTTTCTATTTACAGTAGATGGATACTTTTCCTTTGCCTATCATTTTTAATATTTAATTTTGGTAAATTGTAAATTGTAAGGCATTCCCGCCTAGTGATTTATTCATTCAATTAATTTTAATGAAGAATTATGCTTTCCATGTTAGTCCACTTAAAGATGTAGAAATAAAAGTCAACAAACAAGTTGTGATTGTTATATAGTCCCTGTACTATAGTCTAGGACAGGGATAGGCAACTCCCAATATATTTTATTTATTTATTTATTCTATACCGACGTTCGTGGTAGCTTCACACCAGTGTACAATACATAATAGCAAGTGCATAACAAATTAAATGCATATATAATACATAACTTAAAACAGCTAAACTAAGATTCCTAATAAATACACTAAATAAAGTGAAAAACAATAATACAAAAAAACATTTTTCAATCAGATACAAGTAAATCAATGAATATGCATGACATATATTTGCATGCACTGGCTACAGTGTATGCAAATATATCTCATGCGTATTCATTGTGGATATCCTGAAAATTAGACCTGTTTACGGCACTAGAGGACCGAAGTTGCCTACATAGTTTCTCAGCCATGGTATGTGTACCCCTGGAGGTATGCAAGACACACAGGCAGAGAATACAGGGCATGGAAAATCATTTATTTTCTAGCAAATAAACTGACTTCTGTTAGTCACCCCAACCTGTACTCTTTCTGAACTTCCTTACTTATCCCCACTCCAACTGAGGTGGATGGTGCAGACCACTGCTGGCCCTGATCTCTTCTTTATTTTCTTAGAAAATGGTCACTGTAGCAAATGTTATGTTTACCAGATGTAGCAGATGGCTTCCCATCCATATTGTCTAAGGTCCATAGTCTGGAAGATTTGTTAGATTTACTACTTACAATCAACCAGCATATTAAATAAGTGACAAAGACAGCATTTTTAAGCTAAAAATATTGTGACCACTCTGTTCAAGATGATTCTGCAGGCACTAGTCCTTGGACAGATAGAATACTGTAAAAGCATATATATTGGATTGCCTAAAAGTTTAATGCATGTTCTCCAGTTGGTCTATCATGCAACTTTAAGGATGCTGAAAGGATTGAAAAAATTTGACCACATTCAGCCTGTCTTACAGGAATTACATTGGATACCCATAGCCTTTAGGGCAAAATTTAAGATGCTAGTTATCATACACAAGTTGCTGTACATAAGTTACTCATGTACAATAAGAAATAAGTTACAGTGGTACTGCCCTAATCAGGCATTATGAGCTGAAGGAACAAAATTACTCAAAGTTCCTTCGATCCATGGGCATCAGCTCCAGCAAACCTACACATAGTCTTTTTCCTGTATTGTCCCAGTTAGGTGGAAGTCTTTGCCAGCATGGCTCTAGAGAAAAAGGGGAAATAAAAGGGTTTAGAAAAAAGATGAAGGCAACCCTGTTTAATGAGCCATATGAAAAACTGTTGAAGGACATTTTATTAGTATTTTATTACATAAGGTTTCAGTTGTGTGTGCATGATATAATTTTGATTAATTAGCTTAAGATTATAAACCACACTGAACAGTCAATGCAAGGAAGAGGTGGAATATAAGATTTTATTTTAACAAATCATTAAAAAGAAGGAAGACAATATCTGTTATCAGAGTGGTAGAGGATTACTTTTTAATGAAAAGATCTGTGCAATCTGCTAATATGCATTGAGCTCCAACAGTTCAGGTGTCAAAGAGAAGGCAGGAGTAGTGTATCAATTATGAATGAAGTGGCAATGCATGAAATAGGCAGCCCAGACACCTCAGGATCTGCAAGAATATTGAGTAGGTATAATGTTCAAGTTCTGGTGTTCTAAGCATTGAAATATCAATTCTATAAATAGAGAATTATTGGAAACAAGGACTCCAATTGGTTCATTTAATCTGCTGTAATTTCTATGTTTTAAGATAGACAATAGAGTCCAGTAGATCTTTGGCATTCTCTTCAAATCATCTCAATCGGGCCTCTCCTGGGCAGATCCAACATCACATGCAACTCTCTTACTGTTGATGCCCTCACTACTTCCAAGTATATCCAACTTAGCTGTGAGAAGTTCTTTTTGCTATAGTGACTACTGAGTTTAGCCCCTTGACACTTCATCTGAACCTGTTATTCTCTGAATTCTTTGCCAGTGATACAGATTAGTCTAACTTTCCTGTGACTTCGTTGATGATATCTATCCTATTTCTCTCCTCCTGTTCTCTAGAGCACCTAAATCATTAGGATCTAACATGTGAGAAATAACATTGTATATGTAAGTGTAGTAGTTGTAGACATGAAATTATGTCTTGAACCTTTTTCTGCCTTCAAAAGAAAAATGATTCAAATGATAATGCCCATGTAAGGCCTTCATATCCGTGGCAGAGGAATAAGCCAGGGAGGAGGCAAAGTCCATCACCTGTCCTGGAAAAAAATATAATGAAGGAAGTTCCCCTGGAAGATTTCACCTCTAAAAGGAGGGCTTCCAAGAGAAGATATCTTTACCAGCAATGCTTTTTATTGACCTGGAGACCCGGAGATTCAACTCAAGGATTGAATCATGGATTCTGTTTCCTAATCCATTGTTTCAAATGTTTAATAACATCATATTGTGAGTTTTTAAAATTTATATTGCATTATGCTTTATATTGTTTTCTGTTTCTTTTTTTAATTTTATTTTATTTTAGCTGTAATCAGCTAAGGGCTCAAATCAGAAAAGGCAGATAATCATATTTCACCAAATAATTAAACAAATAAATGCATAAATAAATCGGGATACTCATCAATCACTAAATAGGAATGAAAGCTTCTGTATTGTATGCTACTAGTATGTTAAAGGAGTAGGAAGATTTCCTGTTCTTGAAACTCCTTTCAATAGCAGCAGGTGGTTTGACCAATGCCATCAGGATGAGCAAAATGAGAAACTAGCGGGATTGCCAGGCCCAGATAAGTGCTGATGTACTTAATCAGGGGGGTAGGATACCAGCAGTCCATGCCACCACTGTCACTAAAATGGCATATGTGATTTTCTGTCTGTCTACAAATGCATTGGCTTGAGGATTCATCATTGGAGGAAGATCTCAGCAGTTGTGTCATTGGAAAGTGTCCCCTTCCCATAGAGATTGATTGGGCATTGATTGATTCAAAAAGAGTTTTTGGTTTAATAACAATGTGTGTATAATTGCATGACCCCAGTAATGAAGGCAATGTCATAAAAGTCTATCATGGTATCTGATTCATTAAGTGTTTTTTCCATAGACACAAAATGGGAGAAAAGCCTTAATGAATATGGCCCCATGGTTTGCTGTACTTTTTAAATAAAAAAAAAAATATTGATTAGAAGAGCATCAGTATACTGTAGAGATATACAGAAACATCATTTTTGTTTCATAGATCACCAAAATTCATTTGGTTCATGTCAAACAAAAAAACAAACAAAAAAATAAATAAATAAATATATATATATATATATATATATATATATATATATATATATATATATATATGTAAATCAAAATCTAAGGCAACGTATTATGTATTATTGACAGTGCTTACCATATAATATAATATAATCAAAAAAACCCAACAACAAGAGTTGTTTGGGGAAAAAGCACTATTCTGTTCCCAATATATATATATATATTTGTTCCATTCATTCATTCATTCATTTCCAATTAAAGTCAATTGAGGAAGTAATGCAGCCTATATTGAGCTCCAAAATTGATGTTTTCTAATGAACTATAATGAAATGTGTGGGCAGACATCACCAGAAGGGGGAAGAACATGCTAAGGGACCAGGAATGGCAGGATTTCTCTAAGGATCTGTGAGAGGACTAGCAGAGCAAGAGAGACAAAAAAACCCAGAAAAACTCAAGGCCCCAAAACAGGGACAAAAGGTACCAGCAATAGTTGCATAAAGAGCCCAAGGCACCATGAAGTGGAATAAAGCAGCAAAGGTGGCAGGAAACAATTCCAAGGCACCAATAGAGGGTCAAAGAAGCACAACCAGCATCATGAATATCCCAAAGCAATATGGAAGGTACAAGCCACGCACAGTGCCAAGAACACCCCAAGGCTCCAAATCAAGGGCTAATGGCAGCAGCAAAATAGGTACAGAGCCCTTGGCAGGAAATCTCTGAAGGAAGCCTGCAGTGGTCTTGATGTGCAAATTGGATCTCATATATTGGCAAACAACTAATCGAACCATCTAGAAGCTGGAAGATGGGAAACTTACTATCCCTGAGAAGATACAATTAATTGGAGCCTAAATACCAGATTAGACCAATAGTCACTCAAGAACCATAAGAGAAGGAAGTTTGAATAAAAAAAATCCAAGCAAGCATGAAATGTTAAAGGTACCAATGTAAAGTCTGTATAAAACATTAGATTTTTATTTATTTTTATTTATAGGTTTTTTATATACCGAAGTATTGGTGGAGGCCTTCACTCCGGTTTACATGTTAAACAACGAGATACAAAAAAACAATCAAATGATAACTTTAACATATAACTTTAACTGAAACAATCAGATGTTAACTTTAACATATAATCTTGAACAAGGTGTATCTACAGGTAGCATATGCGGGAGTAGATAGACGAGTATATCATTTGTCATGGCAAGACCAATAGTCAGTAGGTAAAGTAAGGGAATTTGAAAAGAACCTTGAAGACAGCTGGAGCAGAGGCAGGACCACCCAAAGGGAACAAGAGAGACTTTGAGCAATAGCAGCACTGGTGTTTGAAATCACAAAATGCAAGAAAAGAGCAATTGATCTATGATTAAATGTAAGCAGCAAAAAGAATGGCATCAAATCACCAAGATAAAGAGTAAGGGCTGAGGGAATTAGAAAGGAATGGCATCAAATGCCAAGGCTCCAAAAAAGAGCCATGTACCGCTGAAGGGTTCATGAGTAGTGTACCTAGAATGTGCTCTCATTTCCTGTGATGCAGCATGTTACTGTTTGTAAGATGCCCTAGTATTTTTCCCCTACTGAAGGTCTTGCAACAGTGCATGCTTTCTGCATAATGTGGGTCCTCCATTGCAATGAAGTGCTCATACACCTTGGCATTCTTCTAGTATTTTCCTTCCCTCTCTGAAGGCTTGGGGATTTCTGCTGCTGGGGATATGGTTGAGAGTGGATTGACAGGCAAAAGGTCAGGGAGCATCACTCAAACCCTCCACTACCTCCTCTTTTTTTTTTTTTTTTTTTTTTTTTTTTGGGGGGGGGAAGGGTGCTCTTTGCTTTGTCAGTGTTTCTTTCTGCCCCTACTAACTTCCAGTGCTGCTTAATAGAGAGGTCAGCACACTAGTAACAATGCCCCAGCCCAAGTTCTTCTCCGCTACTAGCTCTTCTATTTTCTAATATTCTGAGAATCCATGATATGATTCCTCTGAATCAGTAGAGTCTTGCAGAATCTGCTGCAGAAATGCCACATCAGGCACCTGGGTTGAGGGCTCTGCTGGTATAAGATTCTCCACTCCTCACACAGCCCTTGTTCTTGCCCATCCACTATCAGTGCCAATGCCATCCTCCATTGACTCTTCCTTCTCCTGCCTCTGAACCATAAGAATATAGATAACAATGGCAGCAAGCAGCACATCTTCTTCCAGCCTCAATTTTTTCTTGATACTTGCTGGCTTTGCCTGGCCCTGGCCCTCTAATTCCCCCCTTTCTTCATCTTGCAAGTGAGAGCTCTGCTTGTGCTACCAAATGTACTGAGATTTTCACTTTGAGGTTCCTTTCCTGAAGGAGGTGTAAAGTATCAGATTGTCACGGCAAGATCAATAGTCAGCAAGTACCATAACAGAATTTGAAAAGAACCTTGAAGATAGCTGGAGCAGAGGCAGACTCACCCAGAGGTGACAAGAGAGTCTTGGAGCAGCAAAATCATTGGCATGTAAAATCACGAACAGAAGGTGAAAAGCAAAGCAGCAAAAAGAGTGGGATCAGTGCCCCAAGGCTCTGTGAGAGGGCAACATAGCTCAAACAGAGGCATTAACTCCACACAGCACCTTATGAAGGGCAAAAGGCACCAACAATATTGGCATGAATAACACAAGGCACCTAATGAGTTGCAAAGGAAATCAACAATAGTGGCATGAACACCACAGGGCACAGTGAGAGGGGTGAAGCAGCAGAAGTAGTAGAGGCACTGCAAAATGAAAGGGGTTTGTCTTTTTACATGTTGTGTTTGTGTGTTTGTACTCCTTTTTCACTACTCTCTCTCTCTCTCTCTCTCTCTCTCATACGCACACATACATTTGGAAATTGTCTCATAGTAGTCATGCACACACAGCCAGACATTTCATTTCACACAAACACACTGTTTTTTGTTTTTAAAAATGCCAATTTTCTGTACTGTCCATGCCTACTCTAGTAAGTGCCCATCTGTAGTTGGCAGTGTTACTATTTCTTTTCATATAGATGACACAGTTTATAGGAAAAAAAAGCATTCTATAAAAGTGGCATTAGTTCCACAAGACACCTAGAGAAAAGAAAAGGGCACCAACAATAGTTGAATGTGCACTACAAGGATCCTAAAGAAAAGCAAAGGGTAACAATATTAGAGGTATGAGCACTTCAAAGCACCTAAAGTTCTGGTCACCGCATCTTAAATAAGATATAGTTGCACTGGAGAAGGTACAGAGAAGGTACAGAGAAGGATGACTAAAATGATAAAGGGGATGGAACAGCTCACCTATGAGAAAAGGCTAAAGAGGTTAAGGCAGTTCAGCTTGGAGAAGAGATAGCTGAGGGAGGATATGATAGAGGTCTTTAACATCATGAGAGGTCTAGAACAGGTAGCTATAAATCGGTTATTTACATTTTCGGATAATAAATGGACTAGGAGGCACTCCATGAAGTTTGCATGTAGCACATTTTAAACTAATCGGGGAAAGTTCTTTTTCACTCAATGCACAATTAAGCTCTGAAACTTGTTGCCAGAGGATGTGGTTAATGCAGTTAGTGTAGCTAGGTTTAAAAATGGTTTGGATAAATTCTTGGAGGAGAAGTCAATTAAAGGAAAATTAGTTCTTACCTGTTAATTTCCGTTCCTGTAGTACAACGGATCAGTCCAGACAGTGGGTTGAGCCTCCTTTCCAGCAGGTGGAGACAGACTAAAACTTGAAGGATGCCCTATATCAGGACAGAGCCTACCCTCTACCCCTTCAGTATAACGTATGTCAAAGCATAAAACAACAAACCCAAGAATAGGATCAAGCAAGTAACTGTAAAGCTCAACGGAGCAAATATAGAATAATGTAGAGAAACATGGTATACCTATATGCTCTTGCATCAACTTGATATAAGAAAACGACCAAGGCTTCCGGTGTAATTGCTCAGTAATCTTGCACAAAGAAATATATGAAAATCTGCAGACCTGCAAGAAAACAAGCTTCGAGAGGACAGAAGACAGACAGGGAAGGGCGTCTGGACTGATCCGTGGTACTACAGGAACGAAAATTAACAGGTAAGAACTAATTTTCCTTTCCTGTACGTACCCGAATCAGTCTAGACAGTGGGATGTAGCAAAGCTTCCCTAAACTGGGTGGGACCGAGATAGTCCCGCTCGAAGCACTTGCCGCCCAAAGGAAGCGAACACCGGAGCGTGTACATCCAGACGGTAGTGCCGAGCAAAAGTGTGCAGAGACATCCAAGTGGCGGCCCTGCAAATCTCCTACGGGGAGACAGATTGACACTCCGCCCAAGAAGTAGCCTGAGAATGCAGAGAATGGGCCTTCAGACCCTCAGGAAGCGGACGACCTTGACAAAGATACGCCGAGGAAATGGCTTCCTTCAACCACCGCGCAATCTTGGTCTTAGAAGCCTGTTTACCGCGGTTGGGACCACTCCAAAGGACGAAGAGATGGTCCGATACCCGGAAGTCATTGGTGACCTGGAGGTAGCGAAGCAAGACTCGTTTTACATCTAGCCGACGAAGGTCGCCACCCGCCGTACCCGCAACCTCCTCCGGAGAGAACACTGGGAGTTCGACCGACTGGTTGACATGAAAAGCGGAGACAACCTTAGGCAAGAAGGAAGGAACCATCCTGAGAGAAACCCCGGAATCCGAGAAACGCAAGAAGGTATCCCGACAGGACAGCGCCTGAAGCTCGGAAATATGGCGAGCAGAGGAAATAGAGACCAGAAAGACAGTCTTTAGAGTAAGATCCTTGAGCGTAGAGTGGCAAAGAGGCTTGAAGGGAGCTGCACAGAGAGCACGAAGGACTAGGTTGAGACTCCACGATGGACACGTGGACCGAGAGGGGGGGGGGAGGGCGGAGGTGTCTAACGCCCCTCAGGAAACGAATTACGTCAGGGTGAGCTGCTAAGGCATGACCATCCACCCGACCCAGGAGAGAGCTGAGCGCAGAGACTTGAACGCGTAGAGAACTGAAAGAGAGGCCCTTAGAGAGACCCTTCTGAAGAAAAGAAAGAATCAAGGGAATCGAGGCGGAGCGCGCAGGGACACCCGCCTCCGTACACGCGGACTCAAAAACTTTCCAGATGCGCACATAGGCCAGAGAAGTCGACTGCTTCCGGGCTCGCAGCAGGGTGGAGATGACCTCCTCCCTATAACCTTTGCGCCTCAGGTGACGCCGTTCAAAAGCCAGGCCGCAAGACAGAAGCGATCGGCCTGGTCGAAATATACAGGCCCCTGCCGGAGGAAATGAGGAAGATGACCGAGGCGCAGGGGCCCTTCCACCGCTAGATTGATGAGATCCGCGAACCACGGCCTTCGGGAGTGATGAGAATCACTGGTCCCCGGTGGAGCTCGATTCTCCTGAGAACTTTCCCCACCAGTGGCCATAGGGTAAACACGTACAGAAGGACGTCCGCTGGCCAAGGTAGAGCCAGAGCATCCATGCCCTCTGCACCGTGCTCCCTCCAGCGGCTGAAGAACCGATTGGCCTTGGCATTGCGCAGAGTCGCCATGAGGTCGAGGTGAGGAGGACCCCATCTGTCCACTATCAGAGCCATGGCCGCATCCGAGAGCTCCCACTCTCCCGGATCGAGCGACTGCCGGCTGAGGAAGTCGGCTTGAACATTGTCTTTTCCGGTGATCTGAGAAGCCGCAAGGCACTGTAGGTGACGTTCCGCCCAAGCGAGAAGACGGCTGGCTTCTAAGGCTACCAGGGGACTGCGAGTGCCCCCTTGGCGATTGATGTAGGCGACTGTGGTGGAGTTGTCGGACAGGACTCGTACCGCCTTGCTGCGGATCAGGGGGAGGAACTCCCGAAGAGCCAGGTGGACCACCAAAGTTTCCAGTCGATTGATGTGCCAGCGCGACTGAGTCTGCGACCATGTTCCCTGGGTGGACTGAGAAAGGCAGACCACACCCCAGCCCAACAGGCTGGCATCCGTGGTCACTATTGTCCACTGTGGAGCTTGAAGAGGCATCCCTTGCAGAAGATGAGGAAGAGACAGCCACCACTGTAATTCGTCGGCAGTAGAATCCAAGAACGGAAGGACTACGTGGAACTGCTCCGACACTGGCTGCCAACGGGACAGCAAAGCTTTCTGTAACGGACGCATATGAGAAAAAGCCAAGGGGACAAGGTCGATGGTAGAAGCCATGGATCCCAGGACTTGGAGATAATCCCAGGCTGTCGGGGAAGGTAGGGCAATCAAAGTCTGGACCTGATCGATCAGCTTGAGGGCTCGCGCCCGAGGTAAGAAAACCTTGCCTACTCGGGTGTTGAAGTGGGCTCCCAGAAATTCCAACTCCTGGGAGGGCTGAAGCTTGCTCTTGGAAAAGTTCACTATCTACCCGAGAGAGGCAAGGAGCTCCAAGACGGGATCCACCGCCTGCCGGCAAGAGGTCTCCGACTTGGCCCTGATGAGCCAATCGTCCAGATAGGGATGGACAAGAATCCCCTCCCGGCACAAGGCCGCCGCTACTACTACCATGACCTTCGTGAAGGTGCGAGGAGCGGTCACGAGGCCGAAGGGGAGAGCTCGAAACTGGAAGTCCTGGTTGAGAATGTGGAATCGGAGATACTTCTGATAGTCGCGGTGAATGGGAATATGAAAATAAGCTTCTGTGAGATCGAGGGAAGCAAAGAACTCTCCAGGGCGGACCACCACAATGACTGCCTGCAGGGTTTCCATGCAGAAGTGGGGGATCTTGAGAGCCCGATTGATCCTCTTGAGGTCCAATATTCGGCGGAAGGACCCATCCTTTTTTTGCACGGTGAAGTAAATAGAATACTGGCCGGTGCCAAGTTCCCTTTCCGGGACTGGGACCACCGCTCCCAGATCCAGAAGCTTGGAGAGAGTCTGGACCACCACGTCCTTCTTGGACCGGCCGCAAGGCGAGAAAAGAAAGAGATCTAGAAGTTCCCTGACGAGGTCGAAAGCGTACCTGTCTCTGATAATGTTGAGGACCCACTGATCCGACGTGATCTTGACCCATTCCTCGAAGAACAGGGAGAGGCATCCGCTGAGGTAAGGAACTGAGGAATGGGTCGGCTGAACTTCATTGCATGGCAGGTTTAGCGGTGGCACGCATGGGCTGGCCCTCGCGAAAGGGCCGTCTGCCACGAAAGGACTGCGACCAGGACTGCGCATGAGAAGACCCCCTCGCAGAACCGCCCCGCCCCCGAGAAGCGAAGCGACGCTGGCCCCTGAAGCGAGAGCGAGAGGCCGCGAAGGATCGGGAAGACTAAGGGCGGTCCTCTGGGAGCTTATGGACCTTGTTGTCAGCCAAGGAGTCCATAAGCTTCTCAAGATCCTCGCCAAAGAGCATCTTACCTTTGAAGGGCAGCGTGCCCAGCCGGGTCTTCGAGGACTGATCAGCAGACCAGTGGCGTAGCCAAAGGAGCCTCCGGGCCGCCACTGCCGAAACCATCGCCTTCGCCTGGACACGGACCAGATCGTAGAGGGCATCCGTTCACTAAGTGGTGACTGCCTCCAGACGTTCAGCTTGTTCTGCCTCACCTGGCGGAAGCTCCCGGGCGCAGAGTAACTGTTGGACCCACTGGAGGCCCACTCGCATCATGAGACTGCTACAGCAAGACGCCCGGACCCCAAGGGCCAGAACGTCAAAGATGCGCTTCAGGTGAACCTCCAGCTTACGATCTTGTGAATCCTTCAAGGCCGTGGAACCTTCCACCGGAATCGTGGTGTGCTTGGCCACTGCAGAAACATAAGAATCCACCGATGGATATCGCAACAGCTCCAAGCCCTCCTCCGGGAGGGGATAGAGCTTATCCATCGCATGCCCCACCCGAAGTGCACCCTCAGGAGCCTCCCATTCCCACAGGATAAGGAGCTTAAGCATGGGGTGGAAGGGAAAGGCCGAGGCCGGAGCCCGGAGCCCTCCCAGAACCGGGTTCATATCCTTAGGGAGCGAGGCCATGAGATTATCAACGGAGGGACTCTCCAGACCCAGCTCCTGCAAAACAAAAGGGAGGAGTGGCTCTAATTCCTCCTTACGAATAAGGTGGAGGGCTCTAGGGTCATCCCCCTCTAGGGGGGGGCATCCGCTGAATCCGAGGAAGCAGCGGGGTCCGAGGACACGGGAGACACCGGGGGGGGGGGGAGGGGGCACCCCCAGGACCACCTGCACCCAAACTGGTCCCTGGGACTCCGCGGCCAGTCCAGTGGTCAACGGCGCTGAGTGAGGGATTTTGGCGGGGAGGGGCAAGGGGGGGGGGCTTTCGTCCAGCTCATGCAGGCTAGCTAGATAAGATTTGTGCATGAGGAGGACGAAATCCGCTGAAAAGGGACCCTGGATTTGGCGGGGGGGAGGGGGGGCGAGGGAAGGTCATGACCCCCCTCCTGGGCACCCGCGGGGGCCAAATCGGGGGTTAAATCAAAAAAATCTGGCCCTCCAGCCCCAGGGAGCACTGAAATTGGCCCCGATGAAAAATCAAAGATGGCTGCCATTCCCGGGCTCTGCCGACCTGGGAAAGGCCTAGCCATGCCGGGAGGAGTGGAGCCCCGGGCTAAATTTGCTTGTCCTGCCGAGGAGGGACCTTCCCCGCCCTGCCGCGAAAAATGCGAAGAGGGCAGCCCACAAGAAAGGCAGGCTTTCGAATAATAGAAGGACTAGGGGGCATTCCATGAAGTTAGCAAGTAGCACATTTAAGACTAATCGGAGAAAATTCTTTATCACTTAACGCACAATAAAGCTCTGGAATTTGTTGCCAGAGGATGTGGATAGTGCAGTCAGTGTAGCTGGGTTCAAAAACGGTTTGGATATGTTCTTGGAGGAGAAGTCCATTAACGGCTATTAATCAAGTTTACTTAGGGAATAGCCACTGCTATTAATTGCATCAGAAGCATGGGATCTTCTTAGTGTTTGGATAATTGCCAGGTTCTTGTGGCCTGGTTTGGCCTCTGTTGGAAACAGGATGCTGGGCTTGATGGACCCTTGGTCTGACCCAGCATGGCAATTTCTTATGTTCTTATGTTCTTATTAAAAGGTGCCAGCAATAATGGCATGTACCCCAAAAGACACCTAAAGAGGAGCAAAGTGATATGTGCAACATAAGGATCTTCAAGAGCAATGAAGCAGCATAAACAGTGGTATGAATGCCCTAAGACATAGAGTCTGAATTATATGAATCGGTACCGGACTCGTTTCCTGTATCGGGTTCGTAGTAAAACCATAGGAAATCTTCGTTCACAGTTCTGAACGCTTTTTTTTTTGGCTGTCCAGAGCCGAAAAAAAACTCTACTCCGAACCTCTAAATCAAATTATTTAGAATCCTCCACCCTCCCAACCCCACCAAAACCTTTCTAAAGTACCTGGTTGTCCAGCAGGGGTCCCAGGAGCGATCTCCTGCTCTCGGACTATTGGCTGCCAGCAAACAAAATGGCGCCGATGGCCCTTTGCCCTTACCAATGGCTATCGGTGCCATTGGACAGCCCCTGTCACATGGTAGGAGCAATGGATGGATGGCACCATCTTTAAAAATGGCACGGGTCATCCATTGCTCCTACTATGTTAAAGGGGCCGGCCAATGGCACCGATAGCACATGTCACATGGTTATGGGAAAGGGTCATTGGTACCATTTTGATTAGTGGCAGCTGATGGCCCGAGAGCGGGAGATCACTCCCGGGACCCCTGCTGGACCACCAGGTACGTTAGAAAAGTCTTTGGGGGGTCGGGAGGGTGGGAGATTTGAAATAATGATATTTAAAGAGTTGGGGTGGGTTTGGGGGTTGTTTTTGTGTGACCTTTCTTCCTGACCCCCCAAAACGATACGAGAACCCCATGAAAATGTTGTGGGGTTTTCCTATCCCTTTCAGGGACCCCACGATTCCTGACGGATGAGAAAATCTTGTACGATATTTTCATCCATCAGAAAAATGATTCACATCCGAGAGATATCAAAACTTAGTCACAAAGTGTGTGGTATGGCAAACAGCATAGAAACATCCAAAATACACAAGTCATAGGGTGTGGGTATGGAAAAGAGCAGAGCGGCATCAAAACCCCCAAGTGGTAGAGTATGGCAAACAGCAGGGAGGCATCATTACTCCCAAGTGAAGAGTGAAGGATATGGCAAACAGTATGAAGGTATCAAAACCTCCAAGAGGTTGAGTATATGGTGTGGAAAACAACATGGAGGTATAAAAACATCCAAGTCATAGACTGGGTTATGGCAAACATCATGGTAGCATCAAAACCTCCAAGGGGTAGAGTGCAGGGAATGGCAAGTACCATGAAGATTTCAAAACTTCCAAAGCATAGAATGTATGGTATGGCAAAACAGCATAGACATCAGAAATCTATAGGCAATGTTAAGCAGAAGCTTGGGAATGTTCACATATAATTATGGAAAAACAAAGCAAATTAATAAAAAGTTGCATCATATTTGTGCACTTTTAATTGCCATCATTGAACTATCCACATCATTGCACATCAAGGAGGAACAAGCACTTCACAAAAAACACATGCCCATATTTTTCATTCTCCACTCTACCTTTCTAATGATAGAATGACCTGAAGATTAATATGAATTTATCCAGAGCAAACTAGCAAAAGGAGGGTGTGAAGTTAGGGAAACATATGCTCATCTACCTCACATAGTGAGATGCAGCTTGTGTGGCTGAAGTTTCTATGTCCTTCTTAGCTTCCTGAAGATCCCATACCTCAGCCTTAATAGATTCATTCTCCAAGTAAATCTGACCTGACTTTGCAAGCTAAAGTGGTCTTTTAAGAAGACAAGTTAAAATGTGCACCTACACACACATTGGCATTGGGTCCTAGACCAATTTATCTGGGTATTGTGGCAGCACATTTATTTGTAGTTTTACTGGTGCTACAGTATTTTTACAGAGAATGGTTAGCAAATGATCTCAGTAAATCAATCCCTGTATCTCTGCTCATGACTTTCTCTGATCTCTTCAGCAAATTCATCTGCCAATTTAAGTACCTTTAGCTATGCATTTCTGTAACTAACAGCACCAGCTATATTGGTTGGGCCCCACAAGCTTTCTGTCATTTATATTTTCAAAAGGTACAGTCTCTTTGTCTGCTATGTAAGGGAATTCTTTAAAACACTTTAATAATTTAAAATTTAATCAATAACCCTATGTTTTAATAAAAATGAGAACAATAGCAACCCAAAATGTAATAATTAGTTCAAACAAGGACTTTAAAGCCTTCTGATCTGTTTTCTGCACTTATTTCATATCCTATAAAACATTGTAATATAATCTTCTCATATTACCAAAAAAAGCAATATAACTAAATGATGAAGCTGGTAAGTACACAGGAAGAATATAAGGCCAAGCATACTTTCTTCATATATTCTATTTTGAAATTGTAGAAAAGAAGCTCATTGTAGGTATGAAGTAAGATATTTTCAAAGATAAGTACAATTTACATAATTGCTATGGTAAACATACAATGCAGCAAGTAAATCTTAAGTTATATTTTTCAAATT
This sequence comes from Rhinatrema bivittatum, assembly GCF_901001135.1. Taxonomy (NCBI): domain Eukaryota; kingdom Metazoa; phylum Chordata; class Amphibia; order Gymnophiona; family Rhinatrematidae; genus Rhinatrema; species Rhinatrema bivittatum. The sequence goes on along the minus strand of NC_042615.1, from coordinate 314,826,136 downwards.
ATGTTGTATCCTGTAATTCTTTTTATTCTAACAAAATGGCATGGTAACATCAATCAGGGACTACTGTTTCCATTCATATTACTTAAAGCTCTGCAGGAATTTTAATTCACCAGCTGTTTACTTTCATTAGAACGTCCCACATACACTGTACTTAAATACAAATTAGAACCTATTACAACACAATAAGACAACCAATGTGGATCACTGTGCAGGAAGAGAAATTATACTGTTTCTCAATAGTGTAGCAGGTGATGTGAAACACTGCACATAATCCTCTAGCACTAGTGTATGTGCCAATAATTTAATCAGAACCTGTATTTCTTTTAATTGGGCTTTATGAATGTATTTATTTATTTATTTAAACTTATTTCTATCTCATGCCCTTCAAGGTTCAAGGTGAGTTGCAATTCAGAAATGCAAAAGAACTGGGAGAAGGAAATGTAATGAGAGCATGAAACAAGTCAATTACTTATATCCAGGGTCCTTCCTGAGGTTCAAACTGATTTTTACCCAGATTTCCCAGATTTTCACAAAAGTGACAGTTTGTTTATGTGAAGACCCTTGGTCTCCCACTAGCTGGCTCTATATCCCTGCCTGGCAGGTAGCCGCTAGGAGGGGGTGGACCATTCCTTGCAGCACTTTCCCTGGAGGATGTCTGCAATGGTTCAGTCCTTGTCAGTTTATTTCGGGTTTTGTTGAGAGAGGAGCTGGGTTTTTTTTTTGCCCCTGCTCTGTTTTTGGTTGAGAGACTGCCCAATTTCAGTGTACTCCTTGCCTGGTAGGGGCTATCCCTTCCTGACAATAAAAAGAACATTATTAAGGAATTTTCCAAATGTGGTTGTGTCTGGGTGTAATCCTGTTCCTACTGGTGAGGTAAACCCCATAACTAAAGGACAGGAGGGAGAAGACCGATTATTCCTTTCCATCCAGTGAGAGGACTTCAGTGACTCCCCACCCAGTGGGGAAGCTTTTTGGATTTCTGAGAGTTGCGATTTAGTAAGAATGTTTTTGTACCACCCCTCCTCACTGTTTGGCTGGACTGTAAAAGCCCTGCTGCTATCCAGAGAAGTCAAACTACAGAAAGATTCCAGTGGAGAAGAGTTTCAAGATCAAATTGGAGACCTCAACTGGATCTCCACCCCGGGGAGTGCAGGACACATGCTTGAAATATCTTGGACTCTGGTGGACTGCAATTAGGAGACTTTTTGGGAGGATTTAGAGGACTTCCCTCAATAGGTTTCCCTTCCTGGCTGGGGCCCTTGCCCTGCAGACAAGAAAAGGGGGTGAGCTGCTCCCAGAGAGTAGTACTAAGGACACCTGCTCAGAGTGAAGAAGAGAGAATTCCCTAAGTATGCCACAGATTAAACACAGACGTGAAGTAAGTCAAGTAACCCATCGATTGGACATTTATTTAATTTCTGCAAATCAAAGTAAAGTTTACTTTGAACACCCACATCATGTTCTTCCTTTTCTACAGTTATAACATCATCAACGGGGACAGTAACACACCTCAGAGAGGATTCCAATTCACCGCCTGGGCCTAAAAGGTGAAGCCTTTCCCCCATAGAAAGAATCCAATCCTTGGAACATGTAAAATTAAGTGGCAAAAGGAGATAGCCCCAAGAGAAACTCTTTTGGATGCCCTTGGATTTCCATAAAATCTGAAGAGCAGTTACATTTAAACCAATATTCATCCTAATTTTAGACTGATTAAAAACTGCTCCAGAGCTGAAGATGTGGTATTTTAAGGTCTTCAATCACTGCTGGAAGCCAATGTGAGCCAAGGTGCTTGCTGTGTTTCAAGTCCTGCTCCCTACCAGTGAAAGCACTTGTTCTCCAGAGCCACCAATGCTGTCCCCCCTCCTCACCAACTAAGCAAAGTATCTGCTGCCTGGTGCTGTAAATGCATTTGAAGCTGGACCTGTCCGCCTGAAGCCCTAACCAGCAAGCTTCCTGGCCCTACACAAAAGCATATTCGGCTAACTCCAAAGATTGTATTTAGCCAGATTAATTATTCACCTAACTCTTCTCTGCCCCAGAAGACCCTCAAAATATCCCTTTCTTCTTCAACTCACAAATAGAGTTGTCGAAGAAATGGCAAAATAGCAAAGCAGGGGCCTTTTGTACACTTGTGACTTCTCCATCTAAATGACAATTTTGCCATCCTGCCCTTTCTTCTCCAGCTACTGCTACTGCTACTACTTAATATTTCTGTAGCGCTACTCAATGTACACCATGTTGTACAAACAACACATAAGAAACTGACCCTACTCAATACAACTCACCAACTCATCAAGAAGCTTGGGGTGTTTCTTATAATAAGCCAATGGTTAAAACTAGTTAGTTAATGACCGAGGGCAGACAATCAGGCTTATGATTTGAAAGCAGCCTCCAAAAGGTGAGTTTTTTAGATGGGATTTAAAAACTGTGAACTGGATATGAAAGGGAAAGATGGCAAAGCAGGGGCCTTTTGAACACATGTGACTTCTTTACCTATGAACACCTGTGACTTCTTTACCTAAATTCCAAAAAGAGAGTCACATAAACCTCATGGTTGTTTCAATAAGGTATACCCTCATACCTGGGCTAATGCACACTTCCGCCTAACGGCGTTTTTAACTTTTATGTACAAATACCAATTTGGCTGTCCTTCTCATAATGCAATCATAGGGTAACCCTTTTTTTTGAAAACCATGGAAAACACTGCCGCTATTTTTTAAGCAGGTTCTTAAATTACACTTTTCTAATTCCACCACCGCTTAGAGTAATTTTTTTCTATTTTCTCTTTCTTCTTTTTTCTTATACTTATTTTCACAAACTTTATAAAGCAAAAGTCCCAAAAAGCTCATCTGCTTATGAATTCACTTATCTCTTTTTGATGAAGCAGAGTGTCGGGGGGCGTGTTGCATTGGCGCATCATTTGGGGGCGGGGGCCGTGGGCGTAGTTCTGGCATGGGGGCATTTTGGGGACATGGCCGAGACCTTTGAAACGGCTCCTGGGCCTGGGAATCGCGCGCCACCAGCCCGGCGCACGCAAGTTATGCCTGCCACAGGCAGGCGTAACTTGTGCAACAAAGGTAGGGGGGTTAGGTAGGGCTGGGGGGTGGGTCAGGAAGGGGAAGGGAGGGGAAGGTGCGGGGGGGGTGGAAGGTAAGTTCCCTCCAAGGCCGCTCTGATTTTGGAGTGGCCTCGGAGGGAACGAAGGGAGGCTGCGTGGCTCGGCGTGCGCAGGCTGCCGATTTTGCACAGCCTTGCGTGTGCCGATCCCAGATTTTAACAGATACGCGCGGCTACGTGCGTATCTATTAAAATCCCGCGTACTCTTGTTTGCGCCTGGTGTGTGAACAAAAGTATGTGTGTGCGCAAATTTGTAAAATCTACCCCTATATTTCTGGGATTCCTTGGCTGGGCTTTTTTTGGAATTGAGACAGCTCTACTGCCTTGGCCTGACCCAATCTGATGCTTTTCTGAAGTGGTGTTCGATTACATCTTACACTGCCCTCAGAGTGTCTGTGTCCTTGGAGAGGGGAAAGCATCTCTCTTTAATGGTGGCTCTACTGTTGGTGATGTTGTAAACTGTATCACTGCAGGTGATGGTGTCAGAAGAGTAAATTGAAACACTGTGGGTGATATGGAGGAATAAGTAGCCCATTTTTTTTTACAATTCATTTCATAGGGACCTACATTAATTTAATTTATTTCAAAATGAAAAGTACAGATTTGTTTTTATGCTCTATTTATTTTTTTCATTTGTCATTAAACTCAATGGAGGTAGCACTGTAATTTGGCTCCAAAATTGGTGTTTTCTCATCAAGCCTCATGAAACTTGTAGGAAGAAATTATCAGAAGAGGGAAAGAACTGCAAGGTAACTAGATTGTGGCAAAGTTGCATCAAAAGTGTGGCATGAATAACCTATAGCTACAAATATGGGGAAAGGGATACCAGCATTTACAGGAGTTTTCCAAGGCATTGTCAGGGGAGCAAAGAAGAAAGTATGGGAAGAACACCCCATGGCTGTAAAAGAGGACACCAGGAACAGTAGCATGATCCCTCGATTGCAGCACCAAAGGAAAAGCGAGATCAAAAGTGACATCATTATCATAAGGCAAAATGAAAGGGGAATGAAGCAGAAAAGATGCAAGCAGCACAAAGAGTAACATCAAGACACCAAAGCAATATGAGAGATGCAAAGTAGCCCCCCAAAGTGGCAGGGTCACCACAAGGTGTAAGGTTTAGGATATTGACAGCCAGCCACAGTGGCAGCAAAACCTCAAGATGTAAGGTATAGGCATGACAGGAAGGCTAAGTGGCACAAGGATTTCCAAGGTATAGCATGAGGGGTATAGCAGCAAGGCAGAGTGGCATGGGAGATATCTGACATTCTTTGAATTACACTTTCCAATTGTCAGATTCTATACAAGAAAATGAATTCTGATGAGTATCATTTTCTTGAAATAAGCTTATATTACATTCCTTGCTTGAACTTGATCTAGCTGCTGGGTGAAATTTTAATTTTCTTGTGAAATGGGCTTTCTGAAGGAAACTGTAATCAGATTCAGAACATGGAAATGGTTTCTCTCTAATTAGGCTTTCCTAGTATTTGTGTGGCTTGATTATTAAGAAAGTTTTTATTACATTCCTTACTTGATTTAGCCACTGTGTGGAATTTTGATTTTCTTGTGAAATGAACTGTCTGAATGAAACTGTTATTACATTCAGAACTTGAAAATTGTTTCTCTCCTCTCTTTCTTTGTGCTGCCTATATATCATCCTTCAAGCTGAGTGATTTTTTTTTTTTGCAATATCCACTCCAGTTAACTTTATTTATTTATTTATTTATTTATTTATTTATTTAAAAGCTTTTCTATACCGCCTATACAATATGTAGGTCTACGCAGTTTACAAGATTTAACATACATAATTAAAATCTGATGTTTAAAATACAATCATAAAGGAGAAATAAAAAATACAAAAATTTAAAACTGAGTAGGTTAATAACCAACATACATACACTTAACAAAAGGGTGAGATAACCAGACTGGGGAAGAAATAAAAAAGGAAATTTAAAGTAAAAGCTGTGGTTATAGTAAGTAACCTGTATCATTTATCTTTTTTTTTTTTTTACATTTTTGGTTTGAAGGACAAAATAAACTAGTATAATAAACCAAGAAAAATCTAGTTTGGGAAGAACAACCCAAAGCTCCTAAATAGTGCACCAACAACAGTGGTATGAACCTTTGTTAGCAGTATGAGATGCAAACTGGCACCCAAAGTGGCATCAGCATACTAAGGCACCAATAAAAGGGAGTTCAGCAGACAAAGTGGCAGAAAAAAAACCCATGGCACTGATAAAATGGAAAAGCAGCACAAAGAGTGACATAAAGATACCAAAGCGACATGAGAGGTGCAAAGAAGACACAACCCCCAGCTTGGCAGGAAGACTTCAAGATGTAAGGTCTGGTGTATGGCAGCTAGGTACAGTGAAAGAAAAACCTCCAAGGTGTAAAGTCTTTGCATGGTAGAAAGACTGATTGGCACAAAGACCCCCAAGTGTAGCATGAGGGGTATAGCAGTAAAGCAGTTACATGGGAAATGCTAGTTATTCAGCTGAAAGAAGGATTAAAGAACAAAAAAAGAAAAAAAGTTATAATTATTCTGTTGAAGCATATATTACTTGCCAATTGTCAGAGTCGGTAAAAGAAAATATACTGTGATGAGTTTCATTTTCTTCAAATAAAAATTCATCACATTCTCAACTTCATCTAGCTGCTGGGTGGATTTTTGATTTTCTTGTGAAATATGCTGTCTGAATAAAACTGTTATTACATTCAGAACATGAGACTTGTTTCTCTGCTCTGTTTTTTGTTCTGTCTGTTTTTCTTTCTTCAGACTAAGGGCTTTTATGTACAGGCTACCCCAGCATAATTAAAAAACAAACAGGGTGTGAGAACCAGACTGGAACTCTAGAGCGGGTTGAAGAAAAAGATGAATTGTAGAACAAATGCTGTAGTAGAAGTTACCTGCATCTTTTGTCGTTTTTTTACGTTTGTTCTAGGGATAAAAAGATCTTTTGGGATCATTGTAGAGGAATTGAAATAAAATAAAACAAAGAACCATAAAATAGGTGAAAGGAGAGGAGAATTTGTTTTTAAATTTCTATTTTTATTTCCTAGAGAAAAATAAACAACCTAGTACAACCAAGAAATAAACAACAGCAAATAAAATGGAGGTACAAAAACTCCCATGATCATAAATAATAGCCATAGCAGGCAGGTAGTGAAGGTATATAGGCCCCTGTGATGGTATCAGTGGCAGTCATGCAACGCGTAAACAGTACGGCCCCTGTGGTGGTATCAGTGGCATGGCAGGCTAGCAGAATGGCAACACTCAAGACCCTGTAGTATTATATGTGGCATGGCAGGCTGATAGAGAGTTAAGTCAGGCCTCTGTGGTGGTATATGGTAGGGATATACATTCACTGGAAATCAAAGAAATTTCCTATTTTGTTTCATTTCATTTTCAAAACAAAATGATTGAAAATCCAACAAGTTATATCATGAGTCCTTCAACCTCAGAGGGTTGAAGGACTCATGATATAACTACTTTCATTCCAGGTATGTTTTGAAATTAAAAGGTCACCAGTCAGACCAGAGTCTAGGCCTGAGGCCAGGGCCTCTTCTAGGGATAGGCTGAGGCCAAAGCAGGGGCTGCGGCTTACACCTGAGTATGACACGGTGCCTCAGCCTAGGCCTAGGCTCAAGACATAGGTCCAGATCTGATACAGGGGCCCCCACTCACTGCATAGTTTTAATGCCATGGCTCAGGCCCAATGTACATGTCTAGGTGGAACCAGCCTGAACCCAAGGGGAACATCACAGTAACCAGTAACACTGCTGTTGCTGTTTCCCTGAGTAGACTATAAAAGACAAAGAAAAAAAAAGAAAGAAGTTTGATTCTACAGTGATTCCTGTGCCCTGGAATGTTAGAAAAAGGGGACAGGGTAGTTAACAGTAAAAACACTGAACAGGAACTCAGTAATTTTTGCCTGTTATAGTTAGGGGGTAGTAAATAGTTAGGGAATAGTAAATAGGGATGTGAATCATTTTTTGACGATTTAAAATATCGTCCAATATATTTTAAATCGTCAAAAATTGTTAGAGCCACGATACAATAACAATTCCCCCAATTTATCGTCAAAAAATCGTAAATCGGGGGAAGGGGGAGGGCGGGAAAACCGGCACACTAAAACAACCCTAAAACCCACCCAACCCTTTAAAATAAATCCCCCACCCTCCCGAACCCCCCCAAAATGCCTTAAATTACCTGGGGTCCAGAGGGAGGGTCCCGGTGTGATCTTTTACTCTCGGGCCTCCGGTGCGTTGTAGAAATGGCGCCGGCGCTACCTTTGCCTTGTCATATGACAGGTCAAAGGTAGCGCCGGCGCCATTTTGTTTTTTGTCCCCCGACGTCAGGAGCGTAGGAGATCGCTCCCGGACCCCCGCTGGACCCCCAGGGACTTTTGGCCAGCTTGGGGGGGCCTCCTGACCCCCTCAAGACTTGCCAAAAGTCCAGCAGGGGTCCGGGAACGACTTCCTGCACGCGAATCGTTTTTCCGTACGGAAAATGGCGCCGGCCATACGGTGTATGGCTGGCGCCATTTTGTCATTCCTGGACTTTTGGCAAGTCTTGTGGGGGTCAGGAGGCCCCCCCCAAGCTGGCCAAAAGTCCCTGGGGGTCCAGCGGGGGTCCGGGAGCGATTTCCTACGCTCCTGATGTCGGGGGACAAAAAAACAAAATGGCGCCGGCGCTACCTTTGCCCTGTCATATGACAAGGCAAAGGTAGCGCCGGCGCCATTTCTACAACGCACCGGAGGTCCGAGAGTAAAAGATCACACCGGGACCCTTCCTCTGGACCCCAGGTAATTTAAGGCATTTTGGGGGGGTTCGGGAGGGTGGGGGATTTATTTTAAAGGGTCGGGGTGGGTTTTAGGGATGTTTTAGTGTGCCGGTTTTCAATTTACACGATTTACACGATTTACACGATATTTAAAAAACTCAAACTGCGACGATCCGATTCCGTCCCCCTCCCAGCCGAAATCGATCGTTAAGACGATCGATTACACGATTCACATCTCTAATAGTAAATGCTGTTCCCCTGAAAAAAAAAAAAAGACAGGGCATTATTGTTTAACTGTTGTTTTCTTTGTTTAGATTTCCAGTTTCACCAAGTCACTGGGCATTTGCAGTAGAAAGACTTTAGCTAGGGAAAAATACTTAGTGCAGGGAGGCAGCATCTGTTGTTGATTTGGTATATGTTCATAACAAAGAGTGTAGAAGAATATTTCACTTAGTCCGTAGAAATCTTCAAAAGACTTTATTGTGAAAATTTATATATCTTTATAATGAGCGGCAGCTCCATACATTTACACAAATCACGACTTAAGTCCCCCCCCCCCCCCCCCCGCAGACCCGCGGACCCGCGGACCCGCGGGGGACTTTTGAAGATTTCTACGGACTAAGTGAAATATTCTTCTACACTCTTTGTTATGAACATATCGTGGTAGAGTGCAGATTTGCTATTTTGTTCTGTTGATTTGGTATAGCCAGGTAGTAGGTACTCCCTGGAGGTGGATGGCAACAGAGGAAGGCCTGATGCCAGTGACCTCAGGGCCCATCATGAGAGAAGTGACCACACCCGAGACCATCGCATTGAAGCTTGCATCGCAACGGACTGTGCTTGGACCATGACCCAAGACCAAAGATAAGTATGTACACACCTCTACAAAAATCACATCCTAGGTTTAGCCAGACTAGCAGTCTAATTGAGCCCAGTAGGAAAGCAACACAAAAGATATAAGAGACAGACAACACAGAAAAGTAAACACATACAGTAAAGAAGAAAAAAAAGGATACCTACCATAAAAGAGATTCTCTTTGTTTCAACAAAGCCTGGAAGAGAAAAATATAATCCACAAAGACTCAATTTCTTGAGATACAAATTTAAAAGATTGCACACAGTCAAGGTAAAATAAAGAGAATATAAAGAGTAATACTTATCTGGCTCTTGAATTAATCAGAAAGTCCTCCAAGAAACAGAATAGAACTGTTAATATTGTTTAGTACTGCTATATTTAAAAGATAGGTTTGAAAGTATTTACAATGTCAAATTGTTGTCTCCTGTTAGCAACATTTTTTTGAAGTATTGTTACAAAAATACATTAAGCTTGAATTCCTTTATTGCTTACTACGAGATTACTTCTAATCTTTTTCTTTTTGGAAAAATACAATTTGTTAAACCTTTTACCTTAGAGATTGTTTATTTCAGAGATTCTCCAGTAACATCCTCACTCATGACAGTTATCCCAACTTTAAGTCTGCTTCCCCTCCCTACATTCAGGAGATTTTGCCCTGTGGGTTCTGGACCCCAATTCTGCCCAGGAGACCCAGTTGGGATTCTATTGAGAGACCTTGCAACATAGAAATATTTCATACCTCACCAACTTCGGCCATGGCAGCGGGAGAAGGTATCTACCATAGGGAGGCGCTGTTTAGCTTCAGGCTATGCCACAGGCATACAGCTAGTGTTGAATCTGCTTTCAGATCTGCTGCCTCTCTCTTCTGAGTCTCTGCAGGATTTATGTAACTCCCACATTATAAATATGATTTCAAGATTCATGTTTCTTCTTACATATAGCTTTATATAACAATGTAATTCATAATCATTGTCAATGCCAGCTGCTCACACTACAAATTGAGCTCCCATTTATACTACGGTATTTATTTACAACATAAGGAATTCTAATTTCCAACAAAGGTTTTATGAACTCACCTGGAATTAAAGTAGTTATATCATGGGTCCTTCAACCCTCTGAGGTTCTGGTTAGGTTATAGGCCTTCTACAAGTCTGGCACCTGTTCACAAGCCTGCTCTCTCTCTCTCTCTCTCTTCAGGGTCTCAACAGAATGAAAGTAAAACCTACTGCCTTAGTGGATTATACGCTACACATTGAGTAAGTAGTAGGGATGTGAATCGTTTTAGGACGATTAAAATTATCGTCCGATAATTTTAATATCGTCTTAAACCGTTATGGAACACAATACAATACAGATTCTAACGATTTATCGTTATAAATCGTTAGAATCGTGAGCCGGCACACTAAAACCCCCTAAAACCCACCCCCGACCCTTTAAATTAAATCCCCCACCCTCCCGAACCCCCCCCAAATAACTTAAATAACCTGCGGGTCCAGCGGCGGTCCGGAACGGCAGCGGTCTGGAACGGGCTCCTGCTCTGAATCTTGTCGTCTTCAGCCGGCGCCATTTTCCAAAATGGCGCCGAAAAATGGCGGCGGCCATAGACGAAAAAGATTGGACGGCAGGAGGTCCTTCTGGACCCCCGCTGGACTTTTGGCAAGTCTCATGGGGGTCAGGAGGCCCCCCACAAGCTGGCCAAAAGTTCCTGGAGGTCCAGCGGGGGTCAGAGAGCGATTTCCCGCCGCGAATCGTTTTCGTACGGAAAATGGCGCCGGCAGGAGATCGACTGCAGGAGGTCGTTCAGCGAGGGTTCCGGCGCCTCGCTGATCGACCTCCTGCAGTCGATCTCCTGCCGGCGCCATTTTCCGTACGAAAACGATTTGCGGCGGGAAATCGCTCCCTGACCCCCGCTGGACCTCCAGGAACTTTTGGCCAGCTTGTGGGGGGCCTCCTGACCCCCACGAGACTTGCCAAAAGTCCAGCGGGGGTCCGGAAGGACCTCCTGCCGTCCAATCTTTTTCGTCTATGGCCGCCGCCATTTTTCGGCGCCATTTTGGAAAATGGCGCCGGCTGAAGACGACAAGATTCAGAGCAGGAGCCCGTTCCGGACCGCTGCCGTTCCGGACCGCCGCTGGACCCGCAGGTTATTTAAGTTATTTGGGGGGGGTTCGGGAGGGTGGGGGATTTAATTTAAAGGGTCGGGGGTGGGTTTTAGGGGGTTTTAATGTGCCGGTTTTTCGATTTTTCGATTTTTAACGATTTTTCACGATTTTTCACGATATTTTACCCCCCCAAACTGCAACAATACGATTCCCTCCCCCTCCCAGCCGAAATCGATCGTTAAGACGATCGAGGACACGATTCACATCCCTAGTAAGTAGTGAGCATTCATTGTTGGTCCCTCTTGAAGGGGAATTTACCAATGCAGACAAAATCAATGAGGGCTACACAAAGTGGAAGGGCACCCCTAATTTTCAAAGTTGCTGCAATTACACATGGTGAAAGTACCTGCATATTTTAGAACTATGAGAGCTATTTAAAAATTGTACCTGGTAGTACTTTGCTTATCCTCTATGTTAATATGAAATGAAGTACTGGTGAACTATGCAGTAAAACTATCTAAAAGAAAGATGAACCACATAACAATGTGAAAACCACTTTTTTATATATAATACAAGTGTTCACCCTCAAAAATGAGCAAAAGGCACTACCGCTGAGAGCGTTTTCATGAATTGCTCACTTATTTATAATAATGCAATTTTTTGTTACAAAGTGTAACAAATATGCCTGCTCCACATATTTAATCATGGGGTTTTAACACTTGATGATAAAGTATGCCACTTTTTGAAACTGCTCTGCAATGCAGATGATGTTTCAAATGCTCTTGTGCTACTTCAAAGGATAAGTGTCTTTTAAAGTTTTTTCATGTTGTTGGAGTAACAAAATGTTTCAAAAAAAAAAAAAAAAAAAAGTGGCATAGGTCATCATCAAGTGTTAAAACCCCATGATTAAACATGTGGAGCAGGCATATTTGATACACTTTGCAACAAAAAATTGCATTATTATAAATAAGTGAACAATTCATGAAAATGCTTTCAGCGGTAGTGCCTTTTGCTCATTTATGAGGGTAACCTCTATGTTAGTCACTCTAAATATCCTATAGCTCAGGGATGACCAATTCCAGACCTCAAGCGCCATAATCAGATCTGGTTTTCAGGATAGCCATATGGGTAGATTTTAAATAGGATGCACACGTAAAATCCGGCCTTTAGGAGCGTGGCCGGGCCTTGCACATGCCGAACCAATTTTCCAAAAGGCCCGGCCACGCTCGTAAAGGCCGGTACGTGCACAGGTGCTGGCCTTCCAGCAAGGGGCAGGCTGGGAAGAGTGTTCTGAGCGGGTTGGGGGTGGGCCGGGACATCGCCATTGTTCGCTGTCCTAAAGCCTCATGCGCCGGCCGGCAAAACAAGATGAAGAAAAGAAAAAAGGTAGGGTTTAGAAGGTAGGGAGGAGAGGGGAAGGGGAAGGGAGGTTAGGTAGGTTGGTAGGGAAGTTCCTTCCCAGTCCGCTCCTTAATTGGAACATACTGGGAGGGAACTGGGGAAGGCTGGGATGCATCACCGCATGAAGATTGCAGAAGCCTAGCCAAGGGGCACGCGCCGCCCGTACATACACACGCAGATTATAAAATCCGGCACGCATGTGCGCGCGGCCCACCGATTTTATAGCATGCGCACGCCACATGTTATAAAATCGGTGCATGCATGTGTGCGTGCCAGGAAGCGCGCGCACATGCATGCACGTGCGCTTCTTTTAGAATCTACCCCATAATGAATAAGCATGAGATAGATTTGCATACATTGTCTATATTGTATACAAATATATATTATGCGCATTCATTGTGGCTATCCTGAAAATCAGGCCTCTCTGTGACTCTTGAGGACCAGATCTCCTACAAACCCTTTTTTTTACCTTAGTCCTTAGTACTTCTAATCAGTATACAGGGCAGGGCTGGGGTAATTGTGGTCCCTGAATGCTCCAAACAGGTCTGGTTTTCAGGATATCCACAATAAATATGAATAAGCTGTATTTGTTGCATACAATGAAGCAGTGCATGTAAATATATGAAAGCCAGAACTAATTGTGGCAAGACGTTTTGTATATGATGATTACTCTTGTATATCCAGTTTTTGATAAAAGATATATAGTAATTCACTCTAACAGAAAAATAAAATGTGGTTTATAATACAGAGAACCTCTTCAATGCACTGGGTGAGTACCTTGCTAATACAAGTAGAACCCTGTGAACATTTTTAGTTTGTGTTTCTCTCAATATGTTAATAGTATTAAAATATTTAGGTAAGCATTCAGAGAACTGCATAATGGAAATATTTATTTTGTTAATATAGCAGTTTTAAAAGGTATATAAATATTGTAGATGGATCCAGTGCATTTAGTATTGTTGCTTATTTTATTTCATAAATATGTTTTCCACTAGAATTTGAAAAAATGAGCCCCTGCTGGCCAGCACAATACTACATCATTATAGTGATGGCATTTTGATGATGCATTATATTAATATATCATCAAAATGCTTCTTCTCTAGTAATGCTTGCTAACCCTGATTGGTAAGGAGACCGAGTCAAAGACTTTAAAAGCATACAATTATACTTAACACTTTTAGTACCATTGAAAATATATCTCGTTCTTTAGCAAAGTGGTTTGGTGGGTTTTTGTTTTTTTTTTTTTGCAATAAACCCACTGAAAAGGGTCAACTCAATCTCTTTTTGGCATCCTTTTTGTGAACTATACCAGTTATACAAGTTTTTCCATAAAGCAACTGTTGCAAAAGAGCTTACTGAGAAGGTATTTATGACTGAAACATCTATTCATCATGACTTGAAATAAGTATTTGGGTCATGCAGGAGACATAGCCACTGAGATGCTAGGACCTCAAACTAGTTCATACAGAGTTATTCACCCACACATTTATTAAACAACCTTTATTAACATCTACAAAGTCTCCAAATCTCTGTACTACCTCCCAGTGTAGGAGTACAACTATACTCACCTCCTTATTTCCACATAGTTCCCATCATTTTCCATGAGAGAAAATTGATGACATCTGTGATGCACCATAACACAGAGCTGGGAAATGAGAGCTCTGGACGGCCTAAACCTACTCAAGCAGTCTCTTAGAAAAGCTGATTGCAAGAAGTTTTCTCTGGGTCACAATTTTCTACTTATGTGGAAGTCTCCCCTGAGTCATTATAAGATGGCATATGATTAAGTGGTGGAGACTCATTAGATTTTCCTGGTACTCCTAAGCTTTCTTAACTTACTGAAACTATGAAAAAGATAGGCAGCAGTGTGTTAATGACTCCTAAAGTGTTTAGCTTATTTGTCTAGTTTAGCTGTTTTGAATAGATTATAAGTTCTGTGGAGCAGGCACTCTCTCTTATATGTATTTGTACAGTGTTGTGTATGTTTAGTAACACTATAGAAATTATATGCAGGTGATAAATAAAGGGATGTGATTCGGCCGAACTTTTTGGTTCAGCCTTCGTTATCGGCTCACCGTGGGAAATATCGAGGTTAACGCGCACTAACTCCGAAAAATGAATTTTCACGAAATTTTGGGAAAATCCGCTTTGTTTTTCGGGGTGGCCAAACCAGGACAAATTAGGCAATTTCATTGAAATTGCCTAATTCATCCTGGATGAATGCACATCCCTAATAAATTGTAGAAGAGATACAAAATTGTCTCTGACAAAATGGTGGAAGGGATTGGAGAATTTTACAAAGGATATAGAAAACTTTTCTCAAGAATAAAATTTATAGGGCTATGCTAAGGGGTTAATATTCTGTAGCATGTTGCCAGATAACTCCCAAGTTATCCAGCTAAAGGCTGACTTTTCAATATTTCCCCCACTTATTCAGCTAAACTTTAGCTGATAAGTCATTATCCGGTTAAAATTTAACCAGACTATATTTAGGCATTCCAGGAACATTTAGAGGATGTTCCAGGGAGGAGAGAAGTTAGCTAGCAAAGTAATTTGGCTAACTCTGATTTTCAGATTTAATTGTATAACTTAGCCAATGAACTATAGTTGTGCTGTAGAGTTGACCTAAAGATAGCTGGATAAACTTCTCTGGTCATCCTCAAGATAGTTTGCTATATTCAATATTGTGGCTGTGCCACTGAATCTCCCTCTAAAACTAGCCAAATAAATGTATCCAGCTAATTTTGCAATCAAGCCAGTGACTTAAAATTACCTCATAAATGTTTTGAGAATTTGGAGCACCATGTTGATACTTGTTGAGATCACAATTTTGTCTTCATTTATGATAATACTGTCCTGCAGAGGAATATTAAAAAATTAAAAATTGCTTACAGGAGGAATCATCTTCATCTGATTATGTTTCTTAAGATGCCAAATACTTTCCCATGGGAGATGTTTAAATTATATTTATGCTGCATTCCATTAAAATATACTATACCTACTTGTGTTAACTCAAAGAGCCCAGGAAGAGTGTGGAGAAGGCCTTTTGTATGTGGCAGTTTGAACCTCACCCAGTTTTTGGACACCACTCAGGAAGGGTTATTAAAGATTCCTTGATGGTGGTGTTTCTCCAGGGGCAGATTCCAGGTAAAGATCAGCCTGGGGATTTTCCACCCAGGCCGGCCCTAGAGATACCCCGTGGTGTGCTGCACTCAGCAGACCATGTGACCAGAGCGACCAATCCACTGGAGGATGCCCGATCCCCTGATAGGCCAATCTGCCCCTGTGTTTGCCTTAGAATTTATCCTGATGAACTTTTACAGTATTAAAGGTTGCATATTCCCAAGCAAATTGCAATTAAGTTTTTGGTAATGCGACATGTGGGAATTAAAGTGAATTATAAAAAACCCTACACATGCCAAAGGCCAAGAGATTTGTGCATGTCTTGGATAGGGATGTGCATTCATTTAAAATGAAAGTGAAAAATGTGATGAATAAGTCTAATTTATTTCATTTAGGGGGCCCCGACCAAATCAAACCGCATTCATTTGTTTCATTTTAAACTAATGTATCGGGCCCAAAGGTGGGGCCTCACGCAGGGCATATGCTGAGGCTGTACATCAGAATGGAGCCATAAGCTGGGGCGAATGCCCCAAAGTTAATAAAATCTAGCACCACCCCAGTGGATGCTATCATTTGGTATTGAAGAGTTGAAAAGAGAACCGAAAAGGACCTCCCAGGCCTAGACTCTGAGGCTTGGGCCTGAACCTGGGCCTAGGCCCAGGCATCAGGACACAGCCTCCTGGCCAAGGCCCCAGCATTGGGCCCGAGTTCATCCAGAGACCTCAGTATCAGGATCTGGCACCCAGGTCGAGTTGCGGCATCGAATCTTGAATGGGCTTCGACCTAGGCCGAGGGCCAGGCATTGGAACCCAGCCTCTGGAGAGTGTTGTGGCTTTGGGCCTGGCATTGAGATCCAGCCTCTAGGTCGGGTAGCTGCATTGGGTCTGTGCTCGGCCTCCAGCATAAGCTAAGGCCCAGACATCAGGATCCAGCCTCCAGGTCAGGTCGCAATGTCAGGCCTGGGCTCAGGTTTCAGTGTAGGCTGAATTCAGGCATCAGGACCTGGCCTCTGGAGTGGAACACAGTGTCAGGTCCTGGCCTCCAGGGAGGGTCAAGGCCTCGGGCCTGGGTCTGGGCCTCGGGCCTGGTATGGGACCTGCGTCAGAGTGGGTGTAGTCGAGGTATACCTAGTGGCTGGCAAACGTCATCAGTGACAGGCAGCAATCATGAACATCCAGAAGTCAGGCAGAGGTCAATACCATGTATCCATCCAAAGGGAAAGGCAGGATGGATAGGCAAGAAGCAGAACAAGCAGGCAGGCAGGGAAGACAAATTGGAGGACTGAAGAACTGAAGACATGGAGGCTGGGCTGAAGAACTGAAGACATGGAATGCTGGAATTGAAGATAAGGAACACTAAAATTGAAGACAAGGAACACTGGAGGAATACACACTACTTAATAGTACGGAGACCTGTTGCCGAGGCATTGGGGGAAAGTCCGCAGGGGTCTTTTATAGGCCAAAGGGGATGATGCTATCAAGAGGAACTTCCAGCTCTTTCCCGCCATGAGCCCTTTAAGATTGATGATGGGTGTGTGTGTACCTTTGGAGGAGTGGGGCCAGGCAGCACCCTGCCACAGGAGCTATTGGCGGTGTCCTGCTGTGCTGGCATGTGGTGGTATGCTGCAAAGTCTCTGGGAGACTGGGTCACTCTGGGAGCCAATGAGAGAGGCCATGCTGGAAGGTGAGTATGGCAGTTTGCAGGAGCAGTCCACAGACTACCAAGCACAACAATCTATACCTGCGATAGCTTCTAGACAGTAGAGAATCTTCAGAGGGTTTAGGAACATGGGCCCTCGAGGAGCGAGTACCGGTTCCTATCTGCAATCTGAAATAAAGAAAAGAGAGCAAGGCCCCTGAGGAGCGGGTACCCGTGGTAAATCCAAGGAGGCAGAGTAGTGTAGAGAGAAGCAGGTCCAGATGAATCCTCGCTATTAATCCTTGCTAGCTCAATCTATTAGCGAAAGTGAAGACCTTTAATGTTGGAAGCGGATGACGTCAATACAGGGGGACGCCCCAGAGGTTCGCGCCCTTGCTGGTACATACTTTGGAGCATGCGCGCATGCGTGCCCTAGGTCTTCAGGAACATGGCAGATCTGCAGCGTCGAGCCGGCCCGTGGACGTCAGAGAGAAGCGGCATGGAGACACCACGGCAGCAAGCCGTCCATCAGGCCCGGAGGGAGTCGCCACCAGGGTAGAGAGGGTGGAGCGAGGGCGTAGAGCAGCCACGAATGCAACATCTACCACTTACTCCTAAAACATATATAATACAGCAATCAATCAGAACACACTGAGACACTCTCTCTACACCCAGAGCATGATATTCAAAGCACCTTAGCCAAATAAATAGCAACTTATCCAACTAAGTGGTAGCTGCTGAATATCTGGCTACATTTAGCAGTTACCACTTATCTGGATAAGTCTCTTGTCCAGTTACATAGTTAGCTGGATAACTCAGGGACAGGGAATAGGTGGATCAGGGCAGTAGGGGTGTGCATTCATTTTGAACTTAAATGTAAAACGCAACTTATTTTTTTTTTTTAACTTAAAAAAGTGATGAGGCGAAAACGATCGGATTTCCAACTTATTCAACATAGCTATGTTGAATAAGTTTGAAATCGCGATTGTTGATCCTAAATAAAAATTTAAACCCCTCACCCTCCTTAATCCCCCCCCAAGACTTACCAAAACTCCCTGGTGGTACAGCAGGGAGTCAGGACACCATTTCTGAACTCCTTTGCGAGGAGCACGTGACGTCGGCGTCACGTCAGAGTGACGCGGCGTCACGTGATTCCCCGCGCGATCGCTCCGGGACCCTCGTTGCACCCAAAAGGAACTTTTGGCCAGCTTGGGGGGGTCAGGAGGCCCCCCCAAGCTGAGGGGGGGCCTCCTGATCCGACTCGAGCGCCAGCATCGAGTGAGTCAGCGGAAGACTCCGCTGACTCACTCGATGCTGGCGCTTTTTGGAGGTTTGGAGATGGCGTTTCTCTGTTGAAATGTGAAAAGGTGAAGAGATGTGAGATACATTCAAGTTTTTATAAGATGATGTGAAATAAGAGTCGGGGATATTTTTGTACATCTGAGAGAAGTTGGTTGGGACGTTCAGATAAACAATTCCCTTGGATGACTGATGGGGATATAAGCAGTAGGAGACTTCTCAGAAGCTCTCCTGAAGAAGCCTTGAGAAAGGCGAAACATGTTGAGAGGATGAAGATATATTGAAGTATTGGCGTTCTGGGAACGAAGAAGAACTTTGGTTGAATTGGACTCTTTCTGCTTATAAAAGAAAAACGATTAAGGATTTATAACGTGAAAAGATATTTGTTGTATATCTAATGTGAATTGATTTAAAAGATTTTTTGTATAAATTTATGTGTGAGTGTGGTGTAGAGTGTGTGGGATGTGAATGAGTATGATGATGATGAGTTGTTTTTAAATGTTTGTGGTGATCCGGGGTATGTTTACAAAAATATTGGTTGGGATATTTTTAAATGATTTTTTCACTAATAAAGATTAAGAAAGATATTGATATGTCACTATGTATTATTGAATACTGATGGTTGTGTGATATATTAGATAATTGCCAGGAGTATTGTATCCTGTCATATGACAGGGCAAAGGTAGCGCCGGCGCCATTTCTACAACGCACCAGAGGCCCGAGAGTAAAAGATCACACCGGGACGCCCCCCCCCCCCTCTGGACCCCAGGTAATTTAAGGCATTTTGGGGGGGTTCCGGAGGGTGGGGGATTTATTTTAAAGGGTCAGGGTGGGTTTTAGGGATGTTTTAGTGTGCCGGTTTTCCCGCCCTCCCCCTTCCCCCGATTTACGATTTTTGACGATAAATCGGGGGAATTCCTATTAAATATTGCCTCTAATGATTTTTGACGATTTAAAATATATCGGACGATATTTTAAATCATCAAAAATGATTCACATCCCAATGCTTACTGTTTTGGAACAAACCAGAATAAATATACATGGAGGTGATATGGTTCCGCTGTT
This sequence comes from Rhinatrema bivittatum, assembly GCF_901001135.1. NCBI lineage: Eukaryota > Metazoa > Chordata > Amphibia > Gymnophiona > Rhinatrematidae > Rhinatrema > Rhinatrema bivittatum. The sequence continues at coordinate 314,806,754 of NC_042615.1, read as the reverse complement.
GTTACATTGGAAACAGTTTTATATCATTTTGTTTTCTGTGGTAAGACTATGTTCATGCATCATTGTGCTTCTGATTGGTGTGTTGTCTTTAAACATAATTGGCTGAAGTAAGGGGAGTTTATCATTAAAAATAGCAATTTCAGTGTGCCACCATTTTAAAAGAAGGCTTTGAGATATGAAATCTGCTTGAAATGCTGTAAATTCTTTTCATGCTATGGGGTATACTGATAGTTTTCAAGCTTTTTGGAAGCATTCAAGTTCTTGTTTTTCTAATTTTGCTTTTCTAACATTTCCAGAATTGTACCCTGAAGAAGGTGTTTGGACAGCATCGAAATACCAGTGGTATTGGGAGTACAGCTGGTGTCTGATCAATGCTGACTTGCCTTTTGTTGTAAAATTACATCTGTGGCATGGCATCTTCATACATTCAACTCTCTAAAGCAGTGTGGAACAAGCTAAGTACTTGTTATATTTGAAGCACTATATTTTGAATATTTTGAAGCCTAGAATTGCTCATTTTTTAACATGTAGAGTGTTGTGCATTTGATATCACTGCATATGTCTTTTGAATTCAATTTTTCACAAAACATTTATTTATTTATTTATTTATTTATTTATTTAAAATATGTATATACCGTTTTATAAAATGAGGTTTTGTCAAAACGGTTTACATAATTAAAATATTTGGTTTACATAATTACCCTATTTGGAGTGACAAGGTGGATGATTATATCATTTGGACCTACTTTTGGACCTACTTTTGACAATTAAAGACTAAGTGATATTGTTCAATGTGAAAAATTGAAGGCTGGTGAAGGATATACTAATATTATGTATGACTGAATATTGAAAAAATTCCTGTACTTAAAATTCATTTATAAATTTGGACATTCTGTACTTTGAGACTTCTCACTTTTCATGGTGTATGAAAAAACAATCTTCTCCTCTCTAGCTCCCAGCCCAATATCCTTATTGCTGCTTAGATATTCACCATGGTATGGTTCTTGTCCATCACCTGGATATGCAGCAGAGCCCACCCATACCCTATTGTTCCACCTCCACTAGAGCTACTGCCTGTACCTGTCTTGGGAAGATGCCACCAGTGTGTTGTCAGTGAAATATAGCAAAGTGTAGTATTCCTGCTGGTCCAGATGTTGCTAGTGAAATGGATGCTGCTTCTCTCCATCTTGGCCAGCTGCCCCTTCATGCAAGCACAACACTGAGCATACATGTCAGTGATAACCTTCCTGCTAAGGTAGGGCACTTTGTAAATAGGAGGTAACAGCTGCAACAGCTGCTTAAATCTGTAAGAGCTGGACATCTTGAGCACACATTTTCCCAATGCAGTGTGTGACTACCTTTAATGTTGCCTGCTTCCTATTAAAGGGTAGAGAGGTGGTAACATACCCCATCTACTCCATTGTGGCATGCCACTGACATGGGTTTGAGGGCTGCTTACTGTCATCTGACTGGAGGAAGAGACCTAGGGGTTTCTTGGGAAACTGACTTCCCCTATTCTAGTTCTTTCCTGCTACTGCTACTGCTTTTTTGACTGGCAAACTGTGTCTTCCGGCTAGGACTGGTGACCTCCATTGAAGACCATGCTAATTGGTGTTCTCTTTTCATATGATACAGGATGCTATTTTTTGTAAAAAAAAAAAAAATGCCCTGATGTACTTACAACCATCCTCCCTCCTCACTCCCACCTGAGCTCCAAGGCTCAACCCTGACTGGTTGAGATGTGCATTCATTTTTGCCAAATTGGTCAATTTCAATGAAATTGTCCAATTTGGCATGTTTTGAAGAGCCCGAAAAATGATCAGGTTTTTCCCAAAATTTCAGGAAAAAGTATTTCTCCCGAAAAAAAGGCCCGAACCGTGGGAAAATGAAATTTCCTGCGGCAGCCGAAAAATTTTATTTATTTATTTATTTAGGATTTTTTTATATACCGAAGTATAGCGCTATGCCTTCACTCCGGTTTATATCGGAACAACATAATACATGCAGGAAACCTTAGAACATTGAGTAACTTTACATCCGAAATTGTATAATAAACGAGATTACTTACTAGAACTATTATAACATTTCTATACAAAAATAAAAAACGATTCACATCTCTACTGCTGGGATGAAACTGCCACCTCCTTCCCAAAGTGTCCAAATTGGATTTTTAGAAAAATATAGGGGCCTGGGGTCAATGCAGTCTCTCCTCCCTCCTCCAACCCCGCTTTCCCACATCGCATCTTTTTTTTTTTTTTAATATTTTCATCTCTGGGCCCCCTTCCCTCCCCACCATAAACCTTTACCTTCCTGTGATCTGGTCCAGTCAGCTTCTGACTCCATTCCAGGCACTCTGCTCCTGTTTTTTTCCCATTTCAGGTGCCCGTCCAGTTTCAGTTGGGATGGGGGGGGGGGAGGGAAGGCACTCCTAGGGTGTCTAGAATCTGCCCTTTTTAGTGGGGGGGGTGAATACTATGAGAGTACTGGTTATAGTGCTGCACGCCTGCCAGCAGGGGCCCTCAGTAGGTTTTGTTTGTGTTGCCTAAGTCCTCCAAGCTCCTATGTCTTTAAGGTCCTGCTGGCAGCCATACTGCAGCATGACTCAGTGCTACTACTCCCATATAAGTCTGCCTCTGCCTTCTTAGCTCTAATTGTGGCCTCTGGTTTCCTAGTCTCTGCTTTGTCCTTGCTTTAAGTGTTGGCCCTAATATTATGGCCTGCTCTCCATACTTTGTCTTTGCTTGCATTTTATTTCTTCTTATTTGTTTGTGGCCTAGGTTTGGCTCTCTGTTCATTTATCTTGTTTAGCCTTGTATTTGGTCCTGTCCTGTATGTGGGTTTTGGCTGTTTGTCCATTTGCTTGTCTATCCTGTGGTGTACCCCTGTCTTGTGTGTTTGTTTGTAGGCATCCTTCCTATTTGTCCCAGCAGCTAGTCCTGCCTTAGTGGATGCCTTCTCATTCCCAGTGCACTCTAACATAAGTCCTGCCAGTCACCAGAACCTAAGTGAGCAATCAACCTAAGGGGGATGTGGTCAGTCCGGCATAAGATTCTATCCTGCACAGCCTGCTCCTGGTTCTAGCCTGCTCCTGTCCTGGGGATCACCCAAGAACTGGCCCGTGCAGTCCTGACACATCCAGTACCAGAAATAATTGCGGACAACTCCCAAGTTATAGCTCCAACTAGTATGATTTTTATTTACATAGAAAAATAATTACAGTGATGCTCCGCAGGCACACATTGAATGTACACAGTTTTCTGTGTTGAGCAAGCTGTTCAATTTCAAAGTTCCATTTCAGAGATTAAATATTTTATATCCTTACCTTTCTAGATGATGTTCTCATGGAAAACTTATTGATATCAAAGTGTGCTGCCCTTGCCTGTCTTCCTGAAATAATAAATCTTACAATTCAGTCTCCAGTAGAAACTTCCTCCTACTAATGGTGTTGACTTGGGGCTTCAGGATTATCATTCACAATTCAACAGTGAAATCACTAATACATTATATAACAACTTCAGATATTCTACTTGGAGTAAATATCTGAGGTTTTAAATCATAGGGCTTTTCCACCTTATGTAAGGAAAGTACCTTTGGACCCACTTCCCTTTCTAGCAGGTGCTATCCTGGGAATCCTTTTTCTTCCAGCAGTCCTATAAGACAAGGTCCAGTATTATCCTTAGTGTGTGGGATAGGAGGACTCACTTTTTCTCACTGCTCTGAGACCTTAATGATCGCTCTTACAGATAGGATACTTATCCAAGAATCTCTGGACATCACTAGGAGACTGGCTTCCATTCTACTGCCAACTTTTCTGAAAGTTTCTCTGTCTTAGGTCCACATGGCTTTGGGGCTGTTCCCTGGAACAGGGGCAAGGTCTGGTCAGTGCCATTTTGGAAAATGGCACTGACTGGGCTCAGACAAAGAGAGCACCCCAGACTCTCTACATTAGCAGATATGGCAAATTTGAGGTACAGAGGTTTGGGGGTGGTGGTCAGGAGGATCCTGGGTGGTGTAGCCACTAGGCCACCAAAGATTTTTTTTGACAGTTAGGTGTGGGTCCTATGGCCTAGTTATTATTTTATGGAAAGGGGGTGCAAGGGTGGGCTGGTAATTATTTGAGAGAGGACTATGAGTACATAAAGAGGTAGGTGGCCCCTTTACTTCCAGGGAGATGTCCAATGAGTTCATCGCGGCAAGACGCCACCAGCACGTCATCTTCCTCCCTCCTCTGTGGGCTGCCTCTAGGTACACACATGCCACGCCACCTCTTAAGGAGCCTGCAGTAGGAACTAGCACTGCCAGTGGATCCTGATAATGTCACATAGCTGGGTACGTAAGGCCCAGCCATGCACCCTAGTATCACTTCAGCAATGGGTTATCTGTACTGTAGTGTGGATTGCTGCTCCTGTTTCTGCATTCCAGCTTTGCCTCATCTCTCCAGACCAGTCTTGCTTCATCTCCTCAGCCTTCCTTGCCTCATATCCTTGCCTTTTCTTGGATTGTATTCTGGATCTGACCCTTGCCTGGACTCTGACCATTCATGCCTGCCATCTGCCTTTGACTTATACCTAGACACTGACCATTCTAAACTGCCACCTGCCTTTGACCTGACCCTTGTCTGAACTTTCTTGTTTGCTGCCTGCTTCTACCCCTTGCCCGGGCACTAACTATTCTTGTTTGCCACCTGTCTTTGATCCTAGCATGGCCCTGGATCGACACCTATGATATAACCACAGAGATTCTCCTCTAAGACTTGCCAGTCCCTGGAACCCAAGGGAAAAGAGGTTGGTATAGGTGAAGCTCCTAGTCAGTCTCTTCTCTGTGAAACTCCGCCAGCCGTAGGTGAGAGCCTACAGCTGGCTTCCTCCTAGGTTGAGCCTTCCTCGTAGGTTGAGCCAATCTCGCCACAGAAGCAAGGGTCCACAGATCTTACAGTATGCATCTGAATGCCCTCCATATCATCTAATTTCTTGTTTTAATTTTCTATTTAATCTATTGGGAAGTTTATGCATAAATGGCATTCTTTCCTTGCACTTCTTTATCAATATTGCAGGGGCAATAGACTCCTTCATTCTGTGTGTATCCACATAAGGAGTATCATCAAGGAGTTCAGGGATGGGGGTGGAGAGTTGTGCGCCATCTCCCTCTGCTCCAGAGACATTGCTATTCCTAGAGTGTAGGATTCCTCCAATGGACCAAGAAGTTGGTCAGCCGTGATAAAATAACACCTCTCTCTCCTGAGGCTCCTGCTACACATTTAAAGCAGCAGGGAAAAAAAAGAAAAAAATCCCACAGCCAAACAGGAATGTTGAGCGGGGTCTTTGCTGACCCATGTATCAACTTGGTTCCACTGGTCAAAGCATCCCCAACTCTCACAGAATAAAAAAAAGTTTAAAGTGTGCATGCCCTCCAATATCCAAGCCCACCACCCCCTGCATAGTCACCCTGCCCCTCGATGGAACAGCCCCTGGCCCCAGACAGTCAAAGCCCCCTCCCCATCCCCCTGGCTCTACAAGGTAGCAGCCCTCTGCTCCACAACCCCCTGAAGGATCAGGCCCCTTCTCCCACCCCAGCCCCCCAATGGACAAGACCCCCACCTTCGCCCCTCTCCAGAGACCCCATTAAATTATCATTGATCCTGCATCGGGGACGAGTACACACACATGATTGGTGCCATTTTCCAAAATGGGGGGCTTTGACTGTAATGTGAGCCCAGGGGGCTGCTCCACCACGGTTGGGGAGGGGAGCTTGGACTATGCAAGGGTTGGGGGGTTTGGACTTTAGGTGGCACCACTGCCACATGCATACTTTAAGCTTTTTTTTTATTTTGGTGGTCAGGGGCCACATCAACTGGCAGCCCCAGCTAGAAATGAAGGTTAGTAATGATCCCTACTCAACCTCCCTGTTCACCTGCAGTTTATTTTTTTGGTGGCCAGCAGCCCTTTAAGACAATGGTGGCCCTGTGAAGATGGTGGCTGCCATCACATTAAAGGACATCTCTCCATGTTCTTTGTGTCATGGTTTTGGCCACAACACAAAAGAATACACCATCGAGCCATGATATGTTTTGGGGGGTTGACATGGCCCCCACCCCCCGCAATAGTGGGACCCCCTCCTGTGAGAAATCATTGCAGCTTGATGAATCTAGGGGTTATATATTTACTGTACATGTATATGCAGATATGTAGATGTAGAATTGTAGAGGTATAGAGTATAGATGTAGATGTAGATACAAATATAAATAGGTATAGATATAGATTTATATAGATTTATATATATATATATATATATATATATATATATAAAGATAGATATAGATATAGATATGCAGTAAATGACCATTTATTCAAGAAAGGTTGGCCCCAGTTCTGCATAATGGATATTTCTGGATAATAGAATTTCCTACTTATGTAAAAGAAGAAACATTGTACAAAGTACAATTATTTATTAGGTATAAATAATAAACAATGGATCAGCTTGTACATAATACTAAATCCAATAGTAACAGTATGTTACATATTTAGATATCATCCATCTGGTTTAGACATCATCCTGGTTAGGAGAAGCAATTACATTAGGGGATGTGTCAGATGTTGAAAGGTGGTAGCCTGAGTGTCATGTTGGTCACTGACTGATGTGGCAGATGTTATAGTAGACAACTGCATTATTCACTTAAAGCCTTCCTCCATCAGTGTCATCTGTTCCATACAATTATATATTGATTTATTTACTTAGAGATCAATATACTAAGCTATGAAGTTTTCTTTTCGAAAAAAGGAATATTTGTAAAAAAAAAAAAAATAGAGCAAAATGCACAGAAATTCACGAAAAACACTAAGAAGTCAATTTTGAAATGAGAATGCATGCACCCATACATGCACTTATTGGTGTGCAAGCAAGGATATGCTGTAATTTTTAATTATGAGTGCACTTGCACGCATATGTTTTAAAATGCCCCAAATACACGTAAATATACTCCTAATTTTAAGTGGTTACTCGAGCACAGCTGGCACACTTGTGTCCTAGATAGGCTCTTGTTGGCTTTTACACTCATATTGTGAGTGAATTTCAAAGCATGCTCACGTGAGGCACGTTCGCAGTTTTCCAATTAATCCACAAGTTTGTTCACCTCTCTTGTTCTTCATCCTGCATGCCCTCCAGTTGACCTGTACCCCTCACCCTGTTCTAAAAGCTCTAAAGCTTGTGATCAGCAGACTTCCTTCTCATCAGGACATCACATGGTTTTCAGTTTTAAAATTCAGAGTTACACTCATAAGTCATATCCCTGCCCTGGATGGCCCATGCCCTGCCCCTTTTCTAACTCCTTTTTCCCTATCCGTGTTACACATGCACAGCACATATAAGGACATATGTGAGCATTTTTGTGCAAACAATACTTTTAAAATTGATCTGTAAGGGGTCCATATTCATAAGTTAGCCAGACAAGTATATTCACAGAACACCTACCAATCACTCCAGGAATGTCCCTGATATATCCAGCTAAATTCTAGCCAGATAAAAAGTTATCCGGCTAGAATTTAGTCATATAAGTCACTGAATGGTTAAGCCATTTAGGCTTGTATTTTCCATTCTCACAGAGAATGGTGAATCCCGGCGGTAACAGGGGGTGGGTCTGCAAAAGCCAGCCGCGATCGCACCACCGCGGTGTTATCACTGCCGCTTTCCCACCCAATAGTGCCACCGTGAAAGGTGGTGCTATTGGGCGCGCTACTGGCGGCGATAACGTGGCTTACCTTATCACCGACAGCGAAGATACCGCCGTGTCTGCCTCCTCACCACCCCGACTCCTCCCCTCCCTGCCCTGACTCCGCCCCCCCCGCTGGCCAGTGTAACCTTGATATTTAAAAAGGGCTCCAAGGGAGATCCAGGAAACTACAGTGAGCCTCATTTCAGTGCCAGGAAATATCATGTAAACTGTTATAAAGAATAAAATCACAGAACATTTACAATGACATGGTTTTTTGGGACACAGCCAGTATAGATTTATCCAAGGGAAGTCTTGCCTTACAAATCTCCTACATTTTTATGAAGGGCTGAATAAACACATGGACAAAGGTGAACCGGTAGATGCGGTGTATTTGGATTTTCAGAAGGTGTTCCACAAAGTCCCTCATGAGAAGCTTCTAAGAAAAATAAAAAGTCATGGAATAGGAGATAATATCCTTTTGTGGATTACAAACTGGTTAAAAGACAGGAAACAGAATAGGATTAAATGGTCTGTTTTTACAGTGGAAAAAGGTAAACAGTGGAGTGACTCAAGGATCTGAACTTGAATCGGTACTTTCATTTGTGGATGACACAAAATTATGTAGAGTAGTTAAATCTCAAGCAGATTGTGATAAATTGCAGGAGGACCTCGTGAGACTGAAAGTTTGGGCGTCCAAATGGAAGATGAAATTGAATGTGGACAAGTACATGTTGAAGGACTGAAGAAACAGCAAGGAAGGCTGTCTAACAAAGCCGTGAGGGCAACAAAACAGGATTAGCAGCCAGATGTCCAAAATGGATTTCTTTATTGAATGGTAACACGAGTATGTGAAAAGTGCCCAACTCTGGCCGAGTTTCGCCCTCTTACAATGGGGCTACATCAGGGGCTTTACCTCAACTCAATTCGTGTATTGGTGAAAAATCCAAGTCTTAAAAAAGACTGTGCATAAAGTAGTTATTGGATTGGCTTGGAAAAACTTATTGACAGCGATACCTCTGTTTTTCATACAAACATCTACACAAAGGTTGCCAAAGTGCCGGTATGCTTTGATATGCTCGTGACAACAATCATAGGCAGCAGCTTAGCTTTCCCTTGTTCACTCAAAATGAACATAGTGAGAGCAAAAGTCAAAATGGCGCCGGTGCTACTTTTGCCCTCACTGACATAGTGAGGGCAAAAGTAGCGCCGGCGCCATTTTGAATATTGGCAATATGGCCCGCGTGCAGGAGGTCGCTCCCGGACCCCCGCTGGACTTTTGGCAAGTCTTGTGGGGGTCAGGAGGCCCCCGACCAAGCTGGCCAGAAGTCCCTGGGGGTCCCTGGGGGTCCGGGAGCGATCTCCTGCACTCGTGACGTCGGGTGACAGGAACCAAAATAGCGCCTGCGCTACCTTTGCCCTGTCATATGGTAAGGGCAAAGGGCCACCGGCGCCATTTCTTTTAACGCAGCCATGGCCCGAGAGCGGGAGATCGCGCCGGGACCCCCCCACTGGACCCCAGGTAATTTAAAACATTTTGGGGGGCTTCGGGAGGGTGGGGGATTTATTTTAAAGGGTCGGGGTGGGTTTTAGGGTGCCAGTTTTCCCGCCCTCCACCGATTTACGATTTTTTACGATTTAAAAAAAACAAAATCCATGACGATCAGATTTCCCTCCCCCCCCAGCCAAAATCGATCGTTAAGACGATCAATCACCCGATTCACATCCCTAATGATTTTAATGAAAAGTTACACATTTTAACTAAAAGATCAGAAAAAAATGTTTTAGTTCCTTCAGTACCCTAGGATGCATACCATCCGGTCCAGGTGATTTGCTACTCTTTAGTCAATCTGGCCTACTACATTTCCAGGTTCACAGTGATTTTGTTCAGTTTATCTGACTTATCACCCCTGAAAACCATTTCTGGAGCTGGTATCTCCCCAACATACTCATCAGTAAACATGAAAGCAAATAATTAATTTAGTCTTTCTGCAATGGCCTTATCTTCCCTGAGAGCCCCTTTAACCCCTCTGTCATCTAATGGTCCAACCGACTCCCTCACAGGTTTCTTGCTTCTACCCATCCACAATCCCAACCTGGTTCTCCCACCCTGTTTTATGGTGATTAATGATTATACTGGTGTGGTTTCTCCACTAAAGCCCGCCCTCAGTCTACAGAAAGAAATATAGACAGAACAGAAAATGTACAGAAGAGAAACCATTTACATGTTCTGAGTGTGAGAAAACTACCATTGACAGGCAGAATGAAATCATGCAAAATCTGGAAATCAGGAAATGAAACAGCCTGAGTACATCTACAGAATATGGGAAAAGATTTCAGGAAAACCAAATTACACTCATTAGATAAACCATTCTCATGTCCTGAATACGATAGCAGTTTCCTTCAGAAACCCCATGTTACAAGAAAATCAAATTTCCATACAGTACTTAGATCAAGTTCAAGCATGGTATTTATTAAATGCTTATTCAAGAACATGATACTTATCACAGTTAATTTTATTCTACTTAATCTGATAATCAAATTGGCAAGAGTGCTTCAACAGAATGGTCTTTCCCATGACATTCTCCCTTGCTGCTATACCCCTCATGTTATACTTTGGGGGTCTTTGTGACACTCAGCCATGCTACCATGCTCAGATTTTATACCTTGGAGTTCTCTCTACCTCTGTGCCTTGCTGCCAAACTCCAGACCTTATAACTTGAGGTATTCCTGCCACTCTGGGGGGGCTGATTTCCACCTTTCATGTTGCTTTGGTATCTTTATGCCACTCTTTTTACTGTTTTGTTCATATATTAGTGCTTTGTTGTTGTCCCTGTTACCTATTCTACTATGGTCGCCCTTCTTGGTGCCTTAGGACAGGGATACTCAAACCAGTCCTATGGGCCCTGCTAGCTAGTTGAGTTTTCAGGATATCCCTAATGAATACGCATGAGAAATATTTTATATACAAAGAGGTAGTGCATGCAAATACATTTCATGCGTATTCATTAGGGATATCCTGAAAAGCCGACTGATTGGGGGGCCTGTAGGTCTGGTTTGAGCACCTCTGCCTTAGGATACTGAAACCACTTTTGGTGCTGACTTCAAGTGTTTATGCCACTGATGCTGGTGTCCTCTTTTGGAGCTTCCTACACTAGTTTTCTTCTTTGCTCCTATGATAATGCCTTGAAGTTCTCCTGCTAATACTTGTAATCCCTTTGCTCCTTTGCTTAGCCGTAGGCTATTCTGCTTCTTTTGGAGCCACCTTTTCACAGTCTAGGTAGCTTGCAGTTTTTTCCCCCCTTCTGATGATTTATTCCCACAATTTTCATGATAATTGATGAAAACCCTTCAAAGCTGAAGCCCAGAATAGGCTGCAAAACTTCCCCCATTGAGTTTAATAGCAAACAAAAAAAACCAAATCAAATGAATAAATGCATATTTAAAAATGATTTCAAATTAAAGAAACAAATTGGGATCCCCATGAATGAATGGATGAAACAAAACATTTTTTTTTCTTCTGCACATCCTTAGGAATTAGTGTTATGCTGGAGACAATCCAGATGTGGATCCTTGGGCCGACTGGCCCGAGGGAACAGTCGGTAGGCAGAACTCCCACTGGGCAACAGGATCTTCACCTGGAAACCCGAGACTCCTCCAGAGGAGCTGTGGGAGCCCGGGTTGCTAGGACTTAGGAGACTTCGCCCTGGAAACCCGAGGTCCCCCCAGGAGGAGCCCGTAGGGACCCGGACCGCTGGGACTTAGGCGAGGCCGAAGAAACCCAGGAGTGGAATCCGGACCGGAGTCTGGGCCGGCAGCGGGCGAGCAGAAGTCGGTGTCACGAACCGAGGTCAGGGCAGGCTGAAGAAGCAGGAGTCGGAGTCACGAACCGGAGTCAAGGCAGGCTGAAGACAAGCAGGAGTCGGAGTCACGGACCGGAGTCAAGGCAGGCTGAAGACAAGCAGAGTCAGGCAAACCGTGGTCAAGGCAGGTAGCAGGCAAGCGGAGTCAGGCAGAGCGGAGTCAGGCAGGTAGCAGGCAAGCGGAGTCAGGCAAACCGTGGTCAAGGCAGGTAGCAGGCAAGCGGAGTCAGGCAGAGCGGAGTCAGGCAGGTAACAGGCAATCCAGAACGCAACTTAGAACTACCGGAAGTAGTGAACCTCGTTGCAAGGCAAAGAAGGGAAGGGACTGCAGGGCTTAAATAGCCCTGCAGTGTCTGACGTCATAGAAGGGAGGAGCCGGGTTTTCCCGCGCTGGTCCCTTTAAAAGTGGAGGACAGTCGCGCGCGCGCGCCTGGGGGCGGGACTGGCCGTGAGGCCACGCCAGCGGCAGCGTGAGAGCCGGCGCATGGCGCCCGAAGGCACTGCAGGCCCGCGGAACGCGGCAGCTCCCCGGAAAGCAGCGGCCGGGGTCCTGAGGCCGCGGAACGCGGCAGCTCCCCGGGACTCGGGAGGAAGGTAAGGCCTCGGGCGCCAGCGTGGCGACCGAGACCGCAACAGTTAGACTGCTACAGAATCAAAGAACCAAGCTGTCCACTAAGGGCCTCATTTTCCAAGCAGTTTACCGCGTGCGAATGCAAATTAGTAATTTGGTATTCAGGGGGCGGAGCATATGTAAAGCAGGAACCAGTTTATTGTGTGCGGCGAAACAGCCGCAGTGTTAGCACGGCTAATAACTACAACCCTCAAATTTGCGTTACCGGCAAGTAAAGGGTTATTGCAGTCCACAATAGTTCCAGACATCCTGTTTCAGGCTCGGGGAGAGGGAGAGAGAGAGAGAGAGAGAGCGAGCCTTACTATGCCCTAGACAGGTATTTTAACCCCTATAGGAGGGCCACCTACTAACTCGGGGTGGGGATTAGGTATGAGCGTCGGGGGTTGGGGGCCACTTTCGCATTCCACATGAGACGTACGGAAAGAACAGTGGTCTCTAGTGAAGATTTGCTGGCCGTCGGAGTGAGGAAACTCACTCCAAGAAGAGATTTGGGCAACGTTCTCTCCACCTAGCTTGATGGACACTCTACCTGGGCAACAACAAGCTAGGTGGAGAGAACGTTGCCCAAATCTCCTCTTGGAGTGAGTTTCCTCACTCCGACGGCCAGCAAATCTTCACTAGAGACCACTGTTCTTTCCGTACGTCTCATGTGGAATGCGAAAGTGGCCCCCAACTCTCTCTCTCTCTCTCTCTCTCCCCGCCCGCATTGGTAACGCCCCCTACTGCGTTACCAATGCGATATTGGAAAATGAGGCCCTAAGTCAGCAGCTACTGTGAAAATCCTGAATTTAATAAAATACAAAAAGATTTCTAGAAGGTATTCTTTAACTATAAGCAAGAACATTTGAAGTATATGGTTATGCCTTGCTTAATTATTTTATATCTTGTTTAAATAGAACTTCTTTATTCATTGAGAACATAGTTCAACAAAATATGTAATTTCTTTTGAATTGGGAAAAAGTGATGCATTTTTTCTTTCTGCCAGGACTACAGATTTGTCAGAGATTGCCACTGCAACCTGTGCTCAGCGCCACTGAAGCCAGTGGAGCTGCAGTAGTATCCTTTGGGGATTCCTGGCAAATCTATAGCACAGCTTCAAATTACCTGAAGGCTGTATATGTTACACTGCTAATGTATGTTTATGTGGATTATCTTTTTTTTTTTTTTTTTTTTCCAAACAGGAAATCTGAGTACTGCTTTGCAAGGGCACTTTCACTAGATAGCTCTTCCAGACTGACTCTGATTTTAAAAAAAAAGCAATCTGAACTGCATAGTGTCTAGAATCTTTTGAATATCTCAATAGAATCTCAATGCCATTTTAAACCATATTTGGGCCACTTAAATGCATAATTTGTTACGTCTACCAAGGATGATTTCCTGAGAAGATTAGAGAGTGCTGTAGTATCCTGGCCTATTTATTCTGTATATTTCTCCTGGGAATCTGAAACTTTAGAACTTTCTGTTGTGATGCTTCCAAATTCAGTAGGAACTGTCACGGATGATTTGATTTTACTCTCCACTTTTATGCCTCTGGCACTGGTTAATTTAAGATGGTCACCACTACAATGAAAGGTTATTTTTAGAGTAATCACCTTGCTGAAAACAACTTGTACAGGTATTTAGACAGGGATCGGTTTACTCTAAATCATTTGGAAAGCTGAGTGAAAAAAATTGTGGGTTTCCCAGATAGCGACTGTCACAATGTAGTATATTGCAGAAAAATAAAATATTTAACACAGTTCAAAGAAAGTTGTTTGATGCTCATAGTATGAAAAGCCACCAGAGGTGCTCCATTAACATCCTCCGCTGTACCAGGGTATACATGTTTAGATATTTAAGTCTATCCCCATATGCTTTATGATGAAAACTGTTGACCATTTTTTTAGATGTCCTCTGGGTATTTGCCAGGTTCTTGTGGACTGGTTTGGCCTCTCTTGGAAACAAGATGCTGGGCTTGATGGACCCTTGGTCTGACCCAGCATGGCAATTTCTTAGAGATGTGCAGGCAAAAAGTTTTTGTTGCGTACGCGATAGGTATTCGTGGGGGGTCAATACCGTTTCATGTGGAAGTATGGAGAATTCAATAAGTTGTCGATCTGTAAATACGTTACTACTAAATTAACTACATCCCCCCACCCTCCTGACCCCCCCCCCCCAAGACTTACCAAAACTCCCTGGTGGTCCAGCGAGGAGTCAGGAAGCCATCCCTGCACTCGTTTGTGGTTTTCTCATGGCGCCGATAGCCTGTGTCACAGGGGCTGCCGGTGCCATTGGTCAGCCCCTGTCACATGGTCACCGGCGCCATCTTGTGCTCCTACCACGTGACAGGTCATGTGGCAGGAGGTCGCTCCGGGACCCTCATTGGACCCAACCGGAACTTTTGGCCAGCTTGGGGGGGCCTCCTGACCCCTACAAGACTTGCCAAAAGTCCAGCGGGGGTCCGGGAGTGACCTCCTTTCACGCCATCCATCCGATACCAATACTCAAAATGGCGCCAATCGCTGCCATTTTGAGACTCAAAATCGCCGTCCCGCCAATACTCAAAATTACCTGGTGGTCCAGTGATGGTCCCGGGAGCGATATCCCGTTCTTGGGCCGTCAGCTGCCACTAATAAAAATGGTGCCGATAGCCCTTTGCCCTTTCCATGTGACAGGGTATCCATGCCATTGGCCGGCCCCTGTCACATGGTAGGAGCACTGGATGGCCGGCGCCATTTTTAAAGATGGCGCTGGCCATCCAGTGCTCCTACCATGTGACAGGGGCTGGCCAATGGCACGGATACCCTGTCACATGGTAAGGGCAAAGGGCCATCGGTGCCATTTTTATTAGCGCAGCCGATGGCCCGAGAACGGGAGGTCGCTCCCGGGACTTCTGCTAGATCACCAGGTATTTGTAAAATGTTTTGGGGGGTTCGGGAGGGTGGGGGAAGCTAAGGGGTCAATTTTAAAGGGTCGGGGTGGGTTTTTTTTTATCAGCTTGGGCCTCACTAAAAAAAATTAGCGATGTGAATTGGAATCGGAACTGATTCCGATTCACATCTCTACCGATCAGATTTTTTTCTCCCTCCAGCTGAACCCGATCGTTAAAACGATTGGGCACATGATTCACATCCCTAGTATGCTGTACTCCAAAGGATATTTTACCAGAGACTCATACAGAGGTAATAGCACCTTTTTTTCTTGATAGCTACTAGTCTCCCTATGCATCTATTTTATTTTATTTTATTTATTTATTTTATTTGCTTTTATATACCGAGATTCAGCAAATGCCATTAAGTTGGTTTACAATTAACAATTTGGAAAATAAAAAGAGGATACAATGTAACAAAATGTGACAAATGAAAGGAAAAAAATGTGATATGTATTACAATAAATATATATCATGTATACAAAAATTAGGGATGTAATCAATGAATGAAGGTTGTTTGAAAGGAAGGAAATTCATAAGAATGATGGGTTAAAGAATGTGATGAAGGATAAAATAAAAGGAAGGGGGATAGGAAAATGGGAGGTAAGAAGAAATTATGAGTGAAAGATGGGGGATTGGTTTTAAGACATTTTATAAATGCATTTTTGAAAAGCCAAGTTTTTATTCTTTTTTTGAAAGTTTTAGTAGTTTGTTCAAGTCTTATTTCCGTGGGTAGAGTAGTCCATAAAGCTGGTCCTGTGATGGAAAAAGCACGATCCCTTGTAAATTGATGATGTGTCATTCTCGGTGAAGGAGTTAAGAGAAGACTAGTATTTGTTGAACATAGGTTTCTGACTGAGTCTCTAAAAAGAAGTGTGTTTTTCATCCATTCGGTTTTGTTATTGTAAATAGCTTTGTGAATCAAAGTTAGGATTTTATATGTTATTCTATAAAAGATTGGCAACCAATGTAGTTGTTGAAGAATTGGAGTGATATGTTCAAATCTTTTGCAGTTGGAAAGAGATCAAGCTGCATTCTATAGAAGTTGCAAAGGTCTTATTGTTGAAATTTGAAGACCTAGAAGAATCACATTGCAGTAATCTAGTTTTGAGAACATTATAGCTTGTAAAGTTGTTCTATAATCTTCAAAGTGTACAAGAGGTTTGATTATTTTTAAAATTTGCAGTTTAAAGAATCCTTCTTTTATTGTATTATTGATGTCTTTCTTTAGGTTTATTTCATTATCAATTGTGACTCCCAAATCTCTTGTAGTATGTAGAGATGTGGTTCGTTTATCACGAATTAGGCAATTTCAACAAAATTGCCTAATTTGTCATGGGTTGGGAGTCCCGAACCCCAAAACTGACTTTCCACGAACTACGAGGAAATTTAGTTTTTCGGGTTTGTAAAAACCACCCCAAGCATTAAAATTCACTGTAATACTGTAATTAAAATTCACTGTAATACTACCCCCCCCATTCCGATCCCTCCCCAAGACTTACTAATATCCCTGGTGGTCCAGAGGGGTCCTGCGAGGGATTGCTCCCTCTATGCTGTCGGGCTGTCTGGCCTGCCTCGATTAAAATGGCGCCGATAGCCTTTGACCTACTATGTCACAGGGGCTACCGGTGCCATTGGTCAACCCCTGTCACATGGCCATCGGTGCCATCTTGTGCTCCTACCATGTGACAGGGGCTGACCAAAGGCACCAGTAGCTCCTGTGACATAGTATGGGCAAAGGCTATCAGCACCATTTTGATTACTGGCAGGCGACGGTCCAAGTGCAGGAGGTCACTCCTGGACCCCTGCTGGACCACCAGGGACTTTTGGCAAGTCTTGAGGGACCCTCCTGACCCCCACAAGACTTGCCAAAAGTCCAGCAGGGGTCCAGGAGTACTGTTGAGCTCTCTGCGTCTCACATCCTGGTTTGAAGCTGGGCTGATGCTGTCTGCCTTACTTCCATGAACAGCCTGAGAACACACCCACAACAACAACATCATAAGCGGCAGCAGAAAACATTTAAATTTACCTGGGATTCCAGGCATCGCGCCGAAAGGAGAGCGACCAAAGGAGCATGCCCCTTGGTGTGCCCCTCTGTGCAAACTCTTGTGTAAATAATTACTTTATATCAACACATACAATGGAATCCATTTTACCCTATAATAATCACATGTTCAAACAAATATTACCTATAATTCACAAAACTGTTATATGCCCCTCCACGTCTCCTAGAACATGACCCATCACCACTTATTGGTTATGGCTTCAATAAGTGGTGATGGGTCATGTTCTAGGAGACGTGGAGGGGCATATAACAGTTTTGTGAATTATAGGTAATATTTGTTTGAACATGTGATTATTATAGGGTAAAATGGGTATTTTAAAAATGGATTCCATTGTATGTGTTGATATAAAGTAATTATTTACACAAGAGTTTGCACAGAGGGGCACACCAAGGGGCATGCTCCTTTGGTCGCTCTCCTTTCGGCGCGATGTGAAACCATGTCTTGCTGAATTCAAAGTTCATCTAACGCAATCCCTTGATCAGGTTGCAATGAAAACAGAGACATGTTTTCCTATCTGGCTCCAATGTTGTGAAATTATTTGCTATTATTTGTGTATCTAGAGAAATACTCTCTTGAATTTAGAAAGCATGTAAAAGCATGGTTTTCCTTTCAAGCTTTTAATCATTCGGAACTAGCCTGTTTTATGATTTTTTTCTATTATAGTTTTTATTCTTAATCATTTTAACTTTAAGGGAAACCATTATTTTATTTGTAAATCTTATGATGTATACTGTTGTATTTTATTTCATTTTATATGTAAATTATTGTTTCTTTTCTTTGTATACATTTTTTGTCTTATATCACTGATTTTATAGTGTATAAGAAAACAAATTAAACTAAATTAAATAGCTGGTTACACATTCAAAAAATCAATTATATTCTTTTGACAAGGCCTACCTCTGGTAAAAGCATATGACACTGATCCTGTAATCCACTGGATTCCAGAAACTACCATCTTGTGTACTAATGGTGATTCCATTAATCTAATTATCACCCAGGTCAGACTAACCAACCTGTATTTCCCAGACCTCTTACTTCCATTTTTGTGAAGAGGAACCATATCTGCCTGTCTCCAGTCCTTGGGAACCACTCTTCACCCTAAGAAGCATTGAAAAGATCAGAGAATGGAACAGGCAGAACTTCTCTAAGTTCCTTTAATCCCCATAAATGTATTATGTCTGGCTTCATTGCTTTCTCTACTTTTAGTTTTGCAAGCTCCTTGTGAACACAGTCTTCTGAAAATTGTTTCACTTCCCTTCCATTGTGGCAAATTTCTGTGATCCTACTCCATGCTCTTCCTCAGACGGTAACTTTTAAACAGCTGTGGGTGTTTGTCGGCCCATGCCCAGGGTCGCTGCCATGTTATAACATTCACACATATATGCACGCATGTTATATAATGTCCCGAATGTGCGCATATGTGTACACAATTTTAAGTGGATGCTCCAAGTGCACGTATGGTCAATTTCTTTTGGAATCTAGATTACTTCTGGAAGATAATAAACGTGAGTAAAACCGGCATAATCTCTCTCTTGGCCCCCATTAATAACTGTTGGACTGAAATCTGACAAGAGATATAAGGACAAAGGAGAAGTGGGTTGTTGTTGAATTGTCTATTTGGAATGCCGCATACTAAAAGGAAGGCCTGTATAAGGGAGGTTTTAACATCCTCTCCAGTAACGGGCCAAGTTCAATCCCATATACCATCCTTCTTCTTGTCTAGAACAACTGATAATCCGGAGGACAGAGCCGCACTAGAAGTGGATCTGGAGCGAGAAACTGCTTCTTTGGCTGAAGCCATCTCTTTGAGCCCCGGAGCTCCCAATGTCCCTACCCCACCATTAGTCCTACAAGATTCTGGTCATTTAAAAGTTTCTAATATGAAATCATTTGAAGATGGATTGGGGGTGGGAAACATTGATGCTGGGGGAAGTGAGGGAGGGAAGCCTGAAGGTAAAATAATCTTAAATCCACCTTCATCAGAGATAACAATGGATGTGATCTGGGTTGCAATTAAGTCTTTGGAGACCGCAATATTAAAGTTAACTAATACACATTTAGAAGCTCAGAAAAAAATGGTAGAGGTAGACAAAATTGTTATAGTACATCAGGATAAATTAGAATCACAACAACAACGATTGGGCATGATTGAAACTATTCAAAATAATTTGGTTAAAAGTGAGATCTCAAATATGAGGAAATTGGAGTACATAGAAAATAATTTTAGATACTCAAATATAAGAATATTGAATTTCCCATATTTGAGAATGATTTCTCCTAAGGACATGTTCAAAGAATATCTTTTACATATATTAAAAATACCAGAGCAGGCTATTCCCGCTCTGGCTAAGATTTATTATATTTTGAAAAAATCAACACCAAGAGAAGAGCAACCAGGTCAATCCATTGATTTATCTGAGGTATTGGAAACAATGCTGGAGACTGTGATAGCATCGAGAGAAACTCTATTTGTCTCCTTTATGTTTCCTCAAGAAAGAGATTCAATCTTGCGTCTATTTTTACGCAATAGATTATTAAATTACCATGGCCAGCAGATCTGGATATATCCAGACCTGTCTAGGGTCACTCAAATAAGGAGACAGGAGTTTCTCAAATTGAAACCAGGCATTATTGCAAGGGGAGCCAGATTTCTCTTGAGATATCCATGCAAATGTGAAGTGTGGTATAAAGAACAAAAGTATGTTTTCTTTGAAGTAGTGGCACTTCAGGCATTTCTCGACTCACACCCCCTAAGTGCTGAAAATGTTTGAGAGCAATGAAATAGAGTCAGTTGTCTATCTCTATTTGCCTTGTTAAAATGAGTAATTCATTATTACCTGGTTTTTCGCTCTTATTGATTTTCTTTTTCTTTCCAATAGTTTACTATTTTTCTTTAAGATACTACTGTACTTTGATTATAAGAGTAAATTTAGATTTATCTTGATAATGATGGATACTTTGTATTAGGAAATATTTTGCTTGTTATAATTAATGGAGGAAATTTAAAATAAAGAATTTAAAAAAACAAACAAACAAAAAAAAACACTACTGATGTGTTTAGTTTCTTTTGCTTTATGACTTACATGACATCCGGTGCAGATGTAAAGTTACGCAGCAGGGGATCCTGGCGTGCACCAGTGCACATAAATATTTACACGCAAATTTCAAGGTGAAATCCAGGAATGCCCTTTCCCTACCCAGACCATGCACATGCCCCACCCCTTTTATGGAATTTTTCATTGGGTGCATAGTGAGAGATGCGCGGGTACATGGGCAGCTTTTAAAATCTGTCCAGTGGTATCAGCCCGACTTGTGCGTGTATCTCCCAGTTTTGGTGCGTGCCAGGCTTTTAAAATTGACCTTTTAGTGAATACTAGGAATGTGCATTCATTTTAAATGAATTGCATTTCCCAACTGAAAATGGCCTTGCAAGAAAATACCTTAATATTTTTGTGTATTTTTGTTTTGTTTAAAAATGATTGGCCTCCCCAAGATCTTCCAACATCCTTCCCATTCCCCCCTCCCCCCTAAACCTTGGGACATATGCTGAGCCCAACTGGGACCTCCACAGGCCACTCCAAATCCCCCTCTCCTGCTCTACAAAGCAAGCCTGGGTACCAAGACCTAGCCAGTTAGGACCATCCAAGGTCCTCAGACAGCTCCCCCTATAACACTTACCAGGGACAGGACCTTAGATCACCTTGGCCTCTATCCCTTCTGCAGGGTGGTTAGCAAAGAAAGGGGCAGGAGTAGTGCCCATTCACTCCTGCTCTGAGTAATTCCTTTTTAAAAATGTCATTGGCCACTTTGAGGATGGTACAAATAGGGCATTACTTTAATGCCTGTCTTGTGTGGTAAGAGCTATTATGTTGTATGGCCTTATGTTTGTAGACCTGAGCCTCAAGGCCTATTTTAGGTGTGAGAGGGGGGTTCAAGTGCCTGGAGTGGACCCAATTGGGCTCGGCCCAGGCACCAAGACTTTCTTGAGGGACAGGAAGGAAATTGGAAGACCTTGAGCAGGCCCATTTTGGGGTCTTTTGGTTGTTTTGGGGTTTTTTTTAAATATTTTTGTTTCAGTAAATGAACTGAAAAGAAAAAAATTAAACAAAGCAAAAAATGAAAAAAGATAATTTGAACTGAAATGAAATTATTTGGCCTGCTATATGAGTACCAAAAAATATATTTTTTAAAGTTGGGACTGATGGCCAGGGCCTTCTTCCCCCTCCCCAATGATGTAAGTTGAAGTTCAAGCCAGCAGTCCCATGCCATCCCCTCCCCCAAGCCAGTATGATTTGTAGGGTCGGGGTAGGCTTGGGGAATAGGAGTGACTAGTTGAGGAGGGGGTTTTGTCCAGGTAGCTTGAATATTGATCTCATAGGTTATTAGTCAACATATTATCTTTTTCAATTTATATTTTATTGAAAACTTTTGTTATATATACCATCCATAAATCCACATAAGAAAAGGAAATCTTGTTATACAACATCCCATAAAAATTCAAATACCTTTCTGAAAATCAAACAAATGTTGAACAAGAAATTATAACAGGGGGATCGTACTATAATTCATATAACCACACAATAAATCCAAAAGGAGAGAGGATGTCAATAGATTTTTCTTATGGCCTCATTAAGATGTTACTAAACTCTCTTTGTCTCAGATTTATCTACAAGGAATGATTCCAAATGTAAGGGATCTGAGAATATAAATTTATTTCCCTGAAAATTAATATAACATTTTTAAGGAAACTTTAGATAAAAAGTAGCCCCAATCTCTAGGGTTTTACTTTTCAGGGCTAGGAATTGTCTTCGACGTGCCTGTGTAGGCCTCGAGACATCAGGAAACATATATACTCTTTGCCCACAAAAGGAGCACTCCTTGTTCCTAAATAACTTCTCAAAAACCTGATCCTTCTCTCTCTTAAGAGAGAAAGAAACAAATAGAGTCGCTCTTTTATTTATAATATCCAGTGACTCCTCCAAAAAAGAGGAAATCCCTGGACTTTTCTCCAGGTCTCCAACTGGTTGAGTTCTGGATTGAAAAGGAAAATAAAAGATTTTAGATATTATTGGAATCTTTCAATTTCATATGCAAGATTTTCTATTAGAAATTTCTTAAACATTTCATACGGTGACAATAACCTCGTTATCGGGAAATTAACTAAGCACAGATTTTTAATACGCAACATATTTTCAATATTTTCAAGATCTGAATGTAAAGATAAACTATAATATGCATATTTTCAGCATTTTGAATGTTTTGAACATTACCAGTTATAGATTTCATAGCTGATTCTAATTCTAGCAATTTTTTCCCCTGTTTTTCAATTGAGGACTTATTCACATTTACAAGAGAAGTTAGAGAATCATTCACATTTGAGACATTAGAGTCCAGTCTGACCAACATCTTCCACAAATCTCTCAACGTAATATCTGTTGGCTCTTTAGGGCTCAACAGATTCATACAAGGGACTCCTGGTGTGGTTCTATCTACAGTTCTCTGCAATATTCCATCCGAAGGGCTTTCAGGAAGAGAGGGATAACCTTCTTCCCTATTCACACTTACTTGACTGTCCTCAATAGTTCCTTCCACCACTGAAGTTCCTGGAGGTTGCGGAGGTGTAGTTGGGCCATTGCCCGGACTCAGGGACACTTCAAGAGTGGCACTTTCACAGTCCATTTGTGGCACTTTCCTATTGACATGGGCATCCATTGGCCCAATATGGTTTGGGGCAGGAGAGGAGGTATGAACTCTTGCCTTACGCTTCTTACCCATATAAAACTCAAAAAAGTTTCCTGTTTAGCAGAGTCAACCAAAAGGGGATCGGAGGGAATCAAAGGCAATCGAAGGCGGTCGAAGCCGTTCAAAGCCGCGTGCGCCCCTTCGGTGTGCGCGGCTTAGGCTGCACGCCAGCGTCTGCTGCGCGTCACACAGCCGCAGGTTTTATATATCCCGCGGTCCTGGAAAGATTACGTCAGCCAGCTCAAACACTCTCCATCGCAGCTGTTTTCCTCTCACCACTTCGCTCCAAGCTGGCTCTGCAGGCAAGTACGGTAGTTGTTCCTCTCTCCTCTCCTCGATCCCCAAAACACTCCACACAGCCGCGGGTTTTTATATATCCCGCGGTCCTGGAAAGATGACGTCAGCCGGCTCAAACACTCTCCGTCGCAGCTGTTTTCCTCTCACCACCTCGCTCCAAGCTGGCTCTGCAGGCAAGTACGGTAGCTGTTCCTCTCTCCTCTCCTCGATCCCCCAGTCAACATATTATACATAGGTCTCCCAGAAAACACACTTCATTCACTTCAATTAATCCAAAATGCAGCAGCACGTATCCTAACAAATTCTTCAAAAAAAATCATATCACCCCAATACTTCAATCTTTACATTGGTTACCAGTCAAATATAGAATACAGTTTAAAATTCTATCCATTATACACTCTCTTATTCATACCCCTAACTCAGTTACTTTATGCTCCATCCTCCGCATTTACAAACCAACCAGACACCTAAGATCACTAGACAAAAATCTTCTTGATATTCCATCACCTCGACAAGCCCGTTTAGACATCACCAGAAAAAGAGCTTTTTCAGTTATAGGTCCCATTTTATGGAATTCATTACCAGACTCCATCAGATCCATATCCAACTCCAAACAATTCAAAAAATCATTAAAAACACATTTATTTCAAATTGCATTTCATATACCACCCACCAAATAATGCATCATATTCCCAGCTTTGGCACCTGATCTCGATTCACTTGTTTACTGATTTGTTTAAATTACCTATTTTATTTTAATTTTTACTTTATATTAATGAATAATTTTTGTAATTTTTATATCTTTTATAACTAAATTATCCTTAAGTAATCCTTACCTTTAGTTTTATTAGTTTTTATCTTTATTTTTATTTGATATTTGTAAACCATTTTGATTAAACACTGTTTGTAAAGACGGTATAGAAATATTTTTAAATAAATAAATAAATTATGTTTGCTAAATCTTATCTCAGTCTTTTTTCTTATATAGTCAGTTCATTTCTAGTGATAAAAACAGATCTTATCCAACTGCATCATAACACTGTTCCACATTATTTTTTCATGGTCTCCTATTGGTAACTTATTGCTTTCTAAAAACATCTAAATACAGGGTTAATCATTGTAGTTCAGATCTCCTCAGAATTTTATTGTAAATCCGAGGAATAGGATTGTTTAATTTTGAGAATGTATTTAATTTGACTACAATTTTCTCAACCTAGATAGAAATTTATATAAAATGTTCTGTATCTTGATATGTGGAAAGGCAAATTTTAAACATTTATCTCCAAAGGAGCATCTTGAAGAGGCTTTGGGCCAGGTCCCAGTTGTCATAGCTAGCATTGACACCAGGCCCTGGTCCACCTGCTTCCTTACTCGACGGGGTTACATTTGAGGTAGGTGAGTGGAGTGAGCAAGATCAGTGATACCTGCTTTGCACATACCACACCATGAGAAAATCCCTGCCTCTGGTTCAGTGATTTGCTACATAGAAACAAGGGGGATGGCTGGGCGGGTTTGCTGTGGGGATAAAAGGAAGAGGAGTGAGATGTTCTCCCTCTTTTGCCATTTCTGCAGCTATAATAAACACTCACATCTAATTTCTTAGTTTCATTTGTTATTTAGTTAAAATTTGTGCTTGTTTTTATGTTGCTACTTGGAATGAGGAAGATGGGACTGGATATGCAGGTTGCTGTGGAAGTAATTTAATAAAATGGGCTTTTTTGAAAATAGTCCTCCATGTCTATGGACAACCTTATGTTTACATGGGGCATGGGAGGGCTTGCACTTACTGATTATGCATACTTTTGAATTTTCCAAAGTGTGTGCATATTTGTTCTGAAGGAATTTACCAGAGCAACATTGCTGGTTTAAATGCTTATGGGCAGTTTTGCTGAAATAATTTTCAAAATGAAACTATGCAGATACTTTCACTTTGAAAACTAGGACACAATCAGTGGGTAAAAAACACCTGAGAACTTTGCACCAATGTGGGCATTTAGAAAATTCCCCCTTATACACTCACACACTTGTTCAGGGCAGAGTGGATTCACTTTGCTAGACTGATAGCTGACAATACTCAGAGACCGTGATGAGGCATTGCTGTAATTGAGGGCTCTCTTATCTTATGAGGGTGGCATTGGTGTAACTGGGTGCACTCACACCTGAGTTGGGTAGCTCAACAGGGATGTGGCAGGGGCTTAGATGATGGCAGCACTCTGCTGGAAGACACCTGAAGCTAGGCTGGCCTAAATTGTTGTCTGTCTTGCTTGGAATGTGGCAGACGAGCAGGTAAGGTCAAGTATGTGCAGGCAATATTTTTTGTCATTTTTGTTTTATTTTCTTTGTTTTCAGATAATATTTTATTTCCTTTTTTTTTTTTTTTGTTTCATTAGGGTATTTTTGTTTTTCTGTTTTCGTTCATTTCAGAAAATAGTGTGCAATATTTGGAAATAGCCTGCATTATTTGAAAGCAGTGCATGCTATTGTTCCAAAATTAACAAACCTGAAAATCTGGTGGATATTTAGAGGTGGGGGGTTGGGAGGGGTGCTGTGCAATTGCTTTGGGGTAAAATGCACCAAAACAAAAATGCTTACCAGTTTAGATTACCATTCACTCAAAATTAAATGCACATTCCTATCAGAGGATATCTTTTATTTTGTTTATATTGTCTTATGTTTTTCAAAGTTAAAAACATTGAGGCCCCTTGACATCTGCTTTGTTCAATGATTCTATTGATGTATAATATTGTCAAGGAGGATGCATGCCATAGAAAGGCCGGGTAGTCCTGGCTGCCCATGTTACCAAATTTTACGGAGCTTTAAGACTTATAAGGTCCTGAAATAACAGCACTGCCACTGTTAACCAAGCATGTTTCAGGGGAGTTTTTTCACATTTACTCTTAAGCTGTGGCAGCTTGGATCACAGCCAATTCATCCTTCACAAATATAAAAATAATTGTTTAATATTATTTTCTAACACAGCAGTATCTTATGCCTGATAAGAAAGGTTTCAACAGGTGGACAAAAATGAGCTGTACTCATAATCAGCATATTTGTGCAATTACTATGTAGCCATGCATCCCACTGATAGCTGCTGCATGCATTAATTAATTTTGATTGCTTTTCTCCATGACAAGTGAGAGTGGAAGTACTGTATTCTTCACCAATCATCAGACTTACCTCCTTCTTCCTACACAGTACTGTACATCTAGTTCCTCCACATGAACTATTTCAATGTCATTGTCACAAACAAATGAGGCTCATACAAGCATAATTGGACCTACTCAAAATCTGTGCTTTTCAAATTATATTAATTTGTACCAGAACTGCTAATCTGCTCAGCAAAGAAAAAAAAAAAGTCAAAAAGTGTTTCATACCCCAATACATTTTAAAATAAAATATTGTACTGCAGGTAACAGATTAGGCTAGTCATATTTTTCACAGCCTATCTAAAAATCCAGAAGGAACAGTCAAATGATACTGTATTTGCTGATAGGTTTTTAATGTGCATCATTATCTAAAGAACAGATGTGCTTTTGTTCTCTTTGACTTGCAGATCATTCTCAGTTCTGGCTAGACTACCTGCTAAACTTAGAGCATTATCATTCTACTCAAAAGAGCTTGTTCCATGTCAGTTTCATTTTGCCTTCCACTGTTCAAGCTCTTTTTCATTTGGTTTTATGAGGGCTGATTTAGTATGGGGAAATGTCAGGCTTTTTGTGGAGGTCTGTTTCCCACACATGTTAACTGGTTGTATAGTTGAACTTTGTGACCTATTTATCATTCTGTAAGAAACAGAAATGACTTTGTCACAGACACAGAATAACTACAGGCCTGCACAATACTCAGCCCCTGCTGCATTCCCAACAGTGATATATTTTGGCATCCAATATTTATGTTCATTTCAACTTGTAAGCTCATTTTTCATCAGCAGTGCCCTTGGTGATGATAGAAATTAGTTTTATTATGACTTCTTTTATAAGACAGCCAGTCTCAGAGGAAGGAGGGGGAGAGAGACAAGGGGGTTAAGTCACCCAGCAGTATGTGCTCTAAATTGATATGTCAAAAAAATACATCCATGAATTTCCTGTTGAAGCACAGTGATCCATAATGGTTTCCTGTATTAGGCATTTATAAATTACCTTCTTTTATGGTATGTCATTAAAATATACTAGTCTTTTGTATCAAAACTAATGTTACAAGTCAAAACTGAAATTGTCATGATATGGAGGTCACCCTGGGAAAATAAGATTGATAATGGTCTTGACAAATAAAGACTTTGCCACTCACAGAGGCATATGCATGAGTTAAGTGCACACACAAATACACATATGGAAAGGTTCATATAAAGCCCTCATAGCAAGATCTATGTAATGTGAAGTGGTTCTGGCACTTCTGTAGATCATCCTGTTGCATTATTTCTGTGTTCATGATGCATCTCACAATCTTCTGAAAGAATAGCTCCCTGAACAGTTCTAGCAAAGCCCGGAAATTAAACTCCTATTATGTATGGATGACCTTGTAGCTTTTATATTTTCAACAATATCAAACATACTTTTTTCATTACTATATGAAGAATAACAATAGAAATAAAACAAAAGCTATAAAAATGTTAGTAAAAAAATGTAAAACATAACAAAGTAAGTATTAGTGTGCCAATTTAGAAAAACGTTTATTCAGTATGTGGTTTCATAACCTGAAACTCAGATAGAAAATATCAGTTGAAGTTTGTCATGATTGTAGACTTTTCTATAAGACAGAATCTAATGAAAGAATTTCATTGTCTTAACTCAGACAGTTGAATGCTTTAGTCTGTGAAATTTGGCTATTTGCATGCACAAGGGTGAATCAATGAAGGGCAAAGTCACATATCCCCAAAGCTTTCCTGAATATTGGTTTGACAGCATTATAAAGAATGCTGTAGGTGGGATACATTCAGAGATTTGGCCAAGTCTAGATTTGTCAATTCTAATTAGACCTATCCTATTCCTGGAAGCTTCAAGACATGAGATGGTGGCTTTAAGAACCAATTTACTGACGCTCTCATAGAGAAATCTTCAGAGGGACAGCTGTGTTAATCTGGTGTTGCAAATATGACAGGAATTGAGTGGCGCCTTATAGAATGACCAGTTTATTGAAGCATGAACTTTCAAGGACAGAAGCCATTTCGCCAGAGAGAAAGCAGCTTATTGAAGTTGGTTCCCTGTTCTTAATATGTACCCATATGAGAGGGTATCTATTTCATGGGCATCCAGAGTTCCAATGACTTACATAAACAATTTTTAAAAATCAGATACACAAGATTAATTATTCAGCACTAGCAGAATAAAGTTAACAGGTAAACTTTGGATATTCAGCCACTGGTGAAGTGTGTGTGGTTAAATCTAAATATAAAATTAAACAATTGCCCAGTTGGTGTCATTTTGAAAATGGCAGAGGAAGCCCAGGAGCCCCATGGGGCACTCTGGTCCCCACTAGAAAGGGCTGGGAGGGCTCGGGGGGGGGGGGGGGGGAGGCTATGATGAAGGAGTTGGTGTTCCAGGAAGGGTTCAAAAAGGGGAAGGATTTTGGAGAAAGGCAGAGCTTGTGCCAGGGACACAAAACTTGTAATGGATTTTTAAAATTTGTGGGGATTCTTTGAGCTGCTTGGGCCCTTTAAGGACAGCCGCAGGAGCATCAGGATGTGTGTTACTGTTCCAATGCTCACAGGGAAAGTTCACTACACCTCTTGAAGTGTAGATAACTTTCTCTCAAATAACATGGCTTGCAAATTTTGATTAGCATAGGATATACTAGTAAAAAGCTAATTTGTATGCAAAGCAGCTCATTTAAATATCTGCATTGCATCAGTATTTTTTAGGGTGGGAGATAATGCACTGTATTTTAATGATGATGTGTTATGGCGGTGCTAAGCATTTACCATGCAGTAAAGCTCTAACACAGCTTAGAGCTTGTAAACTTAGATGGTAAGCATTAGATTGTAAGCCTTATGGAGATAGGGAAAAACCTGAATGCAATCTGCTGTGAAGTGGTTGACCAGTCATGGAAGGCAGAATATAAATTTAAAAATAAATTAAAATTAAACTAAATGTGACTCCATCCTTAACCAGTGTTAAATTGAAATGGCAGGCCTGCACCCAATATCTCTGGAAGAGCTCATAGAAGACCAAGAATCTATCTAGGCCCAGAAAAGGAAGTCATCCAAATAAAGGATATTTCTGATGTCCATGTGCCAAACATCTTCTTGCTATATGAATACAAAGTAGCTTTAGGTATACAGCTGTCAAAGTCAAAACTGGAAGCCAAGCAAAATTACATATAAGCATAAGGGGTAGATATTCAAAGATATTCAGTTAACTAACCGCATCATTCTTCAAAATGCATTATGACATTAATGCACTCGAAAAATGCTGTAGCGCACTTGCAAATATTTTGGGGGGGGGATCATGGAGGAGTTTTGGGCAGTAATTAGTAAAATAAGGGGCCATATTGCACTGTGCTTAGTCTATAGCATAACATATGCTATTGCACAGTCTTAACTACACCTTTCATCTTTGTTAGACTTTTCTCACTCCAAATGATGTAAAATCTTCACCAAGGTGTACCGTGTTGTTCATACATCTCACTCTCCATGAGAAACTGGTCCCTAAACCCAAAACCACCACTAACACCTCACCTTGACCTATTAGGCAGCCCTCCTATAGAGATTTAAATAGGTGCACACAGTGAAACTCACCCCAGAGGTTCTTTCTCTCTCTCTCCTAGCCCAAAAATGGCCAAAATGCTATTCCAAAACTTTATCATGAATTGCATTATGGGATTATCACACAGCTTAATGCCAGGGAAAAAGATGTAGCTATTTCTGGCATTAAGACTGTGCAATAGCATGCATTATGCTATTGCACAGAGCAATATGTCCCCTAATTTAACTAATTCCCACCCAAAACTCCTCCCCGATCCCATCCCCCAAAAATTTGCATTCCCACCATGCGCTACAGCATTTTTGCATGTGTTATCGCATTATCATGTGCGTTAATGCATAACGCATTTTAAAGAATGATGCAGCAAATTTTTTAAGCATGTCTATTGCACTATGAAATGAGACATATTGCATCTTGCCTTATCGTGCTCTTACGCGCACAATAAGGAGCTAAGGTGCACGATAAATACTGCTTAGCAAAATGCATATGCAAATAAAAAATTAATATGCAATTGGGAGGAGTTTGGGCAGAGTAAAAGGAAATGAGGGTCTGTTAACGTGGCGTGCAATACAGTAACGTACACTATTGTGGGATTTAATGTGGGAAATTACCCCTCTTTCTTTGCGGCATGGTGAAAAAAGTATCACGGGCAGTATCGCAGATCACGGGTATTATTGCAGTGATTATCGCATGTAATAAAAAGAGGAATGGTAATGGACACACCTACCAGGCTTTCCTGCTCCAATAAAAACACCTGTTCTTAGTTAGTTTACCTTCCTAAAGCCATAGGGGTAGATTTTATAAATCTACGCGCACGCGTACTTTTGTTTACGCAACAGGCGCAAACAAAAGTACGCCGGATTTTATAAGATATCCACGTAGCCGCACGTATCTTATAAAATCCGGGGTCAACGCACGCAAGGGGGTGCATATTTGTGCAATTTGCACGTGCCGAGCCCTGCGCGGGCTGCCCGTTCCCTCCGAGGCCGCTCCGAAATCAGAGCGGCCTCGGAGGGAACTTTCCTTCCGCCTCCCCCCACCTTCCCCTCCCTTCCCCTACCTAACCCACCCCCGGCCCTATCTAACCCCCCCTACCTCTGTTGCGAAAGTTACACCTGCTCAAGGCAGGCGTAACTTTGCGCACGCCGGGCCGGCTGCTGCGCACCATGTTCCGGTCCGGGGGCTGGTCTGGAGGCTGCGGCCATGCCCCTGGAACGCCCCAGGCCAAAACCACGCCTGTGGCGCCATCCTCAGATGACGCGCCGGCCGCGTCATGCCCCCGACACGCCCCCGACATGCCCCCGACACGCCCCCGACACGTCCCCCAATGATGCGCGTATCTCAACACGCCCCCGACACGCCCCCCAGGAAAGCACCGGGACTTATGCGCATTCCGGGGCTTTGCGCGCGCCGGAAGCCTATGCAAAATAAGCTCAGCGTGCGCAGGGGCGTTTTAAAAGGGTTACGCACGTACCTTATGCGCGTAACCCTTTTAAAATCCGGCCAATAATGTTTGTGGCAAGTTTAATTGTTTGTGGACACTTAATGCTTTGGGAGGCTTGCCGTAGATGGCAACAAGTGGACCTACAACAAACTCAGGAACAGGCAAGGCCAGGTCCAAGCTCTTCTAGGGAAGTCTGCAGGCAGAGGCATGGGTCCCGTGGGGTCAAGGCCCAGGGCAGTGCCTGCCATGCAGACAGTCATGGTGGAGGAGATAAAAGAAGCGCATTTTTCCTCCACAAATATCTTTGCTGTGCATGCCAGAGGACTATATAGTTTGCAGGTATCGTCTCAGCTCTTGGGCTATCCTGGCATTATATGAAGTAATCAAAGGGGTTTTGGATTCAGACGCAGAAAGGTCCCAAGCTGTGCCTGGCCTCACCAAACTGTTGGCCACCCTGCATTTCATGGCAAGCAGCTCCTTCCAAATGACAGTAGGGGTCATGGGCAGAATGTCCCAAACCACAGGAGCAAGATGGCCACCACATGAGATGCAGTGGAAGGAGCTCTCTCTGACTTTCCTGATTTTCTCCTGAAATTTCCTGACAATGCCACATACAAAATGCAAAGCACATTTGAAAGATTCTACTAATTTGAAAGAAGAAGAAATATTTCAACAGCAACCTAAGATTGAGTCCTTCTTCAATCTTACCCCGCAGTTGCAGGAAGCGAGAACCGCTAGGGGTGAACTCCAGGAGCTCAGAGCGATCCCCATGGCCGAGGAGATCTCGCATAGCCCTGGTGCACCCGAGACGCCGTCACCACTGCGAGTCCAAGGGAGAGAAGAAGGAGAGGAGATAACGCGAGCTCTAAGTGAGAGGAGGAAAGAGCTGCTACCCCCCCCCCTCTCGAGACGGACGGAAGCGGCAGAGAATCGGCATACGGAGAGGGTGGAGGATGCTGGGAAGGAGTTGTTTCCTCCATGTCTAAACCCATAGGCTTACCGGGGGACATCAAAGAAAATGCCCTTCAAGAACTGATAAAGCTGCATTCCTTTAAAGCATTTGTATTGCAGAAACCTCCTGTGGTGACTTTAGACACGCTGTGGAAAGCTATGGCGTCAATAGAGTCAGCTGTATCAACTTTAACGCAGGCATTCTTAGATTTAAATAAAAGGGGATTGAATGCTGAAAAAATGACGAGTGAGAACCAAGGTAAAATCGTAAAATTGGAGGAGAAAGTAATTTCTATGGAAAAAGTCCAAGGAACTATAATTAAAGCAGAGTTAAATGCAGAAAAACGCTTTGAAATGATTGAGAACACATTAAGGTTTTCAAATCTACGAGTGGTGAACTTTCCAATGCTGAAACAATTATCTCCGGTAGAAATACTGAGAGAATATATGCAGGAATGTTTAAAGAGATAATACCGGTCGTTTCAAAGGCTTATTATGTCTATAAGAAGGATACACCAGCAGCAGGAGTAGAACAAAATCAAGGAAAACAAGAAAATACATTTTTGAATGCCTCAGAATTATTGGAAATGTCTTTACTGACTGAGATTAAGGATAGGGGCACATTATTAGCAACTTTTCCATTTGAACAGGATAGAAATCTGATTTTGAAATATTTTTTCAGAAATAGAAATGTAAAATACTACGGGCAAAATATTTGGATTTATCCAGATATTGTCCGCTCTACACAGGAGCGGAGAAGAAAGTTCCTGGTAATGAGGCCTGAAGTATAGAGTCGTGGGACCACAATGGTCTTGAAATACCCCTGTAAATGTTATTTAAAATTTCAAGGAAATAGATACATATTCAATGAACCAGACCAATTAAGAGGTTTTCTGGATGGAAAGAGTTGAGGGGATAATATAACAGGGGGTAATGCATCATCTGATGGCTTATTTCTTTTTGTATGTTTAAAGGTATTGAGCTCCAATATTTCTTGTTAATCTTGATCCCAATATTTCCTGTGTTAAAGAGATCTATGTTCAATAGTATTTTTTCTTTTCATTTATTACCTTAGAGAAATATTGTAAGCTCTCTTTTGTTTTGATATATGATGTAATATATCTGAAATAATGCATAAATAAAAAATTAAAAAAAAAAAAAAAGAATGTCCCAAACCACTTTTTCATGCTGTCTGGACCAGGCCATCACAGCAGTCTCTGACTGCATTAATCGCTACATTAGGGATGTGCAGCCAGAAAGTATACATTGGATTCAGGATATGTATTCGTTGGGGCCCAGATACGTTACATTCAGTCAAGGGGGGAAAGCCCGATCCATTAATGCGTTGAATTCAGCATTCGTTCCCTTTAAATTTAATTAACTACAACCCTCACTCCTGACCCCCCGTAAGACTTGCCTAAAGTCCCTGGTGGTCCAGCGGGGATCCTGGATCATCTCCTGCACTCGTGCCGTCGGCTGCCGGTATTCAAAATGGCGCCGATAGCCTTTGACCTTACTATGTCACAGGGGTTACCGGTACCATTGGTCAGCCCCTGTCACATGGTAGGAGCAATAGACGGCCGGCACCATCTTGTGCTCCTACCATGTGACAGGGGCCGACCAATGGCACCGGTAGCCCCTGTGACATAGCAAGGGCAAAGGCTATAAGCGCCATTTTGAATATGGCTCCAGGACCCCTGCTGGACCAGCAGGGACTTTTGGCAAGTCTTGAGGAGGTCAGGAGTCCCCCCCAAAACTTTCCAAAAGTCCCTGGTGGTCCAGCAGGGGTCCTGGAGCCATATTCAAAATGGTGCCGATAGCCTTTGCCCTTACTATGTCACAGGGGCTACCGGTGTCATTGGTCGGCCCCTGTCACATGGTAGGAGCACAAGATGGAGCCGGCCATCCATTGCTCCTACCATGTGACAGGGGCCAACCAATGGCACCGGTAGCCTCTGTGACATAGTAAGGGCAAAGGCTATTGGCGCCATTTTGAATACTTGCAGCTGACAGCCCGAGTGCAGGAGATCGCTCCAGGACCCCCACTGGACCACCAGGGACTTTTGGAAAGTCTTGGGGGGGGGGGGGTCAGGAGGATGGGGGTTTATTTGTTAGTGATACATTGTATTCGTGGGGGTTTGCCATACATTTCGTGACCTCCACAAATACAACAAATATGGCATATAATTTGCCGATTGCCAATACGTTGCAAACAAATGTACACCCCTACAAGACAGGAGGAGCTTTAATATATGCCCCACCCAAAGTTGCAGATATAGTGCTTCTTTGCTGTATTTTCCATAATCTCTCTCTACACCATGTTCTACAAATGGATATAGTTCCTGATCTCCCCCTGGATTTATTTGTATTTGTATTTTTTCCCCCATGTGCCCCCGCACAAGCTGAGGACACCACACTGAGAGGCAGCCAGCTTTGCAAAAACCTTATACAAAGCTACATTGCCTGATAGGCCTCACCTACCAAAGCCCCTTCCAGGGAAGAGAGGGCAGTAGACTGTTAGCTGCTGCTCTGCTCGCTATAATCTTTCTTTCCTGCACTGCTTCAATATGTAGATCAATGTGTAATAGAAAACACATATGTCTATTCAGGATTCATCTTGACAATGGAGCAGTAGACTGTTATTGAAAAAATATTGTGAAACTAAAGATTACATCAAAGACATGTGGTTGCCATTATGTGTTTTGCCTGATAGTGACCCTAAAAGATGCATGTGTGGCACGGCCGTTTGTAGCCTAGCTAGTGCCGTGTGGCTTATCGGTCCTCCCCAGCGGACCCCATTCAAGCGCTCACATGAGGATGAGATAGTGCCACAAGTGTGATCCCACCCTAGCAGCTCTTCCAGCATGAAGAATTACAGCTCTAGAACTGTTGTGCATCTCAAATAGCTGTCAAGCTTAAAGGCACAGCCTAAAGGTGAAGGTAGACAGGTTAAGGTTTCACGGACAGCTTTCACATTTTACTGGCTCATTCCATAGCTGAGAAATGTGTGCAGGTGATGTAATACACCTGTACTGGGTAGGCTTACTATCAAATGGGTGTGCCAAGACACAGCTAACATCACTTCTTCACTACTATCAGATCCACTGCAGACAAGGTTTTCCCAACTGGATTCAGATTTATAGGACATGATGATCCAGTCCTGGTATTACTCCCATGCATACAGTTATTGATAGTCTTGCTTTAGCTCGAAAAAGATATAGGAAAATCATATAAAACCCCACATGTAATGGATTCCAAACCAGGAAAGGATTTACCTGTCCTTAAATTCTGCAGACATCAGAGTGCTCTAATAGCACACCTTCCCTTACAGCCTTGGGTAAAGTGACTGTGCTATCTGGTGCCATTCCCACAATGTTCACACATCCTTTCAAGCTAGCATTCCTCTTAGTGGTTGCATGCACCCCTACACAGATGCATCATACGACAACTAGCTATGCAATGTATAAATAATTATGTGCAGGTGAGGACTTGCCCATCATTATGTCACTTAGGTTACATTAGCTTCTTGGGGAGCCCTCACCGGGATGCACATCTGGCTTTGTGAAGGCAAGCTTGAAAATCAGATGGTGTCCTGCCTTCACTTGTATTTTTCAATGGCATCTGAGATGTCATCATCACAGTATAGATTCTAAGCACTCCTAGAGCACCCACATCTCTCCTGAGCATCATAGAAGCCAACAGTCAGATGTGTTTGAACCTCCTGCCTTCAACTCAGCCGTCACAGGTAGCCTTACTCAGATATGTAGATGTCAAGGAGCTGCAAGACCCTTATGGCTCAATGATAGGCATGTGGTGCAGCTGTATGGACATATGTTGTTTTTAGCTATAACTAGTTCTCTTACAGTCCTGGTGCAATCTGTGACCACCCTTACAGCATGGAGGCTGAGCACTGCTGTGCCAAACAGCTTGCAGATAGTTTATTTTCCACCATCACTAAAGACGTTTCAGTGCTTTCCTGCTTGCAGCCCCTTGCTGATCCACATGCCTGTCACATCTTGTGGGGAATCCAGAAGAGCTGCTATCCTTTAAGCTGTGCCTCATGTGGTGTAAGTCACTTTTACAGTTATTGGTGAGTAAGGCAGGTGTGCTCCTACACTGTCAATGATCTGCTTTGTGTATAGCATTATGGCTAGAGAAACTGTTCTCAGCTGATGACTTAATGAGCCTACAAGCTGCCTTCATAGTAAACAGGACACAGCGCTGAAATCATAGGCCTACTGCTCCCAGAGGTCTCACGTGGTTGCCATGATGGCTGATGGCCATTCTTTGTTGGTCTCTTGCCAGACACCCATTTAGTGCCACCTAAACCCTTGAGGGGCCCATTTCAGTAACTCAGACAAAGTAGGTGTCATATATGCCTCTGACAGATGTTTTTTTATGTGGCTAGGTATAGATAATCTGTGCCGAGGAAGGACTCAGACTAAACATTAGCAGTTTGGGACAAGTAGCCACAGACATCAATGTGGTTTGATGACACACATTCCAGAAACACAAACATTGTCCATGTGTAGGTGTAGGAAGTGCTGCAGGCACTCCATACTCAAAAGATAAGTGTGAGAGTGTGTGACTCCGTGTGTGATGTGCTGGGTTAGTCTCTGTCAATCTCTGTGTCTGGGGGTGCTGTTGCTTGGAGGTCCCTCCCTTGCCACTGCAATCTATACCCCAGAGCAGGCAGTGTGTGTGCATTCATTTCGCACACACAGCTTTTGGACGGCAGTGATGAAGTGCTTGTACTCTTGAGAAGGGCCGCCTCTGCCAGTTGAGCATATGTGCTGCAGTTTGAATGCCTTCATGCTATGCACTCTATCATTTCCCCTAGTACGCGCACAGATTATATCAAGCATTGAGAGAGGGGCAGAAGTGTGAAAGATGCCAGCGTGACATGTCAAATATGCAGTCTTACATGTAAATATTAGTTGACATTTCCCTGTCATGCACACCGTGCCCCCCACCTCGGGATGCTTTTCCACCTAGTACTTGCAGTGGGCCTAAAAGTCCAGTTGTTAGGGGCTGTGCAGGCTACCCAGATCTTAAGCTGTCACAGACGTTTGCAACTTTAGGGAGGGTGGTAGTGAGTGTTAAGAAGCTGTCCACTGAATGTGGGGATGCTGTGATGGATGGAACGTGAAGTGGCAATGACTGCCTAATGCCATTGATGTTGGGCTGATTCAGATGATTAGTTTCTATGATGATGATTTCATGGCAGCATGTCCTGAGCTACCCCATGCTGGGGGTTGTATGTGTGTGTGTGGGGGGTTTCTTTGGTTGGTGGATGCTCAAGGCCTGGGCAGTCCTAATTCAGTCTCTTTTTCCTGTAAGTGGTCTCCTTAGCACAATTTACATATGGGCTGCCACCCCAGGCCGCATCATTTGACAGTCTGTCCTCTATGTACACTGGCAGGGTAGGGCTACCTTCTTTCTGCCATAAGTTGATCACTAACGTTCCTGTACATACATAGATGTGGTGTGCCCATATGAGCTGTAGAATACAGGGGAAAGGCTTTGCTGAGCATTTTAGGTGTTTCACTTGTACACTTGCCTACCTTTCACTTCCACACTGTTATATACTTGCTGATTTTTGGCACAGTGACTGTCAGCTACTGTGTGACAACTAGCAAGGAGGAGTGAGGGAGTATTGTCTTGTCCAGAATATCCACAGGTGAAGAGCCTAGAGGGCTGCTGCTACTGCTTGGGACCAGGCAGACTTCCACAGACTGACTGTTATTCTTGTATTGGCATGGCTTGGAGATCTGTATAATATGTATAAGGTAAGAATGACCTTACAGATAGCATTTAGATCTTGAAGCAGTCCATTTTAGGGATGGCAGTCAGTCTGTGGAAGGCTGCCAGGTCCCAAAGAGTGGTATAACAACACAAAGGGTAGTAATCACAAAATCTTCTTTAACACTATTTGTTAGGCTCACACAAAAGAAGAACTTGTTATTCTAAAATTTGTATTTTCAACATTTTATTTATGCAACCACATATATAACAACTATCTAGACAATTAAAATCTATCTAACTCGCACACATCTATACATTCATCACTCATCTCACATAAAAACAAATGAGTACACATTTCAGACTTATTATAGTTCTTATAATTTCTATACCAATAATTTTAGTTAACTCATGAAAGTATTAATAAGTCATCCATGAAATTAATCCTTCTTGAATTGAATTTATCCAGTAATCATATTTTGAAAAACAAGTCCGTTTCAAAAAGCAAGCCCAACAAAGATCTTTGTTTCACCCTATAAGGACTTCCTCAGGGACTGACTCAAGATAGAATAATCTTCAATTGTAGAAATCTTCAAGTATTAGGTAACTTCAACATAATTCAATTCTTCATAAACCTTCTTTCACCACTCAAACTCCTCCGTTATAAACAGGAGGAGGAAACGTAGATATCTTTAATCACCAAATTCTTCAAATGGAAAATTGCATCACCCTAATTCTATAACCAAAAATATAGCAAGTATTATATATATATATATCTTGTTTTTTAATATTTTTTAAGTAATGCATTATTGCCTATACCAATGCAGCCACACGAATACCAAAGCTCACTGGGTGTCCATAAATGTCTGCACTATACGAGTTCTTCCAAAAAGTGTTAATGCAAGGATACAAAATTGAATTATAGATAATTCACCGCCTTCACAGCTTTCATATATATTCAAGTATCCAAATATTAATCCATCATCTACAATACATAAAGAAACAAACAGCAAGTTAATATATTATTATGAACAATGAAAGTCCTACCAACGCTGTCTTCCAACCGATCATACTCACATATACCTGGAACTGACGTTCTCCCAAGGATTCAAAAAACATGATGACATATCTACAAATGCCGTGTCTTTTTAGATCATACCCAATAAAGAGTTTGTTAAAAAGCTCAAATGAATCTAATCAAAATGTTTATGCTAGATGAAAGAACATATAAACGCCCAATTTAACATCAGCAGAGAGGTAAATCACCATCATTCTCCCTCCAGATAGAAATAAATCATGGAAAATCCCCATTCACATGAATACATTCCATTCAATGGGACCATTGAGTCCACTAGGGGCAGAAGTAGACCAATTAAAGATAAAATGTTGTTCCACTTTACTCAGTGCCATGGATAAATCGCTGCCATTCCTAAGGTGCAGTTTCTTTATAACAAAGAACTTAATATCTTCCCAAGAATGTTTAAACTCAATCCAATGGTCCACAAGTGGTGCATGCTCTTTTAAGGCTTTTACCCAACTATGATTTTCAATAATGCGAGATCTAATAGATCTACTTGTCTAGCCAACATATAACAATTCACTTAGGCATTTTATAACATATATGACTCCACTGCTGTTGCAGGTAAACAACTCAGGTAGTGTATATACTTGATTAGTATT
The DNA here is from genome assembly GCF_901001135.1 of Rhinatrema bivittatum. NCBI lineage: Eukaryota > Metazoa > Chordata > Amphibia > Gymnophiona > Rhinatrematidae > Rhinatrema > Rhinatrema bivittatum. The sequence goes on along the minus strand of NC_042615.1, from coordinate 314,767,027 downwards.
AGGAGGCTGGAATTCCGTACACTGCAAAACATGAAAGCCTACCAAAAAAGAACCGCAAGGTATCTGTCCTCAGTCCTGATTAGGTTCAATGTAAGTATCTTTTTGACCCTCAACAAGATAGCAAATACCACCAAACATTTCAAATTGAATTAATAGCACATTCTGTATAGAGCTGTACATACATTGTTTTAAATGGCATCACTGCATATACAGGCTTAGCATCATATCCTTTTGGCACAATCATGATTATAACTAAGAACATAGAAAGCGGAAGTGGCAACCCCCAATAGCTACAGTACACCTTTAATGTTGCAGCTGATGGCTGCCTTACTATGTGACTGCTAGGAAAAGGCCCCAGATAGTCCATGTTGAAATAATGCACTCAAAGGGATAGCTTAAGGACTAAGGCAGCAGAGTTCAAGAGAAGGCTCCAGACAGACCATGTTGAAAGAGTGCTCTCAAGGGGACAGCCTAAGGGCCAAGGCAGCAGAGCACAGCAAGAAGGCAGCCATCCCAAGAGGAGACACAACACCATAGACCTTTGTGCCTCACCTTTCTCTCTGCTCTCCCCGCTAGCCTTGGGAAGATGGCTACCGCTGCTTCTGCATGCCACTCTCTCCGGAATCCCTGGAATGGCGAATGGCAAAGCCTCACGCCATGTTTCTCCTAAGGGCCTCCTAGGGTGCGCGAGTGCACGCCACCCACGTCTTTATCCATGTCATGGCGGGATCCTCGGGGGCATCCCCCTCAAGTGATGTAACGCCATCTGGGTATTTAACCTGCCCTTGTTTGATAGCTCTTCGAGTTAGCAAGGATCATGAATGGATGGAAAGCCTGCGGTCTGAGCTACTCTGTCACTTCCTTGCTGCTGCTGGAAGCTCTCTCTGCCCTTCGGGGTATTTCTCTAACTTGGGCACCCATTCCTCAGGGGCCCTTTGCTTTCTTTCAGGTGCCTATTTGGGATCAGGTACTCGCTCCTTGAGGGCCTGCTCTCCCTGGATCGGTGACTGCATACAACTACTTCTGCCTGCTGGGATCTCCACCTATACAGCTACCAACTTAGTGAGTAATTTATTTATTTATTTATTTATTTATTTATTTAAAGGCTTTTATATACCGATGTTCATGTACTGGTACATATCACATCAGTTTACATAGAACCAAAGTTGGAAATTACATCAAACAAGAGAGTACAAATAACAGGGCTAACTTCATAAGAACTTATAGATAAGCTGAGAATGACTTAAAATTATTAGAAATAACAGTCAACAAACTCGAATTTACGACAGACTTAATAAGCATGGTTGCATATTAAAGTACAACTGACAGGAGAATTTATGGTTACAGCATCAGACAGCTAGCGTATTAGAGTTTGAAATGTGTGAATCAATCCCATAGGGAGAGACCTTTAAGTGAAGGCTTTTGTGAAAAGCCAAGTTTTGAGCTTCTTTTTGAACGTTCCATTACTAGTTTCAAGACAAAGGTCTGTGGGGAGGGCATTCCAGTGAGAGGGACTTGCAGTCGAGAATGTTCATTTCTTTAGCAGTGACTTGGCTGGAGGTGCATTAAGGTGCCTAAGTATCTGGTTCTGATAGGTCTCAGTGATGCATGAGGACGAAGTGGGTCGCTTAGATCTAGCAAAGTTTGGGAATGAATGGTCTTGTGGGTTATGGTTAGTACTTTGAATATGATTCTAGATTTAATATGGAGCCAGTGTAGGTTTTTTAGAATAGGTGTGATGTGTTCTCCTCTACTAGAGTTGGTTAGAATCCTGGCAGCCAAGTTCTGCAACATTTGTAGTGGTTTGGTGGTGATAGCTGGGAGGCCAATTAGCAGAGAGTTGCAATAATCCATTTTTGAAAATAGAATTGTTTGGAGAACAGTTCTAAAGTTCTGAAAATGGAGGAGAGGTTTCAGCTTTTTCAATATGTGTAGCTTGTGAAAGCATTCTTTCGTTGAGTTTTTGACAAATTGTTTGAGATTCAGCTTATTGTCGATGGTAACGCCAAGATCTCTTACGTGTGTGTGGGAGATCCTTAGCAGTGTGATTAGATTGTTGGCAGCCTGAAAGTTGTCATCCAGGGTGATCAGCACAAGTTCCATTTTTGAAGTATTGAGAACTAAGTTGAGGCTAGTGAGGAGGGAGTTTATGGACTGTAGACAATTGTTCCAGAAGTTGATGGTGTTGGAGATAGAATCAGTGATTGGCAACAGGATCTGGATGTCATCGGCGTATATGAAGTGTGTGATCTTTAGACTTGAGAGCAGATGACATAGGGGGAGAAGATAGATGTTAAACAGGGTTGGGGAGAGGGAGGATCCTTGAGGGACTCCGAGAGTGGACTTGACCGGGTGAGAATCCTTGTTCCTTATTCTAACCTTGTATGTCCTGTTGTTAAGGAATGATCTGAACCATTCAAGGGCTGATCCAGAGATGCCTATGTCTGAGAGCCGGGTGATGAGGATAGAGTGCTTTACGGTGTCAAATGCTGCAGATATATCAAGAAGTGCCAAGAGGTAAGGGGTCTTTTTCTCCAGTCCGGAGAGGACTCTGTCTGTCAATGAGATTAAGAGGGATTCCATACTGAGGAATTTGCGGAATCCGAATTGGGCTGTTGTGAGAATCTTGTGATCTTCTAGGAATTCTGATAACTGTTTGTTAACTATTCTCTCCATAAGTTTGGCAACAAACAGAAGGTTAGCGATGAGGTGAAAATTGGCCGGGTCTGCTGGGTTCAGGTTGGGTTTCTTGAGGAGACAATGTAATCTAACATTGTCAGTCTGTCTCATCTACAGCTCTGCTGCACAGGGAACCTGCAACTGGATCTCCCTATACCATGTGAGACGGGTCTCCTCTGCTGAGGGTCTCTAGACTGCTTCCTCTGGATCACCTCACTTCTGCCACCTCTGGTGGTATACCTCATCTGTATAATAAAAGACAAATACCTGTGTTTGAGTGTCTCGAGTCTAGCCTAGTACTGTGGTCCCTCACGGGGCTCCTCCCCGTGGGCGTGGTCATCTTCACAGTACCCAAGAATCCACTCAAACACCTCAAAACCACAACAAGAGGCAGCAGCAGCAGCAGCAGGAGCTGAGATGAGATGAGACAACAGCAGCATGGAGGCAGCCGTAGCAGGTGTTGAGATGAGATGAGACACCAGCAGCATGGAAGCAGCAGCAGCAGCAGCAGCAGCAGCAGCAGCAGGTGCTCAGATGAAATGAGACACCGGCAGCATGGAGGCAGCAGCAGTAGATGCTGAGAGGAGATGAGACACCAGCATCAAGAGCAGGACATGAGACATGATGAGATGAGGCAGCAGCTGGACTGTGACTGGAGGCTGCTTCAAGGAGGATGTAATATGGGCAGAGCATCAAGGAGGGCTATAGAGTTAGGCTACTGGACCACAATGAGTGACAGTACACATCCCTTCTGTGTGCTTGCACAGCAACTCTGTAGCGAGGATGGGTCCAGCAGCCTTCTTCTATCTAGACGGCACGTCAACTCTGTAGAGTTGATGTGGATTGTTGCCCAGGATTGTTGGTACAACTCTTCTTATTTGCATTCAATAGCACCACCTTTTATAGTTTATGGCCCCTTGCCACATCGTGGTTTGCCACTTGGGGGCATGGATTTTGGGTGCCTACCCCTTGGGCATCTGTTTTCCCGAGGACTGCTGTGGGGTGTGGACTCTGGTGATGCTGGGAATGACTCAGATGGCAGCTCGGGCATCTTTTGCAGGATTTATGTCAGCACATTTGTCATGCTGTTGACAGATGAGGCCAGTGTGGTCACATTTTGCGTGTTTGCTGCTGTTTCCCTGTTGACAGCCCTTCTGAGGTGCACTAGCTCTATTCGTATATGTTTGAGGTGTACCCCATGCCTCCTTTCCAGCTGGTCCAGCTGCTTGTGCATGACTGCTCCTCTGTTGGTGGCAGGGATGTTTTTGCTGCTGGTGACAGGCATGGTGCCGATGCTGGTGAGGGTGCTGGTGGCAATGCTATGATGGTGGTATGGATTGATGGAATTTGGGCCTCCAAAAGTGGCATCATGGGGCTTATAGGCTGCTCCTGCTAAGGGCACTGTGGTGTGCTGGGTTGAGGTACTGCAGAATTTGGTGGCTCCTACTCAAAGCAAGACATGTTGAGGGAGTTATTGAGTGGGCTTGGTGAACCCAGGAGTTGCAGCATCACCAATGGCTCTTGAGCCTATGCCTGCTGATGCTCCTTCTCCTCCTCCTGAACCAGATCTGGGCATCCATGAGGATTCGGCCTGTGCATAGAGTGTGGTATGTTGCTGGTCCCTGGGGCTTCCTGGCTGGGACTAGCAGCTTCGTGAGCAAGAGCTATAGAAACAAAACATATAATATAAGTACCAATGCCAGCTAGTATCCTTTTTAAATTCTGCATCTGAGGTGCACTTTGCTTCTTAGCACTGTGAGCATCTTATGCCAAATAATGTGTACACCCATTGTTGCCTGCCCATTTACAGATGAGGTGAACTTACCGGCTGTGGCTTGCATGGTGTCCAGCCACTCAGGCATGCCCTTAAAGACATCCAGTCCCTACCTTTCCACGAGACGCTCCTACATGGAAGTGAGGACGATGGGAGAAGAGGCTCCTTCTCTGGTCCACCTTTGGTATTTATTTCTTGCCACCACCTTGGCTTTCAGCTGCGCCTTGATGTCCTGGTATCTGTGCACCATCTGCTCCCCACTTCAAGATACTCTGCTGTGTGTGGTGATGCCCTGGGCTATGTTGCTATATATCTGGCCCTTGGCTGCCTTTGAGGTCTTGGCCGCCCAGTTGCCAAAGAGCATTGCATAATGGTGCAGTCCCCTGCAATGAGCATCTCGTTCTCCTGGACACTGAACTTGATAGCCCAGAGATGAAAGCATCTTTCTGCCTGGCTGCCAGAAGGGGGTGTCACTTCTGCTTCTGGAGAGGTGTCCTCTGGTGAATAAAACACCAAAGCAGCCGACGGTCCGAGTGCAGGAGGTTGCTCCCGGACCCCCGCTGGACTTTTGGCAAGTCTTGTGGGGGTCAGGAGGGTCCCCCAAGACTTGCCAAAAGTCCCTGGTGGTCCAGCAGGGGTCCGGGAGCGACCTCTTGCACTCAGACTGTCAGCTACCAGTAATCAAAATAGCGCCGATAGCCTTTGCCCTTACTATGTCACAGGGGCTACCTTTGCCATTGGTCAGCACCTGTCACATGGTAGGAGCACAAGATGGTGCCGATGGCCATGTGACAGGGGCTGACCAATGGCACCAGTAGCCCCTGTGACATAGTAGGTCAAAGGCCATCGGCGCCATTTTGATTGAGGCAGGTCCGAAAGTCAGATGGCACGGAGGGAGAAATCCCTTGCAGGACCCCGCTGGACCACCATGGATGTTAGTAAGTCTTGGGGAGGGATCGGGATGGTGGGGGGGGGGGGGGTTTGTATTACAGTGAATTTTAATGCTTGGGGTGGTTTTTTATTTAAAAAAATAAAATATGCCCCTCCCCCATACAAACCCAAAAAACTAATTTTCCTCGTAGTTCGGGGAAAATCAGTTTTGGGATTCGTGGCCCCCGACCCATGACGAATTAGGCAATTTCATTGAAATTGCGTAATTCGTGATAAACGAACCACATCTCTACTACCAATTGCCATGCCCCTTTTTTTTTATCGTGGGTGCTATTTTCATGATATTTATAGCGATTTGATGAATCTAGGTCTTAGCTGGATAACTTTGGAGGTATATTCAGTAGTGCAGTCATATAATTGAGCATAGCCAGCTATCTTAAATTTAAGCAGCTAACTATAGCTTGCTAACTTTTGGACAACTCTTTGGATGACCAGAATTAGCCAGCTAAGTTACTCCTATTATCCGAAAGTGTGTTTGACTTTCTTGCTCCGACTAATGGGTTCAAACAAGATGTTCTATATATGACCCAGGTAGGAACCTTCATGGACAATGATTGTTTTTTAAGAAAAATAGGAAAAATATAACAAAAGTTCAAAGATTTTGATAAATGAATAAATAAAGTAAAAGGGGACTTGAGGGGAATGCAGCTTGTAGCAAGCTGTGCTCATGAAGGTCCTACATATATATTTGCAATAAGTATTTAAGATTTATACTGGGGAATGTTTTTTTGATGATTTTGGCCTCCCTGTGACTCAACATGTACTTTCCTGGATTTTTCTTTGGTGCTCTTACCAAATGAGACAGAATCATCTGTAGGAGCGGCCTACTGAGAAAAGGTCCCACAGTATGCCCCATCTCATGACTGGCCCTTTACTGGTGTATGGTGGGTTTGAATTGCTGCACCAAACTAAGGAGACATGATGTTTTAATTGTTTTAAAGAAGAGAGCAGACTGATAACAGGAAGGCTTGACACAGTGAGCATTGTGGGAGGCAGGATGCAGAGGCAGCATTCAAACCCTTCCTTTATATCCTACCTGCCATCGCTCCTCTCTCTTTTGACACGTTCATATTAGGGATGTGAATCGTTTTTCAACGATTAAAATTATCGTCCGATAATGTTTATATCGTCTTAAATCGTTATAGAACACGATACAATAGAAATTCTAACGATTTATCGTTAAAAATCGTTAAATCGTGTTAGTGCGCACTAACTCCCCGTTAGTGCGCACTAACTCGATTTAGTGCGCACTAACTGAAAATGATACAAATAAACACTTTCCAGGTCACTGAAGGTCAGTTAGGAATGAATATGTGTTCCTATTGGCTGGCTGCCCTCTTATCTATTGATGTTACCAAGGTTACCACTGAGGTGATGGTTGGGGGGATGGGAAATGGAACTGGAAACTAACGAACACCAACAGAAAATGAAACAAAGTGTTCACACTTCCCAGGTCAGTAAAGGTCACTTAGGAATGAATATGTATGTATGTATTCCTATTGGCTGGCTGTGCTCTTATCTATTGATGTTACCAATATGGTTGGGGGGATGTGAAATGGAAACAGTTGGAAGCTTGACAAAAAAAGTAATGTAATGATCAGCACTCACGTGACTAGAACTTGTTTGTTTATTATTTTTGTTAGCAGGCACCTGAAATGCTAGTGCATGTTGAATTTGCCAATCACTGTGCATTTTAGAAAGGTGGTCCTGGCTGGAACTGTACACAGTTCAAATATATGTAATTGATTGTTGGTAAGTGTATTTTTTAAGTAGCCACACTGGCACCAGTATGTTTACTTTTCCTCCTACTTAACTCACTAGCTCAGCTTTGTAAGAAGGGCTTCTCTGCTTGTGTGTTGTTTTTGTTTGGTGTGAGGAGAGCAGAAACATCAGATCTTTATTCAATCTACTACAGTCATCTCTTACAGTGCCCTATCCCTATTAATACCAGGAGTGTTGTGATCTTCCTGCACACAGTGCCCTAACCCTGATACCAGTCTGAGACAGCTCCCTCCCTGCATTACTAGTGAGAGGCTGGCTTCACAGACAGGGGGGAGCTGCCTGACCCTCACTCCTGACTTCCCCCATGTCCCAGCTAGTGAATGGTGTGTGGGTGAGGGGGGGGGGGGGGGAGGATGGTGAAGTCTGAGACAGCTCCCTCCCTGCATTACTAGTGAGAGGCTGGCTTCACAGACAGGGGGGAGCTGCCTGACCCTCACTCCTGACTTCCCCCATGTCCCAGCTAGTGAATGGTGTGTGGGTGAGGGGGGGGGGGGAGGATGGTGAAGTCTGAGACAGCTCCCTCCCTGCATTACTAGTGAGAGGCTGGCTTCACAGACAGGGGGGAGCTGCCTGACCCTCACTCCTGACTTCCCCCATGTCCCAGCTAGTGAATGGTGTGTGGGTGAGGGGGGGGGGGGAGGATGGTGAAGTCTGAGACAGCTCCCTCCCTGCATTACTAGTGAGAGGCTGGCTTCGCAGACAGGGGGGAGCTGCCTGACCCTCACTCCTGACTTCCCCCATGTCCCAGCTAGTGAATGGTGTGTGGGTGAGGGGGGGGGGGGAGGATGGTGAAGTCTGAGACAGCTCCCTCCCTGCATTACTAGTGAGAGGCTGGCTTCACAGACAGGGGGGAGCTGCCTGACCCTCACTCCTGACTTCCCCCATGTCCCAGCTAGTGAATGGTGTGTGGGTGAGGGGGGGGGGGAGGATGGTGAAGTCTGAGACAGCTCCCTCCCTGCATTACTAGTGAGAGGCTGGCTTCACAGACAGGGAGGAGCTGCCTGTCCCTCACTCCTGACTTCCCCCATGTCCCAGCTAGTGAATGGTGTGTGGGTGAGGGGGGGGGTGGATGGTGAAGTCTGAGACAGCTCCCTCCCTGCATTACTAGTGAGAGGCTGGCTTCACAGACAGGGGGGAGCTGCCTGACCCTCACTCCTGACTTCCCCCATGTCCCAGCTAGTGAATGGTGTGTGGGTAAGGGGGGGGGGGGAGGATGGTGAAGTCTGAGACAGCTCCCTCCCTGCATTACTAGTGAGAGGCTGGCTTCACAGACAGGGGGGAGCTGCCTGACCCTCACTCCTCCGGGGTATTGTGATCTTCCTGCACACAGTGCCCTATCCCTGATACCAGGGGTGTTGTGATCTTCCTGCATGCAGTGCCCTATCCCTATTAATACCAGGAGTGTTGTGATCTTCCTGCATGCAGTGCCCTATCCCTATTAATACCAGGAGTGTTGTGATCTTCCTGCACGCAGTGCCCTATCCCTGATATCGGGATGTGTGCAAGAAGATCACAACACCCCCGGTATCAGGAATAGGGCACTGTGTGCAGGAAGATCACAACACCCCCAGTATCAGGAATAGGGCACTGTGTGCTGGAAGATCACAACACCCCTGGTATTAGGGATAGGGCACTGTGTGCAGGAAGATCACAACACTCCTGGTATTAATAGGGATAGGGCACTGTGTGCAGGAAGATCACAATACCCCTGGTATCAGGGTTAGGGCACAAGTTCTAGTCACATTGACTGATCACATTACTTGTTTTGTCAAGCTACCAACTGTTTCCATTTCCCATCCCCCATATACTGTCAGTAGGAAACTTGGTAACATGAATAAATAAGAGGGCAGCCAATAGGAATACATATTCATTCCTAAACTGACCTTAACTGACCTGAAAAGTGTCAAATTGTATCATTTTCAGTTAGTGCGCACTAACTCCCAGTTAGTGCGCACTAACTCCCGTTAGTGCGCTCTAATCGGAAAAAACGATTTTTAACGATTTTTTAACTAAAAAATCGTGCCTAAGACGATTTTCTTGCCCTGCCACACGATTTCTATCGTTAAGACGATATGGAAAACGATTCACATCCCTAGTTCATATGCCCCAACATCTAGCCAATGACAGCCCATTCTTTCCCTGGCATAGGGCAGCTATGAACATTCATGCACAATTTGTCAGGAACTCCAGAGCATCCTGGGAGGAGGAACCTGAAATTGGGACTGGCACATGGCCGTAGAACTCAACAGTACATTAATTGTGTGGCCGCAGCAGGGATCTGGGAAAATCAATTAGTCCCATGGGCTGTCCAGTTGCATAGGGACCATATTACTTGTGGCATCTGCACACTTGGCACAGCTCTGTGCTTTTAAAACTATACTTAGAATATATGCATCATATATCATTTTATGCTTGTCATTTAATAAGTATTTTGTATTTGCAATGCACATTTATGGCATTCTGAAATATTGATAATGCATATATGCATCACCTGCAGTATTTCACTTATGAAAAAAGAATGTCATGATGTCATTTTATTCTCATGACCAATAGCAGATTCTATAGTAATATGAGTTTATAGCATTACAACTGCAGCAAAATATAATAATATTTTTCCAGTTGCCTCTAAGAAACATATTTTATTAACTTGCCTAAGGATTGAGGAAATAGCAGATTGTTGACAGAAAAGGTAACAGAAAGCAGAAAAATAAGTTTGTGTTGATATTAACCCTAGTAGTCAATTATTCCTCCAAAATATAGTAATACAATATGTTCTGTTAATAATACATGTAATATGCTACATGGAGGACCTTGGCTTCTGTACTGTCTCTAAAATTCATTTTATGCTATATCAGATCCTATCTCCTGCTTTCTAATTTGCTGATTCACCAACACAAGGATATTTTATAATTTCCCATGTGCAAAGATGAAATGTCATTTCCATGCATTAATTCTCATATATTAAGAGTAATATCATTGAATTCTGTTAAAGTAAATGGTAGGGCTGAGGGATGCTGCAGTCTGAAATGTAAAATAGTTCACTTTATTTCAAAAGGAAGCAAAACAAGACCAAATAAATATCAGAACTTTTAAAACTTGAGAGTATGTGCACATAAATGGTTTCTCTGCCCCAACTCTATCCCTAGGAATGCATTTAAATAAGTACACACATAATCACTTTTGTGCTAACTCTTTCACATATAACCCTCACAGGGTAATTTTTAAAAGCCAATTTATGTACATAAAACCAAGTTTTATACACATACATGCTTTTGAAATTCAGGCCTTTAATAAATAAAGAGAACTAAAACAATCCAAAGATCAGTCCATGGGAAATGGTGTTTGAAACGTCAAAGACTTTACAAGTTTGCAGAGCTCTAAATAGTCCACACATAATCTGGCTTCAACTGGCAGAGTAAACCAGACTGACAGAGCGACAGAACAGAAAGATCTACGAGGGGTCACAGAAAGTAATGCTGATTGCAACAAAGGGACAGTGAGCAGAGCTGACCGCGATACATGCAGTGCATGGTATGGAGAATAACAATACAGACACGTTTTTAAATATGCTGGACTTAGCTCATGTAAGGACCGATGTATGAAACCTGCACCAAAAATGGCACCATTTTTTAGCCAGCAGCAACACTCGATGTAGTAATGGTATGCAAATGAGTGCGCTTCATCTGATGACATTACTGCTGCCCTACACTTTGCGGGCTATAAATCAGACACTGAGATATCTAAACAGGAAGATGTTCACCCTGGAAGAAAGTGTGTCTTCCTCAGAAGCCATGGAACAGAGCAGCCCCCCATGCAGAGGCAAAGGTGATGGCCACAGATAGAAGCAGTAACCTTGAGGTAAGTTCCCACCGAGTTGAATCTCATCACGACTTTAACTGGACCCAACCCTATGCTGGACCACTGATAACTCCATCTAGAACCATCTGGGCCTCATGCCGGATCACCAATGACTTTCTCTCCATTTTCTTCTGTTGCTAGTGGCTGGCACATAGCTGCCCATTAGGTTTCTGGGGCACCCTCTTACCCCCAGGCCTTGGAGAACAGCAAAATATTTGCAGTCTATTGCCATACTAGACTACTAATGGAAGTCCCTAAACCTTAAACAAACATCTGAATATCTACCAAATAAATTAATATGTATGGTACAGAATTTTAATAAAAATCACAATTTTTATTATTTTTTTCTAAAGCATAATAATAATATATTTTTTAGAAAGTTATTACAAAATTCTTGAATCAGAAATATTTCTTATTGGTTAAGTCCCTAAACCCTGCCATGTTGTCGCTCATCATCGTGGTATGCAGATGGTGGTTGTGCTCCTTCTCTTCCTTCCACTGCAGATGCTTATCCCGCTCGTATGCCTCCTTTCTGTCAGCATCTGACCTGGTACCCAGTGATGCTTGTCCCTTCTTGTGATGTGAGTAAACAAACATTCCAAAACACCATTCCTCCTGGTTCTCTGGGGGCTGAACAGCTTTAGACTCATTTCTTCTCATTTCTTCTCACTTTTTTTCTCTTTTCTCTTTCTTTTTTGCAGGTGGATACATCTTCATCATCAGCGCTCATCATCACTGCAGTCCGCAGAAATGGTGGCTTTCTCCTGGCTCACTCTTTGCCACAGTTTTGTTGAGATGGTGGATCATCTACAACTCTTCCTTCAGAATGGGGATGCTTTGTTGCCTTGCCAGGCAGGCTATCAATGTGGGTCTTCCAAATTTTTCTCCAGCTTGTGGACTGTTGCTACTTATGCAAGCATGCATTGAGGAATAAGACCCAGATGCAGTTCAAAGGTCTCAGGAAATAACCTGTATCCAAAGTCCTTCTTTCCTTATGCATGGATCTAAGACCTTTTAACCCCAATCACATCAAGAGATTCTATCTAGATATGCTAAATAATGGAAGGGCCAGAGAAGCACAGTCTGGGAGGCCCGCGGTAATGTAGGCGCCAGGCTATCTCCTCCGATCGGCGTGCATGGTTGGGCGTGGTGGGGGGGTCCGAGGCAGGACAGTTGGCCTTGCCTCTGCCCCCCCCCCGCCTCCTCCCTCTTCGTGGGGGCCGGCTATTTGATTTGATTGGTGTCCGGGGCTGGCCCTGCAAGATCCTCTGATCTGGTTGGCCGGCCCCGGTGCACCAGGGGAAGTTGCATCGTCATACGGGGAGGGAAATAAAAAGGGGTGGCGCCTTCTTCCCTGCCTCTTTCCTCAGTGCAGCTGTCGATACCCTCCCTCCTTCCCTAAGAATTTCTATCGTGGGGTAATTATTGTTGTCGCAGCTTGGGGGGGGGGGAGGGGGGGGGTTTGGCGGTGTACCAGAGCCATGACTAATATGGGAGCTGGGTTTAGAGCAAGGTGGTGGGTCTCCTTGTCGCTGGCTTATGTCATGTGACTGAGGTCAGCCACATGGCAGGGACCCCTTGCTGGGGGCTGTGGTGGGGGTCCCGGTTAGCGGCGGGAGGCCACTGGATATTGCAGGTCTTGTGGCCTGCGGAGGACCCATTGTGCTGGGGCGTGGCAGATGGGTCCGGGGGGGGTAACATTTGTTATTATAAATTGGCTCTGGTGTTTGTTGATTGTTATGAATAAAGCTGTGGCCTTTGTTTATAACCCTATCTGTCTGATGTGTGCTGTTATTGATAACACGAACCTGTGAGGAGCCGGGGGGAGGGGATATTGGTCCTGGCTGCACATATTATAGGCAGATATCAAGCACTGTGATGAGCATGTCTCAGGAAGCAGGAATATAGAACAAAGAAAGAACAGAAAGTAATACCATATATGGACAAGTGGGGATATTGTTGTGAGAGAGATAAGAAAGGGCATAAAGCTGTGCTCCACAGGGAAACATTTGACTGGCATCTTCTTTCTGCTACTTTGCAGGCAGCAGGTGGAGACTAGATCCCAGTACACCTATTGAACTCCTTCTGTGCTTTGTTTGCTTTTATAACAAGGCTTCTGTAGTTTTTCCTTTTACTCCTCTTGATAGTAAAAAGTTCTTTACTTGTAAGAAGACTTCCTAAGTTGTTATTTAAGAAAAACCGTATTAACAGCATTTTATGAAATCACTTTGAAGTCAATCATAAATGTTTACTTGTTCAATTGCTTTTAAAGTCAAATAAATAATCTGCAAATTGTACATGTCTTGTCTATTTTTTCTTTAAGGCTTGTCAAGGGGGTGGTCTGGGCCTGCATCCTTGGAACAGAGATTTGCAAGACTGATCTTATAAATCTCTAGTCCAAGCATACTGAGCCTGTCACAGCAGATCCAGGCTTACATCTTTGGTCCAGATATAACTGGACCAAGCATGCAGAGCCTGTCAAGAGAGAGACTGGGCCTACATCCTTGGTTCAGAGGTTTGCAAGACTGGTTGTAAATCTCTAAACCAAACATGTAGGGCCTGTCAAGGAGTGGTTCAGGCCTGCATGGCCAGAGATTTGCAAGACTAGTTTACAAAACCTGTCTTCTAAATTCCAAGTCTAAGCATGGAGGGCCTGTCAAGAGATAGTCCCAGCCTGTATCATTGGTCCAGAGATTTGCAAGTTAGTCTTATAAATATTTTGACCAAACATACGGGGCCTATCAAGAGATATTCTGGGCCTGCATTCTTAGCCCCAAAATTTGCAAGGCCAGTTTTGTAAGCCGGTCTTATAACTTTCTGGACCAAGGATACTGGTCTGGACCAATCGTGAAAAGCCCAGCGTATTTGGTACAGAATTTTCACACCACTGTGGAAATCTTTGGTCTAAGGATGCTGAGCGTGGGTGTTTCACAGGTGTCATGGGCCCAGTGTCCTTGGTACAGAGACTTCCACAATGGTGTGGACATCTGTGGACCAAGGATGTTAGGCCACGACACCCATGAAATATCCAGGCCATACTCAGAATCTTTGGTCCAGAAACTTCCAAGCTACTATGGTAGTCTTTAGAGCAAGGATGGGCCAGTGTTTAATGGATATCATGGTACAACATTCACACTGATGAAGAACAAGACCAATGAAGTTTAAAGCTCTCATTAAAAATTTCACTTTATTAAAATTGCATTTAAAAAATGAAAATATTTAAAAAACAAACAAACAGGCACATTTAAAATTTACTGGCATTAATCTTCCATTCAGTTGGTGCCAATCTGCCAATCAGCTCCCGGTCAAACCATCCCACCCCTATCATATGTACAAATGTGCTTCTGTAGTTTTCCGCAATGACCTTGTTATGGAACTCATTACCCCTTGCTGTGCTATCTCCATTTGCGGCAAGTGCAAACACTTTGTGCTATGGCCTCAAGTCCAGAATCATGTTTTGATGAATGCCATACTGGAAGGTGATACTGTCACATATGGAGCACACCACAATGATATCTTCTACTTTTTCCGGCTAATACTGCAACGTTCCTCCAGAGCGGTCAAGTCAGTGGAATCTGTTTTTCAAAACCCCAAATGTATGTTCTATAACCACTCTGGATCTCAAGTATGCTTCATTGTATGGATTTCCACTGCTATACATTGTATAGAAGACAGGAGCTAGAGAAGCCATGCTTTGCAGCCAAAGCCAGCATCTTCTGTAAAAAAAAAATGAATATGAGTACTATTGTTTAGCAAAGTGTGTATCTCACTTCAGCAAATTTCCAGCTTTTGGCACCCACCCCAGAGAACGTACATGTGAAGTGGATTAGCATGTGCTTTGACACTATATACCAAAATGTATGTACTAATCGCACTTTGGTACCCACCCCAGAGAGCTTACATTGAAACTTTTTAGCTAACTCTTTTGGTAGTTAGGCCTCAACCCACTTGATTCTATATTGGAATAGTATGCACTTCTGGCACCATGCACCACAAAGTGCACACTAATCCGCTTTTGGTACCAATCCCATAGAGCTTACATTTCAAATTCTTTGCAAGCGTTTTGTTTTGACTTCTATATCAAACTTACCGAGCAATCAGCTTTCACTGTATCTCTCTTCAGTGAAATTCTGAGCCAGCGCCAATTACACAAGGATGAAGAAGTCATTGTTGCTTCTGGAAAACTTGAAGACAACACTGATGATCTTCATGTGTTCAATGCACACAATTTGTATATTTAGGGAGTGAAAATACTTCCTTTTGCAATATGCCATTTCTCTCATGTGAGAAAGAGTGACATGGGTGCAATTAAATGTGCTTATTAGATTCGGCATGCCAGCTATATCAAAAAAATTGTGCTTCATCTCTTGCCACACTGTATGCTGCTGTGGACACTTGATGCACTACCTGAGCCATTTCATCATGGACATCAGTACCTGGCTGAAATCCCTTGAAAACATTGACTGGTCCTTACCAGCTACCACAGCCACTGTAATCTGGAAGGAGCCCCTGGCGAGAAAATGCAAGGCACTGAGAAGCTTTACCAAACTTGGAATGGCATGTCCACAATCTTTTAGAGGATCAATATTGTCTCTCATCTCTTCACAGAGAGAAAGATTTGCCCTGGAGCTCAGTCCATATGTCCACTCCACATCTGTCTCCAGCAACCCAGGCAGGGTCATCCTCAAGCAGAATATTCACTCTTTGTGTGTCCTTCTGGGAATGGTTTGAGCCAAGTCCCACTCCTCTCAGATCCTCCTCTCTTCTTCTGTGATAAATCATCTTCTTTCAATGTGTTCCTTCTCTCTTTCTTGCTGTAAAGCTTCTGTTGCTTTAATTCTTCTGTTGACTCATGCATCATGTGTGTTTCATAAGATGACTTGATGCCAAGCAACACAAGAAAGCTTTTCTCACCTCTGTCTCACCTTTGGGACCTTCCTGCCCCCCTGTAGATATATGCTGGGGCTGGAGACCTGCCTCCCTACCTTCTACTTATTCCCTTAATTGTGGTCCTGGAGAAAGAAGATTAAGGGCTGGAGTGAAGCCCACTCACTCCAACCTTGGCACCTTTTTTTATAAATGGTGCATGGTCTTTAAAAATGGCACTAGTACCCCATTAAGGAGGGTAAATGGGTCCAGAGAAAGAGGTCACTGATCCTGGCATGTGTCTATAGGAAGGTGGGAGGGGCCTGGGGAGGACCTGGCTGGACCAAGGGAGGCCCAGTCAAGTAAGTACAGGCTAATTTGTTTGGCCAGGCGTGGAGATTAGAGGGGTCTAGGGAGGCTCAGTGGGGCAGATCTGCAACCCAGATTGAAATTTATCCAGCGGGCAGGTGTTTGAAGACCCTTGGAAGGCCTAATTCATATTTTTGTTTGTTTGGGTATTTTGGGGTTTTTTAAATATGTTTTTCTTTTTTATTTGGGAAATGAACCAAACTGAAAAATAATTAAACAAACAACAAACCATCAAATGACAAACCCCCCCTCCCCCACCCACCCACCCACACACACACACACGCACACACACACACCAAATTGTGAAGTCAAACCAAATCGAAAATTGGAGGCTGCACATCCCTAGCAAAGGAACTGCTCCTTAAACACTGTCCAAAAGTGGGGCCTACAAGTAATGAAAGTCAGAAAGTCTAATGAATTTTATTAGTTTCTGTTGACCACATTCCTGTAGATTTACTTTGCCTTTATTTATTTATTTATTTTGGGTTCCGTATTCAGCCATTGTACGGCTGTACTAGTTAGCCAGTTAAACATAACTGGCTATAGAACAGTATATATTCAGCTGCACTGCTGAATATACCCGGCTATCTTAAAGTTAGCCTGTTAAACATAGCCAACTAACTTTAGGACAGCCTTACCACCTGACCAGAGTTAGCCGGATAAGTTAACTAACTCCGAATAATGGAGTTAGCCAGTTAACTTATCTGGCTATATCTTCTTCTCCCCAGAATGCCTCCTGGTAATGATCCAACTTATCCGGCTATATTCTAGCCAGGTAACTAGGTATACAGCTAGAATTTAGTCAGATAAGGGCTGAATATAGTCAGAAAAGCCATTTAGTCCTAGATTGATCAAATCACGTTAAATATAGGAATATGGCACGTTAGTGTCCTGTGGTAAAAAGATGGCATGCTTAGGGAAATAAGTGAAATACCGTACAGCATACGTAAGTATCGTGTCTCATGATAATATTTTGCGTTGCATGACACACTACCATGGTGCATGTCATTTAACGCTTCACGCATCATTTTTCATATGGTGCATTATTTTCTCTGTTCTTAAATACCAGCTTCCTGCAGCTGCCTTGTTGAGGGTGTGTCAGGCATTTAAGAGAGAGGAGAGAAGTTGAGTTGGTGGTTAGTTGGAGTTTAGGAGGAGCTTTTTCTAGTGATTAACTGAGCGAGTTGTCCTGTTTAGTATTCTCATCTGTTTTCCTTTACCTTTGTCTCTTGTCTTTATCTGTGTGTGCAAGTTTTTCTGTGATGCCTTGTTTGTCTCTTTGTCTCTTTGTGTGAAGGACAGATGTGGTGGAGGAATGGTGAGGAGTGGTGGTGGTGAAGGAGTGATGTGGCGAGAGTTGTGAAGAGAGGAGTTGTGTGGAGAGGTGAAAAGGAGTCGTGAAGAGAGAAGTGGTAGTGGAGTGGTGAGGAGCAAGATGGAGTGTGGAAGAAATGGGGAGGGAAGAGAGGAGAGGCATTAGGAGAGGAGGGAGAGGAGAAAGGAGGAAGAGGGATGGAGGAAGGAGGACAAGAGCAGGAGAAAGCAAAGGAGGATGTAGGAGAGGAGGAGGGAAGAGGAAGGCAGGAAGGTAGGATAAGGAGGAGGTGTAGGAGTAAGGACAGTAGGAGTAGAGATAGGGAGGCGAGAAGGGATACTAGGAAGCAGGAGGGGGAAGCGGCTTAGCAGGTGAGAGTGGTGGTAAGAGGATGGCAGGGTAAGCAAGACAGAGAGGGAAGAAGGTAGGGGAGTTGTCAAGGCAGATACAGGTGGCAGGAAGGGAGGGGAAGGTGAGTCAGAATGAGAGTGAGGATAGTGACACCTCTCCAGAAGTGGAAATGGAACCCCGATCCTCCAAGAGTCAGGCAGAAGCTTGTCCACGTCTACACACCTACAAGTTCAGAATGGAGGACAATGAGCAGGTCATTGCTGGCATCCTTCAGAATTAACACATGCTATTTGGCAATAGGACTGCAATGACCTCAAGGGCTTCTAAGAGCCATGGTAGACATTCACAGAGGCCATATCCTAGTGCAGCGACATCAAGAGGACTGGAGAGCAGGTGGCCCACCACTATAGGGATGTCAAGGCATACTTAAAGAATAAGAAGGCAAGCAGGAACAAATATATATGCTAGATAGGAGGAGGAGCCCCTTGCCTTATCATCCTGATGCTGATGGAGGAGCGGCTGATTGAATGGCTTGGACCGGACATGTTTGAGAGAATGGACAAGGCCCTGGATATGACACAAGCCAGGGCTGGTAAGTCACATCACTTGTAAATGTCAAGTCTGCTACAGATGTCCACACTTTTTTGCATCGGTAGCTCATATTGAATGATGCACAGTGCACATCTTATGCAAAACAATACATAGCTTCATATTTATATTTTCTTTGTTTCCACAGCTCTCACCCAGAAAACCCGCAATCCCAGCTGTGAAGCCCCAAGTACCAGCAGCAGATCATCTAGGTCTCAGTGGCCCCTTTCAATTGGATGTAGAGACATAATGGAGCAAGGAAGAGGAGCTGCAGCAGCACTACTACATCAACAACTTGGGTCACCACTATCCCTTGACTGCAGCCTAAACCTCTCTGAATTTATGGAGGAAACTGCCCTGCCATGGGAGGAACTAGGGATGTGAATCGTGTGATCGATCATCTTAACGATCGATTTTGGCTGGGGGGGAGGGAAATCTGATCGTCATGTTTTTGTTTTTTGTTTTTTAATCGTAAAAAAATCGTAAATCGGGGGAGGGCGGGAAAACGGGCACACCAAAACAACCCTAAAACCCACTCCAACCCTTTAAAACAAATCCCCCACCCTCCCAACCCCCCAAAATGTTTTAAATTACCTGGGGTCCAGTGGGGGGGTCCCGGCGCGATCTCCCGCGATCTCCCGCGATCTCCCACTCTCGGGCCACGGCTGCGTTAATAGAAATGGTGCTGGTGGCCCTTTGCCCTTACCATATGACAGGGCAAAGGTAGCACCGGCGCCATTTTGGTTCCTGTCACCCGACGTCACGAGTGCAGGAGATCGCTCCCGGACCCCCGCTGGACCCCCAGGGACTTTTGGCAAGCCTGGGGGGGCCTCCTGACCCCCACAAGACTTGCCAAAAGTCCAGCGGGGGTCCAGGAGCGACCTCCTGCACTCGCGCCGTATTGCCAATATTCAAAATGGCGCCGGCGCTACTTTTGCCCTCACTATGTCATACGGATCTATATAAGACAACAACCAACAAGGACTGAATTACATAGTCTGGGTAAACAAATAAGCATGGGTGTAGCTTGCTTATTGCGGCGGTTACTACCCCTAACTAATTAGGCTAGATATTTCACTTAGATGCAGTTCCAACACTGCTGTCTACATTGATGGTGGGGGTGGAAGGGAAATAGAACCAAAGGGTTGCTAAGAGCCAGGAGTAACAGATAAGTATGAGAGAAAAAAAAACTGTCAAACTTGCTGGGCAGACTGGATGGGCCTTTTGGTCTTCTTCTGCCGTCATTTCTATGTTTCTATGTTTCTATGGAAGGTTAATGAAGGAGTGCCATGGTCAGATCCTAGGCAATTAAATGTTGATTATGTAATCTTCTGAAATGTTCTTAATAATCCTCTGAAATGTTGGTAATAATCCTCTGAAATGTTAATAATCCACTGAAATTTTTTCATAATCCTTTTGAAATGTTGTTAATATAGTTACCCTTTTTTCTCCTTCTACTGCCTTTCTATTCCTCCTTGCTCATTCCTGGCCCCTTCTGTCCTTTTCTTGCCTGCTCCCTTTCCCCTGTTTCCTGTTCAATGTAACTTTCTACTTCCTTGAGTTGATTGTAAACCGGCATGATATGCCCTACGAATGTCGGAATATCAAAAGTTATCAAATAAATAAAATAAATAAATAAAGGGATTGGGGAGTTAAAGTTAGTCGATGGTAGAGCAGTGGAGGAGGAGTAGAATTGATGTAGATGAATTTAATAGTATGTTGGAGAGCAAGACAGAAATGGCTTCTGGTACTGTTTTTGAACCTGAAATGGATGTTGAAAGTATGATAAATCATTTGCAAGAGGTAGTATTTCCAATTTTGGATGCTCTAGAACCTCTGAAGTGGTTTGCTATATGAAGACAAGTTGCTCCATGATTTACAGAGGCGTTTAGAAATTTGTGTAGAGAAGTTAAGCAATTAGAGAGAAAATGGAGGAAAATAAAAACCAATCATGCACATGACGCTGGAGAGAAAAAGCTAATTTATATAGTTCAGAAAGAGAAGAAAAGATTTTTCTCTAAATCTATAAAATCAGTGGAATGTCCAGTCAGGGAGATTTTTAGAATTGTTGATTCATTGCCCCTGGATAGTAAGCAACCTGAGCTGGTATGCATGATTGTGTTGCTTTCTCCAGCTTTAAATATAGGAAAGTTAAGTGCCTATTACAAAACTTGCTGGGAATTGGCCAAGACGGAATTACTGATCAAGTTATTAATATTCAAGAAGAAAATATTTTTTCTTATTTTGGGCTGGTAAATGGAGTAGGTATAGAGAAAAGTTTAGCAGACATAAACCCTTCAGGCAGTTCTTTTGATTTTTGTACTCCTTATTTGGTTAAGAAGTTATTTTACAAGAATTTGAGAAGAATCTCTGAATTGGTTAATGCATCCTTGTTGTCTGGGAATTTTCCAACTTGTTTGAAAACTATGGTGTACTGCAAATTCTGAAGAAATCTCATCTTGATGCCGCTATGTGTGAAAGTTACAGGTCAATATAAAATGTGCTTTTTTAAGGAAAAGTTCTGGAAAAGATTGTACAGAACCGTTAATATTCCTGGAAAGAAGTAGTGCATTTTCAGCCACGTAGTCAGTTTTAGGCAAGTGATTGTCTTGTTATTTTTGACTCATGATCTTCTGCGTAGATTGGATCTTGGCCTTTCTTCTTTTTTGGTCATTTTGGACCTATCTAGTGCCTTCTACTTAATGATCATCAGTTATTATTGCATAGGTGT
This sequence comes from Rhinatrema bivittatum, assembly GCF_901001135.1. Classification (NCBI taxonomy): domain Eukaryota; kingdom Metazoa; phylum Chordata; class Amphibia; order Gymnophiona; family Rhinatrematidae; genus Rhinatrema; species Rhinatrema bivittatum. Next base: position 314,745,763 of record NC_042615.1, on the reverse strand, counting down.
AAAATTTGTGGATTGGATAGCTTAGTTTCTGATTGTTTGGCTTCCTCCATTGGAAATTGGGCCCAAAAGGTATAAGTGGCTTTTCTAAAGCATCTCCTTTTTGTGTAAGAGTACCACAGGGATCATTCCTTTCCCCATTGCTATTCAATGTGTTTATGTATCTGCTTGCAAATGTATTCATTAGATTAGGTGTGATAGCATATATTTAAGCTGATGACTTATAATTTTGGATTCCTATAGATGGTGCTTTAGAAGATGCTATTGTGTTCTTGAGATTCTGTCTGGCAGAAATAACTCAATAGAAAGTAACTAGTAAGTGTTGAACAAAAAGAAAACAAAGTTTTTAGGAGTGGGAAGATTATTTGATCAGTGTGGTTGGCTGCAGGAGCATATAACAATTGATGGGTATTCGGTTCCTATCTCTGATCATGTAAGAAGTCTGGAAGTTGATCAGGATTCAGATTTTATGATGGAAATCTATAGTCAGCAAGTCTTGAGAAAAACCTATTTACAGATAAAAACCTCCGTCAATTAAAACCTTATTTTGATTTCCATGCTTAGCATACAGTGGCTTCAGCTATATTTATAAATTCTATGGATTATTGTAATGTTTTGTTATTGGGAATTCCAAAGGCAACTATTAAGAGGTTGCAGGTTTTACAAAATAGACTGTAAGACTGTTATTTAGTAAGCATCTTTATGAGAGTGCCAAGCCTTTATTAATTAAACAACAACCAAACCTCTGTTCCCTTCTGAGAAGAACATTAACTACCAACAATCAAGGGAACTCCCTGATGTGTGGTGATGTGCGGTTTCTATATGTGAGGAAACCACTCTGTGATTCTCTCATTTAATAGCTACCGACTTTATTCTTCAAATGCTTTATTTTGCTTCTATTTTTTATTTTTTGTAATTCAACTATGTACTTCTTGTTCATGAATCAACCATGTACTGCAATTTATGAGAGTGTCCTCCCCTGGAGGTCAGCTCGACCTTATTTAGCGTTCTCGCCCCTTTGTGTGAGTACTTATCGGTTCTAGACAAACTCCTGCCGCTTCTATGAGGTCGAAGCCACCTGCCCCGTGTTTCAACAATTGCTTGTCTGCTTCAGGGACCTTGGAGGAATCTTTCTTTCCACCTCGCGGTTTGAACACATTTGAAGTACCTATCTTTTAAAAACCAGTAATTCAAATCAAATCTTTTTCTTGTTTAAAGTATTTAAGACCACTTATAGGGTTTCAAATTACTTACAGTCAATCTTTAAAAGCCATTTTCGTGAGCGACACCTTCATTCTATGATTCGGCATCTTTTTGTTTTACTTACTTTTAAACTACTCCAGGCCAATCACCATTTTCCTGTTCAGAGCCAGGCCACCAGCAACCTTGGGTGCTTCGAGAGATTTAAAAAAACTTGTTGATGTATGTGTGTTCGCCATCCCTTTGGCTTGCTTCGCGATCTGTTCACTCGCCGGGCTTGTTGTTGTGCTCTCTTAAGTATACTGTTAACTTTTAAATGAATTTTTCTTTCAGATATGTATTCAAAACCTGTCAGTTATCCATAATTCTTATGATATTGCTTTGCTTGACCTTGCGGACCTGATGGAGACCTATTGCACACTCTACTGTTATTGTGAACAGCAACTTCTCTACCTGGGACCTGATAGAAACCAGTGTCCCTGCCTGTGTTGCTTTGCTTTACCCGTACTGTGATTTATTTGACCAATTTTTTCTTTTTAGAGGTGATCTTCTGATCCTGATGTGAAGTATTTTATGATCCTGTTCCCTAAACCTTCTTGAATTGACAAAATTATTTCCACTGAGGCTTTTATTGTGTATGAGTTTTCTACTTCGCCGGCTTGCTTTGCGCTGTGATCGCCCACCATACGTGTAATATTACTGGTGTTCTTTCTCTAAAAGGTTCCCCTTTCTTTTCATTTTTCTTTTTTCAATAATTTTGCTGTCCCGTGAATCTTATGAGACTGCTTCCTGCTTTACTCAGGTCACTAAACCTGATGTATAGCTATTACACAGGTGGCTATTGCTATTATTGGCAATTGTTGGACCCACCGGAGACCTATGTCCCATTTCTATTATTTTTATTTTTACATTACCCACAATGTCCATGAAGAGCAAGTCACTTTCTATTATTGAGTTTCGAGGTGTTGTCCTCATGTATGCTCTCTGGCTTGGCTCTTGACTATAGATTGGTGATATTGTCCTATTTCACTCACCCTTCTTAGATTTATATGTGACAACTTCAAAAAAAGACCAGTCTATTTCTCGATTTAATCCATTAGGAGCTATAGTATTTGTGTATAAATAAATCACTGTTCCATTCGTGTCAGCCACAGATTTAGATCTCCGCCACGTGGATGTTGTTTAAAATGAAAAAGGACAGCTACTGTAAATTCCTGGATTTGATGTCCTACTTCTCACCAGTGGTCAACAAGAGGAGTCCCTTCCTTCTGATTTTTTTTTTTTTGGTTTGTAATTATTTTTTATTGAGTTTCAAATGCAAACAACACAACATGACAGAGCTGAAGTACATAGTTCCAATATCAACAGTAAAACCATACAACTTGTGTAACAGCTATTAATCAAACTCAGATCATTATTACTTACCACCCTCCCCACCTTCCCACCCCCCCTGACACCCTTGGCTTGGAAGCAAATATGGTTATCAGTAGGCATAATATGTGCTTATAGAAAATATTTGTTATATCTTGTATTATGTTATCTCATGGGGAACACTGAAGAGACATCTGCAGAAGAGGGTAATTTTCTTATAAATGGAGTCCAGATGATTGTGAATTGCATTTGCTGCTTCTTGGAGTTTGTCGGTATCGATTTTTGTTCCAAGAGGTAAAGTTCCAGCATAGCATCCATCCATTCATGGAGTGATGGAGGTGACGAAGATATCCAATGTCGCAAAATAATTTGTAGAGCCACCAAGCGGCTTTTATGCAGCAATAAACTTTGTGGACTAAGTTTCATACACTGTTGTTTGATATCCCCAGCAGGCAAAATTGTGCATTCCAGGACCCGGCATAAGCAGAGGAGTCAGTGAGATGCTGGAGGACCTGAGTCCAAAAGTGTTGGATTGGAGCGCAGTCCCACAAACAATGGACTAGTGATGCATTTGGCTGAGAATATTTAAGGCAAGCTCCGGAAGGAGCAATACCAGCCAAAAAAGCTTTACGAGGTCAGATTACCACTCTATGCAGTATCCTGAATTGCATTTCTTACATGGACATACTGATTGCTACTTTCTGGATCGTATGAGTGCTCACTCATAAAGCCTTAACAGACACAACCCGTGTCAGATCAGTAGACCATGCAGAGGAACAAGATCTATATAAACTATATTGAGAGGCCTCATGTAGAAACTTATAATACATAGAGAATTTTACAAGTTTAGCTGAACCGATATGTAGAAATCTCTGAAAGGGACTATTAGTGACCTCTCGGTTGCAGGATAATATTCTGGCCTGTATATAGCTGCAAATTTGTAAATATGTAAGATAGTCAGAGTGAAGCAGATGGAGGTGGTGACAACAATAATCAAAGGAGTGTACACATTTAGTTTGCAGATCAATAAAGGGGAGCAAATCAACAATTCCCTTTGCCTTCAACTTCAACAAAGTTTTATTAGCTATACCGCCGGGAAGTCGGGATTACTCAGCAAAGGCAAACAGTAGGATATTTTCCACTCTAAATGCAAAAATTGCCTGAGAAACCTCCAACAGCTTCTAATCCCACCAACCACCAGGCTGTTGGTGACAGCTAATGGGAGGGTCCCACGTGTCACGTAACAAAAATGCTAAGTGTCTGGGTTGGTATGCTTCCCTTTCTAATTGTAGCATACTGGATTCACACCCATAACCTAACCATTCCCTTAAGGTAGGCAGCAAGCAGGCAATATTATAGAATCGCAAGTTGGCAACACCCAGGCCACCTTCAGCCCTGGGTATCATTAATTTAGCAAAGGCCAGCCTGGCCTTTTTGGGACTCCAAAAGAACTTATCAAATATCTGATAGAGAGCTTGTAAGTCCCTTGACCGCAAGTAGAAGGGAGTCATTTGTAAGATATATATCAGTTTTGGAAGCAATATCATATTAACTAAGGCTATTCTCCCAGAGATTGATAGGGGTAGTGAGCGCCAACTGTTTACTTTCACCTGAAAGGATTTCAGTAAGGGAGTGACATTGTAATAATACCATTGCTGGGGGGTTTTTGTGTATTTTTATCCCTAGGTATTTAATTGTATCTGATGCCCTCAACAACGGAAAATCCGGCCAACTAGACTGAAGGTTCCCCGCTATGTCTAATGCCTCCGATTTTGTTAGGTTAAGCTTCAAACCAGAAAAAGTACCGAATGTCTAGATAACGTCCAGCAACACTGGCAGAGATTGGCGGGCATTAGAAATCATCAACATGTCATCTGCAAATAGCATCATCTTTTGCTCTGTGTTCCCCGTTTTGATTCCCGGGATTAAGGAGGATTGCCAGATTTTCTGGGTCAACGGTTCTAAAGATAAAATATAAAGGAGGGGGGACAGGAGGCAGCCCTATCTGGTTCCCCATCCCAATGTAAAAAGTGGAGAAGTAGAGCCATTAATGCAAATGAAAGCTTTGGGGTCTTGATATAGTATTTTAATAGCTGTTAGAAAAGGCCCAGAGAAACCAAACCTACTCAACGCCTCAAATAGATATGGCCAGGCCACTCTATCAAATGCTTTATCAGCATCGAAGCTTACCAACAGGGGTCGGGGGCCACCTGAAGACAGCAGCTCTCCAGGGCTACCAACAGTCGTCTGATATTGGAGACTGGTCATCGTCCAAAGACAAAGCCTGTTTGCTCTAAAGAAATAAGGTCTGGGAGGACGAATTTCAACCTATTGGCCAATATTTTAGCATATATCTTAACATCTTGATTGAGGAGGGAAATTGGATGGTAGGACCCTGGGTCAGCAGGATCTCTACCTGGTTTAGGTAGTATGGTAATAGCTGCTACTTTCATAGTGTCTGGTAGTATATTTTGCGTGATCATGTGATTAAAAATTGCTGTCAATGATGGTACTATTTGATCCTGCAATGATTTATACAATAAGGAAGTCATGCCAACTGGCCCCGGTGACTTATGTAATTTAAGTTCAGTAATCACTTTTATAACTTCCAAGGGTACTATAGGTCTATTAAGACCCTCACGCTGTTGATCAGTCAATTTGGGTATATGTAAATTTGCAAAAAATGACTGCTGGTTCATGACATTAGGAGTGTCTGTGGCATATAGGTTTTCATAAAACTTTTGAAAGACGTGCCCTATGTCCGAGGTGGAAACAGCACAGGGGCCATCTGGTTTATGAATATGAGTGATACATTTGGAAGGGGTTTTAGCCTTTGACAGTCGGACTAAAAGCCGGCCAGGTTTATTACCACGTAAGAATAGCTTATGTATAACGAAAAATATAGTCCCTGTGGCTTTGCGATGAAGTATGTCATGTAGCAGTACCTGCGTTTGCCGATATATGTCCTTCCAAATATTGGTATTATGTCTGTTTCACTAGGCCTTGTAGCATTTCAATTTGTTTTCTAATGTTAGAATTTGAGAATTCTGCTGTTTCTTTTTCTGTATCGTATATTTGAGAATGTTACCCCTAAGGACAGCCTTGGCCACTAGGGATGTGAATCGTTTTCCATATCGTCTTAACGATAGAAATCGTGTGGCAGGGCAAGAAAATCGTCTTAGGCACGATTTTTTAGTTAAAAAATCGTTAAAAATCGTTTTTTCCGATTAGTGCGCACTAACTCGAGTTAGTGCGCACTAACTGGGAGTTAGTGCGCACTAACTGAAAATGATACAATTTGACACTTTTCAGGTCAGTTAAGGTCAGTTTAGGAATGAATATGTATTCCTATTGGCTGCCCTCTTATTTATTCATGTTACCAAGCTTCCTACTGACAGTATATGGGGGATGGGAAATGGAAACAGTTGGTAGCTTGACAAAACAAGTAATGTGATCAGTCAATGTGACTAGAACTTGTGCCCTAACCCTGATACCAGGGGTATTGTGATCTTCCTGCACACAGTGCCCTATCCCTATTAATACCAGGAGTGTTGTGATCTTCCTGCACACAGTGCCCTATCCCTAATACCAGGGGTGTTGTGATCTTCCTGCACACAGTGCCCTATTCCTGATACTGGGGGTGTTGTGATCTTCCTGCACACAGTGCCCTATTCCTGATACCGGGGGTGTTGTGATCTTCTTGCACACATCCCGGTATCAGGGATAGGGCACTGCATGCAGGAAGATCACAACACTCCTGGTATTAATAGGGATAGGGCACTGCATGCAGGAAGATCACAACACCCCTGGTATCAGGGATAGGGCACTGTGTGCAGGAAGATCACAATACCCCGGAGGAGTGAGGGTCAGTCAGCTCCCCCCTGTCTGTGAAGCCAGCCTCTCACTAGTAATGCAGGGAGGGAGCTGTCTCAGACTTCACCATCCTCCCCCCCCCCTCACCCACACACCATTCACTAGCTGGGACATGGGGGAAGTCAGGAGTGAGGGTCAGGCAGCTCCCCCCTGTCTGTGAAGCCAGCCTCTCACTAGTAATGCAGGGAGGGAGCTGTCTCAGACTTCACCATCCTCCCCCCTCCCCCCACCCACACACCATTCACTAGCTGGGACATGGGGGAAGTCAGGAGTGAGGGTCAGGCAGCTCCCCCCTGTCTGTGAAGCCAGCCTCTCACTAGTAATGCAGGGAGGGAGCTGTCTCAGACTGGTATCAGGGTTAGGGCACTGTGTGCAGAAAGATCACAACACTCCTGGTATTAATAGGGATAGGGCACTGTAAGAGATGACTGTAGTAGATTGAATAAAGATCTGATGTTTCTGCTCTCCTCACACCAAACAAAAACAACACACAAGCAGAGAAGCCCTTCTTACAAAGCTGAGCTAGTGAGTTAAGTAGGAGGAAAAGTAAACATACTTGTGCCAGTGTGGCTTCTTAAAAAATACACTTACCAACAATCAATTACATATATTTGAACTGTGTACAGTTCCAGCCAGGACCACCTTTCTAAAATGCACAGTGATTGGCAAATTCAACATGCACTAGCATTTCAGGTGCCTGCTAACAAAAATAATAAACAAGTTCTAGTCACGTGAGTGCTGATCATTACATTACTTTTTTTGTCAAGCTTCCAACTGTTTCCATTTCACATCCCCCCAACCATTACCTCAGTATTAGCCTTGGTAACATCAATAGATAAGAGCACAGCCAGCCAATAGGAATACATACATACATATTCATTCCTAAGTGACCTTTACTGACCTGGGAAGTGTGAACACTTTGTTTCATTTTCTGTTGGTGTTCGTTAGTTTCCAGTTCCATTTCCCATCCCCCCAACCATCACCTCAGTGGTAACCTTGGTAACATCAATAGATAAGAGGGCAGCCAGCCAATAGGAACACATATTCATTCCTAACTGACCTTCAGTGACCTGGAAAGTGTTTATTTGTATCATTTTCAGTTAGTGCGCACTAAATCGAGTTAGTGCGCACTAACGGGGAGTTAGTGCGCACTAACTCGAGTTAGTGCGCACTAACACGATTTAACGATTTTTAACGATAAATCGTTAGAATTTCTATTGTATTGTGTTCTATAACGATTTAAGACGATATAAACATTATCGGACGATAATTTTAATCGTTGAAAAACGATTCACATCCCTATTGGCCACCTCCCAAAAAAGGACCGGTGTATCTCTATGCTGTATATTAAACTCTTCGTACTGTTGCCACCTCTTCTCAAGAAACTTCCCAAATTATGTGTCCATTACTAACCATTCAGGCATCCTCCATTGAAATAAAGAAGGTAGCCTTGCCGCCTTGCCTATAGTATAAAACACTGGACAATGATCGGATATAACAAGATTTCCAATCTCTGCTTTGTCTACTGCAGGAAATAGGGATTCAGAGACAAGGAGATAGTCGATTCTAGATTTGGCTGGGTGGGCTCGAGCATAATGAGTATAATCCCTCTCTGAGGGGTGGAGTACTCTCCACACATCTAATAGTTGCAAGGTATTGCAAAGAAAGGGAATACCTTTTCCACCTCCCAGAGGTTGCGCATATGTGTTGGAGCATTTATCAAGAGTTGGGTCCGCCAAGCAGTTGAGATCCCCTGCCAAAATGACAGAAGCAGATCCTGCCTCTGAGATTTGAGATACTAATTTTGAGAAGAAATTATGATTATATTTATTGGGTCCATAGATGGAAGCCAATAGAATAGGGTTTCCATATAAACATCCCTTAATGATTATGCTCTGACCCTCTGTGTCCGACCATTGTGACTCTAATTGAAAAGGGACTGAATTTTGAATTAAGATGGCAACCCCATTACGTTTGCTAGTTCCAGACGAGAAGAAAACCTGGGTACATCTTTTTTTATTTTTTAACTTAAGATGTTCACTGTCTCGCATATGCGTCTCTTGCAAGAACATGATATCTCCCTTGGTCTTGTGACAGTGCGCAAGCACTTTTTTCCTTTTTATGGGCATGCCAAGACCCACAACATTCCAGCTCATATAATTCACCTTAGGAGTCATATTGCTACAAGAGTGTACAATCGCATTTCCCCTGTAGTGCAGTAGACTTACACAGCCATGTTCCCCATCGAACTTGTCTTGGGATCAAGACAAATCTCATTTGTATCAAAAGCCATAACCACATATTTATTATTAACCATATTGTGATTCTGCCACACAAACCACTGAACCCTTTCTAAGCCTTAGGGTGAATTTCCACCGTCCCTGATTCCCTAACCATTGCCTGTTCCCCTTTTTGAACCCCTATTTATAAGCCATAAATCTTCCTTCTTACGCTCTCTATGACGAGAGCTGGAGTCAATCTATGTGGTCAGGTGACAGTTCCCAGTTGAAAGGAAAATCAAAGTCCAAATATAAGGCACCATAGAAAAGGTAATAATCATTGATATCGCATCCTTAAATGTAATTATTGGAGCTTGAATTGGTTCACATCCATCGATCCATAGCTGAAGCACTCAGTCGCTTGCCCTCCATCCAATTACATAATAAAGGGATAACAAAGTTCAAATAGCCAGATTCAATGCCATGAATGCTTTGGTTTGTGCTTTGGTTCTCATTCAGATGGGCACAAAGTAGTGGAAATTGTATAAATAGAATTGGAGGATTATGTATGAGAAAAAAAAAGAAAAAACTTAAGAACTTAAAAGATGAAGCAACCATCTTTTTGCTTCCTTTTGCAGCATCCGCACTCAGTTTCCCCAGCTTTACTCCGCTGAATTTTTGAAGGCAGTCTGGATGTATTTTTGAGCCTCAGGCGCATTCTCAAATGCCTGTGATTGACCATTGTGCCATACCCGAAGTTTAGCGGGGTATTGTAAAGCAAATCACACTTGTTTTGCTGCGAGTTGCATGCACACCGGCCTGAATTCTTTCCGTTTCATGGCCACATGAGCAGAGAAATCTTGAAATATACGCACTTGCTCCCCAGATGGCAGTACTATTGTTGGGTGTTGCCTCTTAATATGATGTGTCATGTCAAAATTAGATAGATGTCTCATTTGCTTGCCTCTGCTAATAGCCCTGTGACAGTAATTACACCGAGCAAAATGCGGGTCCTCTGTCACTTTAAAGTAGCTCCAGATCGCAGATGTCTTTTGTGATCCTCCCTTCTGTAAAGCCTTGGGGGTGGATGCTGGCACTGGAGCTGAAGTAGTGGGTGCACCCTGAGAAGCAATGCCAGGGGCTTCAGTCACACTCTGTGCCTGCGCTCGCTGTTCTTCCTCCTCCTCATCATCATCAGTTTCATCTTTCCCTTGCTGCACTGAAGTGGAGGCTAAGACAGGACTAACTGATCCTCCTAAAACTTCGCCAGCTATTACTTCTTCCGTTTCAGATGAGAATCCCACACAAGATGATTCTTCATCGGAATCAGAAGCAAACAGTGTCTGCGCTACATTGTCAACACTAAGTCGAGGGGTGTCGACATTTTGTCTTGCATGACTCAGCCTTCCCATCCCTTCCCTCACCTCCAAAACTACAGGGTCAGAAACAGGTGGTGGCAATGCATCATGTTTAGATTTCATTTTTTTTTCTGGATGGAACTGCCAGTGCCTGCCCCTCCAAAGAGTTTAGATTGTAACAGGTCCCTTTTTAACTTTAATGGGGGACTGGCACTAGTGCCTTTTGAAGTGCCTCCTCTGCCAGTCCCAATCACTTGACCACATCTAGCTTTCCCTGACATTATGGATTTAATGTCACTGCCTAGTGCCTACTGGCTGGCCCACGGGCCAGTGCCTTGATATGCACTAATGTAATGTGTGTGCGTACACCGAGCTTGTAACTACAAAAGAGGCCCACTGGGGATTTGGCTGCACAGACTGTCCCAATAATATACTTGAGTCTGCTAAACTACCCAGTGCCCACTGGCACAGTGCCTTGATATGCACTAATGTAATGTGTGTGCACACACCGTGCTTGTAACTACAAAAGAGGCCAATTGGGGATTTGGCTGCACAGACTGTCCCAATAATATACTTGAGCCTGCTAAACTACTCAGTGCCCACTGGCACAGTGCCTTGATATGCACTAATGTAATGTGTGTGCACACACCAAGCTTGTAACTACAAAAGAGGCACACTGGGGATTTGGCTGCAGGCTGTCCCAATAATATACTTGAGTCTGCTAAACTACCCAGTGCCCACTGGCAAAGTGCCTTGATATGCACTAATGTAATGTGTGTGCATACACTGAGCTTGTAACTACAAAAGAGGCACACTGGGGATTTGGCTGCACACACAGACCACTGCTGACCTAGTATACTCGAGTCTGCTAAACTGCCTGCCCACTGGCACTGATGCCCAGTGCACAGAGAGACTGAGTGAGTTCAATTAAACAAATGCAGTTAACAAAAAAGCTGGAATTGTTGGCACAGCAGGAAAATCGATGAAACATATTTTTCAATGGCAATTCTAGCAAACTAGCTAGAAATTGAATATATCTCTTCCACCCACAACACCCAAATCGTGCTTGCAACCTACCCCAGAGGGTGAATTAAACAAAATGCCACTGCTAGCAGTTTCACTCCCTGGCATAGAGAGACCATCTCAGAACAACTAAAAAAAAGTGCTTAAAAAAAAACAGGGCTAGCTGGCACTGCAGCCAAATGAAGCACAAATATCTTTTTCTATCTAAGTAACTAGCCTAGCTAGCAACTGAATACAGATTTGAGAACTCAGACTAGCTCTGAGTGCATCCATGTTCCGCAGTGACAGACCACCTCCAAGCCTCCCGAGATCACCCCTGCAAAGAAAGTGTGTGGCACGCTGCGTACTTAAGTATATATAGTCCTGGGTCATCGAGAAAAGAGTCACTGACCACTGAGTGAGAGCGCGATTGACTGCATTGCAAAACTTCTTATTGCTGATATGTTGCATTCTGGGCTCCTTGCCAACCTGTCTGACCTACTCTGACAGGGCTGTGAGGTCACTGATGACTCACAGGAAAGGGCTGGTTTTTGGCTATGGATACATCCAAATGACGTTCTCTGATTTGAAATGGTGGCTAAGAAAAGTGTGCGGTGCCAAACGTATGGAACGTACCAGACAATAGTTTGCCAAGACAGTAGGATCCAGAGTTGTTTTTTTTATGATTGGTTTTACACATGCTATCTTTAGGGAGATGGTAAATGTCCTGTGTCTAAAACTAAATTAATCAGTCTAGTAATGAATGGTGCAATATTTTGACATAAACATTTAACTAAAGCTGTTGAACAAGGATTGACTGGATTTGTGAAAGGATTCTAATTAGAAATGATATGAACAACTTAGGTTTTGGATATTGGTGTAAAAGAGGTCCATCTTATGTCATCAGATAAGATATTGTTGTTCAATGGCTTCGGAGTGCTATTAGAAAATAAAGCACAAACATTTTGTATTTTCTTCTTAAACAAAGAAGCAAAACTTTCAGTCAGAGAGGTATCAAGGTCCACGGATGGTAATGCCTATGAAGAAAGGGGGGAGATATTAATGACTTTACTGTGAAAAATAATTCCCTTGGATTATTCAGAGACATGAAATTTTGGTTGCTGTTGTAGGGTTTTTTAGTGGAAGAAATGTCAGAATGGTATTTCTGCAATTGAGATTTGTAAGACAGTAAATAATCGTGCGATGGATGCTTACCCCATTTCTTCTCGTTTATTCTTAGAAGGCATTTTTTGTTATTGAATGGAACTGGTAAAGCAAGGGAAATTATGTCTTTGCCTTTTGGTATCTGGTTTTATTGAAGCTTTCTCATCAACAGTATTTGATAAAGCATTGTCCTATATTTTGACTAGCACTTCTACAGACTCCTTGCTAGTAGTATCAATAATTGGTAGAAATTTGGATTTGAAGAGATTAGAGTCAATATGTCTTTTTCAATGTTTGATTGACTGATTGTTAGAGATGTGAATCGTGTCCTCGATCGTCTTAACGATCGATTTCGGCTGGGAGGGGGAGGGAATCGTATTGTTGCCGTTTGGGGGGGTAAAATATAGTGAAAAATCGTGAAAAATCATGAAAAATCGAAAAAACGTAAAATTGCAAAACCGGCACATTAAAACCCCCTAAAACCCACCCCCGACCCTTTAAATTAAATCCCCCCCCTCCCGAACCCCCCCAAAATGACATAAATAACCTTCGGGTCCAGCGGCGGTCCGGAACAGCAGCGGTCCGGAACGGGCTCCTGCTACTGAATCTTGTTGTCTTCAGCCGGCGCCATTTTCCAAAATGGCGCCGAAAAATGGCGGCGGCCATAGACGAACACGATTGGACGGCAGGAGGTCCTTCCGGACCCCCGCTGGACTTTTGGCAAGTCTTGTGGGGGTCAGGAGGCCCCCCCCAAGCTGGCCAAAAGTTCCTGGAGGTCCAGCGGGGGTCAGGGAGCGATTTCCCGCCGCGAATCGTTTCCGTACGGAAAATGGCGCCGGCAGGAGATCGACTGCAGGAGGTCGTTCAGCGAGGCGCCGGAACCCTCGCTGAACAACCTCCTGCAGTCGATCTCCTGCCGGCCCCATTTTCCGTACGAAAACGATTCGCGGCGGGAAATCGCTTCCTGACCCCCGCTGGACCTCCAGGAACTTTTGGTCAGCTTGGGGGGGGCCTCCTGACCCCCACAAGACTTGCCAAAAGTCCAGCGGGGGTCCGGAAGGACCTCCTGCCGTCCAATCGTGTTCGTCTATGGCCGCTGCCATTTTTTGGCGCCATTTTGGAAAATGGTGCCGGCTGAAGACAACAAGATTCAGTAGCAGGAGCCCGTTCCGGACTGCTGCCGTTCCGGACCGCCGCTGGACGCGCAGGTTATTTAAGTCATTTGGGGGGGGGTTCGGGAGGGTGGGGGATTTAATTTAAAGGGTCGGGGGTGGGTTTTAGGGGGTTTTAGTGTGCCGGCTCACGATTCTAACGATTTATAACGATAAATCGTTAGAATCTCTATTGTATTGTGTTCCATAACGGTTTAAGATGATATTAAAATTATCGGACGATAATTTTAATCGTCCTAAAACGATTCACTTCCCTACTGATTGTTTTCAACAACTTTGGATTTAGGGAATGGGGTAATGGAGAGAGTAAACATATGATCTGACCAAGGTATGAACTGATTACTAAGATTAATGCAAATAAGGGAGAAATAGGATGGATTTAAAAAAAATCCAATCCAATGTGTGACCAGTCTTATGGGTAGGGATGTTTACAAATTGGTGAAATCTACAAGCAGACATTGTGTCAAGAAAAGTCTCACAGAAATTCAACCATGAAATCTGATCCACATGTAGATTGAAGTCACCTACAACAATGGTTTTAGTTAAATCAATATCAGTGCAAACCAACATTTCAATTATTGGTGAAGAATTGAAAGATAATAGATCGGGTGGACAACAGACAATACATATGTTAACCAAATGCGATATCAATAGTAACACTTCAAAAGGAGGTGGTATAGAGACATCCTGCTTTGACAATCTTAGGGCCTCATTTTCCAATATCGCATGCAATACCAAAAAGGGGTGTTACCTTATGCTAATAAGCATGTGTATTGCAAATTGTGATAACAGCTATGCAACATGCTCTTAGTGCAAATTTTATTTATTTATTTATTTAAAAGCTCTTCTATACCGTCGTTAAGTTAGATAACCATCACAACGGTTTACAGCAAGGCACGATAATGAATAAAGTAAGTGGTATAGATTACAATTAATCATGTGCCATCATAGTGCGGTAACAATTCACTTCAATAAAATGTGTGTACATTAAGTTTGTCTGTAGGGAGCATAGTAGACGGAAAGAATTTAACTTTAATGTGCATTTGTAGGTTACTAATAACAATTTCTAGTTTGGTGCATCCTGATCAATCAACTGTTTTTTCCTTCTCTTTATCTTTATAGAAAGCTTGTTTAAATAGCCAGGTTTTCGGATTGGATTTGAATATTTTGAAGTTTTTCTGCAGTCTTATTTCGAGTGGCATGGTGTTCCATAGCACGGGGCCAGCCAGTAATAGTGCTCTCTCCCTAACTTGCATGAGGCGGGCTGTTTTGACAGAGGGAACAGTTAGTAGAGCCTTATTAGCAGATCTTAGGTTTCTTTGTGGGACATGTACGCGCAGTGCTGTGTTAAGCCAGTCAGCTTTTTCATCATGGATTAGTTTATGTATTATGCATAAGGCTTTATAATGAATTCTTTGTTCAATTGGAAGCCAGTGTAGATCGGCAAGCGTTCCTGTAATGTGATCATTCTTTTTTTTGCCAGTCAAAATTCTAGCAGCTGAATTCTGTAATATTTGTAGTGGCCGAATTGTGGATTGTGGTAGTCCTAAAAGTAGGGAGTTGCAGTAGTCTGTACTTGCGAATATCATTGCCTGCAAAACTGTGCGGAAATTGTTTAGTGTTAGTAGAGGTTTAAGTCGTCTTAGGATCATTAGTTTCGCATATCCTTCCTTTATTTTCAAGGAGATGTGTTGTTTCATATTTAGCTCAGGGTCAATTATTACTCCTAGATTTCGTACTTTAGTTGCTAGTTCAGCTGTTTGGTTATTTTTAGTAGTGAGTGTTGGTTGGATGTGGTGTACATTTTTACGTTCAAGGTGTAAGAATTCCGTTTTGTTGATGTTTATTACCAGTTCCATCTGATTTAAGAGCTGTTTATCTCAAGATATTAACCCACTTTGAGTTACATTGCCAGTATATATCATGGTTCACGATGTTTCCAGACAGCCTGTTTCAGTATGCTGCAGGCTGAGAGAGAGAGAGAGAGAGAGAGAGAGAGAGAGAGAGAGAGAGAGAGAGAGAGAGAGAGAGAGAGAGAGAGAGAGAGAGAGAGCACCTTGCTATAGTGTCTCTTCCCTAGACAGGTATTTGTATCCCTATGAGAGGCTCACCTAGTAACTCGAGGTGGGGATTAGGTATGAGTGTAGGGTGTTGGGGGCCGCTTTTGATGGCCTTCGGAGTGAGGAAACTCACTCCAAGATGAGATTTGGGCAATGTTCTCTCCACCTAGCTTGATGGACACTCTTCCTGGGCAACAACAAGCTAGGTGGAGAGAACATTGTCCAAATCTCATCTTGAAGTGAGTTTCCTCACTCCGAAGGCCATCAAATCTTCACAAGAGACCACTGTTCTGTTCGTACATCTCATGTTGAATGTGAAAGCGGCCCCCAACCCCCTACACTCATACCTAATCCCCACCTCGAGTTACTAGGTGAGCCTCTCATAGGGATACAAATACCTGTCTAGGGAAGAGACACTATAGCAAGGTTCTCTCTCTCTCTCTCTCTCTCTCTCTCTCTCTCTCTCTCTCTCTCTCTCTCTCTCTCTCTCTCTCTCTCTCTCTCTCTCTCTCTCTCTCTCTCTCTCTCTCTCTCTCTCTCTCTCTCACATCATGAACTGCAATAAACCTTTACTGGCCTCTAGTGCATAACGTACCACAAATGAAAGAGGTGTAGCTATTGGCCACATTAGGAACCATGCTAACACTGTGGCTGTTTCACAGCACATGATAACTCTTTCCTACTTTACATATACTCTGCCCCTGAATTAAAAATTCGCAAATCACGTTAACGGCTGTTAGTGTGATTTGCGGAATTATCTCCTGTGGTAACTCCTTGGAAAATGACCCCCTTAGATTGTGCTTAAAGAAAATCATAATCCTCCCCCTTTGAGACTCTCTTGTCAGGGAAATATATTTGAGGTGGGTAATATTGATTTTCTATAACAGTGTCATAGTCATGTAGCCAGGTTTCTGTAACATACAAGCAATCCAGCCTAACAGAGGTAAGCATGTCATGTATGATGATAGATTTCTTCTTAGAGATTGCTTCTGCGTTCGTTAAAAGTAAAGTAAATGCTGTAGAGAAAGTTATCAAATGAAAAGGATTTAAAGGGATTTTAATTAGTGCTCACCTAGTTGTGTATCTTGGGCGGACACAAGTAATGAATTCAGTCCCATATTTCCCTCAACCAATGATAGTGGGTATTTTGCTGGGCACCTTACTTCCCAAAAAAGAGTCCAACATCATTTCTGGGCCTGACAAGAAAAGAAGATACTATAGTTATTTATATACTTAGAAACACTTATAAATCACCTTATAAATTACAGTAAATCTCTTCAAAGCGACAAAAAATGAACAGAATTCTCAGATAGTGAACATCAAACTGGAAGAACTATTTAGAACCTTTAAACAAGAGTTGGAACAAGGACAGATACACAATACAAATAGTGCAATCAAGAACTAGTGACCTGGCTTTGCTTAACTATGACAGGATAAGAGGGCACTTGAGTTTGAAGGCTTTAATTCATTTTTTATTTTTCACTTGATATTCCACCAACCTGAGACAGGTCAACAATTGGAAAAATAATAAAGGGAGCAGTCCCAAACAGTACATAATCATTGAGGTTCCTTGCCTTCCCAGTGAATGGATACTGATAGTAAGGGTGTGCATTCGTTTGCAACGTATTGGTAATCCGCAACGTATATGCCCTATTCGTTGTATTCGTGGGGGTCGCAAAACATATGGTGAACCCCCACGAATGCAACGCATCACTAACGAATAACCCCCCACCCTCCTGACCCCCCCAAGACTTGCCAAAAGTACCTGGTGGTCCAGCGGGGGTCCTGGAGCGATCTCTTGCACTCGGGCCATCAGCTGCCAGTATTCAAAATGACGCCGATAGCCTTTGCCCTTACTATGTCATAGGGGCTACCGGTGCCATTGGTCAGCCCCTGTCACATGTAGGAGCACAAGATGGCGCCGGCTGTCCATTGCTCCTACCATGTGACAGGGGCCGACCAATGGCACCGGTAGCTCCTGTGACATAGTAAGGGCAAAGGCTATTGGTGCCATTTGAATACCAGCAGCCGACAGCCCGAGTGCAGGAGATTGCTCCAGGACCCCCGCTGGACCACCAGGGACTTTTGGCAAGTCTTGGGGGGGGGGTTCAGGAGGGTGGGGGGTTGTACTTAATTAAATTTAAAGGGTTGGGATGGGGGTTTTTTTGGGAAACGAATACATATGTAACTAATGAACGGTTTGGGGTCCCCCGAGAACGGATGCAACGGATTTGGGTCCCGACGAATACGAATACCGAATGGGATGAATCTGTCCCTGCTGCATATCCCTAGCTGGTAGTGCAGAGAGAGTGAGACTAAATTCCTTCCAATAAGTGTCCTAGCTGGTAGGATTGGGTTATTTTGATTGGACTGAAGAAAGAAGTGATTGAGCAGTACGTAGAGTTGTAACTGGTAAGGTTGGTGTTATTTTGGATTGGACTGAAGATAGGTCTGGTTGAACAACCATGCTTGAGTTTTTTCCAGAAGATAAGGTAGCATGATTCAAGGTAAAGGGGCTTTGGAACCACATTCCAGAGTTTAGGAGCATAACAACTAAAGGTTTTCTGTCTTGTGCTGGACAGTTTTGAAGCAGTCATCGGAGGGGAGACCAGAATGGCCATTTGTGAAGAACAGAGTTCTCTGGAAGGGGTGAAATGAGTCAGGAGCTGTGAGAAATTCCGGGGCCAGTATATTCACATATTTGAAAGTGAGGCAGAGAATCTTGAATTGTATACTGGCTTCAAAGGGGAGCCAGTGTAGATTGTATAGGATGGGCCTTATATGGTCTAAGGTTTTGGCGCCTACCAAGAGTATGGCAGCGGTGTTTTGCATGAGTCGTAAATGTCATATGTTGGTCTTGGAGATAACATTAAGTAGGGCATTGCTGTATTCTAGATGACTAGTGATTAGAGCATGGACAATTGAAGCTAAGTTATTGTGATTGATGTAATGGCATAGTTGTCAAATCTGGCAGAGGTGCATGAAAGAGATCTTACTACAATAGTGATGTGGGATGTTATTGATAGAACTGAGTCAAGTTGGTTTGATTCTTTTGGTTGGATTGGGTGCCTGCTAGGGATAACATGGAGTGCAAGGGGTGACCTCATTGGCTCAGCCAGAAAAGTTTTGATTTAGAGGAGTTGAGCTTGATTTTATTGAGCATCCGCTGAGATCAAATTGCTGAGATTGATGATAAGAGAATTTTGGATGGCTCCAATGCTGACATAAAGTTGGATATCATCAGTTAACAAGTGACATTTGATGTTAAATGTATGGATGAGATCACATATTAGATGAATATAGATATTGAAGAGTAATGGAGAAAGGACAGTCCTGGGGCATTCCATAGGTGAGAGTTCTGGGGAGTTGATGATTTATGGGCCCACAAAAAAGATTGTGTTCTGTTGGACAAGAACAACTCAAACCAGCTGAGGACTGTACCCAGAATACCAATGTTTCTGAGTCACCGGATGAGGAGATTATGTAAGGTTGAGTAGAATAAGGATGGTGTCACCTCCTTGATAGGCATTCAGATGAATCCTGTTTGAGATGTCAAGGAGGACAGTTTAATTCCATGTCCTTTCCTGAAGTCAGATTCATGGGGGTGTAAGATATTCCCCTCTTCTAGGATATATGAAAATTGGTGGTGAATCACCCCACATTCTGCTAAAGACATGGGGGTTCCCTTTTCTCCAGGTTTCAGTCATATTATTTCCCTGGCAATACCTATAGACTAATCATGAAGTATTGTAATTGTTGATTTATGCAAACTGCTTATTTCTTCTGTAATTTGTTATTATTTTGGAATTCTCAATAAAAATAAAGTGTAAAAATAACAATAAAAAGCCTTGGCAGAAAAGATACCTCAGTTGTCTTATAGTAAAGTTCTTAACTTATTCCATACACCTGCTGCTTGCCACTGCCTTAGAAAAGATAATGATCTAAATGGACCTTTCGTCTAGCCCAGTTTGTCAATTCTCACATTGTTATACACTTCAGAAAAACACAATATTCAAACATGTAAAAAAAAATAATGTAATAACGAGTGAGTTATATTTCTACTAAGTATGAGGCAGAGAAGTCACATTTTTAGTAAAGTACTAACAAATGAAGCTTCTCAAATCAGGTTTATGTTGTCACTCTGAGACCCATTTGAAAATAATTAGGAGCATCCTTCTTTACAGTGCCTCACTGTAGAAATGTGAAGAGATATTGTTTCACTTAAATCTGCTGTATTGCTGAAGTCTTTTGGATTAAAGATATGAAGACGAAAAGGCCCTTGCTGATGTTAGCCTCATTGATACTGCTTGAGCTTGACAGAAGTTAAACTTATCCGGGGAGCCATTTCACCACTGGTCTGTATTTTACAAAAGCTATCAGAAGCAGGATTATGCACTGTGGGCTATTATGGTTACTGTTGTTGATACTCATTCCATATGTACGTTTAGATGAAAGCTTTAAAATAAAATAAATAAGAAACACAAGATAATTCATATACTGTAATTTTCTTCTTTTTCAATTGCACTTAACATTTATTATTTGAAGTTGCAGTCTTATGGTTTTAACCCTATTGCCTTAAATGCAGGGATGCTAACTTAGACTAAACTATCAGAGACACTTTGAATCGCTCATGCATTTTTGTTTTTATTTTTACAGAATCTGAAGTGCCAATTGAAAGTAAAGTGCAGGACACAAAACCCTCATGGTATAAATTGAATGCACATCCCTCTTCCCCCCACCCCCCTTCAGTGTACCTAATTTAAAGGGTAAAGTTTTCATGAATGTTCTGAGGACAATGGCCCTACACACAGGCCATTGCAATATCATGCGCTGAGCCTAGCACACAGGTTAACAAGTGCTTGGACATGCGTTTTGGGTGTGTGTCCATAACCCCGATACAATAAGGGGATCAGCATGTCCGAAACGCATGTCCAAACTCACATACAGCTACTAGCGCTCATCACAAGTAAATTCCATGTAGATAAGGTTATTAGTTATTACCCTGCAATGCAAAAAGTCCCCATGTACCTGAGGCACACCTTTTAACCCATCAAATTGTATGCCTGCCCAGAGCAGGAGTAAAATCTTCCCATGCATCATAGGCTCAACTTAAAAACAAAAAATCTGCATCTTGTAAAAAATGTCTTGACGTAAAACAAAATAAATTTCTGGAGTACAATATTCACCCACAATATAAATACTCAGGGCCATGTATATTGTGTGATTATTGTTCCAGTAAATTAGCTGCTATAGGATAAAATGGATGCTCATAAAATGAACATTTGTTTTGGAAACATAAGAACATAAGAAATTGGTCAGACCAATTATCCATCAAGCTCAGCATTCTGTTTCCAACAGAGGCCAAACCAGGCAACAAGAACCTGGCAAGTACCCTGCACACACAGGGCACTGAATATTAATTTATTCACTGCTTTACCTGCTGCGATTGGTCTATTCTCTGTCACATGTCAGTGAACGGACAATCCCCTTTCCTGAAATGTGATTGATATTTGTCAGTGAAAAGGATCAATAGAGGACAGCCCTGCTGGGTAGGTGGGGAGGAAGCTCTGGCCAGGCTGTTATGGATTCACAGCCACTTCTCCTGGGTGCTAGGGATACACAAATTATCCATTGCACGTCCCTTTTAGTGCAACAGCTCATTTGCATATTGCATCAAGCACCCAGGAGAGGTGGATGTATGTGCATTCAAAAAACGTGCATCCACTTTGGATGCACATTTTTATTATGCACATGATATTTCATCATCTTGTCAATGTCAAATCTATGAAATAACAAAATAGGGAAACGGGTGGTAATGCCGTATGTCTCTGGGAGATGTGTTCTGAATGTAAAGACAACAGAGAGACATTTTCAGCAGGACCTGTCTCTTTTCCCTTTTTGGATGCCTCTTCATCAAAAACGATTCACATCCCTACTCTGTGATGGCACAGATATTTGGTCTGGCGTCGAGCAGGTGGTCGTGTAGAATGTGTGTTTTTTAGTAATAGATTGGGCATTGCATAGAGTTAGAGTGAATAGGGCAAGCCTGAAGAGTTGAGTAAGAGGGGAGATCAAGACCGGCGTGAGATTTCTGCGGGATGTGAGTTGGTATCGCATCGGAGGCTTCATCTTGAGGGAGGTGCTATGGTATAATATGGGAATTGAGTATCCTAGCATCCTGATAGGATTCGCTTGGACAGGATTTGCCAGAAGAGGTTATCCTATGATCTGAGAGGATATGCGGATATGATCTTTTTAGGGGGTAGGACTGGTGAAGCGTAGTGGTGCTGTTCCGTAATTGGATGATAGCTGGAGTGGCTGGACGAATGCTAGAGTGGCTGGAATACTGGGGTGGCTGGACGAATACTGGAGTGGCTGGATGAATGCTGGAGTGGCTGGGTGATTGCTAGATAGGCTAGAAGAATGTTAGAGATGGGCTGTTTTGGGAGAGCTTGAGTTCGGTGTAGAAGATTCCAGATGGTTACGGCTACTATGTTCGGGTGCGCACTAAGGGGCGCACAAAGGAGCAGGCCCCTTTGTTGCGCTCCTTCAGCGCGCTGTGCCTGGAGGGAGTGCTGGGGTTTAAAGCCCCTGAGAAGCCTCCCTATTGGTGTTCGTGCTTGCCTCTCTCCGATTGGTTGTTCCTCAGGGAGAGGCGGAGCATGAGGTCTGCGGAGAACGTAGGGTCGGTGTGGCGAGCCTCATGGCCGGTGGGGGAGCCGTCGGTGGAAGGTTAGCAAAAATTACAGGCCTTACCCCGATGGGCTCTCGCGCCGGCTGTGCAGGCCCTGGCTCCCACCCCAATCCGGTCATCTGATAGCGGTTTGGGTGCGCTAGTAAAAGGGCGCCTGGAGGGAGTGCTGGGGTTTAAAGCCTCTGAGGAAGCCTCCCTATTGGTGGATGCTGGGCTTGATGGACCCTTGGTCTGACCCAGTGTGTCATGTTCTAATGTTCTTATGTTCTTATAAATTTCATATATGGCCCTGTCAGGCCATGCACCCCCACCCTCTTATCACCTCCTAAATGTTAGAAAGATGTTGCTGTTCCACAGGTCAGGCTTCCCCCCAGCCCCTTCCCCCTTTCTATTCGTAAAATGAAATCATGCTGCCGCTCAACCCTCCCATCCCCACTTCCATCTATCCCCTCCCCCCCCCCCCCCCTTTGAATCATAAAAAATCCTGCCTGGAGCTCCAACATTGCTTTCTGTTACAAACAGTGCTGGAAGCGTTAACCACACAGTTTATGCTTCCAGTGCTGCTTGTGACAGAAACAGTGCTGGAGTGCTAGGGGCAGGTAAGTTCATATGGCAGGGATTTTTATGATTCAGGTGGGATGATGGCGTGCAGCATGGGGCATTTGGACTGTGGGTAGATGGGAGGGGTCAGCTGGCAGTATGACTCAATTTTATTAATAAAAGTGAGGAAGGGGCTGCGTTTCTGGAACGTCTTTGTTACATTCAGGAGGGGATAAATGGGTGACAAAGTGCATAGCCCAACAGGACTATATATGAAATTTTGGGAGATGGGGAAGGAGAGAATTGGGCTGCAGGCCCCTATACTTTTTTTTTTTTCAGCACTATTTAACCAATTCTCTTTTGAAGATATCTGGTGAAGTAGGAAATTATCTGGCCACAAAAGGACAGATAACTTAGCCAGACAGAACTGAAATTCGGCAAAGTTAACTGGATAATTGAACTTCTCTCTGAAACACCACTTGAACAATAAATTCTTGCCAGACAATGACTTATCCAGGTAAAATCTAGCCAGATAAGTGCCTCAAAATTCAGAAACTTGCCATTTAGATAGATAACCTTTCAGTTCTCCGTCCAAATGACTATGAATATTGACCTCTCAGGATCTTTAGAATTCAAGTTGTTTTGAAAACATAGACTGGCAATAAAATTATATTTTTTATTATCATATACTTAGTTTACAGTGGCATCATAATGAGCCCACTACAGATTTGCATTGAAATGGTGTCCTTGTCATTATCTCATAGCATAATGAAATTCTTTATAGATTTCTACTGAAATCATTTTTTCATTCTAATGGCACTGCAATCTATATTAAAATAGCTTAAGCCTTTCTAATCTTGCCTAATAATGGCATCTTATATATGCACCTATTGAATGAATTGTATATTTTCCTTAGGTTTGCTGCACTTAGCAACACCACTATAGATATTATAATATGTTGACTATGTTGCATCAGCATTTCCATTATAAACTGAAGTTTCCATGCCTGTTGATCTTAAAATGTCATTATGGTGAGGATCTTTATTAAAAGCTTTTTACAAAATCTAAGTACAGTATATTATATCCACTGCCATTTCCATACTAGCAGAGAGCACCACATCCATTATTCTCATGCACAACAGCATCTTACAAGAACTGAATTAAGTTGTCAAATGATTTTATTTCAAATTGGACTCTCTCTAAAACTCTCAAAACTGTTTACTTTTGATCTCCTGAGTTTTTTTTCCCTTCCTATTTTATGGATTTATTTATAAGTTCTTATATTCTACTTCCTTCAATATCAATTGTTTGGTGTGGATCACAAAATTACATTCAGAAAGGAATCTGACCAGAAAAGACCACCCCCTCACCACTCACACATACTTACGTAGGCACTCGGAAGCATTCCATAAGATATTATTTACCATAAGCTATTGGCCATTCAGTCACAGAAAAGACTGTTTTGCTAAAACAGGAATTTTTATGGTTAACACTGATATTTACAATAGCCTGGCTCTGCAAGCTTCTTCCCAATAATCCTCTTTTCTAATCCCAGTATCATTCCCATTTCATCAACTAGTGTTCACCCTATATATAGCACAGCATCCACTTACATGTTAACTCCATCATGACACTGAACAGACCTTAATTTTTTTCTAACATTTGTCATGCAAATGATACAACGTTAAATAGCTATTATCCTACATTTCTTATTGACATATGGGACTAGTTTTATCTAAAAGGTCTTCAGCCTCTGGATGATGAATGTCAGGGCATAAACTCTAACTGTTGGGAAAGTGGCTATTTGTAAATATACAAAACCAACAAAAAGGTATTTATCAAAGCATAAAAAAAGCATATTCAGGGAGTGAGAGAGGAGAATCCCACACAAGATTTGGTGAAGATATTCTTGGAAAATTCCAGGAAAAAACTACAGGCAGAAGGCCTGTACTTACTTCTGTCAAAAACAGCTGTCTCTATGTCTCTAATAGAGAACCCTGAACAAGACGGATAATTGTGAAGAATAGAAAAAAAGCAGCCAGAGAGGGTGTGTGGGAGGAGGGGGAGGAGGGGGTAGGACGGGGGAGGAGGTGTTAGCCTGCTGCTGCAAATTTCTCTCTATTGGGCCGATACAGTAAAAGTCACGGGAGAGCCGGTGAACGCCCACTCTCCTGACGCAAGCACAGGCCAGTGTCCTCGGCGTACGATTCAGTATCGGCCCGAATGCAAATTAGGGCCCGTGGTAAAAGGAGGCGCTAGGGACACTAGCGCATCCCTAGCGCCTCCTTTTTGACAGAAGCGGCGGCTGTCAGCAGGTTTGACAGCCGACGCTCAATTTTACCGGCGTCGGTTCTCAAACCCGCTGACAGACGCCGGCAAAATTGAGCGTCCATCTTCCAACCCGTGGGCTGCGGGCAGATTTTTAATTTTTTTTTTTTAATTTAACATTTTTTTTTATTTTTGGGGCCTCCAACTTAATATCGCTATGATATTAAGTCGGAGGGTGTACAGAAAAGCTTTTTTTTCTGCTTATCTGTACACTTTTCCGATGCCGGCCGAAATTAGTTCCTGCCTTTGGCAGGTGTTAATTTCTGAAAGTAAAATGTGCGGCTTCGCTGCATATTTTACTTTCTGTATCGCGCGGGAATGACTAATAGGCCCATCAACATGCATTTGCATGTTGCGGGTGCTATTAGTTTCGGGGGGGGGGGGGGGGGGGGGGGGGGGTTGGCTGCGCGTTTTCCATGAGCTATTACCCCTTTCTGTATAAGGGGTAAAAATAGCGTGTCGAAAACGCACAGCCAAACGGGGGCTAACAGTGCGATCAGCCTGAACACACTTTACTGCATCGGCCCTTATGTGAACCGAAACTATTGAAAGGTAAAGCTGCTGAAGTCTTAGTTAATCTCTTATTGGAAACATTTACTACCAGACTCCTATGTCCTAACACCTGAAAAACAGTTCAATAATTAAATGAAAGCAGATATCAATTGCAAATCAAATGACACTGCTTACCTCTAATTTCCCAAGCTGTTTCCTTAAAAGCCCAAGTAGTCCACAGTTTGCTTCCCCCCCCCCCCCTCTCCATTCCTTTGGGTCTCATGAGACCCTCTTTACACTTCATCTGCTATCCCCTTGAGGTGGTGAAAGTTCAAAAATTAATTACAAAATGTTTTGAGACCCCAGTTCTGACCAACCACCCCATTTGCAAAGCCTGCCCCCTAAGATTAAACAGCCAGCTCCCACCCTCTGGTCCACCTGAAACTCACCCCCCCCCCCCCCCGCACACATACACACACACACACACACATGCTCTTTAGAAAATCTTACAATTTAACATAAAATTCCAAAATACTAATAGCATTAACGTCAGCACAAGAGGCAGGCTAAGAGAAAATTTGAAAAGAAGTTGGCCATAGAGGCAAAAGCTTACAATAAAAACTTTTTAAAATATATCCAAAGCAGAAAACCTGCAAGGGAGTCAGTTAAAACATTGGATGATCAAGGGGTTAAAAGGGAACTTAGAAAAGATAAGGCCATTGCAGAAAGATTAAACAAATATTTTGCTTCAGTGTTTACTGAAGAGGATGTTGGGGAGGTACCCTTTCTGGAGAAGGTTTTCATGGGTGATGATTCTGATCAACTGAACCAAATCACGGTGAAACTGGAAGATGTGGTAGGCCTGATTGACAAACTGAAGAGCAGTAAATCACCTGGGCTTGATGGTATACACCCCAAGGTTGTGAAATAACTAAAAAATGAAATTTCAGAACTATTAGTAAAATTTGTAGCCTATCATTAAAATCATCCGATGTTCTTGAAGACTGGAAAATAGCCAATGTAACCCCTCTATTTAAAAAGGGATCCAGGGGTGATCCGGGAAACTATAGACCGGTGAGCCTGACTTCAGTGCTGGGAAAAATCATGGAAACTGTTATAAAGAATAAAATTCCCCCGATTTATCGTTAAAAAATCGTAAATCGGGGGAAGGGGGAGGGCAGGAAAACCGGCACACTAAAACCCCCGCTGAACGACCTCCTGCAGTCGATCTCCTGCCGGCGCCATTTTCCGTACGAAAACGATTTGCGGCAAGAAATCGCTCCCGGAACCCCACTGGACTCCCAGGAAACTTTTGGCCAGCTTGGGGGGCCTCCTGACCCCCACAAGACTTGCCAAAAGTCCAGCGGGGGTCCGGAACGACCTCCTCCGTCGAATCGTTTTTGTCTATGGCCGCCGCCATTTTGCGGCGGCCATTTTGAAAAATGGCGCCGGCTGAAGACAACACGATTCTATTGAGGGGACCGTTCCGGACCGCCGCCGTTCTGGACCACCGCCGGATCCCCAGGTAATTTAAAGCATTTGGGGGGGGGGGTTCGGGAGGGTGGGGGATTTAATTTAAAGGGTCGGGGTGGGTTTTAGGGGGGTTTAGTGTGCCGGCTCACGATTTTAACGATTTTTCACGATAGTTTACACACCCAAACGGCAACAATACGATTCCCTCCCCCTCCCAGCCGAAATTGATCGTTAAGACGATCGAGGACACGATTCACATCTCTAGTAGATATACAATGTTAGGTTCTATCTTAGGAGTTATTATCCAGGAAAGAGATCTAGGCATCATAGTGATAATATATTGAAATCATTGGCCCAGTGTGCTGGGGCGATTAAAAAAGCAAACAGAATGATAGAAATTATTAGGAAGGGAATGGAAAATAAAACAGAGGATGTCATAATGTATCGCTGTATGGTGAGAACACACCTGAAATTCTGGCCACCGCATCTCAAAAGGATAAAGCTGAACTGGAGAAAGTGCAGAGAAGGGCGACCAAAATGATATGGCGCATGGAATGGCTGCCCTATGAGGAAAGGCTAAAGAAGTTAGGGCTGTTCAGTTTGAAGAAGAAATGTCTGAGGGCGGATATGATAGAATTCTACAAAGTCATGAAAGGACTTGAACAAGTTAATGTGTAAATCGGTTTTTTACTTTCTCAGATAATAAAAGGACCAGGGAGCTTAGGTTAGCAAGTAGCTCATTTAAAACAAATCAAAGAAAATTCTTTTTCACGCAGTGCATAGTTAAACTCTGGAATTCATTGCCAGGGGTTGTGGTTTCAGCAGTTAGTGATACTGGGGTTAAAAAAGGTTTGGAAAAGTTCCTATTATGCTATTATGTTAATTAATAAGTACTAGTAGCTTGAGATCTATCTAATGTTTGGGTACTTGCCAGGTACACGTGACTCGGATTGTCCACTGTTGGAAACAGGATACTGGGCTTGATGGACCCTTGATCTGACCCAGTATGGCATTTCTTATGTTTTTATGACAATGGTAGTGAAGTGAGCAATAATGAATGATGTAAAATATATAGATGGTAGAATTAGAATCTACAGTTGCTGTAATGCCGTCTTTAAAAATATACAAATATGAAGTTTATAAATCTACTGCCATGATGACCAAGAATATGTACGAATATGAACAAGAACATATAACTGTTGTGTTGTTGATCTAAATTATTAATGCTAGCATAGAATATGATTCTCAACCAAGAATATGAATGCTGATTTTGTAAACTGTTGTGATCTTATTCTGTAACAACGGTAGATAAATGCCCAAATAAATAAATACATGTGCCTATCCCCCGACCAGTACCTTAAATTAAATAATGATCCAGTGAAGCCTGGAGCAACTCCTTGTGTTCCAGGCCTGGTGTCTCCATTTGAAAATGGTGCTGGTCATCCACATAATATTGCTTCATCATGTGATAGGTGTGGGATTTTCCAAGATTGTCCAAGGTTAGAGGCTGCCTGAGCAGTTTACCTTCTCCTGGATACCTTTGTTGATTCTCAGGTTTGCTTCTCAAAGCCATCCATATAGCTGCAAAGCTGTCAGTCTATTTATATCCCATTAACAAAGTTTGAGTAATGTCTCTGAACAAAAAGAGGTTAATGCTATTTGAAGCTTAAATGACTGAGTTCAACTGCTTTAAAGCTGTCTTGCTTTTGGAATTGGGACAACAGCAAGTTATGCGCAGTGAGTTAACATTATAAGTTACTGGCTTCACTACTGCATGGACATCATGAGGGTAATTTTCAAAGGCATTTATGAATGTAAAACAGTGCTTTACCTATGGAAATGGAATATTTGAAGATTGCCCACTCTGTATGTAGGTAAAAGTACACACACAGTTTCACTATCAGATGAATTTTAAAAGGAGTTGTGCATGTATTTGTAATATGCTATTGTTGCAATTTTTAAAAACCATTTACTCGCGTAAAGTACACTTGTGTGAGTAAATCCTATGGACAATTCAATGGCATATAGGGCTGGATTTTCAAAGGGTCACACATGTAAATCCGAAGGATTTATGCATGTAGCCTGTCCTACGTGCGCCGGGTCTATTTTAAAAAGGCCCGGCGATGCGTGTAAAGCCCCGGGACGCGTGTACATCCCGGGCTTGCAAAAAGGGGCGGGGAGGGGGTGGAGAGGGGGCAAGGAGGGGGGCTGGCGGGGTCAGAGGCTTCCAGCACAGCAGCCATCTGCTGCTGTGCCGGGGATCACGCTCCAGCAGTTGGCCGGCGCGCACAACTTACTTCAGCCCCAGGGCTGAAGTAAGTTTTAAAACAACAAAAAAAAGAAGAGAAAGGTAGGGAGGAACGGGCGGGGGAGGTAGGGGAAGGGAAGGGAAGGTGGGGTGGGGGGTAGGCAGGGGAAGGCAGTGCGGGCTCGGCGTGATCAAGGTGCACAAGGTTCACCCCTTGCACACTGACCCCCAATTTTATAACATGGTGCGCCTGCGCGTGCATGTTATAAAATCGGGCGTACATGTGTGCACGCCGGGTAGCGTGCGCACATGTACACCCGCATGTACTTTTGAAAATCTACCCCATAATGTACAATTTTCAAAATCCCACTTCCTTGAGTAAAGTGTATGTTAAGTGAGCATATGCTTTTTTAAATCAGGCTTTATTTGTCTATTGTTGAATTTTCCAAGTGTGTGTCTTGTTTTACATGAAAAAGTATCTATACAAAAATTTGGGTAGGTGTATTTTTTATGACATTTTTAAAGGGAAATTTTTCCTTTTAAAATTGGGACAAATTCTGTGGGGAAAAAGAAACCACATAATTTACAGCTCTGTGGGGATTTTGAATTTGCCCCCTGTATTTTGGCTGCAGCAGTTTACCAGGGTTTTCTCTGCAGCTGGA
Organism: Rhinatrema bivittatum; assembly: GCF_901001135.1. Taxonomy (NCBI): domain Eukaryota; kingdom Metazoa; phylum Chordata; class Amphibia; order Gymnophiona; family Rhinatrematidae; genus Rhinatrema; species Rhinatrema bivittatum. The sequence continues at coordinate 314,715,910 of NC_042615.1, read as the reverse complement.
GAAAAGCTTTAAGCCAGTTAACACCTATCTGTCACTATATATTAAGAAGGTAACTTTTAAACAGATGTGAGGGCACACATGTGCTCGCTTTCATTGATCCACCCCCAGGGATGCGGCCATTTTATAACATAAATGTGCTTGTATTTTAAAAAGATTTAAAAGATTCTGTTCTGTCAACTGATAATGGAACCCACACAGGAAAGGGCGGTACTGGACCTGGTACTTACCAATGGGGACATATTTCTAGTGTTGTAGTGGATGAGCATCTGGGAACTAATGACCCCTGGATGGTGTGGTTCAATATAAGGACACAATGGGATAGATTTTCAAAGGGTTACACACATAGGTTACGCGCGTAACCCCCGAAAACCTACCCCAAACCCTCCCTGCACACGCCGAGCCTATGCAAGATAGGCTCGGCGGCGCGCGCAAGCTCTGGGACATGCGTAAGTCCCGGGGCTTTCCTGGGGGCGTGTCAGGGGCGTGTCGCGGAGGTGCATCATTCGCGGGCATTCCAGGGGCGGGGCTGCGGGCATGGTTCTGGCCTGGGGGCATTCCGGGGGCATGGCCGCAGCCTCCAGGCCAGCCCCCAGACCACAACATGGTGCGCCTCGAGCAGGCGTAACTTCTGTAATAAAGGTAGGGGGGGTAGATAGGGCTGGGGGGGTGGGTTAGGTAGGGGAAGGGAGGGGAAGGGAGGGGGAAAATGGGGAGAGACGGAAGGAAAGTTCCCTCTGAGGCCGCTCCGATTTCAGAGCGGCCTCGGAGGGAACGGAGGCTGGCTGCGCGGCTCAGTGTGCGCAGGCTGCCGATTTTGTTCAGCCTTGCGCGTGCCGATCCCGGATTTTAACAGATATGCGCGGCTATGTGCATATCTATTAAAATCCCGCGTACTCTTGTTTGCGCCTGGTGCGCAAACAAAAGTACGCGTGTGCGTAATTTTGTAAAATCTACCCCAATAGATGAAGATTCATTCTAAGGTAAAGGTTTCAGACTTCAGGAAAACTAACTTTTTCAAAATGAGGAAGTATCTAAAGGAGTCATTAGCTTAATGGTAAAATCTAAGGGAAGTAGAGGGCAGTGGGCAAAACTAAAAGGAGATTATAAGGGCAACCAATCTTTTTATTAGGAATGTAAATATTAGGGATGTGAATCTTTTTTCAATGATTAAAATTATTGTCCGATAATTTTAAAATCGTTTTAAATCGTTAAAGAACATGATACAATAGGAATTCTTACGATTTATCGTTAAAAAATCGCTAATCGGGTTAGTGAGCACTAACCGGGAGTTAGTGCGCACTAAAATAAAATGATACAAATTGACACTTTTCAGGTCAGTTAGGAATGAATATGTATTCCTATTGGCTGGCTGCCCTCTTATTTATTGATGTTACCAAGGTTCCCACTGAGGTGATGGTTGGGGGGATGGGAAATGGAAACGGTTGGTAGCTTGACAAAAAAAGTAATGTGATCAATGTGACTAGAACTTGTGTCTATCCCTGATACCGGGAGTGTTGTGATCTTCCTGCACACAGTTCCCTAACCCTGATACCGGGAGTGTTGTGATCTTCCTGCACGCAGTGCCCTAACCCTGATACCGGGAGTGTTGTGATCTTCCTGCATGCAGTGCCCTATCCCTGATACCGGGGGTATTGTGATCTTCCTGCACTGAGCAGGGATACGGCACTGCATGCAGGAAGATCACAACACTCCCGGTATCTGTTAGCGCGCACTAACTTCCTGTTAACACGCACTAACTCCCATTAGTGCGCACTAATCGGAAAAACCGATTTTTTATCTAAAAACCGATTTTTTAACTAAAAAACTAAAAAATCGTACCAAACATGATTTTCTTCTCCTGCCAGACAATTTCGATCGTTAAGACGATTGGGCACACGATTCACATCCCTAGTAAAGATAGTGAAGAGGAAAAAGAGATCGCTATGGTTTTCTAAAGAAGTAGCTGAAAAAGTAAGGGAGAAAAGTTGGGCCTTCATAAACTACAAGAGATTGCAGAAAGAGGATGACAGGCAACAATATCTGGAAAAATTAAGATAAGCTGAGAAAGTAGTCAGGAATGTAAAAATTCAAATAGAAAAAAAAATATCAAATTTGGTAAAACGGACAAACTTTTTTTTAAATATGTTAGTGATAGAAGGAAGTTCAAAACTGGCATTATGAGACTCAAAGGTTAAGGGGAGGCATATGAGGAGGCTGATGAGGAAAAAGCAAAATTGCTTAACACATATTTCTATTCAGTGTTCACTGTGGAAGGGCCTGGAGCAGGACTACATATTTGCAGATGATGTTCAGATTCTTCTCCCGATTAAAGACTCATTGCAGAATACATTGAAACTTTGGGGTATTTACTCCAACTCTATAAAACAATTACTCACACATATGTCACTTTCACTTAATGATACAAAAACAGAGATTCTTTATATTTGTAACAAGGTGACTGAAAAAAATTCACTTGATATTAGTTCAAGTTTACCCCCTTTCACTATTAAACAGGAAGTCAGGGATCTTGGTGCTATTTTAGATAGCGAATTGAATTTAAAGGCTTTTATAAAAGCTATAATCAAAGATGGCTTTTATAAATTGCAAATTTTAAAGAAATTAAAACCCTTGTTACACAGCAATGATTTTCAAACAGTGCTGCAAGCTCTTTTTCTATCGAAATTGGACTACTGTAATGCCCTTTTTCTGGTCCTTCCACTATCTACTATCCGCCCTTTGCAACTTTTGCAGAATGCTGCCACACGGCTACTGACAAATTCCAAAACATTTGATCATATCACCCCTGTTTTGATGAGCCTTCATTGGTTACCAATTTATTTTTGCATTCAGTAAAAAAGTTTGACTCTCATTCACAAAACCATCTACAGTAATAACACAGAATGGCTAAATGCAGCTCTTCATATTCACACACCCTGATGCAATTTAAGATCATTAGGCAAGGCACTATTATCAGTCCCATCGCCGAAATAAGCACATTTAAATGCGGTTAGGGAAAGGGCTCTCTCCCTAGCCGGGCCAAAACTCTGGAACTCTCTTCCTCTCAATTTACGATTAGAGGCAAACATACAACCATTTAAGAAATAACTAAAAACATGGTTGTACGAGCAGGCGTTCAACAATTCAGAATAACATTTTAGCAACCCCCTCTGGAAAATAACTCAGATTAGTTAAGAAGTATTTATTTTTATAATTTTAACTTTTTAAAGATGTCACTAGTAGTTAGGATGCTTTTTTACCAGTGTAATGTATTTAATTATTTTGTAATTTATAGTTAGAGTTTTATCAGGATTCTTAATAATTTTATAGGGTTTATTTATATATCTAATTTTTTAAGAATAAGTATTAAAGGCTTATCCCCAAATTTTGATGTAAACCGACGTGAAGTACATACAGTGTTCGGTATATAAAAATGCCTAAATAAATAAATGAAACAAACACAAATAAGATTGGAAGTGAGGTAAACCTCAATCAATTTTCAGAACAGTGTGTTCATGAGGTGCTAACTAAACAAAGTAGATAAGGCCATGGGGCTGGATGGGATACATCCGAGGGAAAAAGGGAACTTAGAGAAGTCCTGGTAGCTCCACTAGCTGACTCTTTCAATGCACCCTCAGCTATGGAGGAAGCACCAGGGTTAATTAATTCAGGTGCCTCCCAAGTAGACAGCGTCATTTCACAGATAAAAACAGAAGAAAGAAGACGGATGACATCTGAGGCCTAGGCGCCGGGACTGCACCTGACCCTGGACCAAGGCCCCAGGGTCAGGACCTAGCCTCCAGGCTGATGCATAGTGTCGGGATCTGATCTCTATACCAGGCCCAAGTGTTGGGCCTGGGGCTGGGCCCTGGACTAGGCCAAGGCTCATATGTTGGGCCTGGGCCTGAGCGAGACACTGGATCCCAGATGGAGCAGGTACGTTTTTTCCATTTGCTGAGGTTTCAGACAAAGCCCTGGTGTTAAGCTTGGGCCTTGGCCAAGACCCCAGTGTCACATGCCTAGGCCACAGTTCCAGCATCAGGCCGCATCATAGGCCTATGTGAGGCTCTGTCCTCAAGTATACGCCTAAGTCCAGACACCAGCATCACGCTTGGGCCTAGGCCAAGGCCTTTGCTTTGGGCCTTAGCTTATTCCCTAGGTGAGGCCCAGTCTTCTGGCCTGGGCCTAGGCCTGACAGTTTAATTTTTTCAAACAAATTGTGAAAACCAACAACATTTCTTTGTATTTACAATCATTTTGCTTTGATAATGAAATGAAACAAAATAGGAAATTTCAGCTAATTTCCAATTTTGTATCTCCCGAATGCACATCCCTAAGTGGCACAAGGACTCCCAAGGTGTACGATGGAAATTAGACTTTCATGTAGAATGGGTTTGACAAATGTAAAGGTTATTATCACACTTAGGGCCGGATTTTAAAGGGTTACGCGCATAAGGTACGCGCGTAACCCTTTTAAACCCCCCCTGCGCGTGCCGAGCCTATTTTGCATAGGCTTGGCGGCGCCATAAGTCCCGGGGCTTGCAAAAAGGGGCGGTCGGGGACGTGGCAAGGGGGAGTGGTTTAGGATTGGGGCATGTTCGGGGGTGTGTGGGCGGTCCAGGGGCGTGGCCGAGTGCCCCGACACAGCGGCCTGTGTCGGGGTCTGACGTGCCGGCGCGCATAAGTTACTACTGCCGGGACAGCGCACGCTGTCTTTTAAAATGTACCCCATAGTGTATGTATTTATTTATTTATTTATTTGAAATCTTTTCTATGCCGTTTTTAAGTTAAATACCATCACAACGGTTTACAAAAAGGCACAAACTGAAATGTTCAGTAAAGAACTGGGTAATACGTGTATAATGGTGCCAAAAGGTTTCGGTAACATCAAAATTCAAAATAAAGACTATTTGAGTGACTTTCATAAATCTTGTCCTTTTAAAGGTGAGCTGTATACTATTAATTATAATTAAAATTGAGTGCTGGTTGTTGAAGCATCCATTTGCTTTGCAGAATGCTTGTTTAAAAAGCCAGGTTTTTAAGCTACTTTTGAATAGTTTGTAATTGCTCTGTAATCTTATTTCAATGGGCATATTATTCCAAAGGAAAGTAGTGAGGGCTGCTTTATCCAGAGAGCTTTTTCCACATCATTTTGTTGTATTCAGCATGTTACTTGTCCTGATTTTCTGGTTTTGTATGAAATCTCTGGCACTATTCTAAGTGTTTTCACATTCAGAACAGCAAAATGGTTATGCATCAGCATCTTTTGTCTTGTGCCAGTATTTTCTCATTCAGAATGAGGAGTATTTTGGGCAAAAAAGCTTCCCATATCCTGTACCTCAATGCTATTAAGTTGACACTTGCTCATTTGATGGTTTTGCATAAGTTCCTTCTTACTACTTTAACCTTTTATGGCATTCATAAGAACAGAACAGCATAAGATATGCCATGCTGGGTCAGGCCAATGGTTCATCAAGCCCAGTATTCTGTCTACAACAGTAGCCAATCCAAGTCACAAGTACCTAGTAAGACCCAAACATTAAATAGATCCCATGCTACTAATGCCAAGCAGTGGTTATTCACTATTGATCAATAGCAGTTTATGGACTTCTCCAGGAACTTATCCAAGCCTTTTTTTTTTAAACCCAGTGACACTAGTTTCTTTAACTACTTCCTCTGGCAACAAATTCTAGAGCTTAATTGTGTGTTGAGTGAAAAATAATTTTCTCTAATTTGTTTTAAATGTGCTACTTGCTAACTTCACTGAGTGTCCCCTAGTCCTTGTATTATCCAAAAGAATAAATAAACATTTCACATATACCCGTTCAAGTACTTTCATTATTTTATAGACCTCTATCATATTCCACCTCAACCATCTCTTCTCCAAGCTGATCAGCCATACATCTTTAGCCTTTCCTCATAGGGGAGCCGTTCCATCCTCTTTATCATTTTGATCATTCTTCTCTGTACTTTCTTGAGTACAGCTATATCTTTCTTGAGATGTGGTGACAGAATTGCATACAGTATTCAAGGTGCAATCTAATCACTGAGCAATAGAGAGGCATTATGACATCCTCTGTTTTATTCACCATGCCCTTCATCTCAGTAAATGGTTTCTCTTGAGCATCTTTTGTTTTGTAGCACTAGCTCTTCCTCTGAATGAGGGCTTTATTCAATAAAATATCCAGTTTAAGCAAACATACAACAGGGTGGGAGAACCAGGCTGAGACTGTTGGAGTAAAGGAAGAACCATAGAATACATTTTGGGCTCTGGTAGTGAAAACTGTGTTTTGTTTTGTTTTTTTACTTCTTTCAGGAATGAGTGAAAGAGCTTTTTCTGTTGCAGGACCCACACTCTGGATTTCCTTCCCACAATCTTTGCACTTCATGATACAAAGCAATTAAAAAAACAAAAACAAAAAACCAACCCTCGAAACACACTTATTTAAAGCTGCCTTTCCCCTACCGCCTACTGACAACTAACCTCCCCCTTAGTTCAAGATTTCCCTTCAAAATACTCCCTGAGTATTTTTCAAAGTGCCAGGTGTAAGTTATTGGCCCTGTAGCTTCCAGTACACACTGGCATTTCAGAAGGAGGAGGATCACAAGGTTGCAGGCAGCAGGCTAGCACACATCAGGACAAGTGGTTAGGGAAGGACTGGTGCCAGAATCCTGCTGCCATATTTAGCATCTGAAAGAACTACCAGTAGCTCACAAGATATTGATTTGCTGCCCTGCTTAGACAATCTTCTCTACACATTTATCTAGGAGTTCATTAACCCATTTAGGGGGTAATTTTAAAATTGCCTGCATTGGTGGAAAGTCCACAAATAATGTTAACCTGTAGACATTGCACCCATTTTTGTGTATGCATGTACTTGCACTTTGAAAATTATCCCACACATATTTATATGGTACCTATTAACTTGCATGGATATCTTTTCCACAGACAAACTAATAGGGGTGTGCATTCGTTTCCTACGTATTGATAATCTGCAACGTATATGGCCATATTCGTTGTATTTGTGGGGAAGCGAAACGTATCGTGATTCCCCACGAATACAACAAATCTTCGCCAAATTATTCGGCCGTCTAAAGGAGCAAATTTAAACAAACCCCCCCCCACCTTCCTGACCTCCCCAAGACTTACCAAAACTCCCTGGTGGTCCAGCAGGGTGTCCGGGAGCCATCTCCTGCACTCACGCCCTCAGCTGCCGGTATTCAAAATTGTGCCAATAGCCTTTGACCTTACTATGTCACAGGGGCTACCGGTGCCATTGGTCAGCCCCTGTCACATGGTAGGAGCAATGTGCTCCTACCATGTGACAGGGGCTGTTATAAAATCCCATGGCTGCGCACACACGCAAGCCAGATTTTATAATCCGCGTGTGCATGTTCGGGCAGCGCGCACAAGGAGGGGGGACTTTTGCAATTTTCGCATGAAAGTGCACCCCGACCTTCTCCATTTCCCTCCCAGTCTGCTCCAATTAAGGAGCGAACTGGGAGGAACTTTCCTACCCTCCCTACCTAACCTCTCCTCCCCTCTCCTCCCCACCCTCTAAACCCTACCTTTTCCTTTTTCTCTTCTTTATTTTACAACTTACTTTAGATCCCGAGCTGCTGTCCTGGCCCGCTCCACCCCTCCCCACCCAGGACATGCCTCCCGACCTGCCCCTTCCCAGAAGCCCTGCCAGGCCTCTTGGAAAATTTCGCCTGGTGCACACAAGGCCCAGCCATGCTCATAAAGGCCAGATTTTACGTGTGCAGGCATTTAAAAATATACCCGCTAGACTCCCACAGTCACACAAACATTCAGAAACACACACACTTGCACATAGGCTCTCACAGACAAATTCACAGGCATATAGGCTTTCACAGACAAACGCACGCATAGGCTCTCAAACGGACACACAAATACACACATCGGCTCTCTCACACACATACATATGTGCTCACATAGACATGTAGACTTTCCCACAGACACACACACAAACACACACATAGGCTCTCACACAGATGCAAATACATAGGCTCTCACAAAGACTCACACAGATGCTCTCACACAGACACATACACACAGGCTCTCACTCACACACACATAGAAGCTCACACACATACATTCAGGGCCTCCTGTTATTATCGGCCCATGGTGGGATGACCTCCTCTTGTTGTCAAGCCATGGTAGGATGAGCTCCACCATGGCCACATGTGCCCCCTGTTGTCTTCGGGCCATGGTGAGATGAACTTCTTCTTCAGCTGCCCGGCAGGTTGAGCTCTGTTTGCAGCCTGCAGCCTTTCTCCTTCTTCAGTTACTGGTGGGTTAAGCTCTGCTGGTGGCTCCGCCGCCTCTCCTGTTGCCACCAGCCTGCCACCCTGCCACCCTCTGGATGGGCCGTCCTGTGCAAATGCATGGTATGCACACTTGGTTGCACCGGGCCTGGGTACTGTTGCCTCATGGCTCAATACAGAGGTACTATGATCTTTTCCATTTTATTCTTCATCCTTTTCAGATCATTCCTAACCTGGCTAGAGATTTGAAATGAAGACATGACTTAACCTTTGTTAAACTAAGTTTATATTTCCATATGGGAATAATTACATGGAGCAGAAATTGCAACCCTTAACAGAAGGCAAGGGGAGGTAACCTGCATGAAGCAGTAATCATTATAAACCTGCCAGGCAAACTGAAAGGACCATTTTGGTCTTTATTGCTGTCATTAACTATACTATGTAAAGGCCCAGATGACTTTGGCAGGAGCAAGGAATAGAATGTCTCTAGTGTTCAAATGATGAAATGAAGGGCATGGTTGTAATGCTTTTTGGGGAAAGAGAAGGAATGTAGAAATTGTTAGCATGCTTACAGGGGTTAACATGTATTATTCACAGGCATAAAAAATTAGATGGTATATCATGAAATACTAGATCAGGGATCAGAAACTTCTAGCATATCTGCCAGACTGTGGCACAAGAAAACATTTGGTCTGGTACCCTGTTTCCTGTTGCTCAGAGCTAGAGAACATTTGACTTAAAGGACACTGACCTGCTCCTGGCCCTGCTTTATGTAAGCAACATGCACTATTCACTGCTAGGCCAGGCCCACTTCCCAGCAACTGGGACTGAATAGACTGGTAGGCAGTCTGAGCAAGAAATATGAAAAGTTGCAAGCTGTGAAAGTATGAGAGCTTTGAGAGAAGGGCAATGGAAGTGAAAGAGTAAGATAAGTGAGATGAGACAGTGAGGGAGAGAGAATTGTGAGAGGGACACAGGCAGTGAAAGAATAAGAGCTGTGACGACAAATTAAATTACCTAAAATCACTACTGCATATCCTGTGTGAGAAAATCTAATAAAACAGAACTAGAAACTGCAATGTATTGGTATGTAACAATTTTATTTAGAAACTTTTACATTTTTACTCATATCAATATATAAAAATTAAATGTTTGTAAATCCCAGTTGTGTTTTGTTTTTGCCATTTTACCTTGCACTGCCTAGTTATATTGCATAATATATGTAACCCCAATTCAGTGGATGATTTGAATCTCAATGGGGGCATAAAACTTCCAGGGCTTAGTCCCAATTTCACAGTCACGGCCCTGGGGTGTGGATACTTGTCTCTTGGTTGGAAGGATATACTTCAAGACCCAAGGTTGGGGTAGAATCCCTTGTGTGTGTGTGTGTGTGTGTTACCACAACTCTTTAGAGCAGGTACACTGGCAAACCAGTCTGGACTCTCTGGATGGGTGATCAAAATAAAGTTTATTGTAATTGATTGCAGAAGAATTAATAGGAGCAAATAATAAAATGTCCAGTTACATCCAGGTTCTTCATCCACATGGGAGTACAGGTTTAAATGTCTCTATTTCTGTGGTGGATTGATAATTGTCCCAAGGAGGCTGGGGTGTCCTACGTATGGATGGATCCTCTCCCCATCATTCGTGAGGTACACAGGTACTGCCGAACTTCATCCTGGCTGTGTCCTGCATTCCTGGGGAAGAAACTCCTTTGCGGTCTCCAGATGTCCTCCTTTTCAAACAGCAGTTTGTAGACCTTTCTGGACGAAAGGCTTCTGCTGGAAACAGTTCTTATAGCTTTCTGGCTCTGGGATAAGGAAGGATAGCAGAAAACAACTCCCTTCCCTCATAGATGGACAAAATAGGAAAAAACATTTTTCTTTAGCTTGCTGTTGGTGCAACCTCATCTTAAATGGGGTGAAGAGGTATGCAGCTCCCTTCTTACCACCTGGGCAAAGGATACAGCATGCCAGGATGGCATAGGTCTTTACTAGAAAAAAAATAACTGAGATAAAAGGGCAAAAATTCTCCTCTCACTCTCTAATCCCACCAGTTCCCACAAGGGAACTGGAGGGCAGTGCTTCTCCCTTCTTTAGCTTGACAGGGACCTAAAATTGGAGAGCACACTGCGCTATAGCTTAGTCTCTCAACATAAACTCTACACTGCCAAACACTACCCTGTCCTAGCCCCACCTTGCTAAATGCAAGCTAGCCATTGCAGCAAGTTTCTTGGGAAGTGCTGTTGAAAATGGTGTGTCCCAAGGGCTGGGATTTAAGGCCATCCAGTGGAAACCCAAGGAGTCTTTACATATATCATTAGTACTTATGAGATAAACTCATTCTCTGTCACTAGATGGAACATACAAGGTCTGATTCTTCCATTAATTGAAGACACAAGCAGATACCCAAAAGGTGAATACATTCAAAAACTTCTAAAAAAAAAATATAAAAAAAAAAAATATATATATATATATATATATATATATATATTTATATGTAAGCCTATAAAGATTTCTTTATTATTCAATCCAGGTATTCTTCATGGAATCTCTTATCTTTATTCAAGTCAAAGAGGAGACACCACAATTAAAGAAGCTTCACAATATCCAAAACACAGGAAGCTTAATAGTCAACCAATCCAATAAAGAGCCTTCACATAGAAGGACAGAACAGTAAAGTGTACTTAAATGTGAATATCCTATGGATAATTCAATGAGGTAGCAATTTTCAAAAGCCCACTTACACAGATAAAGTATACTTACATGTGTAAAACCTAGTTTTGACTTTAGGTGCTATATTATGCTTCAGCTTCCTTGTAAGTATATGGTTAAGCTGAATAATAGAGATGTGAATCGGAACTGGAATCAGTTTGTATTCCGGTTCCGATTCACATGTGGGTTTTTTTCCATCGGGCCCGATCGCATTTTGTTTATCGGCTGCGCCCCAGCCGATAAACAAAAAACCCACCCCGACCCTTTAAAAGTAATCCCTTAGCTTCCCCCACCCTCCCGACCCCCCAAAAAAAACTTTTTACAAGTACCTGGTGGTCCAGTGGTGGTCCCAGGAGTGATCTCCCACGATCTCCCACTCCGGGCCGTCCTCCCACTCCCGGGCCGTCGGCTGCCACTAATCAAAATGGCGCCGATGGCCCTTTGCCCTTACCATGTGACAGGGTATCCGTGCCATTGGCCGGATCCTGTCACATGGTAGGAGCACTGGATGGCCGGCGCCATCTTGTGCTCCTACCATGTGACAGGGGCTGACCAATGGCACTGGTAGCCCCTGTGACATAGTAAGGGCAAAGGCTATCGGCGCCATTTTGAATACTGGCAGCTGACGGTCCGAGTGCAGGAGGTCGCTCCCGGATCCCCGCTGGACTTTTGGCAAGTCTTGTGGGGGTCAGGAGGGTCCCCCAAGACTTTCCAAAAGCCCCTGGTGGTCCAGCAGGGGTCCGGGAGTGATCTCCTGCACTCGGGCCATCGGCTGCTAGTAATCAAAATGGCGCCAATAGCCTTTGCCCTTACTATGTCACAGGGGCTACCGGTGCCATTGGTCAGCCCCTGTCACATGGTAGGAGCACAGGATGGTGCCAGCCATCCAATGCTCCTACCATGTGACAGGATCTGGCCAATGGCATGGATACCTTGTCACATGGTAAGGGCAAAGGGCCATCGGCGCCATTTTGATTAGTGGCAGCCGATGGCCCAGGAGCCGGAGGACGGCCCGAAGCGGGAGATCGCTGGAGATCGCTCCCGGGACCCCCACTGGACCACCAGCTACCTGTAAAAAGGTTTTGGGGGGGGGGGTCGGAAGGGTGGGGAAAGCTAAAGGGTTACTTTTAAAGGGTCGGGGTGGGTTTAGGGGTTATTTTTGTGTGCTGTTTTTCCCACCCTCCCCCAAAACGATAAGGGATCCCCCACGATCAGTATCATGGCGTTTTCCTATCGTTTTGGGGGAGCCCCCGATTTCTGACAATTTTGAAAATATCGACGATATTTTCAATCGTCCGAAGCCCGATTCACATCCCTACTGAATAATGCTAAATATGTTTTTCAGGATCCTATTTCATTGTAAGGTAAAGTGCACTTTATGTGGGTGATTGCTTTTGAAAATTGCTGCGATAGTATGCTACATTTACACATGTAATTGAAAATTAACCTGCTAGCTCTTTATCCAAAAAGGATTTCCTTCTCAATTGAGTTTTACATGTAACATCAGGGAAAATTGTTACTTTCGAGTCAATAGATAGATTATCTTTAGAACGAAAAAAAACAATAATGTAGCCTGAGTATGCACTAGGGATGTACATCCGTATTGACCGCATATGTAAAACGCTACTCATATTTTTTTTTAACTTAAAAAAAGGATTTGACATATACGATCGGATTTCCCACATATCCAACATAGCTATGTTGGATATGTTGGAAATCGCGATTGTTGAGCCAAAATAAAAATTTAAACCCCCTCACCCTCCTTAATCCCCCCCCCCAGACTTACCACAACTCCCTGGTGATCGAGCGAGGAGTGAGGACGCCATTTCTGCAATCCTTGGCGAGAAGCATGTGACGTCGCGCCACGTCGAGTGACGCGGCGCCACGTGATTCCCGGCGAGTTCGCGCCGGAAGGCTCGTTCGGCCCAAAAAGAACTTTTGGCCAGCTTGGGGGGACCTCCTGACCCCCCCAAGCTGGCCAAAAGTTCCTTTTGGGCCGAACGAGCCTTCCGGCGCGAACTCGCCGGGAATCACGTGACGTCGGCGCCATGTGATTCCCGGCGAGTTCGCGCCGGAAGGCTCGTTCGGCCCAAAAAGAACTTTTGGCCAGCTGGGGGGGCCTCCTGACCCCCCCAAGCTGGCCAAAAGTTCTTTTTGGGCCGAACGAGCCTTCCGGCGCGAACTCGCCGGGAATCATGTGACGCCGGCGTCACTCGACGTGCCGCCGACGTCACATGTTTCTCGCCAAGGATTGCAGAAATGACGTCCTCACTCCTCGCTCGATCACCAGGGAGTTGTGGTAAGTCTGGGGGGGGGATTAAGGAGGGTGAGGGGGTTTAAAATTTTTTTTTGCACATATGGACATATACCCAACTCATTTAATTTTTTTTATGTCCATATTGACCGCAAATGGGACCCCCTTTGGACATATGGACATATGGACATAAACTTTTGCTCTGCACATCCCTAGTATGCACTTCCTCATTTGAGGTCTTCAACAGTTAAATCACCAACACTAGTCAATGCTTCAGCCTTTACATTATTGTTACCAGAACTCTCTTGCTACGAGCACAGCCTTCAGGGGCTGATGGAGCGGGCTCGGTGCGTGTCACTTAGCTTATAGGAGAGCGGAGCCCATGGGCTGTAGGACAGCTCAGGTAGAGACATGAGTCGCACCTATGGTGAGGTGTGTGTGCAGGATGGGCAGCACAGGAGCAGAGCTGGACGGAGCTTGGAACACAGGGCTACAACATAGGTCTCTGGCTAGGACTAGGAACTTGGAACATAGGAGAGTTCAAGGAAAGATTAAAGCACAAAGAGTCAGAGAAGAGCTTGGGACTTGGGATTCTCAAGGAGTACGACATGGAGCTTGGGACTCTCGAGGAGTATGAAGTGGAATGTAGACTTAGAACTGGAACGTAGACTTGGAACATAGACTTGGAACGTAGACTTGGAATGTGGAGATGAAGAGATGAAGACTTGGAACGTAGACTGGAGGACATGGAGACTTAGAATTTTATGACATGGAGACTTAGATGTGGACTTGAAGACATAGACTTGGGACGTAGACTTGGGCAAGGAAGGCGAGTCCCTCAGTCATCCTACACAGCACATGGGGCTGGTCGTGGACCACACTGAAGACTCAGGCAAAGAACATGGAGACATGGGGACTAGATGTAGGCTTGAACATGTAGACTTGGGACGTAGACTTGGGCAAGGAAGGCAGGTCCCTCAGGCGCCCTGCACAGCACATGGGGCTGGTCGTGGACCACACTGAAGACTCAGACAAAGAACAAAGACACAGGCAGGGATGAGCAAGACCCTCAGGCACCCTACACAGCATGTGGGGCTGGTTGGGGACCACACTGTCCTCTACGTGCCCTACACAGCTGAGGGCTGGTCCCGAACCATGAGGGGAGCGAGGCGAGCTCAGGAAGACTCATAGTGCAGGTTAGTGGAAACCCCTTGGATCCTCCAGAGTCAGAACTTGGGAACAGATAAAACTTTGGAGCTAGGAAACTTGGAGTAAAAGCAGGGAATCTACGGAGGCATGGGTCCCACTGGACCTGGAGCATTAGGACTGGGACAACATCAGAAGGGGAACAAAGAACATCACTGGATGAGGACTCACAGACATCTTGGAACTAGGAACATCTAGGAACTAGGAACATCTTGGGACATCTTGGAACATGGGACATCTTGAAGCTGATTGCAGAACTTGGAATGGACTGCAGGACTTGGAACGAAACATCCTGGAACAGACATCCAGATCTGGATTCATGGACATCCAGACTTGAAACAGAGATTGGGATCTGGTCTCATGGACATCCAGACTTGAAACGGATATCGGGACATGGACTCACGAACATCCGGACTTGGAACGGACATTGGGAAATGGACTCACGGACATCTGACTTGGAACGGACATTCGGATCTGGACTCACAGACATCTGGACTTGGAACGGATATCGGGATCTGGACTCATGGACATCTGGACTTGGAACAGACATCAGGAACTGGACTCAGGAATAGATATCAGGATAAAGAGTCATCTTCAGGAGCATCTGGATAGATGCGAAGACAAAGGTGGAATGAAGCTAGGCCCTCTTATAGGGCTGAGAGGGCAACACACTGGGAGGAGCTGCCTGGAGGACCACACCTCTCTGTCCCTTTAAGAAGGGAAGAGAGCGGTGGGCCTGCCCCATAGGAGGAACAGGAAACAGGAAGTTCAGAACCCTGGACAGCGGGGTCCCTGTTGCTGTGCAGCGAGGAGATGGAGCGGAGGAAGATGAGCCTTCCTGCAGGCCCCGATGATGACGACGGCATCCTGCCACATCGGGGAGGAGAAGACTGGACCGCAGGCAGGCCCCGACGAGGGAGGCGGCTTCCAGGCAAGGTGAAGACCCAACACGGCTCCTGCCGTGCCAGCAAGATGACAGCCGGGCCATGGGAGCACACAGCGTCGGTCACCTCAGGTGAGGCCCCGGCTTCAACTGCGGCCTCCGGGCTGCAAAAAGCAGCATCGGCAGCAGCAAAAGGCCGCGGAGGTAAGGTCCTGTCCGTGTGAAGTGTGGGCGCAACATCTCTGAATCCAGGTAAAAAGCCCTGGTTACTGGAGGAGTGGAGCCAATTGGAATTTTGAGAACATCTACTTAAAATTTAGTTGTCATTGATTGTTCTGACGGAAATGCTATCTTAGCAATCATAAGTTTAAATTTCTAGAATAGTTCTCAAGCAATTAAGTTTTAAGGCTGGATTCATCATGAGTGAGAGAGAGTGAGAGAGAGAGAGAGAGAGAAAGAGAGAGAACCTAGCTAAAAGGGTCTTATAGCAGTTAGGTAGCTATACCTCTATAGGAGTCCCACCTAGTTACTTGAGGTGAGGTTTAGGTATTAGTGTAGGGCAGGGGTCAGGAACCTATGGCTCGGGAGCCAGATATGGCTCTTTTGATGGCTGCATCTGGCTCGCAGACAAATCTTTAATAAAAAAGTAAAAATCTAACAAAATCCCCCACCCTCCTGACGCCCCCCCAAGACCTCCAAAATTAATTTACTACAACCCCCACCCTCCTGACCCCCCCAAGACCTGCCAAAAGTCCCTGGTGGTCCAGCGGGGGTCCGGGAGCAATCTCCTGGACTTGGGCTGTCGGCTGCCAGTAGTCAAAATGGCGCAGATGGCTCTTTGCCCTCACTATGTCACTGGGGTCGACCAATGGCGGCGGTAGCCCCTGTGACATAGTAAGGGCAAAGGGCTGTCGGCTGCCAGTAATCAAAATGGTGTCGACGGCCCTTTGCCCTTACTATGTCACAGGGACTACCGCCGCCATTGGTCGACCCCAGTGACATAGTGAGGGCAAAGGGCCGTCGGCACCATTTTGACTACTGGCAGCCAACAGCCCAAGTCCAGGAGATCGCTCCCGGACCCCCGCTGGACCACCAGGGACTTTTGGCAGGTCTTGGGGGGGTCAGGAGGGTGGGGGTTGTAGTAAATTAATTTTAGAAGTCTTGGGGGGCGTCAGGAGGGTGGGGGGTTGTAGTAAATTAATTTTGGAGGTCTTGGGGGGCGTCAGGAGGGTGGGGGTTTTTGTTAGATTTTTACTTTTTTATTAAAGATTTGTCTGCGAGCCCTGGACCCCTGCTGGATCACCAGGGACTTTTGGCAGGTCTTGGGGGGGGGGGGGTTAGGAGGATGGGGGGTTATAGTAAATTAATTTGGCAGGTCTTGGGGGAGTCAGGAGAGTAGGGGGTTGTAGTAAATTAATTTGGTAAGTCTTGGAGGAGACAGGAGGGTGGGGGGGGGGTTGTAGTTAGTATGGCTCTCACGGAATTACATTTTAAAATATGTGGCGTTCATGGCTCTCTCAGCCAAAAAGGTTCCCGACCCCTGGTGTAGGGTTTAGGGCCACTATGACATTCAGAGTGAGACATACAAACAGAACAGTACACTCTTGTGAAGATTTGATGTCCTTCGGAGTGAGGAAACACACAAAGATGAGATTTGTGCAATGCTCTCTCAGCCTAGCTTGATGTTACCCAGGTAGAGAGGCCATCAAGCCCCAAACTCCACCACTTTTCTAAATTAGCATCGCAACATCTGTTATGGTGCTTTTCACATGTGTTAAGGTGTTTTTTGCATGCGAAAAGCCCATAACACGACTTGGAAAATAACCCCCTTAGTTTCTTAATATCTTGAATGTGCAAGCCATCACATTTCTGTAACATTTCATACTGTGATTCCAATTCAATAAATTTGACATTATGTTCCTGTCAATTTGATTCTGAGAGGTAACTTGAGTTTGCAGATGTCCCATTACAGATAAGACATGATTCATCTTGTTAGTTAGGGACTTCTCAAGTCCTTTTATAATGCTACACAATGTAATAGGGGCAGGAATGCCACCCAAAGGGGTGGAAACTCAAGGAGGGCTCACACTATTTGTCCACCTTCCAGGAAGTTGTTGTCCTAATTCCAAATGGGCATGCACCTTCCCATCTGTAGAAGGAACCACATCTACATTGTAAGTAGATGTGGAAGCAACAGTTGGGCTTGCCCTGACTTCTACCCTGATCATTGGAGGAACACATGAATCAGGGCTCAATGAGACTGATGATATATCTGAAGCAGCAAAATGATTGCCATGCTTATCAGGCTCAGAGTTTATGGCTGCTCGAAGCATAAAATCCTCAATAGAAGATGGTTGAGAGGAAGAATTAGGGACACCAGACCCAGATGGCAATGTCCTAGGAGTTCCTTTTCTTTTCCTCCCCATTACCTAACAAGGGGTACAAGAATAAGGAGAGAGGAAGAAACCCACATAGTGCTCCTAGAAAATGCTCCAGGGGCGTGTGGATTCAGAATTCATTCAGATACTAGAAACAACAGGATGCGACAGGGATCAACAGCCAATGTGGGTGCAGCTGGCAAGTCCTCCTCCTTTTCTCCTACACCCTCTCCATCAGCCGCATACTCTGTTCTTTTGTAGGATCTTGGCACAGGGGATGATGTCAGATGCCAGCAACAACGGGATGTCGCAAGGATCAACAGCCAATCTAGAAGCCTCTGGGAAGCCCTCCTCCTTTCTCCTACATCCCCACCATCTGCTGCAGCCTCTGTTCTTTCGTAGGCCCTCGGCGCTGGGGATGACATCAGATGCTGGCAATAACAGGATGCTGCAGAGATCAAATCAAGAGGCCGTCAATAAAGAGTGGGTGGCTTGCCAGAATGACGGCTACTGCCTGGAGATAATACCCTTATTCAATAAACATACACATGGTTACTGTGACTCCAACATCGCTCTAAGCTACAACAGCAAGAGGAAATGTGGAAAAAAGGATTTGCACTCACAAAGCGGGGAGTAGCTGGCTTGTTACGGCAGTTACTACCCCAAACCAAATAAGCCTGATACTTCACTTTCAATGCATATGCATATCCAGTATAGCTCTCTGCTTCAACGGCAGGGGAGAAGAAAAACTGATACTTCACGCATATCTAGCATAGCTCTCCGCTTCAACGGCAGGGGAGAAGAAAAACTGATACTTCACGCATATCCAGCATAGCTCCCTGCTTCAACGGCAGGGGAGAAGAAAAACTGATACTTCACGCATATCCAGCATAGCTCTCTGCTTCAACGGCAGGGGAGAAGAAAAATTGATACTTCACGCATATCCAGCATAGCTCTCTGCTTCAACGGCAGGGGAGAAGAAAAAAGGATTCGCACTCACAAAGCGGGGAGTAGCTGGCTTGTTACAGCGGTTACTACCCCAAACCAAATAAGCCTGATACTTCACTTTCAATGCATATCCAGCATAGCTCTCTGCTTCAACGGCAGGGGAGAAGAAAAACTGATACTTCACGCATATCCAGCATAGCTCTCTGCTTCAACAGCAGGGGAGAAGAAAAACTGATACTTCACGCATATCCAGCATAGCTCTCTGCTTCAACGGCAGGGGAGAAGAAAAACTGATACTTCACGCATATCCAGCATAGCTCCCTGCTTCAACGGCAGGGGAGAAGAAAAACAACCAATAAGGGCTGAATAACATAGTCTGGGTAAAACAAATAAGCATGGGTGTAGCTTGCTTATTGTGGCGGTTACTTCCCCTACTACCCCTAACTAATCAAGCTTGATATTTCACTTGGATGCAGCTCCATCACTGCTCTCTACATTAATGGTGGGGGTGGAAGGGAAATAGAACCAAAGAGCTAAGAGAAACAGATAAGTATGAGAAAAAAATGTGTGAAGCTTGCTGGGCAGACTGGATGGGCCGTTTGGTCTTCTTCTGCCATCATTTCTATGTTTCTATGTTTCTATAGATCAACAGCTGATATAGGAGCAGCTGGCAAGTCCTCCTTTCTCCTATACCCCCTAAGTATTTTTTTCATGTGGACTATTTTTCCTCTACTATTAATAAAAAAAACCCTTGGGTTTTTGAAATAGTATAAAGAATTTAACTTAAAGAAACAGTAGATGATTTTTGACTGAGAGACTTTTGAAATAACATGGCTGTGGAACAGAATTTTCATGTTTTAGAATACAACTTACAGGCATATTTATGTTAAAAAAATCATTTTTTTTAAAGTTTCAAAACGATTTAAACAATTATAGGCAAGAAAGCATATATTCTGATGTGTATACCTTTATCTATGATACAAGTGCTCCTTTGTAATATTATACTATTTCTAATACATAAATGATCAGCATTCCTGTGTGTCTTTATTCAATTAGTGATCAACTTTTCAGGATTATTTTCATCTGTTGGAGGAACTTAAGAAAATGAAAGTTACTTATTTGTTTATTTATCTATTTATTTAAAAGCTTTTCTTATACCGGCATTCGTGGGTACATCATATCAGTTTACAGAGAACTTAATGCAAAGAATGATAATATATATTAATGTAACTAATGTAACTGCAGAATTGTGTGAAGAACTAGAATGATTCTGTTGGTGCAAACAAGAAAATACTGTGTCCTGGGCGATCTACTGGGGTATAAAATAGTCTCAAATAATAGCACAAAAAAGAAATGAGTTTTGTGTTATCTGGGAGGATTTTGTAGTTCCGTGATAAGATCAAACTCATAAATATCATGGGGTTTCCATAGGAAATTTAGGAATAAATTTCAAGATTCCCTTCCTTGCTCGTTCCTAACAACCGCCACTTCTTAGAAGCATGTGAGGATCTAGCTGTGCTAAAATTATATAATCACACCAAAGAAAATTATTATTATTATTATTATTATTATTATTATTATTAATGTTCTGATTCTTAGAAGAAGAATTAGCATTTCATTGGATAATCTCCAGCATTTGCATTGCTTTTGTTGCATTCAGACAATAACAAAATCACAAATGCAAAATTAATGTGGCCTGTCTCTTTGCCACTACATCAGCCCTTAATCTTTCAAAGTACTGTCTAAAATCGACCGCATAATAATCATTCTTGGCGTCTTTGTTTCAGACTTGGCTTGAAGGTCTTATTTGTCAGGTAACTATTTTAAGTTTACGGCATGATCAGAAGAAGGTAACAGAGATGGGGGCAGGCAGGTGAGGGAGCATTACTGTGCAGTAAATACAGGCTGTACTGCAAGTGCTTTAAAAACATCCTTCATGCTGGATACTGTCTGACATTGAGTTCTCTTGTGTGCCTTGAGGGGCACTGGATGAATCTGCTGCTGGTGGTCTGGGGAGATATCCCTGACACAGAGATACATTTTTTCTTTGATATCTCCTTTCCTGATAACGTTTGAAGGTTATTTGTACCCTGCAGCTTAGCTTGTAATAAATCACTCTAGCTATGATAGCCATTTAGTACAACAGTGGACTCTTATTGCTCTTTTAGGTTGTCATAATTTTTTTTTCCAGTGAGCCTGGGGAAATTTAACTACTTCAGCACTGAATTTTAATGATTAGCATTCTGTGGAGAAAATGAGTAAATTATGTCTCATTATGTGGACTTAGCTGAAGGAAACAATTTGAGTATGTGCAGATGAGTACATACATACATGTACACACTTGCCAATAGATAGTGCATTCTTAATGTATAAATGTTTACTGTTTCATTTTGGGAATGAGACATCTATAGATTATAAATTTGCGTATTGTTTCCATACAGAGTTATATTGATCACCATTTGTCCATATATTTTTAATCTTAAAGGGCCTTTCTAATTCTTTTCACTCTGAAAACATGGTTAGTTAACATAACACAAGAACATAAAACTTCCCATGCCAGATCATATCAAAGGTCCATCGAGACCAAAATTCTATTTCTGTTTCTGACAGTGGCCAGTTCAGGTCATTTGGATAGAGATGTGAATCGTGTGCCAGATCATCTTAACGATCAGATTCGGCTGGGGGGGGCGGGGTGGAAATCTGATCGTTAAGATATGTGAATTGGAATCGTTTCCGATTCCAATTCACATCGCTAATTTTTTTTTTAGGGAGGCCCGCGCCGCTAAAAAAAAAAAAACCCACCCAACCCTTTAAATCGACCCCACCCTCCCGACCCCCCCAAAACCTTTTAAAATTACCTGGTGGTCCAGGGGGGCCATGGGGGGCCTCGGGGAGAGATCCAGGGGGGCCTCGGGGAGAGGAGAGATCCAGGGGGGCCTCGGGGAGAGATTTCCCATTCCCAGGCATCAGCTGTTCTAAAAACAAATGGCGCCGATGCCCCTTTGCCCTTACCATGTGACAGGGTATCCGTGCCATTGGCCGGCCCCTGTCACATGGTAGGAGCACTGGATGGCTGGCGCCTAAAAAAAAAGGGTCGTGAGGGTGGGGGAGGCTAAGGGGGGTCGATTTAAAGGGTCGGGTGGGTTTTTTTTTTATCGGGCCATCGGCGCCATTTTAATTAGTGGCAGCCAAAATGGCGCCGATGGCCCGAGAGCGGGAGATCGCACCGGGACCCCCCCCCCCCCACTGGACCACCAGGTAATTTAACATTTTGGGGAGAGGGTGGGGGAGGCTAAGGAATTGGTTTTAAAGGGTCAGGGTGGGTTTAGGGGTTGTTTTGGTGTGCCGGTTTTCCCGCCCTCCCCCAAATAATTCCCGTGCCCTATTTAACGATACAATACAAATGCCCCTGACGATAAATCGGGGGCATTTGTATTGTATCGTGCACTCTAATGATTTAGGACAATTTTAAAATTATCTGACGATAATTTTAATCGTTCAAAAATGATTCACATCCCTACATTTGGAAGCTCCCAACAGATCCAAACAAGGAGAAGTAAGAAGTGGCAGTCCTCAAGTATACCTGGCTAATTGTGGATAGACTTTTCCTCTAACAGCTTCAATAAACCCTTTTTAACACCAGCTATACAAAGAGCCTTGTCCACATCCTCCAGAAAACAAAATTCACAGCTTAATTGTGTGTTGACTGAAAAAAAGTACTTTCTTAAAGTTGTTTTAAATATGCTACAAGTTAGTTTCATGAAATGTCCCATAATCCTAGAACTTTTTGAAAGGATAAATAGATGTTTCCTTTTACCTTGTTTCATGATATTCTAGGGATGTGCACACAAACATTTTTTTTTCATTGATCATTCAGGTAGCCCTTTTTTTTTTTGGTTTAGTTCATTTGTTTTATAGTGTTTAAGCCTATAAATGCCATTTTATGTGTATACAATTGGATTTTATGAATGTAAATTGTACTTATGTGAATGGGGGTAAATTTCAAAGCCATCAACATGCATAAAACCTGGTTTGATATGTATTTTTATGCAAATTGATAAGATATGCTCTGAGGGGCAGAGTTGGGGCTCAGGTCAGTACCTACATCCATAGGTATTGATTTTTGGCCAGATTTTAGTACCCACGCGCTGGCATAGATTTGTGCGTGAAACCCAGCATGCACAAATCTATGCCTGACTTTATAACATGTGCTCGCAGCCATGTGCATGTTATAAAATCCTGGGTCAGTGCACGGAAGGGGGTGCACACTTGTGCACCTTCCACGCGCCGAACCCTAGGGGAGCTCCGATGGCTTTCCCTGTTCCCTCCGAGGCCCCTCCAAAATTGGAGCGCCCTCAGCGGGAACATTCCACCCCCCCCCCCCAGCCCTACCTAACCCCCCTCCCCCCACATGCCTAAATCCAGCTGGATTTACACGTGTAGGGCTTTTAAAATCTGCCCCTTTATGCACTTAAGTTAATTTTGAAAATCTTTGGCAAAGTCTGCTATGTCAAATGTGCAGGCTGTTTGAAAATTACTCTCATAAAATCTAGTTTTTTTGCATGTAAGAAATGTATACACATAAACTCCAAAAATGAATGCATATCCCTAACCTTGATTTTATAAACCTGTCTCATAGTCCCTCTCAGTCATCTTATCGGCAAGTTGTAAATTCCTATCCAGCAGGGCACTTTGTAATTTTGGACAAATAGGTGGAATAGAAGCTTGAATCCCACATTCCAAGCCACCTAAATGGATTGCATAGCTGCAGAGGTAGTAACTGATATTGCAGGGACTAAGAGTAAACCCCAGAAAGAGCAGGGGGTTGATAGCATGATCGCATTTTGCCATGCCACCATTTTTTATGCTGCCTGCATCTTTCCTCAGGAGAGGGATGTGGAACAGCACCCCATATGCATCTTGGTTGTTTGCTGCTGATGTAGGGGGTGGAGGCTGCTTGGCTGAAGAGCTTGGGAGTCAACTGGGAGATGGACTTCCCCTCTCCCGGAGGTTTTCCTGCTGCTGTTGCTTCATGGACTGGAAGACGGGATCCCCTGACTGGTATCAGCTTCCCCTGAATCCAGCACTGATAGAAGTTGCTGTTGCAAATGATACAGTACAGCAATGTTTGAAAGAAGGCACAATATATTTCCTCTACTGATGGTCTTCTGACAGTGAAGACATTCAGTAAAACGCTATTCTTCCATATCTCTAAAGTCTCCACACCTGTGCTTTTTTTGCAGGATTGTCTCTCAGGATCTTTTGACACTGCTCCTTGGGCTGGTATTGAAGGTGAATGAGGTGGTGAAAGGCCAGAGGCAGCCCTCATGCTGTCAACCATCTGCTGTTTCTGGGGGTTATCCTTGACCCCCAGTAACTGCAATATCAGTTACTACCTCTACAGCTATGAAGCACCTGTGGATGCTCACTGGACAAGTAACCAGATACGGCAAACTATCAGCATTGACTAGACTTTCAATATCCCCTTCCTCTGAATCTTCAAATCCCAAATATGAGCCATCTGAATTAGTAGGTTCTTGAAAGATCTGGTTTAGACACTGGTCAGAATAAAACAGGGATCACTGCACTGGCTTTGGCTGATGCCCTAGTACCCCTTCTGCTTCTGCCACCTTCCACTGAGTTTGCCTCCTTTCTGCCCCTGCACCATATTAAAAAAGTGGAAGATGGAGCAGGCAGCAGCTGCTGCTGCTGCTGTTCTTGCTTTTGAATCAGCCCTGCATTTCCCCTTCTTTAAAAAACAACAAAACAAAACAAAAAAATTCTCACGCTTGCATTCGGCCAGAGAACTGCTGCTTAGACAGAAACTATAACCACACTACTACTGGCTAATCCTCTCACTGGTATAGTAGGCTGCTGTCCTTTTCCAGTATTTATTTAACACACTGTAAAATCCTACATTAGAGTGCACAATAGGGATGTGAATCGTTTTTCAATGATTAAAATTATCGTCCGATAATGTTAATATCGTCTTAAATCGTTATAGAACACGATACAATAGAAATTCTAACGATTTATCGTTAAAAATCGTTAAATCGTGTTAGTGCGCACTAAATCGAGTTAGTGCGCACTAACTCCCCGTTAGTGCGCACTAACTCGATTTTGTGCGCACTAACTGAAAATGATACAAATAAACACTTTCCAGGTCACTGAAGGTCAGTTAGGAATGAATATGTGTTCCTATTGGCTGGCTGCCCTCTTATCTATTGATGTTACCAAGGTTACCACTGAGGTGATGGTTGGGGGGATGGGAAATGGAACTGGAAACTAACGAACACCAACAGAAAATGAAACAAAGTGTTCACACTTCCCAGGTCAGTAAAGGTCACTTAGGAATGAATATGTATGTATGTATTCCTATTGGCTGGCTGTGCTCTTATCTATTGATGTTACCAAGGCTAACACTGAGGTAATGGTTGGGGGGATGTGAAATGGAAACAGTTGGAAGCTTGACAAAAAAAGTAATGTAATGATCAGCACTCACGTGACTAGAACTTGTTTGTTTATTATTTTTGTTAGCAGGCACCTGAAATGCTAGGGCATGTTGAATTTGCCAATCACTGTGCATTTTAGAAAGGTGGTCCTGGCTGGAACTGTACACAGTTCAAATATATGTAATTGATTGTTGGTAAGTGTATTTTTTAAGTAGCCACACTGGCACAAGTATGTTTACTTTTCCTCCTACTTAACTCACTAGCTCAGCTTTGTAAGAAGGGCTTCTCTGCTTGTGTGTTGTTTTTGTTTGGTGTGAGGAGAGCAGAAACATCAGATCTACAGTCATCTCTTACAGTGCCCTATCCCTATTAATACCAGGAGTGTTGTGATCTTCCTGCACACAGTGCCCTAACCCTGATACCAGTCTGAGACAGCTCCCTCCCTGCATTACTAGTGAGAGGCTGGCTTCACAGACAGGGGGGAGCTGCCTGATCCTCACTCCTGACTTCCCCCATGTCCCAGCTAGTGAATGGTGTGTGGGTGAGGGGGGGGGGGGAGGATGGTGAAGTCTGAGACAGCTCCCTCCCTGCATTACTAGTGAAAGGCTGGCTTCACAGACAGGGGGGAGCTGCCTGACCCTCACTCCTGACTTCCCCCATGTCCCAGCTAGTGAATGGTGTGTGGGTGAGGGGGGGGGGGGAGGATGGTGAAGTCTGAGACAGCTCCCTCCCTGCATTACTAGTGAGAGGCTGGCTTCACAGACTGGGGGGAGCTGCCTGACCCTCACTCCTGACTTCCCCCATGTCCCAGCTAGTGAATGGTGTGTGGGTGAGGGGGGGGGGGGAAGATGGTGAAGTCTGAGACAGCTCCCTCCCTGCATTACTAGTGAGAGGCTGGCTTCACAGACAGGGGGGAGCTGCCTGACCCTCACTCCTGACTTCCCCCATGTCCCAGCTAGTGAATGGTGTGTGGGTGAGGGGGGGGAGGATGATGAAGTCTGAGACAGCTCCCTCCCTGCATTACTAGTGAGAGGCTGGCTTCACAGACAGGGGGGAGCTGCCTGACCCTCACTCCTGACTTCCCCAATGTCCCAGCTAGTGAATGGTGTGTGGGTGAGGGGGGGGGGGGAGGAGGATGGTGAAGTCTGAGACAGCTCCCTCCCTGCATTACTAGTGAGAGGCTGGCTTCACAGACAGGGGGGAGCTGCCTGACCCTCACTCCTGACTTCACCATGTCCCAGCTAGTGAATGGTGTGTGGGTGAGGGGGGGGGGATGGTGAAGTCTGAGACAGCTCCCTCCCTGCATTACTAGTGAGAGGCTGGCTTCACAGACAGGGGGGAGCTGCCTGACCCTCACTCCTGACTTCCCCCATGTCCCAGCTAGTGAATGGTGTGTGGGTGAGGGGGGGGGGGAGGAGGATGGTGAAGTCTGAGACAGCTCCCTCCCTGCATTACTAGTGAGAGGCTGGCTTCACAGACAGGGGGGAGCTGCCTGAACCCTCACTCCTGACTTCCCCCATGTCCCAGCTAGTGAATGGTGTGTGGGTGAGGGGGGGGGGGGAGGATGGTGAAGTCTGAGACAGCTCCCTCCCTGCATTACTAGTGAGAGGCTGGCTT
Organism: Rhinatrema bivittatum; assembly: GCF_901001135.1. Taxonomy (NCBI): domain Eukaryota; kingdom Metazoa; phylum Chordata; class Amphibia; order Gymnophiona; family Rhinatrematidae; genus Rhinatrema; species Rhinatrema bivittatum. Next base: position 314,689,172 of record NC_042615.1, on the reverse strand, counting down.
CACAGACAGGGGGGAGCTGCCTGACCCTCACTCCTGACTTCCCCCATGTCCCAGCTAGTGAATGGTGTGTGGGTGAGGGGGGGGGGAGGATGGTGAAGTCTGAGACAGCTCCCTCCCTGCATTACTAGTGAGAGGCTGGCTTCACAGACTGGGGGGAGCTGCCTGACCCTCACTCCTGACTTCCCCCATGTCCCAGCTAGTGAATGGTGTGTGGGTGAGGGGGGGGGGAGGATGGTGAAGTCTGAGACAGCTCCCTCCCTGCATTACTAGTGAGAGGCTGGCTTCACAGACAGGGGGGAGCTGCCTGACCCTCACTCCTGACTTCCCCCATGTCCCAGCTAGTGAATGGTGTGTGGGTGAGGGGGGGGGAGGAGGATGGTGAAATCTGAGACAGCTCCCTCCCTGCATTACTAGTGAGAGGCTGGCTTCACAGACAGGGGGGAGCTGCCTGACCCTCACTCCTGACTTCCCCCATGTCCCAGCTAGTGAATGGTGTGTGGGTGAGGGGGGGGAGGAGGACGGTGAAGTCTGAGACAGCTCCCTCCCTGCATTACTAGTGAGAGGCTGGCTTCACAGACAGGGGGGAGCTGCCTGACCCTCACTCCTGACTTCCCCCATGTCCCAGCTAGTGAATGGTGTGTGGGTGAGGGGGGGGGGGGGAGGATGGTGAAGTCTGAGACAGCTCCCTCCCTGCATTACTAGTGAGAGGCTGGCTTCACAGACAGGGGGGAGCTGCCTGACCCTCACTCCTGACTTCCCCCATGTCCCAGCTAGTGAATGGTGTGTGGGTGAGGGGGGGGGGGGGAGGAGGATGGTGAAGTCTGAGACAGCTCCCTCCCTGCATTACTAGTGAGAGGCTGGCTTCACAGACAGGGGGGAGCTGCCTGACCCTCACTCCTGACTTCCCCCATGTCCCAGCTAGTGAATGGTGTGTGGGTGAGGGGGGGGGGGAGGAGGATGGTGAAATCTGAGACAGCTCCCTCCCTGCATTACTAGTGAGAGGCTGGCTTCACAGACAGGGGGGAGCTGCCTGACCCTCACTCCTGACTTCCCCCATGTCCCAGCCAGTGAATGGTGTGTGGATGAGGGGGGGGGGGAGGATGGTGAAGTCTGAGACAGCTCCCTCCCTGCATTACTAGTGAGAGGCTGGCTTCACAGACAGGGGGGAGCTGCCTGACCCTCACTCCTGACTTCCCCCATGTCCCAGCTAGTGAATGGTGTGTGGGTGAGGGGGGGGGAGCTTGGTGAAGTCTAAGACAGCTCCCTCCCTGCATTACTAGTGAGAGGCTGGCTTCACAGACAGGGGGGAGCTGCCTGACCCTCACTCCTGACTTCCCCCATGTCCCAGCCAGTGAATGGTGTGTGGGTGAGGGGGGTGGGGAGGAGGATGGTGAAGTCTGAGACAGCTCCTTCCCTGCATTACTAGTGAGAGGCTGGCTTCACAGACAGGGGGGAGCTGCCTGACCCTCACTCCTGACTTCCCCCATGTCCCAGCTAGTGAATGGTGTGTGGGTGAGGGGGGGGGGAGGATGGTGAAGTCTGAGACAGCTCCTCCCTGCATTACTAGTGAGAGGCTGGCTTCACAGACAGGGGGGAGCTGCCTGACCCTCACTCCTGACTTCCCCCATGTCCCAGCTAGTGAATGGTGTGTGGGTGAGGGGAGGGAGTGAGGATGGTGAAGTCTGAGACAGCTCCCTCCCTGCATTACTAGTGAGAGGCTGGCTTCACAGACAGGGGGGAGCTGCCTGACCCTCACTCCTGACTTCCCCCATGTCCCAGCCAGTGAATGGTGTGTGGGTGAGGGGGGGGGGGGGAGGAGGATGGTGAAGTCTGAGACAGCTCCTTCCCTGCATTACTAGTGAGAGGCTGGCTTCACAGACAGGGGGGAGCTGCCTGACCCTCACTCCTGACTTCCCCCATGTCCCAGCTAGTGAATGGTGTGTGGGTGAGGGGGTGGGGGGGGAGGATGGTGAAGTCTGAGACAGCTCCCTCCCTGCATTACTAGTGAGAGGCTGGCTTCACAGACAGGGGGGAGCTGCCTGACCCTCACTCCTGACTTCCCCCATGTCCCAGCTAGTGAATGGTGTGTGGGTGAGGGGGGGGGGGAGGGAGGATGGTGAAGTCTGAGACAGCTCCCTCCCTGCATTCCTAGTGAGAGGCTGGCTTCACAGACAGGGGGGAGCTGCCTGACCCTCACTCCTGACTTCTCCCATGTCCCAGCTAGTGAATGGTGTGTGGGTGAGGGGGGGGGGGAGGAGGATGGTGAAGTCTGAGACAGCTCCCTCCCTGCATTACTAGTGAGAGGCTGGCTTCACAGACAGGGGGGAGCTGCCTGACCCTCACTCCTGACTTCCCCCATGTCCCAGCTAGTGAATGGTGTGTGGGTGAGGGGGGGGGGAGGAGGATGGTGAAGTCTGAGACAGCTCCCTCCCTGCATTACTAGTGAGAGGCTGGCTTCACAGACAGGGGGGAGCTGCCTGACCCTCACTCAAGCAGAGAAGCCCTTCTTACAAAGCTGAGCTAGTGAGTTAAGTAGGAGGAAAAGTAAACATACTGGTGCCAGTGTGGCTACTTAAAAAATACACTTACCAACAATCAATTACATATATTTGAACTGTGTACAGTTCCAGCCAGGACCACCTTTCTAAAATGCACAGTGATTGGCAAATTCAACATGCACTAGCATTTCAGGTGCCTGCTAACAAAAATAATAAACAAACAAGTTCTAGTCATGTGAGTGCTGATCATTACATGTCAAGCTTCCAACTGTTTCCATTTCACATCCCCCCAACCATTACCTCAGTGGTAACCTTGGTAACATCAATAGATAAGAGCACAGCCAGCCAATAGGAATACATATTCATTCCTAAGTGACCTTTACTGACCTGGGAAGTGTGAACACTTTGTTTCATTTTCTGTTGGTGTTCATGAGTTTCCAGTTCCATTTCCCATCCCCCCAACCATCACCTCAGGGGTAACCTTGGTAACATCAATAGATAAGAGGGCTGCCAGCCACTAGGAACACATATTCATTCCTAACTGACCTTCTGTGACCTGGAAAGTGTCTATTTGTATCATTTTGAGTTAGTGCGCACTAATCGGAAAAAACGATTTTTAACGATTTTTCAACGAAATAATCGTGCCAAACACGATTTTCTTCTCCTGCCACACGATTTCTATCGTTAAGACGATATGGAAAACGATTCACATCTCTAGTGCACAAGCAAATATTTTGTATCTCATCAGCTCATTAACATGAGTATTGGTATTATTTTAAGAGAAGCTTTCATTAGGATTAACCCAGGTACATTGATACACATGTTAGAGTTATGCAACCCTGTGCATTGGCTAAAACTGCCATTCGTGTATATTAAATGTCCCCATTATAATATACACCCCATTACTTAAAGCCCTATTGCACTCCTGCTCACGGGCTCAGCTGCGAGCAGGCGCTTACCTTCATGGCCCGGAGGCTGCTGACATCTGCCTGTCCCGCCACGGTCTGGAAACTGTCCTCATGCTGCTACTGCATGGCTGCTTCCACATGGTCCGGAGGCTGCTGCTGCTTCCCTTGTGGCCTGGAGGCCGCCTACTTCCCCCCTGCTCCAGCGGGGCTTACGTGGGACCTGTACGGTGGCTGGTGCCACTCCCTGCTCACCTCTCTGTGGCAGGACGCTGCCTCCCACATCGGGGCCTGTTCCTCGGCCCAGCCCTGCTTCTCCTTTCAGTGGCAGCACGGCTGCTGTCCATGGTCCTGCCCCTTCCTCCTAAGGGGTGCGGCCATGTCTTCCTGCCAGATTTAAAGGGCCCATGGCCGGATATGCCCAGGGCTCCACCTTTTTGACTCATCCCAGGATGTCTCCTCATTCAGCCCTATTTAAAGGCCTTGCAGTCATTCTAGCCTTGCCTTCGCAAGGAGTCAATTCAGGAGATGGACTGCTCCTGAATCCTGTTCCAGCTCTCCACTCCAGGAGTTTCCAATGACGTCCTCCTCCTCCTCTTCTTCAAGGCATTCCGTTCCTTGTGTTCCAATCCTGATGTCCGTGTTCCAGTCCTGATGTCCGAGTTCCAGTCTTGATGTTCTGTGAGTCCAGTCCTGATGTTCAAGTCCTGATGTTCAAGACCTGATGTTCTGTGAGTCAAGTACTGATGTTCAAGTCCTGATGTTCCGTGAGCTAAGTCCTGATGTTCAAGTCCTGATGTTCTGTGTTCCAAGTCCTGAAGTTCCAAGTCCTGACGTTTCAAGTCCTGAAGTTCCATGTTCCAATCTTGATGTTCCTTGATCCAAGTCCAGATGCTCTAGGTCCTGAATAACCCATGCCTCTGAAGGTTCCTTGCTTTTAATTCCAAGTTCCGTGTTTTAATTCTAAGTCTGTTCCTGTTCTGACTTCGGAGGATCCGAGGGACTACTTCATTCCTGAGCTGTGAGACGTCCTGAGATTGTCCCGCTCCCCTTGTGGTCCACGTCCAGCTCTCGGGCTGTGTGGGGCACCTGAGGGTCCTTGCTCATCCTCGTCTGTGTCCTCGTTCCATGTTCCTCATCTGAGTCTCCAGTGTGGTCTGCAACCAGCCCTGCTGGCTATGTAGGGTGCCTGAGGGACTTTGCTTGTTCTTCATCTGAGTCTATGTTCCAAGTCTCCATGTCTGCATCTATCTTCCAAGTTTCCATGTCTGCATCTACCTTCCAAGTCTCCACGTCTGAGATTTCCTTCCATGTCTCCACATCTGAGTCTTCGTTCCAAGTTCCACGTCTGAGTCTCCTATTCTAGAGCCTTTGTCTGCCCTTGTCTCCTGTATTGCCTGCCACCTTTGCCATTCCCAGCGACAGGTCCGAAAGGGCTTGGAGTGGTTGGAGGATTACTCAGAGACCAACCTTGCATGGTTGGCTTCACCAAGGCTGTGCAGATCGGCGGGGGCCTAGGCTTCCGCTCCTAGCCCAGACGGGACTTTGTCTCACCTGCCTCGGTGCTTCCTTGGAGCTCCTCTCCTGGCTCACTGGAGCCCAAGGGCACACCTCTCCCCGGGATCAGGAGCGCTCCCTAGCATTCCCTCCTACATATCACCAACAGATCATGAAGGCCATGTGTCCGGTGAGCTTATTCCAGCATTGGGCCCATGCTTGTTCCAGAATCTCCGACCCAAGAACTTTCGTTCCTGAACTTTTGTGTCCTGAATCTCTTGAGTATTCCTCGACCTACTGGAGGAGCAAGTTTTCCTGAAAATTTTTTTTGGGGGGGGTTACAAGCCTATCCATTCCCAGTTTTCTGGACATTCAATATCTTGCTATTAACCACATGTTTTCCTTCTCGTTCCTTAGTTGTTTTTCCACAGCAGTCTGAATTCCACGACCCGCAGGAGGCGCCTGCATCCAGACCTTTTCCAAGTCCAGTCCTTCTGGATCTCATGTCTTACAGGAAGTCCCTGCATCCGGATGTACAACTTCATCCAATCCTGGAACCTTTTTCGACCTGCAGGAGGCACCTGCTACCGTTCCAGGAACCATCTCCATTCTTCCCACTGTGATATTGGCTGTACCTTCTGGGTTCCAAATGACCTGCAGGAGGCACCTGCACCCAGGTTTCCACATCCAGTGCCACTTCTGACTTCCTCATCATTAAGTATCTTCAAATCTCTGGGAGCATATCATCACTCCGAGTCTTCTCCTCAGCATCTCCGGGTATTTTGGGTTTAAACGACCTGCAGGAGGCACCTGCATCCAAGACCACTAGTTACCAATGTCTATCTCACCAAAATTGCAATTTTCCCTGGGTACATCTTTTAAATGACCTTCAGGAGGTGCCTGCACTCAGGAATGATCATCGTATCTTTACATCTTGTGTTGTTTCTGTCAGCCCCACTGTCTTCTTGAGTATCAGCACTTCATGCTTCCCAAATCACCAGCCTTGGTACCTTGCTTCTGATGATTGGCACCTGAGCTACCATCACATAGCGGAAACTATGTGCCTATAACCAACCAGGGTCTCCACTGGATAAGGAGTAACCGTCCTACTTGGTTTTCAGCTCCACAGTCTGTTCAGGCTTCCCTTTCCAGATGACCTGCAGGAGACGCCTGCACTCCAATTATGACCATCATTGATTGGGGTCTGGATTACTTCGTTCTTCTCATCAAGCTAAACCAGCAAGTGAGTCCTGCTCATTCTGCTTGATACTTAAAGATTCAACTGATCTTCATGTCTCAACCTGGCTTACTTTCTGGTATTCCAAGTCTAATGATGTCTCCCTGCATCCTTACACTTTCAACGTTCCAAGCTGCCAAGCTAAGGATGGCAGTTATCACTCTCCATCTAATTTGGGGAACCTATAGCCTCACAGTTATCCAACTGAAAGGACCCTGTCTTCCCTGAAGTCCACAGGTGAGAATTAACCACCTTCTCCAGAGTATTCCATCTTTGAACTGCTGGGTGCTACCTTCAGTCCATCATCCGAGAGATCCTTTTGGATGGCTCTCAAAGATAGTTAAAACAATGGCCAGCTTCTCCGTGTCTTCCATCAATGAGTAGCCTCTGTTAAGAAGTACGCCATGACAAGCCCCTCTTGAGAGCAGCTTTATCACCATTGGAAGTCTATACAATTACAGACTCTTCTGATAGATAATCCCAACCGAGTTAAAGGGACTTCTCTTGCCACCTGGGCTTGCCAACGCCTGGAATCAAATACCCTGAAGTTCCTCCTACCTGTTTATTTCTGTCAGATACCATCTATCTTCAAAAGGAATATCTATGTCTCCATGAGCATTTCTCGTATCCATGCTTACCCAAAGTGAATGGTTACTTTATACTATTGTAAGTTGTATGATGGTTTATTAGTGTAAACTATTGTTCTCTGCCTAGTACTGTTTTGGATGGCAGATGAACTTGTTTACTTGCAAGCTCATCTTCCCATTCTCCAGTGATGTCACCCTTGCATTCAAGATTCCAGTTTGACATTCGATTGGTCATTATCATTGCTACCATCAAAGTATGATATGTATGTGCATTCTACTTCCGTCCTGATCCACTAAGAACCACTTATCAAACTATACTCCCAGATGTAACCACTCATCTGTGCTTATCATCCAACTCGGACTCCTCGTTTTCAATTCGCTTACCTTGAACTGATAGAATCTGAGATGCTGCCTCGCTGTCCAGTAATTTCCATATCCTGCCAGATCTGCATCTTCAGTGTTGTCTATGTCCTTGAATCCTGATCTTCCATGTCTCAGTTCCATGTTTCCAGCCTTGAATTCTACATCATCCATGTTCCAGTTCCAGATAGTCCATGGTTCCATCCATAAATCCAGATGTTCCAGCACTCCTGTGCCTGTTTTTTACCTCCCAAGGAGGGGAGGGGTGCTGTTGCTTGTGGGCCCAGCCAAGAGCAGGCGCTTACCTTCGCAGCCCGGAGGTCACTGACGTCTGCCTGTCCCACTGTGGTCTGGAGACCATCTTCATGCTGCTCCTGCATGGTGGGCCTTACTGCCATGCTTCACGTGGCCCAGAGGTCACTGCTGCTTCCCTTGCAGCCTGGAGGCTGCCTACTTCCTTCCTGCTCCAGCGGGGCCATCATGGGATCTATATGACAGCTGGTGCCACTCCCTGCGGCAAATCGCCACCTCCCACATTGGGGCCTGTTCCTTGCCCCAGCCCTTCTTCTCCTCTCAGCGGCAGCATGGTCCCTGTCCATGGTCCTGCCCCTTCCTCCTAAGGGGCGTAGCCGCATCTTCCCGCCAGATTTAAAGGGCCTGCGGCTGGATATGCACCAGGCCCCACCTGACTCCTCCCAGGGTGTCTCCTCATTTAGCTCTATTTAAGGGCCTTGCAGTCATTCCAGCCGCGCCTTCACAAGGAGTCAGTTCCAGAGTTGGACTGCTTCTGGATCCTGTTCCAGCTCTCTGCTCCAGGAGTTTCTGATGACGTTCTCCTCCTCCTCTTCTTCAAGGCATTCCATTCCTCGTGTTCCAGTCCTGATGCCCATGTTCCAGACCTGATGTCCAAGTTCCAGTCCTGATGTTCCGTGAGTCCAGTCCTGATGTTCAAGTCCTGACGTTGCAAGTCCTGAAGTTCTGTGTTCCAGTCTTGATGTTCCTTGATCCAAGTCCTGATGCTCCAGGTCCTGAGTAACCCGTTGCTTTTAATTCCAAGTTCCATGTTTTAATTCTAAGTCTGTTCCTGTTCCAACTTCAGAGGATCTGAGGGGCTACTTCATTCCTGAGCTGTGAGATGTCTTGAGTTTGTCCCGCTCATTTCGTGGTCCGCGACCAGCTGACTAGCTGTGTAGGGTGCGTAGGGGATAGTGTGGTCTGTGACCAGCCCTTGGGCTGTGTAGGGCACCTGAGAGGCCTTGCTCATCTTCGTCTGTGTCCTCGTTCCACTTTCCTCATCTGAGTCTCTAGTGTGGTCCACAAGCAGCCCCGCTGGGCTATGTAGCCTAAGGGACTTTGCTTGTTCTTTGTCTGAGTCTATGTTCCAAGTCTCCATGTCTGCATCTACCTTCCAAGTTTTCATGTCTGCATCTACCTTCAAAGTCTCCACGTCTGAGATTTCCTTCCATGTCTCCACGTCTGAGTCTTCGTTCCAAGTTCCATGTCTGAGACTTCTACTCTAGAGCCTTCATCCGCCCTTATCTCCTGTCCGGCCTGTCACCTTTACGTTCTCAGTGGCAGGTCCAAAAGGGCTTGGAGTGGTTGGAGGCCCACTCAGAGACCAACCTTGTGTGGTTGGCCTCACCAAGACTGTGCAGATCGGTGGGTGCCTGGGCTTCCGTTCCTAGCCCAGACGGGACTTTGTCTCACCTGCCTCAGCTTTTCCTTGGAGCTCCTCTCCTGGCTCGCTGGGGCCCAAGGGCACACCTCTCCCCAGGATCGGTAGCACTCCCTAGTGTTCCCTCCTACAGATCACCAACACTTTCAGGTACATTTTACAAAGAGCCACTATCTTGCTATGTTTATTTAACTTATTTATTTATTTAGTTTGCATTTTGTCAGTTGAAAATTATATTACCAGAACATTTTTTTAAAAATATGATACAATCAAGCAGTCAAATGTAAATAAAATAATAGAAAAAGTATTGCAATGATTTTTCAAAGGGGTCCATGCATAAAAATAGCACATACTGTACATGCATAAGAAGCAGGTATAAGTATATATATATATATATATATATATATATTATTATTATTATTATTATTATTATTATTATTAAACAACCCTTGAGAGTACACACATGTTTTCAGTTTTGTGTGTGCATTTTACCAGGGAAAAAAAGAGTGGTCAAGAGCCAATCTGGGAAAGGGGCCAGAAGTCCGCATGGTAGGAGCCATTTTGCAAGGGATGTACATGTATACAATACCAAATTTATTTTAACTAACAATAAAGCACCACTGTGAAATATCTGATCTTGAGACAAATAAAAAACTTAAAGTGGCACTATATCAACAAAACATGCATTTACCTGGTGAATGGTTATTATACTATTGTAAGATGTATGATGGTTTATTATAATAGTGTAAACTTTTGTTCTCTGCCTCTTACAGTTTTGGATGGCAGAATATAAATATTTGTTAAATAAAAAATAAATAAATAAATATTTGTGAAATTAATTAAAAAAAAACAAAACACTAATAGACTCCTGCAAGGGAAATTGAACATGTCTGTTGTCTGCAGTTTTTGGGTGGGAAGTTTGAGTGAACTAATGAAGGTTCAGGATGAGGTACTAGAGGGTATTGGTGAACTGCAGAAGGACTGGGTGAATTGGTGGAGGTAATTTCAAATATGCATGCAAGTAAGTATTTTCAAAATGATATATACTCATGCTTTGTAAAATACCTGCCTTTACATTTTATTCAGCTGTGTCACAATTATTTCACGCGTAACATATTTGTGAATTTTTATAAAATGGGTAAAGAAAGTATGCATGGAAATATACATGCATACTGAAACATATGTTCATGCTTTTGGAGCAGATAAATAAACTATAGCTCCAGCCTCATAGTTTAGAAAATACTAGTATTAGTCTCCACATATCCACTTATGCAAGCAAATCCTGTACCGTGAACATGTTTGAAAGTCAGGCTCATAAAGACTCAAGAAATGGGGGGAAAATCTAGTACAATTTAGATCTCACAGAAAATAGCCATTAAGAAGAACACAGGTCATCACTGAGCAAATTAACCTTATGTTTGCAAATGCACAAGTCAAATGTTACATAACAATCCTCACTAATCCCTCTGGAGATGCCGAGAATCAATGACGTGATACAGGGTAAGAAGAGGAGTGCAAACCGATTTTCCCTTTCAAAAAAGGCCATCAGATTTTCTGGCTCTAATAAAATATAGTTATTTCCCAAACATTTGATTATTGATATGCAGAGAAATCTCAAAGCAATGTTTCTTCTAAGGAGAGCCCCTCTAAGAGCAAGTCAATAAACTTTTTCCTGCTAAGTTTTGTACTCCTGCAGACATTGGGAATACCTGTATCTTAAGATCCAAGAACAAAACATCTTTTAAAGGAACACTTAAGAACAGTCTCTTTATCAGATTCATGTACATATGCTACCAGCATTATAACTGAAGACACTCGGATGTCTCTTAATATTGCATATTATTTGAAGTACAGCATCTACGGAAATTGTGTGCTCTCCCTGCCTGCTCGTTCTGCCTTTTCACCTTTCTAGACGGAGGAAAACAAAATGATTTAATGACAGGAGGCACAGTTTCCTCTGGTTACTTCAAAGCCTCTCGTAAAAACTGCTTCAGTATTACCAGGGCGGCAACATTGAGCAAGAGAGGAAAATTAATCAGTCTCAAATTACTACTCTTATTGCCTATTTTAGGTTTTCCAATTTTTTTTCATAAAGGATTATATTGGGTTTTAATAAATGATTTATCTGAGTTCAGGGTAACTGACACCTGGCTTTCCAAAACATCTGTTCAACAATAAGTATCCATCAGTGTATCTCCTTGAGGCTTTAACCACATCAGTGGGGTTGATATTCCAAAGTTTGTTTTGGGTACCTTTTGGATTTCCCTGGACATAAACTATAATTTTAAATTTTCCTTTACTCTGTGGCTAAATTTGGTTTGGGTAACTCCTTAGCCACACAAAATTTAGCCACATAAAGTGGCAATGATGAATGCATTCTAGGGCTGTGGTTACATTTTAGCCAGTAAGAAATGATATTTATGCTATAAGGCCTATAAGCATAAGGCTGATTGAAAAATAGCTATAATAAATGGTCCTAGCTACATTGCACTGCATATCCAGGTAAACTTACCTGGGTAATTTTATTGCGGACCAGCGAATATCACCTCAGAGTCTATAATGGATCTTACAATGGTAATAGAAAAGAATCCAAGGAAAGGGTGATATAATATAAAGCAAAAAAGTCAACCCAGTTGTACTTATGAACCTTGCTTGAATCTGATAACCTTGTCTTTACTGGATTTGCTAAAAAGAATATTTAGTGAGAAAAATCTTGTGAGGAATACTAATCAAAGCATGATATCATGGACCAACAACAAAATGCATTGTGCCAACAAAAGAAACATGGGGAAGGAAGAAGAGGAATATAATTTCATTCTTTCTTTTTTTTCTTTCCCAACAAGGTAGGTAATCTTTCAAATATTTGCAATTCAAAAGATTTAGCAGCAAATATGGTGCTTTACATGATAGTAATTGTTCTGCATGGCAACCTTAAATTTCCTCAGGTGCAATCATCTACTTTTAGCCATCTATTTTTAGACTAATTACTTTAGCTAGCCGACCTCTGAGTAGTTTAATGAAAATTTACCCTTGAGGATTTACCCATCTAACTCCTTAATGTAGGCAAGCAGATACTTTGAAATAAGTCCCCTTCCAACCCTGAAGCACCCTGCCCCATCTATTGAGAACTCCCCTCAACTGGTGACTCCCACACAGAAACAGCAATGTGTCATTAAGCAAACCGTGAAATCCCTCAGCAGCTGTGCATTTTCATTGTTTTTGATCTAGGCACCTAACTCTTCAGTTGTTAGATGACTTTGAAAATCTGTCCCTATGTGCCCAGGTAAAAGTGCTGATAAATCAAAACCAAAAGCTTGGTAGAGAACAAAACTGATATAAGGACAACAGGTAGCAGTTAGTTTCAGAGCTACAAGCAAAGTATTTTAATAGGAGAAATAGACCAAAAGGGTTTATTTACCAGGATCATATGAAAACTTTTTCTTGTGATAATATTATCATCAAATTACAGAGTAATTGAAAAGAAATGTTGCACAAAAATCAACCTTCTTTACTGCACCCAATGTTCTATTAGAAAATTGTGTGATATTTGAATGTACATGTGCATGAGGCTGTATCACAAACTGCTGTATATTAATTAGTTACATTGTGCAAGATAAAAATAATATGGCAAAGTTGAAAATTAACAGATGAGCTCTGAAGATCAATTAGCTTGGAATAAGGACCAATTATTATTAGAACCTGAATAAAATCATATATAATGCAAACTGGTAAAAACCTGTTATCTTGTCTATAATGGAACCATTTTCAGCATGGTTTCTGCATTTCAACAGACTCAGGAGAAGCAGACAGAGACAGATGGAGAGAGAACATTTCAGAGAGGACACATAAATTTAATCCAGAGTTTTGAAAAAATAGCCTCTGAGAGGCCCTATTCAACTGGTAATCCCCAAATAAACCCCTTCCACACAAGATCTTAAGTCTATACTGCTTTCCAGGATGGAATACATTATCAGCATCATTACAATATACATTATCCTTTCTCAGACATGCAAAGTCACTCTGCTCATGTCAGCAACATCTGGAACTGTGCAGAAGAACATAAAACATGCTCTTGGCACAATGTCAGTGCAAACTAAAGGCAAGAAGTAAAAATTGCTTACCCAAATTTGAATATCCATTTGGCCTGATATAAATATGTTCTGAAATACTTAAGTGTACCTGATCCATAGGAAACAATGTGGTGGGGGAAAGCAACTTCAAGTCACACATTGAAAATATATTATTAGAGTAAAAAACACAACTTGCAATGTTTTATAAAGCAACAAAGCAAGGTGGACTTCAGAGAAGAAAGGCCAGCATACAATATATTCAAAATGAAAACTGAAACTCACTTTGTCCATGCCTGTACTCTAAATTGATCAAGAGCTCTCCAGTCCATCAAGATGTAACTCGGGCAGTAATGGCAAAGTGTATTTTGCTGTTCTAATCCTAGGTGGTCCTGACAGCTCAGAAAAGCTTAACTCTATCAAAGTACCATTAGGAAAGTAGGAGAGTGTGCAAAGATTCCCTATCAACTCAAAACTGTCATACCATGGAATGCCATTAATATAAAAGCATCTGAAAAAGAGGAAAAGAAAGCAACATCATATCAGGCCGTGAAAAAGACACACAATATCTTACATCCTCATCCTTTATGTCATAACACCACTTATAGGCCACACACATTCACAGCTTTCAGATAATTATCAGTTGAAATATAGTTATACTACTCAAGCTGTCTGGGATGCAGCATGTTAGGCAGACCTGAATTCACAAATGACCTTTTTGCTATACTCCACAACTACTGTACCACCTATTGTCAAGGAAGACAATGGCAGACACAAATGTAAAATGTCCTGAATGGCTACCTCATGAATATTTTCTTTTTCATGTATCTCATTTTCCAGCACGGTGGCTTGTGTGAGTAGTTGCACATTTGCTTTCATTTGTGTGTGTGTATCTATCTGTCTGTCTAGCATGCCGCTGTGGCATGTGTTATCTGGCATTTGTTTATTGCTGTGCACCACAGTTTGCGTTTCTACACAGTGCATGCCTGCTGCTAGCATTTCTGCCTTTAAGCCTACGTTTGTCTATGTCATCTTTCTGATTCTCTGTTTTGTGTACGTTCACCGTTGTATGGAAAAGAAGAGCATGTGTTGTTTCTGAGCAGATCAACAGTTGTTCTGTTCCTGATATGGATACAGCTTGTCCTGTTATTCGTTGCTATGGATTCTTGCTTTCCTGTTTCAGTTTTAGTATGGTCAAATGGTCAAATGTGATAAATGTTTTCACCTTGTGCTTTTTTTATTTTAATGGAAAGAAAAGAGACCATGCAGGTCCCTTTCTAAATCACCTGATTTCTTTCAGTTCAGGTTTTCCAAAGGTGGATGCTTGCATGCAAATGCACTTCACTGAACTGACAGCCTTTTTGGTTGTGCTGCTGATCTTGCTTCCTCTCCATGGCTTCTGTTTTGGAGCCTACTTTCTGACTTGTCTTTTCTCCCTTTTAGCTACACCATGACATATTGCTTCTCCAACTGGAGTACCAGACAAAGCAGAAGAGGGGTTTCTCCATCCCTGAAGTAGTCTAAGAAACCCCACAAGGAGGGGAATAAATCCTCTACAGGGAGAAGATTGTAAAAATGTATTCTACTCTATCCTAGAATAAAAGAGTGAGTGTGTGAAGTGTGAATGAGCATGTGTAAGAGACAGGGAGTAAAGATGGAATATAAAGAAAATTAAGGTTTAGTTACGATAAGAGAAATGGTTTGCATGCTGTATAAGAGATTCTGTGGATTGAGTCAGTAATATTTCATCAGCTTTCTGACTTTTTCGATAATATGAGATCCTTGATCAATATCAATTTTGTTTCAGGAAATATCACAATACAAAGACTCTTCTACTCTCCTCTGCTGGTACCATCCATAGAGGATTTGATTCAGGTACAAAATTTATGCTGATCTCTCTTGATATTGCAACCTTGTTTGACTCCGTATATCATGAAATTCTACTTAATAGGCTTTCCTCACTTAGTATTACTAGAACAGTCATGACTTGGTTCAGGTCATACCTTTACCATCATAATCAACAAAGTATGTGTCAAGAAAGAAATGTCAAACAAGAGTTCATAAACCCCTGTGCAAAGCAGAAACTTTGAAACAATCAATAAACAATAAATTCTGCTGCTTATAGCTTATATAATATTACATATGAAAGGTGTGGATGGCCATCATATGTGTCTTGTCACTGGCTCTTTGGTAAAGCCTATAATGACACTGAGACCTGGTATTTGTGATGCAACAGGCTGAAAATTATGTGATATAGCCTTAAAGCACAATATCCAGTTTAATAATCGGTCATTCCTCACCACAGTCTTTGTACAGGCTCAAAATCGCTTAGCTATGATGAACACTGAGACAGACTGAGAAACAGTGGAGACGAACCCCCACCTCAAACCTGAAAGACAAATACAGAACACTACTACACAACTATACAACTGACCTTAACACAGCAAAGCGTAATTTCCACACATCAAGAATTCACGATTACCAATTTAACCCAAGGACCCTCTTCGCCTATGTCAAAGACCTTACCAACCCCATCCAAAATGACAATACGCCAAACTCCAGCAACATCTCCAGTGAAAAACTAGCACAATTCTTCAAGGATAAAGTCAACAACATCATTGCCAAGATTCCGCAAACCCACAATGACTTAATTGACACCCCCCCTCCTATCCACTCATGGTCACAATTCACTCCCGTTGCTACCACAGAAATTGAACCTATCATCAGAAAAACCAACCCTGCATCCCACTCCTTAGACCCCATCCCCATCAAAACCCTAAAACTCATCAGAGAGATTATTGTCAAACCAATAACCTACATCATCAACCTATCCCTAGAACAAGGAATCTTCCCAGAAAAACTCAAAAACGCCATCATCAAACCAATCATCAAAAAGCCTCAACTCGACAAATCCGACCCAGCAAACTACAGACCAGTCTCCAACCTCCCATTCCTAGCAAAAATCATCGAAAAAACAGTCAACAATCAACTCACAGACCACCTTGAAACCTTTAATGTTCTTCAGCCTGCACAACATGGTTTCAGAAAACTCTTCAGCACTGAAACCCTCCTCCTCTCCCTCACCGATACCATCCTCAAAGGCCGCGACAAAGGCAAATCGTTCCTCCTGATACTTCTTGATATATCAGCCGCCTTCGACACCATCAATCACAGAACACTCCTCACCAGACTTAAAGAAATTGGTCTCCAAGACACCACAATCAAGTGGTTCAAATCCTACCTCTCAAACAGATCTTACATCGTCAAGATGAACTCATCTGAATCCTCACAAGTGCCCCTCACTCATGGAGTCCCACAAGGTTCTTCCCTATCATCAACCCTCTTCAACATATATCTCATCCCACTATGCAAATACCTATCAGAGGCAAACCTCACCTACTTTGTCTATGCAGACGACATACAAATATTACTCCCCATAAACAACTCCATTCAACTCACTATGGAAAAATGGAACAAACTCAGCTCAAACTTATCCCATTTACTATCTCAATTATCACTATGTCTCAACCAAGCCAAAACAGAAATCATTCACATCCACGATGACCATCCCTCCTATCCACTCATGTGCACCCCCTCTGACCACCCAGGAAACTCAATCAACCCGGGAGTGCCACAAATCTCACAAACCTCACTCACGCCGTCCACAAGAAACCTAGGCGTAACAATTGACAGCCAACTCAACTTTAAACGACACATCTCCAATACAATCAAAGATGGATTCTTCAAACTGCAGACACTAAAAAAACTCAAACCCCTTCTCCAAGAGCACGATTTCAGTCCTCCAATCAATTATCTTGTCAAGACTCGACTACTGCAACTCCCTCCTCCTCGGACTACCAGAAATACACATCAAACCCCTCCAAGTTCTACAGAACGCTGCCGCCAGAATCATCTCTAACAACAAAAAATCCCCTCACATCACACCCACGCTCAAAGAACTCCACTGGCTACCCATTACACAAAGAATCCAGTATAAAACCCTCACCCTCATGCACAAAAAAATAAACAACAACAAAATGGACTGGCTAAACAACGGAATACAACCTTACCCCACTCAAAGAACTCTCAGATCCACCAACACTGGACTCCTAGCCGTCCCCAATCTCAAAGCTGCACACCTCAACGTCACCCGCAAACGAGCCATAACAATAGCGGGCCCCACCTTATGGAACACCCTCCCCACCTGTCTCAGAAACGAACCTTCACTGCAAGTCTTCAAAAAACACCTCAAAACATGGCTATTTTTAAAAGCTTTCCCACCCGACACATAACCCGCCCAATCGCACCATCCACTCCATGCCCCCTCCACAAGCATCTCGCCCCACACCTTTCCCTCCCTACACAAGCATCTCCCACCACCCTTTCCCTCCCTATCACTACCTTCCTCCCACACATCCCTTCCTCTCCCCTCCCCCCTCTACACTCCCTGCTCTCCTTACCATAATTTATCCTCATCAACAAGCCATTTATGTACATATGTTATATACTATAGTCTAATGTTCCATGTACTCCTGTTAGTTCTGTTACAACTTGTTATATTTATTACCATGTTATAATGTAAAATATTCTTGTTATATTTATTACCATGTTATAATGTAAAATATTCTTATATCTATTTAATACCATGTTATAATGTAAAATAGGGCTGTTACCACCCTATTCCTTTAGTTATCTGGAAACCGATGTGATATCTCGATCGAATGTCGGTATACAAAAGAAATAAATAAATAAATAAATAAATAAATATAACTGAACAACATTTAATGTGCACTTATCTGAGTCTTGAAGTTAATCCTCCAACTCTGCAGGGTTTCGGAGTGTGTAACACTCCTTCTTCAGGGAGCTTCAGGATATCTTGGATGGATTACTTGAGCTTTCATTAGCCTATACTTTGTTAGAAAAGAACAGAGCCTATAAATGCTTCAAAAAGATAGCAATAGAGTTATGGCTGGATATTGGAGGGACACTCATTAACTCTTTAAAAATGGTCAACAAGAATCATAGGAATTTGCATTTGTTAAATGGTGACTAAAGACAACAACAGTGAATAAAACTTTACTGCAAAAAGCTAACATATCCTCTTTTTCAAGGAAATATAAATGAATATGTGTAAGTCCCTGAGGAAAAAACCTACCTAACGCGTGAAAACTAACTGAAAGTCACTTACGTGCTTTAGACGGCATAAACTTTGCTATAGTTGTTATTGCCATGTCAAAGATGGTCTGACCGCTGCCAAGACGCTGACTTAAAGGGGATTCCATCGATGAGACCGAGACTTCAGGTTATGGTTAACCATATTTGGAACCAAAACGTCACTTCCTGAAGTCTCGGTCTCATCGATGGAATCCCCTTTAAGTCAGCATCTTGGCAGCGGTCAGACCGTTTTCCTGTATTAAAAATGCATATTCCAGTTCAAAAACTTTGCTCTGCCAATCATAATCTACTAAATGGTCCTTCCCCCAGATGTGTTCATCTGACGGAGACACACAAGCTTGTGCCTTCTCCATAGTTGGAGCTCCTATTGGAACTCCTTACCATTCACTATTCATAACATCACTGTTGCTAAATTATTCAAGCAGGCACTGAAAACTTATCTATTTAAGCAAGTATTTTTGATTCTAGATTAGTCTTCACCATTTCCATAGATCCAACTTAAAGCCATCTTTTTGAGCACCTTGTATCATTTTGAGTTTGTCATCTCTCATTGTTTTTTACCATTATGTTTTAATTATGTTTTTATTATTTTTGTTTTCTTGTAACCCCACCCCCAAACTATTCAGAGTGGTGGGCTATAAATAATTTTAAATAAATAAATAAATTCTAGTTATTGGGGTATTCAAAGTAAGTTTTAAAAGTGAAGCATCACAATCCCAGGTGGGAAAATTGGTGATGGCTCTTTAAAAGTGGCTTCTGCATAGAAAACTTTATCTAACTTTTAAAAATAAGGGAAGGTTGCTGTATGTTTTAGATAATATATAATAAAGAAAAAAATGACTTTTTTTTCCCAGCTAGTTTTGTCATTATCCTGCAGTTGCAAAAACAGTTGTAAGAATCAAAATCATTCCTAAGGGACAGGGGTGGCCAACTCCGGTCCTCAGGAGCCACAAACAGACCATGCATATTACATATGTAAATGTATCCTATGCAAATTCATTGTGGATATCCTGAAAATCTGGTCTGTTTGTGGTTCTCGAGGACCGGAGTTGGCCACCCCTGCTATAAGAAGTGATGGGCATTAGCTAACTATAGCAGCTCATTGGGCTAGACCAGTGGTTCTCAACCCTGTCCTGGGGACCCCCCCCAGCCAGTCGGGTTTTCAGGATATCCACAATGAATATGCATGAGAGAAAATGTGCATGTTATGGAGGCAGTGTATGCAAATTTTCTCTCATGCATATTCATTGTGGATATCCTGAAAACCCGACTGGCTTGGGGGGTCCCCAAGACAGGGTTGAGAACCACTGGGCTAGACATATGTCAGTCTGGCGCAGGAGTACATATATTCATGTTTCAGCATTCTAAAAGGAGTGACTCACTATTTAGGTGAATCCTTGTTTGTGGGCAAATTTGTGGGAGGAGTGGAGGTCATTAATAAAGTATCTCTGGTTGTTCCTTCTTCAATGAGCACCCAATATTTTTTTTTTATCAGGCAATGACAAATATTTTTCTGTTGTGCATAGTATCCTATGTTGTTTTCCTTTTATACCCATTACTGATCAACAAAACTCAGATATTCTCTATTATTAGCTGCCTAGGAGCCAAAAGAATTTGGATGATTGAAGTTTATTTTGAAAATAAGACAGATGGAACCCAGCATGCTCATCTTCTATAATGTACAAGTCTTTCAATAGGAATCTCTTGTTTATCCATTCCGTTATGTTCAGTGAAAATAAAATGTGAAACTGGAATTGTCTTCTTCCCAGCCATGCCATGATGACATAATCAGCTAATAATTTCCTGCTGATATCATGAGCAAAAAAGAACAAAGCTTGTGGAATAAAGAATATTTTTACTTAATAGTCACTGAATGGCTAGAAATAGGATGGACACATGATTAAGCCTCAGTTACAAGAGTTTCTTGTTATTAAAAAAAAAAAAACCCTAAACTGAACTTGACAAACCAGAATTGAATCACTGGTTTTTATGACCTTGAGTCACATGGTTGTCCTTTAAAATTGGCAGTCTTCAACTGTCAGCTATCTGTACTGACTTCCACATTGAAACCTTATAAAAAGTTGTTCCTTTTGCAAATGTAGGTCTTTAAAAGATCTTAAAACCATACTATTTCATGACCGCAAATGCTACGAATATGAAGGGACAGAATTAAAGGCTTGGTAAAAAAATAAAAATAAAATATGCTACAGTGCTTTTAATATATCTCTTTAGTACGTGATTCACCAAGGGTTTTTCCTTCCCATAGACACAAAATGGGAGAAAAGCCTTAATGAATCTTGTCCTTAGTTTGCAGAAAATATGTTTCTAAAAGCCTGCATTATATTATGAGAGTAATAATGAGACTGGCCAGAGGACTGCAATGCAAGCACATTTTCAAAGGGACACACTCATTAGTCACTTCAAGATAGCGCAAAAGAGCTCGGTGAACATCTAATCTCTTGAGTTTTCTCGCAATGGGAGCAGACGCCTCCCCCTCCGGAAAAGCGGGAAGCTCCACCGTCTGGTTCACATGAAACGCGGTAATTTGCACCAGTATTCTTTTGCCCCTGTTTTGAAACATATACACTTACTTTCCTCTCTCCACTTCTTCTGCCACATCTAAAAATATGCGTGCTGTCATCCAACACGCATATTTTTAGCTGAATTCACTGGGGCAATAATCAAACTCTGCTATTTTTATGTGGGCAAATACATGCTTACCCGCATAAAAGGTTTTGATTATTGCTCCCAACTAAATTACAGTAGGTTTCTTTTGTTAGCACCTTTTTTTATTATTGCTTTTTAGTGTTCTATTTACACATTTTTTTAAACAGATAAATGGTGATTTATGCACGTAAATTGGCTTTCTCAAAATTGCCTTCCCTTGATACCGCTAAACGTACATGGATAGTTTAGATCCATGTACGTTTAGCGGTGGTATCCATGTACGTTTAGAGGAGGTATTTCTGGGGGCATGTTTTTGGTACGAATCAGAAAATAATTTGCAGAGATCGTATGTTCAAATCGTCAAACATTTGTAACTGGGATTAGAACCCACACAAATCTTTTTCCAGTGATCATCATGGACGTTTTGTAGGTAGGTTTTTTACATATCCTGTAGCTCTCCAGCTTTAGGGACATTATCTTTTTGGGATGGGTCTCAAGTGTACAAATTGTCACTGGGCAGTTGCAGAGAGTCAGTGTTGCGAGTGGGGTAGTGGACTCTTGGACCGACCTTGCGGAGATGATGGGAAGCACTCCACAGTAATGAGAAAGGCTGGAAGGCAGTGCCAGGCACGTGTGGATGTGGAACTTCGCCCTGGAAGCCCGCGACCCCCTGGGAGGAGCCCGTGAGGCCCGAGCTGCTGGGACTTAGGAGACCTAGGATGCTGAAGAGAAACTGGAGACTGACCAGGGTTGAGGCAGGAGGCAGGCAGAAGAGTCAAGAACAAGCTGAAGTCAGGAACCAGGAAGGCAAGCAAAAGTCCAAGGACAGGAACGGAGTCACAGGACCGACACAGGAACAGAATCCCCAGGAACAAGGATCAGCACAGGCTGGAGGCACCTGGAGCAGCACAGCACAACGAGGACCAAGCAGGAACCTCGTTGCAAGGCGATTTGCTATGATCAGATGCCGGGTTTAAATACCCACCACCATCTGACGTCACTTTGGAGGCCGACCTGCGGCTTGGCGGGAAGTGCCCTTTAAATTCCTCCTTGCACGTGTGCGCGCTTAGGAGAGGAGGGGCCACGTTCCGAGGATCGGCAATGTCTCCCTCGTGGAGACACCACCGCGGCACAGACCGACCAGGCCCGAGCTGGTGCGACCCCTGCAGGAGTGGACTCCCCAAGCCCGGACCCCGCCAACCAAGGCCCGACTGAGCAGGTAAGGGCTCGGTTGCAGGACCAACGACCAAGACCGCAACAGTCAGAGTGTAGGTGAGGTCCACTAAGCCTTGAGAGTTGATGGCAAGAATTAGTGAAGTAGGTTAGTGGTACAGTGAAAAGATCAATCTTGGATCTTACAGTGCAGAGGAAAATTTATTGAAGAGAATTTTTTTTTTGACTAGGTCCTCAAGGCCTAGTCAATTTAAAGAGTTTTTTAGATTAACAGTTTTGAAGAAGTAATTTTTGCAATTTTGGATCAGCTCCTGACTGAGAGGGAGGACCCTCTGGAAGAAAGGGATGATCCCTGTTTTTGCATCTTGTGCTCAGTTAACAGCAAAGTGGAAGACAGATTGGAGTTTTTAAGAGTTTTGAGAAGTACCGTATTTGTCGGCGTTTAGGACGCACCTTTTACCCCTCAAAATAGGGGAAAAATAAGGAGTGTGTCCTATGCGCCAGTAACCAAAATTAACAGCGTCCAGTGGAGGGGTGCTTCAGTAAGCCCCATTTGCCCAGCACCGGCCAATCGGCCAATCGGCAGATGACCCTCCAACTTAACCCATCTTTGTACTTAACCCATCTTAGCTGCCATGGCCCTCACACTCACATACACACCCCCGGCGATTGAGCAGCATGGTAAAGTGGGGCTCTTGGGTTACCCTGCTGCTCACCAACATCCAAAAATGCTGCAACTATAGCTGTCTGCAGCACAGAGATCTGAGGAACCTCCGTGCTGATGACCCTCCTCTCCAGCCACACCCCAGTCATCAGGGACTTAGCTGCTCCCCTCTCACTACTCACAGCTGCAGCCATTGGCTTGGATGCTGAAGGAGTGTTCCATATGTCGGGTAGGGGTGTACCTTATTTTTAAATTAAATGAAAAAAAGTGTTATGAAACGGTCACAATTCATCTTGCTTCATCTAAAAAGGAAATGAAAACTCTAAATTCATTTTTTACCAACGACTTTCGCTTGAGAGTAAACTACAAAAAAAAAAAAAATGGAGACCACTGCTGCCTTTACCTAAGCCTTCCCACCACCCCATTTATGCAGGGATCTCTGATGACGGCACTGGCACCATTTTGTTTTACTGTTGTAGCATAGAGCCATACAACAAAATGATAACATCCTTAGGACCTCTATGAGGCTAACTTTATTCCCGTATATTTAGCAGCACCTTACCTGGATAACTGCCACTGAATATCCAGGTAAAGTTACCTATGGAAAGTTATCTTGGTAAGTTTCAGAACATAATAAAAGAAGTGCCATGTCAGGTCAGACCAAAGGGCCATTGAGCCCAGCATCTTGACTCTGATATGGCTAAACTGGATCTCCAGGAAGTATCTGGCAGATCCCAAAGAGTAGATTCATTTCTTGTTCCTCATTCCCAAGGATAAGCAAAGCAGTGGCATTCCCCAAGTCTAACTCACTAATAATTGTTTCTCAGCTATGGTAGACATCTTGGCCACATGCTCCGGCAACAAATTAAATAGCATAATTGTGCGGTGAGTTAAAAAATATTTTCTCCTTAATTTTATATCTGCTATCCTTGTGTATGTTAGAAGAGATTTCCTGTTTTCCAGTGGGTCCTAAGGAAGGAAAATGCCTCAATGCAGATTTGAGAGGGACAATTCTTCATTTAGACTATGCTCAAGTAATCTGAGGAAACAAGTATCTATTTGGAACTTTTTGACTGTCTGAGAAACTGTGCATTGTTTTCCTGAAAATGAAGACTGGTTTGCTGATTATTATCTTGATCTGTTGTTCTTTTTTTGCTCTAGAACTTTCATTGACTTCCTCCCTAGTCCTTTCACTATCTCAAAATAGTCAATAATTGAACTATAACAAGTGAAGAGGAGATCCCACACCCCTCCCTTACCATGAGAGGCTGACCTGGAATAACAGAAAAGAAGAGGTGACAATGGGCTTAAAAATTACATTCTCAGAAGTATACTTTTTGGGAGATGGGTAAACTTTACATTCGTAACTCCTTTGAAAATTCACCTGTTTGTGTGCTGGGAAATAGATTTTGATTCTCTAGACTAGGGGGCTGATGCAAAAAACTTGCGCTGAAAGCGGGTGCTGTGTATTCAGCATCCGCTTTCATAATGCGCCTCCAGGCCCCTCTCCTGGGGGCACGATGCAATATTTAAATTAGGGCTTGCATTATCGAGGAGGCGCTAGGGGCAATTGCCAGACTGACCATGGATTGAGGTAGAAGTGAGTGAACTGTGGAGTGAGGAGTTTGTTGGGTGGATGGAGGGAGTGAATCAGCGTGAGTGAAGAGGGAATAAACTAGGGTGAATGAGAGATTCATGGGGAACCAGGATGAGGTGTTCATGTGAGGTAAGGGAACCAGTGTGAGTGAAGTGATAAGGTGGGGGAGGAAGTGAAAGAGGGAGCGTGAATGGGGGGAAGTGAATAAACCACAGGAAGTGATGGAGTGAGTGAATAAAGTGTGGTAAGTGAGGGGCTTGTGGGTTGAGGAGAAAGAATGAACCAAGGTAAATTAGGGATTTGGGAGGGTAGTGAACCAGAACAAATGAGGGGTTTATGGTAGAACCAGGGTGAGTGAGGTATTTGTGGGGTAGGAAGGAACCAGAGTGAGTGAGGGGATTTTGGTGTGAGGAAGGAATAAAAAAGAGAGTGAGGGGTATCGAAGGGGCTTTGGAAGGGGGCATAAGAGAAAGAGGGGGTGGAAGCATGATTCCACACTTCTCAATTAATTACTTCCTATACTTCACAGCATTTTCCCATCCTTGGATGGCTTTGCTACAAGTAAATAATAATTTACAAAATAAAACAAATCGGAAACCGATCCAGTTGGCTGTATTAGAGTGAAAACAATAGGAATCGGATGATCACACGAAGCCCTTTATAAAGGGCTTCGTGTGATCATCCGTTTCAAAATAAAACAAATATATCATTACAACAAAACAATAAACCAGATAATACACTTAGCAAAATGCTTGTTGACAAAATATTGCTTTCGTAATTATGTGGAAAGTTAAGTAAGATCCCTGTAGTCATAAGACAACAGGGATAGCATTCCAGAGCAGGAGTTCTCAACCCACTCCTCACGACACACCTAGCCAGACAGGTTTTCAAGTTATTCATAATGAATATGCATGAGATAGATTTGCATACACTGTCCCCATTGTAGGCAAATCTACCTTATGCATATTTATTGTGGATTTCCTGAAAAACTGACTGGTTTGGTGTGTCTCCACAACTGGGATGAGACCCCTTGTTCCAGAAACAGGTACAATATTTTGAAAGAAGGGAGAACTAATGTAAAAGTACTCTGTGATCTCAACATACCAAAAGAAGTATAGATAACAAAAGCAGACTGAAAATCAGCCCAGGCCTCATATATAAAGCTTTAAAATTAAAGCAAAAATCTTAAATTTCATACACCAGGCAACTGGTAACACAAATGCAAAGATTATAAACTTGGGCAATATGATCATGATGAGCAATTCAAGTATTCAGATAAGCTATGGCACTGGGGCCTATAGTAATGTGGCTGAGAGATCCAAATAAAATGAATTACCATAATCTAAACAGCATAACAATGGAGACTGTGTAATGAACTGAAAATCAATAGCAAAATAAAATCCACTATGAGGTAAATTTACAATAGGGTACCTATCTGGCACTTAGCCTGCACAAATCCGGTTGATTTTCAAATATGTAGCAGGCATTAAAACCTGCAAAAATTATTTTTCCAGTGGTCAGTTTGGAATTTTTGCTGAAGGCTTTTTCATATCTTGTACTTCCCTAGTTTTGGGGGCATCTTTTTGTTTGGGATGGGTCTCAGGTCTATAAATTGCCACAGAGCAAGTGCAGTAGTCATTGGGTTAAGAGATATTGAAGAATGAGAGAATTCAGAAAATCCCAGAATGGTATTCTGCAGAGTGTTGTAGAGGAGATTTTGAGTAGGTCCTCAAGGCCTAGTCAATTTAAGGAGCCTTTGAAAGCAAGAGTTTTCTGAGGATTTTGGAGAGTGATTCTTGATACTGAAAAGGTAAGACCCCCTGTAAGGAAGGGTTGTATCCTTGTTTTTTGCATTTTTTGCCCATTTAACAGCAAGGTGGAAGACAAACTGAAGTACTTTGGAAATTCAGTCTATTTTGCAGCTGGGAAGGTTTTTTGCATAAGACCTGGCATATATTGGAATTGGAAGATATCTTGCCTATCATTATTGAACCAGGTCACAACTGAGAGCAGAAGGGTCATCTAAAGAGGTACTATGAACAGAGAAACTTATTTTTTCTTGATTTGTATTTTCTTCATTTTTTTCATGACACTTAGAACCATTGCCTGTATATTATTTTTCAAACTTAAGAAAACCTTTTTATAATATGAACACTGCCTTTGGACTCTGAGCCATTCTTCAAGTGTGCCCTTTTGAATCAGCAGACCATCTCACTGTGAATATTGATCAAGGAGTGAGAGTGACTGTGCAGCCTGTTTACCCCACCACAGCATGTAGGGCCCTAGAGGATTAGGCATCCTCCCCACCAGAGAACCCCAGCTCCCAGAGCTGACGTTTGATGCAAGGGTGTTTTGAATATCTGGGAGAATAAAGATAGCCCTGGGACTTTGCTATAGCCCCTGCATCAGGGACCCTCTGCCAGAGACATAGTTACACATGGTGCCCAAACAGGGAACCAATGGTGTCTGTGTGGTAGAAGAGGACAGTGAAGAAGATTTATCTATTTTTGACCATTTTTATGGCTTTGGTAGTTTTTGTCTGCAACTGTGAAAATTGGGCAAGATGGTATCTTTCCCATCCTGGGAAAGGCAAGTTGGCGATTTCACGCCTCAGTCCAAAGAAGTAGTTGCTTGTGTGCATGGCTGTGACATATCAGCAGTAACCAGCCACTCAATGAGCTCCGATTTCCCCAGACAGGAGATGAATCTTGGCCAGCACGAGGACAAGAGCAGAAAGAGTGTGCATAGTGGCCCAGCCCGTGGACTGTTAGAGTGCCAGAGCCTGTTGGAATTGAAAGAACCAAACACAGCCAAAAATCTCCAGAGTTTAAAGAAAATGATGTCAGACCTGTCTGCCTTCTGGGTGGGGAAATGACACCCTGCCATCACACCTGGTAGATAAGCTGCAGCAACTAGTGAATCAGTGAGCAGATTACCCTATCTGCGTGTGGCTGGAACAAAATAACCGCTATGTATCTTAATATCATTAAACAATTACTAACTCAAATGAAACTTAGCCTAAACATTGACAAAATTGAAATTATTCTCCTTGAAAGGAAAATTTCCATATCCAATCAAAATCACACAATGCCGTATGAAAATTTTAATTTTATATTCAGGGGGTGGAGTATATGTAAAGTTATCGTGTGCCGTGGCTAATAGCTACAACACTTTCATTACCTTGTGCACTACAGGTCAGTAAAGGGTTATTGTGGTCCACAACAAGTAGAGAGAGAGAGAGAGAGAGAGAGAGAGAGAGAGAGAGAGAGAGAGAGAGAGAGAGAGAGAGAGAGAGAGAGAGCACCTTGCTATAGTGTCTATGCCCTAGACAGGTATTTGTATCCCTATGGGAGGGCCACCTAGTAACTCGAGGTGGGGATTAGGTATGAGCGTAGCGGGTTGGGGGCCACTTTCACATTCAACATGAGACCTACTGAAAGAACAGTGGTCTCTAGTGAAGATTTGCTGGCCGTCGGAGTGAGGAAACTCATTCCAAGAAGAGATTTGGGCAACGTTCTCTCCACCTAGCTTGATGGACTCTCTCTCTCTCTCTCTCTCTCTAACCGCGATAATCCCGGCTGGACACTTTCGTGTACTGCGAAGTTTCATTGGTTGTTTTATCGCGGTGCACGATGTTTTCCCGCTGCACGAAAAATGCCTTATTTGCATAGGACACGCCCCCTCATGCGTTACCACTGCGATATTGGAAAATGAGGCCCAAAGTTTGAGATCTCTGTATCTGGATTGATCCTGAGCTCAACTTCAAAAAACACATATCAATTAAAATTAAAGAGGGATATGGTAAACTATTAATGTTAAGACGTCTGAGACCACTTGTAAATCCTAATGACTTTAGAACAGTTCTACAGTCATTAATCTTTACAGGCACAGATTACTGCAATTCTCTTCTGTTAGGCTTGCCACAATCCATGATTCGGCCTCTGCAGATCCTTCAGAACTCAGCTGCCAGAATATTAACAGGTTGCAAAAAGAAGGAGCCCAATACTGAAATTCCTATCGAAAAACGTATCCAATACAGAACACTCTGTATTTTACACAAAGCGATCTATGGGGAACAGGTAGAATGGTAAAATGCAGTTGTCCGGCTTCATACCCCTCAGCGGAACCTTAGATCAGCCAACAAAGGTTTATTGTCAATACCGTCAGTCTCTTCAGCTAGACTTACCACAGTTAGAGAGAGAGCCATATCACTGGCAGGTCCCAGATTATGGAACACCCTGCCAGTCGATCTGAGGTTACAGGCTGATCTTAAGTTGTTCAGAAAAAATCTTAAAACCTGGTTATTCGAACAGGCATACAAAGAAGGCATTGGTTAAATTATCCCCATCTTTACTTTGCACAATCTTTTATTCTTAATTTATTTTATGGATTGTTTTTAGACCATGTCTATCTTCTCTATTTTATAGTTCTTAAGTTTAAGTTATTCACTTGAATTAATATTTGTTTAATCATTAGCTGAATATTTTGCTTTTATTTTATTAGTAGTAATTTATTAGTTTTATTAATTGTTGAAAACCTGTATTTTTTCTCTTACTGATTCTTATAATTTTATCACCTGTTATTATTTTATAATTTATTGATTTCTATGCACTATTTTAAATTGTCTGTAAACCATTGTGACGGCTAGCTCCAAACATCGGCACACAAAAGCCTACTAAATAAATAAATAAATAAATAAATAGATAAACAAGAAGCAGTGCAAAGTTCACAACAAGCACTGAGAGCATGCGAATGCGGTATCCTCAGGCTCTTATGCAGTTGACCCCTGTGGATTGCAAAATGATGGGGGCACCTAAATGTGCTGATTGCCATACCTCTTAAAGACCACACCCTGTGGTGCTGCAGTCCTGCTGATGAGTTGCTCCCATGCCTTCAAACCAGATGCAAGTGCTGGACTAGCATGGACTGAGTCAGCGGTGGTGAGTGCTCTGACCCATATGACTCTTGGGAGGGGCTCAAGCATGACTCTCACTATTGAGTCTGAAGATGGCAATGAGAGTTGCATTGTGGGAAGTCACATCCTTGAGTCTGCTGAGACTTTGCCCCGAGGCCTATTCCATGTTAGAAGCATCAGATGCTGAGATCGTGGTCAGAGTTTTCTATGGAGGGAACCATGAGCAGAGGGTGAGGAGAAGGTCCAAGTCATAGAGAGAGGTTGAGGTTCTACCTATTTAGCCCTGAAGTCCCCATTCAAAAATTGAACTCGGGAGAAACAAAGGCTGCAAACATATGCTGCAGGGCTGTACCACATTGCCTAAGCTTTCTTTACCCATTTGCCACTGGTGCAGCTTAGATGTTGGACTAAGAAGACAGCAGGCTTCTTCCTCTGAGAGGCTGATCTATTTACAATTCCCAATGCAGGGCAGAGTAGCAGTCAATAGAAAGTTCAATTCCACAATGGAACATTGCTGTCTCCACAGAGAGTGCACAGAGGAAGTTCACTAAAGTGTCTACCCACAGTAATGTGTTGGTGAAGGTCTTGTTTGGGCAGAAATATCCATTTGTACTGGTTTACATCATCAATTACATTTAATGATGTAGAGAAGAATGGATATAGGAGTACACCAACAAATGTGTAATAAAAGACAAAGCTGATTTTGACTTTGTCTGTAGTCAACTGGAGAATAGCGTAGAGATGACACGAAGAGTATAAGAAAATGACTAGTGATAAGAATCATTTTTTGAAATAATCTTTTATTACATTCCCTGCTGGAACTTGATCTAGCTGCTGGGTGGAATTTTGATTTTCATGTGAAATAGGCTTTCCAAATGAAATGGAATGAGTGTGGTTAGATTTTATAGTAAATTGTGAGGGTTATTTTATTAGAAAATATTTCCCATATTCTGTATCTGAACTCTGGCAGCTACATATCCTGATTTTCTGGTTTTGCATGAGTTCTCTCTGCCTGACTGATAATTTTAGCATACTCAGCACATGTAAATTGTTACTCTAATGAGTAACAATTTGGTTTTCTGGTAAGTTGAGAGGTTTTACTTAGAAATCTTTCCTCATATTCTGTGTCTGAACTCTGGCCCATTTTTTCTTATTTTCTCATTTTGCATGAGTTCTCTTTGCCTGACTGAACCCATGAAAATGGGTGTTTTCTCTTCTATTTTTTCTGTTCTCACTGTATTGCTTCCAACTGAGGGCTTTTATGGACAAACCACCCCATTATAAACAACAAACAAACAGGGTGGGAGTTCTAGGCTGGGATCATTGTATATGGATAAGAGCAAAACAAAAAAATCATAAAATAGATGCAGTAAATTTTTTACTTTTTTTTCTGGAGAAAAGAAAATATCCTAGTACAAACAAACAAAAACATCAAACAATACAGAGACAGCAAAACTCCATGCTCATATATATTAGGCAGGCATAGCAGGTACACTTAACAATAGCACCAAGACCTCTGGAGCAGGCAGGTACAGTGGTAACAGTCAAAACTTTGTGGTGGTATAAGGGCATGGTAAGTAGGCATGTAATAGCAACTTGCAAATCCCCTATGGTGGCTTAATGGGTAGCCATAATAAAAATATCCAGGTGAGGAATTATATAAATAACCAAAAAAGAGATCTCTTCATTGGCATAAGGGGTATGGCAGGTAGGCATATGCCAGCAAATCTACTATGGTAAAGGGGTACTAGAAGTCAGAAGACATTAATATGAACATGCAGATTTGCAAGTCCACAAATGTAAATGAAGAAAATTCATATGCAAATGAAAGGTTAGTGAGCTCTTGCTAAATAGTACAGTGCTTATATTCCACACTGCTTAACAAGCACTCACTAAGGTGATGCTATTTAATACCTGCTAGGACTTGGTGTTAACTTACTAAAATGAGCATGTTACTTAGCGAGGGTAAGCTAATTGTGCGAAAAGACTAAACTGAGCATGCTCTTGAAGGGTCTCCACTATCTGGATACTAAAGGTCTGAAAAATAAAGGCCAAGGACAAGAAATGAAACTGTGTCAAATGTACCCTTTGGAGATTAATGCTTGTGGCCAAATACATTTGTCAAACCAAAACACATCTAGTGCACAATTTTTGCATACATTCTTATATGCATATTTATACTACAAATAGGTCTTCTTGTACAAATCAGTGACACCTCATTGAGACTTCAAGCATTGCTCCATATCTTGCACTGTACAAGGCACAGAACTCTCCAACTGTTGCAGAGATGGACAGCCTTTATAGTATTGGCATCATTGTTATAATTACTGGAGTTAGTTTGGCCACTGAGCACTGTAAAAATGTCTGTCCATTACATTCTTTTTTTGTGTGGGAGTGGATTTGGCTCCACCCCCTGACTAGGCACAAATGCAATAAGAACCTCTATTTAGGGGGGGTGCTACCCCAGAAGCAAATGAGTACCAATGCTGCCTCCTCTCTCAAGCCATTCTCCCCCAAATATGTAAAGTTTTCACAGGGACTGCAGGACAGGAGAGACATAGAGAAGAGGAAGAATATGATGCAGAGAGAGGAGACACACAGGCACACACACAATTCTCCTTTCTTTGCAGAAGACACTATGAATTTCCAACCAATAGGTCCCCAAAGGATAAGGACTTTTCTATCACTGGCATTGTTAGTATAGCCAAAGACCACTATAGGTTTCAAGAAACTTGAAGATGAAGATTAGTCTGCACGTTAACAGTTTTTCAACTGAGCAATTGTTTTGGTGTGCATGCTTATGATTATGTCTGGGAGCTTTAAGACAGTAGCAGATTGTGCAATGCAGTCATAGTGGTAACTGATCATATGAGAATAGCCAGCAGTCACAGCGAGTCATTTGTATTATTTCAGTCCTGTGTTCCTTCATGTTTAGGAACTGATTGCTGTTTATACCTCAGGGTGGTCATGGGGATGGGAAGGGAAAGAATGGTCAGATTCTGGTGCCCTTCTGAATCAGGACAATCATAGTCCTCCCTAGGTCTCTTCTTTACAGGATCTCTTCTATCTTCAATTATACTTCTGAAGATTCTTACTGACATAGAAGACAGATGGATCTAAACATACAGTCATTTCAATTTTTTGTTCTCCTGGGACTCTCCGCTCTCCTTTGCTCTCCTCACCTGGCATGTTCTAGCTCTTCCACTTCTTCTCTCAGGTATCTGTGCATGTATGGGCATGCTATTTCTGACATTTTTCAATCATGAGCAAGCTAGATTTTTTTTTGTAACACTTATTAAGTGACTTTTTAATGTGCTTATTACACTTTTTTTGTGAGCCCACACTAAACTTTTGAAAATTTACCCCTACATTATGAAACCAAAAAAATAAATAAATAAATAAACATTTGGATTAGTTTTTGTTTTTTTTTAAAGTCTCTGACACTTTGCTATTTCCTAAAAGAAAAAACAGATAATTTCCAATTGCTTGTTCTGTTTACACAGAATCACACATTTGCTCCACTTGCATTCATTTCACTCATCTACAGATTCAGTCCTTACTCAGCATGTTCGTGCTTCCCGTGATGATAACTGATCATATAAGAATAGCCAGCAGTCACAGCCAGTCATTTGTATTATTTCAGTCCTGTGTTCCTTCATGTTTAGGAACTGATTGTGAGTCCTAATTCTGTCTGTACAAATGTTAACATGTCATAGATGGACCCTGTGATCTCCCTACAAATATATGCTGTTTGTGTGCTTAAAAACCTCAGTACATGAGATTTTGTCTGATTGTGGGTATTCAAAGTAGAATCAGTCAATGCAATACTGAATAGGTATTGCAGAGCCAATTAGAACTTTAGTTCTAACCATTCTGCAGACAATAGCGAATGCAAAATTGTAGCTCGGGAGTGAAAAGTGGATGCAGAGTACCAGGTAGACAGACTAACACATAATTAGTGATATTTGATTACTTAAAATACAATATAAAGACCAATGCATAATAAAGTAAATGGATTATGACGGCAAGGGGGTAACAGGGTCCAACTGTAAGTAATGTTCGTGGAGTCATAGCATTTTTTTAAGTATTCATGCCTCATTATAGGATTTACCTTACTGTGACTCTGCTCCTGTGAATGTGTTAATGTTGTTTCTAGTCTAGTTCGAAAGGACCTTTGTAACTGAGCATACTGAAGTGACCTCATCTTTATTTTAAAATACTTTTATTGTCCTTTTGCAGATATATCATATGAGAGAAGAATCACTAACAGTAGTAGAAAA
Organism: Rhinatrema bivittatum; assembly: GCF_901001135.1. Taxonomy (NCBI): domain Eukaryota; kingdom Metazoa; phylum Chordata; class Amphibia; order Gymnophiona; family Rhinatrematidae; genus Rhinatrema; species Rhinatrema bivittatum. The sequence goes on along the minus strand of NC_042615.1, from coordinate 314,655,875 downwards.
CCAGAGCAAAGGGAGCTACTACTTAAAAAATTAAAACACCTTGTGATAATATAACACATTCCACTTCAGATTATATGATCTTTTAGCTAAAATGAAAATGGCTAATGTTTTGTATGACTATGGGCCTCATTTTCTAAAGTATCACAGGCCTGCGATACTTTAGGGAATGATGGGCGGGGGGCTGAAACGGGGGGCGGTCCTGCGCTAGCCAGCAGCGATCGCACCGCCGCGGTGCGATCGCTGCCGGTTTTGCACCCAATAGCGCCACCATAGAAGGTGTAGCTATTGGGCATGAACTAGGACGCGAAAAGGGCCTTACCTTTTCATCATCCGCGGTGTCTTCGTGGAGTCGGCCCCAGTGACGCCCTGGGTGAAACGTCCCTTATCGCGTGCGATCCGTCTGGAAAATAAGGCCCTATGTGACTATACAAAAGTAAAAAGATAAAGAATTTGGTATTCTGAACCAATTTATTTACTTCCTTTTGTGCAAGGCTTCCCAAACAGTCAGGACTCCAAATGGGATAATAAAACCTTCAGATGGGATCACAAGTACTTCAAATGGCAATCCTTTTTATGTGTCAATAGCAGGGACATGAGTCGTAGAAGTTAGCATGCGGCCTGCAGTGGTCCCGCCCTTTGCATGAACTTCTGTGGTAACTGGAAGCTCTGCTCAAGGAAGGACCAGGGTCACTGCAGGGCCTGTCAGCTTGCACTGGCTCACAGAAACTGATCTGAATTTCATTACTAATTCTGCAGTTGCTTGCAGATGACTGCTGGGCTTAGGACAAGCAATGAAGAGAGGGGCAACTCAGTGTGCACAGGCCTGTGCAAATGATCATGGTTTTCTCTCCCTCTCCTGTTCCTACTCAAGAGAAGAATGTTGACCCTGCATTAGCCTACCCTCTCTTCTCACCAGTTGTTATCCACCTTTGGCCCGGAGCACAAAAGAAAATATTGCCACTCACCCTGGCCAGGATGATGTTTAGAGAAGGGATGTTTGAAGGGAGGGATCAGATTCAGGATAGGTTTGAGAGTTGGATCAGCTTGAGTGGCTGTGCAAGGTAAGAAGGAGAATAAAAGACGATTGACTGGGGTTATAATATAGGAACTGGGGGGGGGGCAGAAATGAGGGGTGATCTGCTGGGGGCGATGTGAGAAAAAGGTAGGAGGGTAGGAGTGGAGGCTGGGAGATGGAGAGAGAATGGGAGATTAAAATGAGGATGGAATGGGGAATGGGTTAAAAGGAAAGAGATGACAGAGGATCAGTTGTATCTTATAAAAAGAGCTTGGTGTGAGAAAGGATCAGCTGGGAGATATGAAAAGATCTGAAAGGGGTAAGAAAGAGGGGACGGGCTGGGAAGTTGAAAGGAACTGGATGATGTAAGAGGTATCAGCTATAGGAATAGAGGTTGAGACAGGTATGCTGGAGGGGATACTGTTAAGAAAAGAGATCCTCTGAAGGAGGAAATGGAGGTTTGAGGGAGGGGTAGAGATTGATTATATGTGTTCATATAAGTGAGAGGGATTAAAGTTGAATATATGTAATGTGATTGTTTTTATTTAATTTGATGTTTAAATTTTACATTTATGAGTGTATTATTTTATGTTGATTTTATGAGTGTCTTAATTGTAAACTATTATGATCTTTATTTGGAATGATGGTATATAAAATGTTTAAATATCAAAATAACAATAAATAAATACTGAAAGGATCAGCTAGGAAGGAAGGAAGGAAGTTAAGAGGGGATCAGCTGGAATGAAATGTGGGTGAGAGTGGAGTGATTGTTGGAGGAGGGCTATGCCCCTGCTTGATCTCCAGGGTCATGTTGATTTTCAAGTGCTATACTGGGTCACATTGGCTAAAAGTTTGGAAAGTCATCCTCTAGTGTGTGAACAGGCTTTAGTCTCATATTCTCATATCTATCCCATGCCTTCTGTACTGCTTTTGCTTCCACTATATCTTCTCAGAAGCTGTACTTTCTAATACTCCTATCCCCTTTTAGATATATACCATAATCACTTGCTTTTGAATATCTTGTCTATATAAGAATGACTGTTTCTTGTGCATTGTTAATAACTTTAAGGATTGGAGGTTGGGTTCCATATATGAATTTATTTTTCTCTTGGGTAAATGCACATAAAATTTCTGGAAGGGTCTTTTGGTCTTTATCTCTCAACAGTTACTATGTCACTATGTTACTATATATTTAAATATTTGTATCACCGCTCGCTCCCTTTTTTATTTTAGGTTATATATATCTAGGATCTTAAGGGGTCAATATACCAAAATTTGATAAGATATTTATCCTGGGGTAAAAGTAGCCCTGCATTTTTCAATAGGCATTCACTATGCCTGTGCTTAGGACAGGATGAAAACCCGTAGATACAGCTGAAAAGCAGAATCAAATCACGATATGAATATTCAGCTGAAAGGGAACTGTTGTTGAAATGTGTATAGCAACCTTCATAAATAGCCTCAGTTTATTTGTGGCTTATTTGGTAAAGCCTATGATATTCTGGTCTGGTATAATCATGGGTTGCATAAACACCTCTTTTTGCACCAACAGGCGCTAAAGATATGGCACAACCACTGTATAATTGGAATTGCTAGTGTGTGCACTTATCTTAATTAAATGCAGGAAAAGATGGCAGAATAGTCCTGAAGTGTTTCCTCCGACACCTTGGTGTTTCGGAGTCTGTTACTCCTTCTTCAGGGACCTTCAGGAGAGAACATGCCTTCTATATGCTTCTGCATGAAAAACAAAAATATAAGAGTTCTTAACATGCTGAACAGCTAAGGAATACAATGGCTTTGGTTTGGAAATGTAAACTTACTCAGCGTTTTCTTGATCAGTTCTTAATATTGAAGCGGCGATTATCTGTGAGCTGAAACGGGTGAAAAATTCTTAAGAAGATATACTTAATAATATTCTAAAGTCTTGGGAATATCATTCAAAGATTTCAGTACTTACATGCACTACAACAATGACACCTGCCAGCATACCGTTCAGAAACTGACAGCTTACGCGCCATGAAGATGCCGATTTTAAAGGGAATCCGTCGATTAGTTCTTTTGCAGGAAATGACATGCAAGATCACAAATATTGTCATGTCCATAAAAGGAGAATGACGTGGTATGGGGAGCCCTTGTTGGGCTAACACCAAAAAAGGAAAGTGACGTCAGAGAGGCAGCCATCTTGGAAAATTTTAACAATTTAAACAATTCAGCGGAGGAAACCCAATATTGAAACATAGAAACATAGAAACATAGAAATGACAGCAGAAGAAGACCAAACGGCCCATCCAGCTTGACAAGCAAGCTACGCACTTTATCCATTTTTTTAACTTCCCTTTTTCTCTCTCCCACCTGTTACTATTGGCTTCCAGTACCCTCCAGCCCTAATTCCTCTCCACCCCACCACAATTTCCCTCCACCCCATCACCAATGTAGAGAGCAGCGCCGTATCTGCATCCAAGTGAACATCCAGCTCAATTAGGGGTAGCAACCACTGTAACAAGCAGGCCACACCCCTGCCCCATACTCTTACCCACCCCTGTTTTTGTTTGTTTGTTTGTTTTGGGGTTTTGTTTTTTTTTGGAGATGGCAGCCCTCCATCCTTCCGCTCCGTGAAGGTGGAACTCCAACCACTGGCATCCCGCTCCGTGAATGCCTCTGTGGCTACTGCCGCTCCGTGCAGTGTTTTGCTGCCTCCTCTTTATTCACGCCCTCTAGACTTGATGGATCCACAGTGTTTATCCCATGCCCCTTTGAAGTCCTTCACAGTTTTAGACTTCACCACTTCCTCCGGAAGGGCATTCCAGGCATCCACCACACTTTCCGTGAAGAAATACTTCCTGACATTGGTTCTTAGTCTTCCTCCCTGGAGCCTCAGCTCGTCACCTCTGGTTCTGCTGATTTTATTCTGACAGAAAAGGTTTGTCGTTGTCTTTGGATCATTAAAGTTTTTCAAGTATCTGAAAGTCTGAATCATATCACCCCTGCTCCTCCTGTCCTCCAGGGAGTACATATTTAGATTCTTCAATCTCTCCTCGTATGTCATCCGATGAAGACCCTCCACCTTCCTGGTCGCCCTTCTCTGTACCGCTTCCATCTTGTCTCTGTCTCTTTGTAGATACGGTCTCCAGAACTGAACACAGTACTCCAGGTGAGGCCTCACCAAGGACCTGTACAAGGGGATAATCACTTCCCTTTTCTTACTCGATATTCCTCTCTCTATGCAGCCCAGCATTCTTCTGGATTTTGCTATCACCTTGTCGCATTGTTTCGCAGACTTCATATCATTAGACACTATCACCCCAAGGTCTCTCTCCTGCTCCATGCACATCAGCCTTTCCCCCCTCCATCGAATACAGTTCATTCGGATTCCACTCCCCATACGCATGACTTTGCACTTCTTGGCATTGAATCTCAGCTGCCATATCTTCGACCACTCTTCCAGTTTCCTTAAATCCCATCTCATCTGCTCCACTCCTTCCGGCGTGTCCACTCTGTTGCAGATCTTAGTGTCATCCGCAAAAAGACAAACCTTACCTTCTATCTCGTCCGCAATGTCGCTCACAAAGATATTGAACAGGACCGGTCCCAACACCAATCCTTGCGGTACACCACTTAAAGAAGAAAGCGTTATTATACTAAAGAAAATAATTCCACCTTCTCATTCAGTCCATGTAGTTCTGTACTCTGTAGCTTGAAAATCCATTCATTTTCTTTATAATTCAACAAACTGGAACGATCTCCCCCCCTCCAGTTTGGGGGGATATGTTCAAGTATGACCCACTTAAAATCTGAAAACGTATGTGTGTGTAAAATGCAATGTTGGACAACAGGTGCTTTTATGTCTTTATTATTTATCCTGCTCCGATGTGCCATGAGATGAATACGAATTTTACGTATGGTACGTCCCACATAAATTTTCTTACAAGGGCATTGTAAGGCATAAATCCCACATTCTGTGTTGCAAGTAACTTCTTGTTTAATCAGAACCTGGAACCCTGTCTGAGGGTCTTGCCAATGGGTGCCTACATGTGCCTGGGAACAAAAAGAACAACTGCCACATGGGATTTGTCCAGTCTGTTGAGGATGAGAGGGCACTTTTGTGACCACCCTAACTAGTCTCTGTTTGATATTAGTCCCACGAGAGTATGCGAACATGGGGGGGTCCTGAAATATGGCATGGGGACTTAGAACGTGCCAATTATTTAAAATGGCTGTTTTAATGTGAGTTGTAAGATTGGTGTATGGAAAAATGCAGATTAAATTGGAAACTTCGTTCTTTTGTTTATATTGTAATAGTTGTTCTCTGTCCGAAAAGGTGGCTCTCTTGTATGCTCTTTTGATGACACGAGTGGGATAACCTCTCTCCTGGAATCTGTCACTTAATTTAACTGCTTGATTGTGAAATTCTTGCACATCTGAACATAATCTTTGGATACGAAAAAATTGACCCACCGGAAGTCCTTCTTTGAAGGGTCTAGGATGATGACTCTCGAACCGTAGGTAGTTGTTTCTATCGGTAGCTTTTCTGAATATTGTCGTGTGAATGCCTGTGTGATTTTTCTGTATCTGAATGTCAAGAAAGGACAATTGTGTTGAATGATAAGTAAGACTGAATTTAAGATTAGGATTCATTTGGTTAAGCCACTGATGAAATTGTAGGAGCAATGCCTCTGTACCAGTCCATATGAAAAATATGTCATCGATGTAGCGGGACCAAAGTCTGACAGATTGAAAAAAGGAAGACGTGTATACATGATCTTCTTCAAACTGTGTGACATAAGTTAGCCACGTCTGGGGCTATAGGTGAACCCATCGCAACTCCATGGATCTGGAGAAAATATTTTTGTTCGAATGAGAAAAAATTGTTAAACAAAATAAACTCAGTTAGTGTGATTAAGAACTCTGTTGGTATACGCTGCGGTCTAGCTCTACTGTCAAGGACGTGCTGGACCAATTGTAGGGCGTCTGTTTGAGGTACATTGGTGTAAAGAGTCTCAACATCTAAACTGACTAAAAGGTTGTCATCGGATACATTGCCCACCATAGCTAATTTGTTTAGCATATCAGAGGTATCTTGAATATAGGACGCGGCCTCTTTGACCGCTGTGCGAAGAAACAGGTCTACGAATTTAGCTAAGGCTTCTAAAAGGGACCCATTTGCAGAAACTATGGGTCTGCAGGGGGGGTTTGTTAAGGTCTTGTGGATCTTTGGTACCCCATAGATGACTGGAACCTGTGGTGATGAGACTTGTAGGAAATTATATTCTTTTGAGGTGAGAAAACCTTGTGTTTGAGCCTTCAATAATGCATCTTGAATGTTATTGTGTAAGTTGGCGGTAGGGTCATCATCTAACTGTTGATAATACTTCTGGTCGCCCAATTGGCATGATATTTCCACATGATAATCAACACGATTCATAATGACAGTAGCCCCACCTTTGTCTGCGGGTTTGATTGTGATTTCAGTGTTGTTTGCTAAACTCCTTAGAGCCGCATTTTCTTGTTTAGAAACATTGTAAAAAATGTGTTGTTGTGTGGATTCAATAATGGAAATGTCTTGTAAGACTAACGTCTGAAATGCCTTAATAAGTTCATCTACAGGGCCTGGAGGAATCCAACGGGATTTATTCCTAACGATAGATACATCTTGTGACACTGTGGGAGATTTGGAGAAAAAATGTTTAATCAAAAGTGATCTTAAAAACTTGAACAAAGAAACTCGGCATGCAAATGGGTGATGCTTGTTGGTAGGTACAAATGAGAGGCCTCAGTTAAGGACTTGCTCTTCAAATTGCGTCAGGTTATGTGTGGATAAATTGATTATCGACGACTGGTTGCGGTATGGGACTGGGTGAATGGCTTGTGCCATAGTGAATCTTCTTCGGGACCTTGTTGTTGATTGGTTTTCCTCCCGTATGATCGGGGTGGATGGGATGGATACCAGCGTTTCTCTAAAAAAGCAGCTGGTCATTGTGCATGTGATTCTTGATGGTCATCTGATCCACTAGATGAATCATCAGAGGCCACAAATGCTACTTTTTTAGGAGGTGTGGAGTCATTTTCCTTTTTATTAAGCCATGAATAAATACTGGCCTGAGCGTAATCTCCTTTGTGCCTTTTAAATTTGGCTACTTTGTTATGCCTGATATCTGTTTTGAATTTTGCAATGGTCTGTTGTAGTTCTTCCATAGCAGGTTGGACTAATTCTGCTGGAGTATGAGCTTTGAGTTCTTCTTCTACAACCACGATCTCGGCTTGGATCTCTTCAGTGATGACTTTAGTATACTCTATTATTAAGAGCATTAAATCGAGAGAGCACTTGTTCAAGATTGCTGCCCATTTAGATAAGAAATCTGGTCTGTCGGTAAACATCAAAGGTGCCTTGTTAATATGTAAACCTCGTGGAATAATTTGTTATTTGATGTACTCAACCATGGTGATGCCATGTAGCTCAGCCCTAGTGTTTCTTTTGTGTAAGGTGAGTAAATCACCTAAACTGTCTGGAGGACCTGATGAAGATGTTGAATCAGAAAAAAGTGATGTTTCTTGAGCAATGTTAGTAACATGTTCAGCTGAATAGCTGAATATGTCTTTCCAATCCGATGCTGCCATTGTGATCAATGGGAAGAAACTAACTTAGTAAAGGATGAAAACCCGTAGATACAGCTGAAAAGCAGAATCAAATCACGATATGAATATTCAGCTGAAAGGGAACTCTTGTTGAAATGTGTATAGCAACCTTCATAAATAGCCTCAGTTTATTTGTGGCTTATTTGGTTAAGCCTATGATATTCTGAGCTGGTATAATCATGGGTTGCATAAACACTTCTTTTTGTGCCTAGGACAAACATTTAGGGACAGTAGGCTGGCTAAGATTTCCTGCCTTCAGCTTTGCTGAAACTCATTCAGCATAGAATAGCCCTCAACTACCTTATAGGAAATGTGGAAGTGAAAGCACTAAAAGCCTAAATCTATCCCTGGTAAAAGCCATTATTGACCAATAAATGTCTGAGGCCCACTTAAGTCCTGCCGGCCCTGGCACCCAAAGGTTCAACCCATGGGGAATGAAGGCTGGTATGGGTGAAGCTCCAGCAGCCTCTGCCTATCAGCCCATTCTACCTGCTGACGGTGGAGACCCGTAGGCCATTATGCAAAAAATTTGACATAGCTCTGGACCTCACATCAGCCTACCAACCACAGGCCAATGAACAAACAGAGAGGATGAACCATACAAACAGTTTCTCCGGGCATACGTAAACTCAAGGCAAATTGACTGGTTCGATTTGCTTCCCTGGGCCAAGTTTGCTTTAAACTCTCACCAGTCTGCTTCTACTGGATCTTTGCCCTTCCAAATTGTCTACGGACGCCAGCCTCTGCCTCCTCTTCCAGTGCCTCTGTCTGTGTCATCTCCTGCAGCTCAGGTCTCGGCGCAAGAACTACATCAACTCTGGGAGCACACCAAACAACTTCTCCAACAAGCAGGTCAAAAGGCTAAAATGTTCTATGATGCTCATCATTGGGCAGCTCCTCAGTTGAATCCCGGAGACAAAGTGTGGCTCAGTACCCGCTTCATCCGCCTAAAACTGCTTCAGCTCGTTTTGCGCCCAGATACATCGGGTCTTTTCCAGTGCTTCACCGCCTGGGTCCAGTTACTTAAGGCCTTCAATTACCCACTTCATTTAAGATCTACAACGCCTTCCATCTCTCTCTCTTAAAGCCACTCATCCTGTCTGAATTCTCAAGAAAACCACCTGATCCCCAACCTCTAACGGCTGAAGAGGATATCACCTATCAGGTAGAAGACATCTTAGACATAAGGAAGCATGGAAGGCGTTGGGAATATCTCATATCATGGGAAGGATTCTGAGGAGAATAGTTGGGAGCCAGCAGCCAATATCCTTGACAAGGAACTAATCAAACAGTTCCATACTTCTCATCCTCGGAAACCAAACCCCCTGGGGGGGGGGGAGGCTAAGAAAGGGGGTACTGTTATGCCCGTCAGTCGCAGATGGCTGTGACCACTAATGCTCAAATGCTCACCTCTTTTTATGCAGCCCTGACATCATTGGAGAAAGTGGCGACCTCCACCAGTTACCACTGACCTCCCTGGCTTTCCTGGGACAGCGTGGGCTTTCCTGGGACAGCATGGGCGTCCACTTAGGCACACACGTGCGCATGGTCCAGTATTAAGCACGTCATGGTGAGAACCTCAGGGGCGTCCCCTCTGGATGACGTCTACACTCTGCTGTACTTAAGCTGCCTGACCCTGCCTATCAATGAGTTAGCAAGGAGTTCCCTCATTGCTGAATATTATTTAGTGTGTTTGTGTGTTTGTGCCTTTAATAGTCAGAAAGGCAGTGAATAAACAAGTTAGACTGTTTGTATTTTTAAATAGTCAGTCAATAAGGTAGCTAGTAAGCAGTAGGTAGTGTGTTTATTTTTAAAAGTCTGCAGAACTGAGTGTTCTGCAGACTATTAAAGAACTGAGTGTTTGTATTGAAAAAAACAAACAAAAAAAAAAAAAAAAAACCACACAAAAAGTAGCCAGAAGCTAGAAATAAGCTAGGAGCAGTGTATACCTAAGTAAAAAAGTTGAATAGTTCAGCTCAGTTACTCACCTTGGAAAGGTGTTGAGGTAGTGTGATTGGGTTTGAATAGGGACCAACATTTGTTAAGCAAGAGAGCAGTGAGTCACTCTGGCTGACTAACTGAAGTTAGACTGTTTGTATTTCCCAACCCTCCCACCCCTTGCCCACCCACCCATCGCTCATCCGTTAATTTATAGGCAGGTGCCACTTTCACAAAAAAAACAAAAAACCATCAACAAAAACTTTATTGAGAATTTGATCAGACCCCTGTAGGCCACTACCAGACACATACGGGCAGATTTTAAAAGCCCTGCTCGCGTAAATCCGCCCGGATTTACGCGAGCAGGGCCCTCGCGCGCCTGCGTGCCTATTTTGCATAGGCCGCCGGCGTGCGCAGAGCCCTGGGAAGCGCGCAAGTCCCGGGGTTTTTGGAAGAGGGCTTGTCGGGGCGTGTCGGGGGCAGGGCCGAACGATGCGGCGTTTCGGGGGCGGATGCGGTGTTTCGTGGCAGGGCCAGGGGCGTGGCGCCAGCCCGGGGGCGTGGTTGAGGCCTCCGGACCAGCCCCCGGGTCGGATGACGGCGCGCCAGCAGTCCGCTGGCGAGCGTAGATTTACGTCTGCTTCTCGCAGGCGTAAATCTAGGGACAAAGGTAAGGGGGGGGGTTTAGATAGGGCCGGGGGGGGGGGGGGGGGGTTAGGTAGGGGAAGGGAGGGGAAGGGAGGGGAAGGGAGGGGAAGGTGAGGGGAGGGTGAAGAAAGTTCCCTCCGAGGCCGCTCCGATTTCGGAGCGGCCTCGGAGGGAACGGAGGCAGGCTGCGCGGCTCGGCGCGCGCAGGCTGCCCAAAATCGGCAGCCTTGCGCGTGCCAATCCAGGATTTTATAAGATACGTGTGGCTATGCGCGTATCTTATAAAATCCTGCGTACTTTTGTTTGCGCCTGGTGCGCGAACAAAAGTACGCGATCGCGCTTTTTTAAAAAATCTACCCCATAGTGAATTCACTAATACATTTAAAGGACGTTAGACACATTCCTACTCCCATAGCAACCTTAAACTTAACTAGGAACTGATCAAAATTGAGATGAAGGCAACAGTCCAGCAGCAAGAGGGGGGCTTCCCAGTCTTTTGCATAGAGTGTCACATGTATGATTTTTTACCCACCGGTGAGAAGTTGTACATGTACATGCGATGCAGAGCTCCTGACTCTCAGAGAACGAGTCCGATCTCTGGAGGCAAGAGTGGCAGACCTGGAAAAGCTGAGACAGACAGAGAGGTATATAGATGAGACCTCCAGGGACATAGTAGTCAAGTCCCAACTTCAGACTGGCAGCCCTGGTGCTGCCTTGGAGGAAGAAGGTCTCATGATGGGAGAGCACCAACCAGGTGCAGCAGGAAAGGATCCTGTAGCAAGGACCTGCTCTCCAAGTGATGCATTGTCCTTTCGCACTGAGGATATCTCCCCAAGGCCGGCTGTCATAGTTGGTGATTCGATTATTAGGAATGTAGATAGCTGGGTGGCTGGTGGGCGTGAGGATCGCTTGGTAACATGCCTACCTGGTGCGAAGGTGGCGGACCTCACGCGTCACCTAGATAGGATTTTAGACAGTGCTGGGGAGGAGCCGGCTGTCGTGGTAAAAGTGGGCACCAACAACATAGGAAAATGTGGGAGGGAGGTTCTGGAAGCCAAATTAGGCTCTTAGGTAGAAAGCTTAAATCCAGAAACTCCAGGGTAGCATTCTCCCTGTTCCACGCGCAGGTCACCAGAGGCAGGCAGAGCTCCGGAGTCTCAATGTGTGGATGAGACGATGGTGCAAGGAAGAGGGATTCAGTTTTGTTAGGAACTGGGGAACCTTTTGGGGAAGGGGGAGTCTCTTCCGAAGGGATGGGCTCCACCTTAACCAGGGTGGAACCAGACTGCTGGCACTAACCTTTAAAAAGGAGATAGAGCAGCTTTTAAACTAGAACAAAGGGGAAAGCCGACAGTCGCTCAGCAGCGCATGGTTCGGAGAGAGGTATCTTCAAAGGATACTAATGATGCATTAGAATTAGGGCATCCCGACAGTGAGGTTCCAATAATTAGAAAAATAGTCCAAGTGCCTGTAACTAAAAACTCACCTGAGCTAAAAAAAATTCTAACTTATCCCTATCAATTAAAAAGCAGAATGAAAATACAAACAAAAAACAAACTTTGAAATGTTTGTATGTGCTAATGCCAGAAGTCTAAGAAGTAAGTAAGTAAGGTGAGATATGCTCAACATCATAAAAATGCTGTTACTCAGAATTTAGCCAACTTACATGATTGTGCTGCTGCTGACAATGATAGAACCCCATGATCAGCATGCACAGGATGGGGAAAACTGCAAAAACTTTCCCAAAGTTTATGTTGATGGATGTTCTTTTCACAGAGAAGCTGCTATAGGAGTTAGTCTCAGGAGTAGGAGTAGTTTGGAATAAGAATGTGTAATATTTGGCCAGTTGCAGGTTGGCCCCGTGACTGGCCTCGCTCATCCCAGGACACTGCCAAGCCTCACTTGTGGCAGAGACACTGCCATCATGTTCCCACAAAGCCAGCCACCTTGTTCCCACAAAGCCAGCCACCTTGTCCTTGTATGCTGCCCCTTAGACACGTGTGAGCCACGTTCCATATTAAATAGTCCCAGCCCCCATGGTGGGAAGTCCAGCAGCAGCCATGCCCTGTGATGACCTCAGCATGCCTGGGTATTTAAACCACAGCCACGCTGCCAGCTGGTACCTTTGCTTTGCCACCTGCAGTGCATGTTGCGTGCCTTGTTCTAGTCCTGCTCCTTGCCTTCACTTTGCTCCTGTCCTGCTCCCTGCCTTGTTCTCTCCCTGCCCTCTACTGACCAGTTCTTTGCCTTCCTTTCTCTCTCTGTCTGTGTCTTAGATCTTGACTGATGTGCTGCTTTTCACCTGCCCAGATCATGGCCTGGAAATGACATTGCCTGCTCTTCGCCTGCCCTGACTACTACCTAGATGCCAATGTGTCTGCTTTCTGCCTGCCCTGACCATTGTCTGGATACTGACACTGCTTGATCTCTGCCTGCTCTGACCACTGCCTGACTACCAAATTGCCTGCTCTCCACCTGGCCTGACCTTGACCAGGTTACTGACACTGCTTGGTTGTGCTCTATGGAACCCTCTCCTAAGTCTTGCCGGAATCAGAATCAGAGGGCTCAACCTGCAGAGGAAGATGCTGGTACAAGTGAAGCCTAGTTTTTATCCCAATGTGAGTGTCTTCTTGCTGTCGGCAGGGGCTAGCCGGTTCAGCAGCTGGGCAGTACCAATCTTTCCACAGCTGAAAGGTCTCACACACCAAGACATAAAGACCCTTGTGATCCTCTCAAATATATCCTGGGATCCAAATCTAATCATCAGGGAGGTTCTGGTGAATGGAAGAATGCCTCTCATTAGAAGTGAGTGCAATAGCTAGATAGCAGACTAAGCAAGCCATGCAATGGTTCACTGAAGTGCCAGCTTTTGATCCAGTTAATGCGCCAAAAAAAGATAACAACAGTTGTGAAGTTCTATGCCTATGTTCAAAGTCCTGATGAGAATCCCATAACTGAATCAAATTGTCAGACAAATGACGAGTTACAACTTCTCTATGCTTCCAGAAACCAGTTTTAAATTAAGAAAGATCTGTTGGTACGGATAAGTAAAAATAGAACTATATAGTGTGTGGTACCCCAGTCCTATAGAGGAATAATGCCACAGCATGCCCATGATTAGCCCTGTGTGGGACACATAGAATCACTTATGAAGTGCTAAGACAAGTATCATATTGGCCTTACATGTATCAGGATTCAAAATCATGCACCAAGAGTTGCCTCACCTCTTGTAGATTCCAGCCCACTTCTCCTTCACCCAAAGCAACTCTGCAGAGGAATTGCAGTGCCCTGGCCTGATATCCAGATAGACTGGATTGGCTTTGTTGTTAGGTCATCCTGCAGTAACAAATACATGCTCAAAGTAGCATGTATTTTCATAGGGGTGATGACTTTAAAATGATCATGTGTTCGCCCATATATGTTTTGGGCACGAGAATACATTCACTAGAAATATATATCATTTAAGCAAGTGCAAGTGAAATATATAAAATACACCTAGCACATGTATGTGTGCTCCTAATTTTAAGCAGTTACACGAGGAAACATTATTCGTATATTTTCCTTAGGATTTGTTGGCGTTTACACATGCAAGTGAGCACATTTTATAACATACCGGAGCTCTAGGCGGCACACAATTTTACATTCATAAACATCAGTTACACAGAAACAACTACAAAAAACAGAAAACCTCACAAGTCCAGAAATAAGTCTGCATGATTTGAAACCTGAAGCACCAGCCTATAAGAATTATTGCCTAAAAGACTTTGCCAAGCTTTTAAATGTTTTTGTACAGTCCATTGGCCATAGATCCTGGCACAATATGTTCCAGAGGGTGAGCGTGGCCACTTGAAAAAACCTGTTCTTTATTGTCTACAAACCTAATGTGATGTATTGAAGGAACATCTAGCAAGCCCCTTTGTGAAGAGTAGAGCGGCCTGTCAGGGTTAAAAATCCAGAACAAAACATTAGTCCATGGAAGTGCATCGAAGGTAAGTGGTTTGGTCACCAGTACTGCGGTTTTATATTTTATCCTCCACTGTACAAGGCGCCAATGAAGGCTTAACAGGACAGGGGATATATGGTCTCTGAGGTTGCTTCTGGAAATTAAACATGCGCCCATATAGTGTATTCTGTAATAGTTGATATGATTTAATAATTGTTAATGGTATTCTCAAATAGATTGAATTACAGTAATTGAAATTAAGGCCTAAACAATGACACGGAAATCAGATGGATGCAACAGAGGTTTAATGAAAGTAGATTCTGACCAATGTTCCCACTTTACTGGCCAAGTGAGCAAGCTCATGCGGAAGCTGATAGATATGAAAAGTAAACTCCATATATCATATCACCACAATCTTCTGCACAAGTAGAGAGAACACAGTAAATCATCATTAGCATTTTTAAAGAAGTTTGTATCCACATCAAGTGAGAACTAGGATATCAAATTGCCCCTGTACTGATGGCAATAAGAGCCACCCAACACAGTACTACAGGTGTGTCAATATTTGAAATGATGACAGGGAGGGAAATGGTTTTGCTAATGCATCTGCTTTACAGGATGAAGAATGCTAATCTGACAAGTGCAACCACTGCATGAGTATGTCACTCATTTAAGAGAACATCTGCAGAGCACTTTAGCTTTTCCCCAAAGAAATCTAGAAACAAATGTCAGAGGTAGAAATGTCTACTACAAATTAAAGGCTACCTCTAAAGAATATTAAAATGGCGACAAGGTCTTTTAATACAGTTTCAGTAAAAATAAAACAAAATAAAACAAAATTTTGCCTAGCTGGAAAGAGCCATTTGTAATTGTGGATAAAGTTTCATCTGTGTCCTACCTCATCAAAATTAAGAAAAATCCCAAGAGTGAATATGTCCTTAAATTAATCAGCTCAGAGCTTGCAATCCTCATAAATATGTGGATCAGAATTCTGCAATTGATAATCACTGACACTAATAATGAAGCTGAGCAGTAGTTCTCTATTTTCATTTAGATGGATCGTCGAACCCTGAAGGTGCTTTTCCGGGTGTTGATGCTGACAGGAGCTGAAGCATTGCTATTCAGGACACATCTAGATTCCTAATTATACAATCACAAATAGTCACCCCGAAAGTTCTTGTGTCACTTGATTCCCAGCATGTGACCCAGAACCATTTTAACATTACCAATATTGTCTTCCTGCTACTAAAACTTGGTTAAGAGACCACATGAAGTATGCAGCCATGAACATTAAGAACATCTTGTGTCATTTGGACAAAATTATGATCCAACCAATCCAAAAAGATTAGGCTAGACCAAGAAGATTTATTGTACTTATTGCAGGATCCATTATCTTTTTCACTTTAGTTTCCCTTTTTGGAGGCATTCATGTCTATTTCAAATGCTGTTCCTTTAAAAAATTAACAAAATACTGTTAAAGAATTGCAGGATGATATGGAAAGTATCTCAGAGCAGATATAACAAGATCAATTGACTACCCAGGGTAAAACATTAAGTAACACTGTAACCTTAATTAATTTACATTCCCAAGATATTGAGCAGAACAGAGATGATGTAACTATCATCAAAGCAGTGCTGAGTGAAGAACGTACCTTTATACTCACCAATGATTTCTTTACAGAATTAGATAACATCATTAGTATTTTAATGAAAGGAGTAAGAACAGATCCCCACTCATCTTGTTTGTCTCAATATCATTATAGATGCTTTTATTAAAATTATCCAAACTAGTATTGAGCCTATCCGACTCAAACTGCTTTACACATGGGTAATGCTATTCTTTTGTATGTTAATGTGGAGAAATTTGAGATTGTTTTAAAATCT
Source organism: Rhinatrema bivittatum (assembly GCF_901001135.1). Taxonomy (NCBI): domain Eukaryota; kingdom Metazoa; phylum Chordata; class Amphibia; order Gymnophiona; family Rhinatrematidae; genus Rhinatrema; species Rhinatrema bivittatum. The sequence continues at coordinate 314,639,814 of NC_042615.1, read as the reverse complement.
GCTTTTTATTCTACCTGAAAATGTTTCTCAGTTGAAACAATAATTAATGTAGATATTTGGTCTGACAATTTATACCTGCGTGTTATTTATTTATTATTTATTTTGTGTTTTTCTATACCGGCATTCGCGATGGGAATCGCATCATGCCGGTTTACAATTAACAAAGGGGTGAGAAGGAAAAAACAATAAGAACATTAACAGGTGCTGAACGGAAGGTTGCAGTTACAATAAACAGGGAATTACATAACTTGGAGCAGTGAAGAGGCTATAAGAAATTAACAAAGAGAACAAAATTACCAAATAATGGTATTTACTACATGGACGTAGGGTACCGTCCTTCTTCCCCACAAAGAAAAAGCCTGCACCGGCCGGCGACTTTGATGTTCGGATAAAGGCCTTATGGAGATTTTCTTCAATGTATTCTGACATTGCTTTATTCTCAAGAGCTGAGAGAGGGTACACCCTATCCTTCAGTGGCTCAGAGTTGGGCTTCAGTCTTATGGCACAGTCATAGGGCCTATGTGGAGGAAGAATATCAGCCGCTTCTTTGGAGAATAAACACCTGTCTTCCCTGTTAGCTTATCGAGTAACAATCCACAGCAATATTTTGTTCCAAATTTAGGTGTGTGCCAACAGACTAAGGAAATTCATGGAAACATAGAAATGACAACAGAAGAAAACCAAACAGCCCATCCAGTCTGCCCAGCAGCATTCACACTTGTTTTTTTTTCTCATACTTATCTGTTACTCTTGGGCCCGCTTAGTAACCTTTGGTTCTATTTCCCTACCACCCCCGCCATTAATGTAGAGAGCAGTGTTGCAACTGCATCTAAGTAAACTATCTAACTTAATTAGTTAGGGGTAGTAACCGCTGCAATAAGCAAGCTACTCCCACGCTTATTTGTTTACCCATCCTATACAATTCAGTCCTTGTTGGTTGTCTGAATATAAATCCACTTTTCATCATTCCCCCTGCCATTGAAACATGAACTGTACTGCATATGTATTTCAAGTGAAGTATCAGGCTTAATTGATTCGGGGTAGTAACCACCGTAACAAGCAAGCTACACCCATGCTTATTTGTTTACCCAGACTATGTAATGCAGTCCTTGTTGGTTGTTGTCTGAATATAGATCCACTTTTCTTCATTCCCCCTGCCGTTGAAGCAGAGAGCTACGCTGGATATGCATTGAAAGTGAAGTATCAGGCTTATTGGTTTGGGGTGGGGTAGTAACCGCCGTAACAAGCAAGCTACTCCCCACTTTTTCTGAATGCAAATCATTTTTTTCCACATTTCCTCTTGCCATTGAAGCTTAGAGCAATGTTGGAGTTGCACTAACCATGTGTATGTTGTGGGCCAGATTTTAAAAACTATGCATGAGTGTAGATTTGTGCGCGCAACCCGGCACGCAGAAATCATCACCTGATTTTATATCTTTCGCGCGCAGCTGCGCGCATGTTATAAAATCCAGGGTCGGCATGTGGAAGGGGGTGCACAATTGTGCAACTTGCATGCACCGAGCCGTGCAGCCTTCCTCCGATCCCTCTACCCCCCCACCTTCCCCTCCCTTCCCCTTCCTAACCCTCCCCCCAGCCCTACCTAAACCCCCCCTTACCTTTAATTTTTTACTTGCTCCTGCCTCCAGGCACAATGGCAAATGGTCGCTGTGCCTGGAGGCTCCAGCCCCACCCCTGCCCTGCCCCAGGACCACCCCACCCGCCCCCTTTTTCAAGCCCGGGACATACGCGCTTCCCAAATCTGACACGCGTCGCCGAGCCTATGCAAAATAGGCTTGGCGCACAGGAGGCTTTAAAAGGGTTACATGCGTATATTACACATATAACCCTTTTAAAATCTGCCCCTTATTGAATAAGGGTATTATCTCCAGGTGGTAGCTTTCATTCCCGCAAGTCACCCTCTCTTCATTCACATCCTCTAGACTTTATGGATCCACAGTGTTTATTCCACACCCCTTTGAAGTCCTTCACAGTTCTGGTCTTCACCACTTCCTCCGGAAGGGCATTCCAGGCATCTACCACACTCTCCGTGAAGAAATACTTCCTGACATTGGTTCTAAGGTTTCCTCCCTGGAGCTTCATATCGTGACTCCTGGTTCTGCTGATTTTTTTCCCAACGAAAAAGGATTGTCGTTATCTTTGGATCATTAAAACCTTTCAAGTATCTGAAAGTCTGTATCATAATCACCTCTGCTCCTCCTTTCCTCCAGGGTGTTCATATTTAGATTTTCAATCTCTACTCATAAGTCATTCGATGAAGACCATCCATCTTTTTGGTCACCCTTCTCTGGACCACCTCCATCCTGTCTCTGTCCCTTCAGATATATGGTCTCCAGAAATGAGCACAGTACTCCAGGTGAGGCCTCACCAAGACCTGTACAAGGGGATAATCACTTCCCTTTTCTTACTTGATATTCCTCTCTCTATGCAGCCCAGCATTCTTCTGGCTTTAGCTATCGCCGTCACATTGTTTTGCCAATTCAGATCATTAGACACTATTACCCCAAGGTCTCTCCTGCTCCATGCACCTCAGCCCTTCAACCCCATCGAATACAGTTCTTTCGAATTTCCACGCCCCATATGCATGACTCTGCACTTCTTGGCATTGAATCAGCTGCCATATCTTTGACCACTCTTCCAGCTTCCTTAAATCCTGTCTCATTCTCTACACTCCTTCCGGCATGTCCACTCTGTTGCAGATCTTATTGTCAAATGCAAACAGACAAACCTTACCTTCTATCTCGTCCGCTATGTCGCTCACAAAAATATTGAACAGGACCGGTCCCAACACAGATCCTTGCGGCACTCCGCTTAACACTGCTCTCTCTTCAGAGTAAGTCCCATTTATCATCACACATTGTCATCTGTCTGACAACCAGTTTGAAATCCAGGCCATCACCTCGGCATTCACTCTTAAGCTTCTCATTTTATTCACCAGCCTCCTGTGTGGGACGTTATCAAAAGCTTTGCTGAAATCCAAGTAGATGACATCGAGCGCTCTTCCTCGATCCAATTCCCTAGTCACCCAGTCAAAAAAGTCAATCAGATTTGTCTGACAGGATCTTCCCCTGATGAATCCATGATGCCTCTGGTCCAGTAATTCTCCCGACTTTAGATAGTTCACTCTTTTTCTTTCAGCAGTGACTCCATTACTTTTCCCACCACCGAGGTGAGGCTAACCGCCTGTAGTTATCAGCCTCCTCTCTGCTCCCACTTTTGTGAAGCAGGACAACCACATTAATCTCCAATCACTCGGCACCACTCCCATTTCTAGGGATCTGTTGAACAGGTCACACAGCGGACCCGCCAGCACATCTCTGAGCTCCCTCATGAACCTCATCAGGCCCCACGACTTTGTCCACTTTTAGTTTCCCCAGATCTTCCCACACATTCTCCACTGTAAACGGAGTTACATCTACTCCACTCCCCTCCAGTTTCTTGTTAACTAGCGACGGTCCTTCTCCTGGGTCCTCTTTAGTGAACACCGAACGGAAGTATTCGTTTAATATTTTGCCATTTTTCGTCTCTCTCTACACATTGATCCTTTTCACCTTTCAATTTCACTATACTACTTTAAACTTTTCTCCTTTCTCTGATGTATCTGAAAAATGTTTTGTCACCTCTCTTAACCTCTTTGGCAATCCTTTCTTCTGCTTGATTTTTGCTGTCTTGATTACTTTCTTCATCTCCCTCAGTTGTACCAGATATTCTTCTTTGTGCTCCTCCTTTGGGTTCCTTTATATTTCTTGAATGCTGTTCTTTTAGCCTTTATTTTGTCAGCCATCTCCTTGAGAACCAGATAGGTTTCATTTTTCTTTTGCTTTTTTTACTTTTCTAACATATAGATTAGTTGCCTTGATAATTGCTCCTTTTATTCATTGGTTGTGTCCCAGTAAACCTTTTTTGAAGGACAATACTGAAAATCTTTGTGGTTTGTCCTCTGAAAATGTCCAAGAAAAGTATAAAATTAGTGAGGTCATAGTCGGTAAGCTGGTTGGTTGACTAGTTATTTGGCTAAAGTTAGCCAGACAACTTATCCCATATATTCTTCCCATTCTGTTCCACTCTCTCTTTTCTCCCATTTTTCACCTTGAACCTTACCACTATAATTTCCACAACCCCTTCACTTTTTTTTTTTCATCACTCTTCCTCTCCTTTCTGACTTCTCCATATTCTTAACAATATTCACCTTTTCTTAAGAAAACCCAAATTTATGATACTTACTATAGTTACGTTTTCTAATAATGTTTCTTATCACTCTGCTTTGCTGAGATGTTATTGTTAACACTGATGTTTAAGTTTATATCCACTGTTAAAAATGTTTAATGTATGAAGTTGTTCATTGTACACCGGAGTGAAGGCTCCTCGCTATACTTCGGTATAAAAAAGAATCTAAATAAATAAATAAATAAATATTCAGCTGCATAAACGTTGACCTGCATATACTTTCTTAAAGTTATCTGGCTTCATATAACAAGATAACTTAAAAACCTAATCAGCTATGTTGGAATACAGCTGTTTAGGTTTGTAAGTTATCCAGCCTTGTGTGGCCAGATAACTTGCTATTTATTTGGATATGTTTTGAAAATACCCAGGTAAGTAGAGCTGTTTTCTAAATAAAAATATAAAAGGGTCTGTCAAGCCATGCATCCCCTACACCCAAACTCCATAAATGTTCAACAAAGGTCTCAGAGGTTGCATTTTTTGACCCCTCCTTCCCTTGTTCTTTTCAGAAATACAAATCTGTCTGCCCCATCTGATGACCTACCCACCCATAATCCCTATATACTGACCTCCCCCCACCCACAGACCCTCCTGATACTCAGATGGGAGGGAGATACACATTTCTGTGCTGCCAGTGCTTTCAACACTGCTCTGACAGAGACTGTGCTAAAAGTGTAAGCTACTCCATAGCTTACTCTTCTAGTGGTAGCTTGTGCTGCCAGTGCAGCCTATGACAGAGCTGACAGAGCAGTGCTGGAAGTTCTAGGACTGGAGAAATGTTTATCCTGCTCCCATGAGTTATCAGGAGATGGAGGAGTACAAGGGGGAAGTACAACATATAGATATACTGAATGGGTGGATTGTCAGGGGAACAGCCAGATTTGTATTTCTGAAAAGAATACAGGGGGCCCTGAAATTCAAGCCCTGGGACCTTTCTTGAACATTTAGGGAGGATTGGGGATTGCACAGTCATATGAAAATGTGTGCATGAAGGAAGGGAGTGGGCTAGAGGCCCTTTTATATCTTTATTTAAAAAACAGCCCTACCTACCAGATATCTTCAATATATTTCCAGCTAAATAGCAAGTTATCTGGCCATACAAGGCCAGAAAACTTTAGGCTTCCTTTGAAGTTGGCCTATAGTTATACAATTAACCTAACTGATTATAATTTAATATCAGCTGTTATCCAGATAATTCTTCCTGAAAAAGTCTCTTTTTTATCTGGTTAGAGTTTATCCAGATAATGACTTATGTAGCTATTATCTATCCAGATAAGGGGCTGAATATACAAAATCTTGACATTTAGACTGATACCTTTTAATTATGCATCTAAATGACTTTTGAATAGTGACTTCACCATGACCAAGTATGGTGAGTTCTTTGAAACCAAGGTTGCTATTCTAAATAATGTTTTCTTAATTAGTAGGGGGGGGGGTTATTTATTTGCAAAAAATCAGAAGTACCAACATTTTCAATTTCATTGCATTTCATGTACTTAAAAAAACAATAGGCAAAACCATGAAATGTATCTATTTATTTATTTTAACATTTTTCTATACCGTCGTTCAGTGGATACCGTCACAATGGTTTACATTAAGGCACATAAAAATTATGTTAAAATATCTTACGTTCACAGGTGCCATTAAGGATCGGTAACATAGTTTGTAAATAATATTAATTGGTGAGTGTAATGAGTCATGTCCATTTCTCATTGTATCAGATTAGGATACGAGATTAGCTTTCTTATTTTACTTTTAACCTTTAGTGATGAATTACAAATGAAACTTGAACTAATTCACAAATAAAATTATACACATAATGGTTTAGGTTATGTGTTTATTGTTCCATTGTTTTGTTTGTACCTGCATTCCCCTGCTTGCTATTCTCCTTTCTCTTTTTGATAGGCTTTTTAAAGAGCCAGCTTTTAGATTTTTTCTGAAGGTTTTGTGGTTACTTTGTAATCTTAACTCCAAGGGCATGGTGTTCATAGTATGGGTCCTGCCAGGGATAGTGCTCTCTCTCTTACTTGTTTTAGTCTTGTTGTTTTGATTGATGGAATAGTAAGAAGTGCTTTGTTGGCTGATCTTAGGTTTCTGTTTGGGACGTGTACACAAGGGCTGTGTTCAGCCATTCTGCTTTTTTATTATGTATTAATTTATGTATGGTGCAAAGTGTTTTGTACTGAATTCTTTGTTCAATGGGTAGCCAGTGTAATTCCGTCAGTGTTTCTGTGATGTGATCTCTTTTCCGTTTGCCAGTCAAGATTCTAGCAGCTGTGTTCTGTAATATTTGAAGTGGTCTTAGTGAAGTGTATGGTAGACCTAGTAGGAGTGTGTTACAGTAATCAGTGCTTGCAAAGATCAACGCTTGCAGTACTGATCGAAAGTTGGCAGTTGATAGAAGTGGTTTAAGTCTTCTAAGCACTATGAGTTTAGCGTAGCCTTCCTTTACTTTTAGAGATATATGTTGTTTTAAGCTTAGTTCCATGTCAATTATTACTCCAAGGTTCTGTACCTTGTCTGCTAACTCAATTTTTTGGTTGTTGTTGAGTATAATTGGGTTCTGAATGATCTCAGTCTTTTTTCGTTCTAAATGTATAAATTCTGTTTTCTCACTATTAATTAATAGGTCCATTTGGTTTAGTAGTTGTTTGATGATATCTAGATACATATTTGCTGTTTTTAGTGTTTTTTCAATTGTGTCGTCAATTGGTAGTATTAATTGGATATCATCAGCGTAAATATAGTGTGTGATTCCCAGACCAGCCAGTAGGTGACATAATGGTAGGAGATATATGTTAAAGAGTGTGGCCGATAGGGCCGACCCCTGTGGCACTCCTGTTTGAAGGTTAATCTTTTCTGACACTATGTCTTTGATTTGTACTTGAAAATATCTGTTGCTTAGATATGATCTAAACTATTTGATAGTTTTGTCACTTAATCCTATTTCATCATCTAATCTATTTAAAAGTATGTCATGATTCACGGTATCAAAGCTGCTGAGAGGTCTAGCATCACGAGGATGTAATGTTTACCACTATTGAAGCCTCTCATGATGTTATCTGCTAGTGCAAGCAGTAGCGTCTCTGTGCTATAGTGTTTTCGAAAGCCATGTTGTGATGGATACAGGATATTATTGCTATCTAGGTGTTCTGCAAGTGCTTTTGTATGGTTTTTTCTATTAATTTAGCGATTAGGAGAAGGTTTGATACTGGTCTGTAATTGCTTAGGTTACGTGGATCGCTGTTTTTTTTCTTTAAAATTGGTTTAACTATTGCCCCTTTTAGTGTCTCTGGCATAGTTCCTTTCTCTAATGATAGATTCACAATCTTTGCTAATGTTGGGGATACTGTGTTCGCTACTTTTTTTATGTCTGTGGTTGGTATTGTGTCATTTACATGTGGACCAGGATTTAGTTTTTTTAGTATCGATTCGATTTCTAGTTCTGATGTCTCATTGAATGTCATCCATGGTATAGACATCTCTTTTATTCATTTTAATTTCTTGCTTCGTTGTTGGAATTTTAGATTTTAGGTTCTTGATTTTGTCATTGAAAAACGTGGCTATTTCATTTCATCTATTTACTGGTAGGTTTGTGTAGAGTCCACTTTGTCAGTGGTCAGGTTTTTTACTATGGTAAATAGGGTTCTGGGGTTGTTTGCATATTTCTATATTTTAGTGCTGTAGTACTGTCTCTTTGTATTTAGAATTTTTTTTATTAGGCTAGTTGCTTTCTGTATTTAGTTAGGTTTTCGGTTGTTTTCTCTTTTTTCCATTCTTTTTCTTTTTTCCTTAGATTTCTTTTGGCTTCCTTTATTTTTTCATTATGCCAGGAGTTTGTTTGTTTGGGTTCCTTGATGTTTATCCATTTTATTGGGTTTGTCTCCTCAGCTAGATTTTTTGCTATTTGCATCCATGCTTTGGTAGCAGAGTGGCAGTCGGTGTAATCTAAATTAGTTAGTTTTTCTTCTAAGCTGTCTCTCAGCGTTTCTAAGTTATAGGGTGGTCGATATTTAAATTTAATGGGTTCATTTTTTTTTCTGTGTTGATTGGGGATCAATATATTTAACGGTGGATTGTATTAGGAAGTGATCTGACCAAGGGATTTGTGTATAGTCTGATTTGATGTGTTCCAGGTGGTTGTGGCTGATGAATGATATATCAAGAGAGTGTCCTGCTTTGTGAGTGGCCTTGTCAGTGGTTAGAGTGTATCCCAGTGCCGTCATAATATCCATTAGTGTTTGGCAGGTGTTGGATAAGGGCTTTGTGTCTGTGTGAAGATTGAAGTCGCCTAGTACAATGGTGGGTTTTGAGGTGTTTAAGTGTGTTGTTAGGAATTCAATTAGTGGGGAGATATTTAGTTCTAGTAGGCTAGGTGGGCAGTATATCAAGCATATTTGTAAGTTTATAGTTTCAAATAGGGCGATTCCGTGGTTCTTTGGAGGTGTTGTTGTTATTAGTTTACATTTGAATTTTTTTTCAATTATTAGCATTAGACCTCCCCCTCTTTTATTTATTCTGGGGATTGAGAAAACGTCATAGTTCTTGGGTGCTATTTGATTCTTTAGGACTATGTCTGAGTGTTTTTGTGTGGTTTTTCTTATTGGTTTTTGGGGGAGTATAATTTAAAAAGCAAGTTAAAAAAACAGCAACCTGATGTCCCTGGGCAACCCCTGTTACATGGTAGGGGCAAAGGGCAGCTGGCACTATTTTGACTAATGCCAGCTGCTGGCCCAGGAATGGGAGGTCACTCTTGGGCCCTCCGCTAGAGCACCTGGCAATGTCAGGAGAATAGGCAGGTGGTTCAGCTGGTGGGGAGGTCTCTATCTTGTAATAAATTAGAAGGATTGGGGTAGATTTTGTGTTAAAAAAATGTAACAGGGAAATGAAAAGAAAAAAAAACAATTCAGGGGTGGACCAGAAATGGCCCACCCTGGACAGAAAACAAAAAAAAAATGTATAGGCTATAACCCCTATTAGTTAACGCCCCACTCAGAGAGATAGCTATTTCTACAAACATAACATTACCAGTAAAATTCATTACTCAGCAATTTTCATTAATTATTGCACCAAATAACTCTACTGTAGGGGGAATAGCATTGTATTACCTAGAACCAGACCCTGTCCCCACAGAAATAGAGATCCTGGATGTGTTTCAGGGACACAAAAATAACTTTGAACAAAATGTGATTTATCTATTGGATTATAAAACAATTTCACATTGTTGAACTGCTCGTTAACCACAATACAGTGCAAATTGCTGACTACAATTATGATTCCAGACATGAAGACATTTTGCAAACTGATTATGTTTTGATTTATCTGACACCTATCCTCATTTGTTTTCAGTTGTTCAGTTTTTCTTATTTTTACTCTTTAATAACGTCAAGATCATAGTTTGCAAACTCCATTCAGATTCCCATTATAATACCATGTGTCTACAAGTCCTAGCGCAGTCAAACTTTCTGGAGCTCAGGATATTTAGGTCTGGTCGCTTGCATAATTACTCAGGAATATGAGCCACATTATAAGTCATTATATGGATCTATATTGTCACATTTAGATTAGTTGAGTATATTGTTGCACTCATTTCCTCTACCTCATGTCTAAAATTGTCTTCACTACCTCACATTTCTAATGCACACTTTTATGTATATATTTAATATTTTTATTTTATTTTAACTGAAAACTTGCACAGATATCATGCTGATTAGTTTTAAGAAGTTATACATTCCTTTGCCAGCACATCCATTCTTAAAAAGGGGGGAAAATTTAGGAGCAAGGCCCAGTAAAACCTTCTTAAACTGTGTATCCTGACAAAATGGAGTCTCTCTCTTGCAAAACTTTAAGGGATGATTGACTATATTTCTCACTAGGAGAGTGCAAAGAAAGAAAGACTATTTTCTGCACAGAAAAATAATAACTAGAGGAAATATTCTTTACACAGAAAAACAAGGACAAAGAAAGACTGTTATTCTATGAAAAATGCCTTCAGCTAGGCACTGCTGAGTCTGCGCTTTATGGACCTTCTACACAAATCTGCCTACCAGAGCTTGCTGACTTATCAAAGGAGATGATGCCAAAAGCCTTATGGAAAATATTCACTTGGAGGGGAGCTGACTTGACAGAAAAAAACACTGGAGGATTGAACCAATCATATTTCTGATGCTAATTAATTTGATTTAATGAACAAAGAAATGTAAATAAATAAGGGTTAAGAACAAAGGACTCGGGAGAAGCCATGTTTATCAACTACTACAGCAGACCAACATCTCACTCTTGTCACTCTTAACCTCTGGGGTTGAACAATCCCGGCTTCTTTCAAGAAGCTGAGGTTGTCCCCCCCCCCCCCCCCCTCCATTTTCAAATGAGTGCTGTAATTGCAAGGCAGGGTCATGTGAGTCTGAGAAGCAGCCAGCCATAAGATCACATCACCCAGCAAATACCAGGCAGAGGTTTCCAGTAAAGCCTGTGCATTGTAAGGTTTGCAGGTAATCATAATCTTTTAAATTCTTAAGTGCAAGTTTTAGGTTCATTTGATATGCTAGTGTCTTAATGATTTTATAAGAACAGAGTATTTTCCTATTTTAGAGCATAGCTGAATATGAATTCATTTTAACATCTGACAATCATTAGGTTTACGGTGATAAATTAATTCTCATAGCATTAAGTATGCCCCTAATAAAAAGTCCATTATCTAAGACAAAAGGAATTGTGTTATTCTCTGGTAAACTTGGATTGTTCATAAAAGGTATATTTAATATCAATTATTATATGCAAAATGCCCTACAATACACTTACTGCATCTGATAGTGAGGGATAAACTGGGACTGAGAACTTAGTACCATGAGAATCTATTCCTGAAGGACCTGATAGAGGGGAACAGGAAAAAAGTGGGGCATTTCTATCAAAGTGAGAAACAGGAAGAATTTGGGATGCCTCATAAGCATCTGATTCATGATATTGATACCTGCTGGAATTCCACCTATTTATTGCTGCAGTGCTTAGTGGAGAAGCACACACCCCTTCATGATCTCTATCTGGAAACATAGATATGTATGGATTATCACCTGGGGCATCACAATTGGGTGCTGTCGAGGCAGCTGATAACATTTCTGAAGCCCTTCAAGAATGCCACAGAGTATCTGAGTTCTAGAAGCACTATCCTGTGAGGGTTTGTCCGTATAGTAAAGGTTCTGGAGGACAAAGAGGGTTTCCATGAGGAAGAGGGAATGGAAGCAGTGCTATTGCAGTTTCTGGACACCTGGTAGCAGTATGTGCAAGAGAGACAAAAATATCTGACACAAAACAAAATATACAATTCTTGCTTGCCACACTTTGTTATCCATAGGTGAAAGGGAATCTTTCCCTCCAGTCCCAGCATCTCACATTCATGAAGGAGATGCTGGTAACTAGAGTGCAGACACAATGGGGATCTATCATAGAAAAGAGTGGCCACCTCAGAGAGTGGTACTATCATGAAAAGCACCATTTCAGCTACCACGTCTTCCCACATCTCAATATACCAAAGCCACATTCCCTGCTAATAATTCAGACACAGGCCATAGCTAAAGCAGCTGACAATAGAGATCATCAGGCTACCCCAGGAAATATTGCCAAAGGAGAAATTTTGTGCCATGATAAATTGCAGAGCCCATCAAGGACATGCATTCAGAAGTGCTGGAATATTGGGTACACAAGTAGCATCCTGGCCAGACCTGGCAAAGGTGGTTCAGCATTATCTTTCCTAACCATGAACCAGCATGCCAAATGAAAGTATCTTCCCAATGGCAGTGACATCACAAGCCCTTATCGCTCAAGCCTGGTGCCAGAGTTGATGGAAAATCTGGTCTTTTTGAAAATCAATCTGCCTTTGCTGGGCTTTCCAGAATTTATATGTGAGTGGCAAAATGATTGAAAGAACATTTAAGGTCTCAATAGCACTCTGCCTACCTGCCATGTCTCACATATACCTTCTCAGGAATCTTGCTACCATTCTGACTACCTGCCATGTCCAAGATCTTCTACAATATGTATCTTACTACTGCTCTGCCTACCTGCTCTGCCCTTGTTGTACTACATTAGGGCTCTTACATCTGTTCTGTCTGCCTGCTTTGACCCTTGTTTACCGCTATATATTTCTAAATGTTGCTCTGTTTTTCTACCATGCCTCATATATAATACCTTAGCGGATTTACCTGTACTCTGCCTTCCTTCCATGCCCCTTATTTACCAACTTAGAGGTCTTACTGCCACTTCACCTACATACCATGTCCCAGATATACCATGTTGGTTGTCATGCTTTTAATATGCCTACCTGCCATGCCTATCATGTGCTAGCATGTGAGTTTTGTTGATTCTGTATTGTTTGCTGTTTGAATCCCAGCCTACTTCTTCCTCCTTGTTTCTTGTTGTTTATGCTGGTGTGTTTGTCCTCCCACCTGTTTGTCCTCCCATCCAACATCTTTTCTGGTTCTTTGTTTTATTCTATCACTTGGCAATTCCAGTCTAATTATCTTATCCTGTTTCTTTATATATATATATATATAATATATATAATAATATATATATAATATATATATATATATATATATATACTGGGGTGTTTTGACCCCACCCAAAAGAAAATGAGAATACACTAAAAAAAAAAAAGAAGTTTCTTCTTCCACCCTATCTCTTTTATACTTCTTTATTTTGTTCTACCACTCTGAAATTCCAACCTAGTTCTCCTACCCTGTTTCTTTGTTGGTTATACTGGGATGTTTGTCCACTGAAAAATAATTTAAAAAGAAAAAATAGTTACTCCTCCCACCACACTTCTCTTCTGGATTCCATCTTATTGCCAAGGCTATCTAGGCCTCTGAGCTGTATGTGACTAACCACACTCCATGCTTTGTGCCTTATAAACACCTTTCCCACTGTTTGTGGTAGATCACACTCCATGTTTTTGACTTTAGATATCTGTGTGCTATTTGCAAAAGACTACACCGCATGCCTTGGGGGTTTATACACCTTTGTGCTGTTTATAATTCCCATTGGGGGTACATTGCAGGGAATTATAATTTTTTATATAAACAGGGAATGCGTTTATAATTCCCTTGGGGGTACAATTGCAGGGAATTATAACAGCTTGGTGCTGTTTGTGATTCCCCGCCCCCTATCTTTGGGGGATTCAGCATTTGTTAGTATGTATTAACTCTACAATCACCACAGTTATACAATAATAGATGGAACCATAACAGATTTAATAAGTCATTTTCAGTTTCCACTGTACTGGCAGTACGTATAAAACACACGCACGCCTCGATATTTACAGTTTGATAGAAGCATATGCTAATAATTGGGGATTAACCATATTCTTCCTACTCAAAACAGGCAATCCTCTTTTCAGCTGTTTTTGAATTTCTCTCTAAATCCACTTTTCCTTGGTCTTGCCCTTGCCAACAGCTTCTCTGCACACTTTCTCTACCTCCTCTTGGGCCCTTCATGACACTCTAGGTACCTCTTTGTGCCTCCTGGTGCCTTTGGCTTTTAGAGACATATTTCCTCCTCCCACTTCAGTCCTCAAGGGTACAACTTGGCGGTGGGGGGGGGGGGGGAGGCTACTTTTCCTGTGGTGTTTCTCTACTACCATTTCAGTTTTAATAATCACCAGTGCCATATTTGCCTCTGCTGCTCCAAGACAGTCTTGGTACCTTAGGGTGTTCCTCTGCTGTTAAGGCTGAATTATTGATGCTTTCAAAATTTACTTCCCTTGTCAAATTTGGTGATTCATGGTCTTGCCCTAGCCATCCATTGCTCTGCATGCATGCTACCCTAGTCCTCAGATCCTTCATATACTCTAGGTACTGCTTTGCTCCTCCTTTTGCCTTTGGCTTTCAGTGAAATTTTTATATAGAAACATAGAAATGATGGCAGAAGAAGACCAACGGCCCATCCAGTCTGCCCAGCAAGCTTCTGCACTGTTTTCTCATACTTATCTGTTACTCTTGGCCCTTAGTAACCATTTGGTTCTGTTTCCCTTCCCCCCTCCATTAATGTAGAGAGCAGTGATGGAACTGCATCTAAGTGAAATATCTAGCTTAATTAGTTAGGGATAGTAACCACCGCATAAGCAAGCTACATCCATGCTTGTTTACCCCGACTATGTAATTCAGTCCTTATTGGTTGTTTGTCTATATATAGATCCACTTTTCTTCATCCCCCCTGCCATTGAAGCAGAGAGCCATACTGGATATGCATTGAAAGTGAAGTATCAGACTTTCTCCCTTGCCATTGAAGCTGAGAGTAATATGCATTGAAAGTGAAGTATCAGACTTTCTCCCCTGCTGTAGAAGCAGAGAACTATGTTGGATATGCATTGAAAGTGAAGTATCAGGCTTATTTGGTTTGGAGTAGTATCCACTGTAACAAGCAAGCTACTCCCTGCTCAACCTTTGAGGTACACATTGGTGTTTTTTGGCTCTGCTTCTTGCTGCATTGCTCTGTTCCTTCCATTTCAGATTTTAATAATCACCAGTGCCACTCTGTTGCAGCTGTTCCAAACATCCTTAGGATGTTTCTTCCATTGTTCCCATTGTCTTCTTTGCACTTTCCAAATGCCATTCCCCTATGGTACTTGCTAACTCTTATGTATTTATTTGTTTATTTTTTTATTTGCTGTGATTTATTACCCACCCATTACCAGATACCTGTTCTGAATGGTTTTAAAAAGTTACTTATACAAAATTAAAACACAACAATACATATAATAATATCAGTCACTTAGAAAAGAAATCTGCATTGCCTAGGTAGATTCAAAGGCTTCACAATATAAATAATTCCCATAACTCTTTTTGAGTCTTATCAAAAAGATTATTCTATAAAATTGGATAAATCCCACAAAAAAGGCTTTATTCCTAGTTTCCTGCAGCCTGACCATTTTAAACCCTGGGACAGATAGCAAACATGCACCTGCTGATCTCAGTACCTCTTGTTCTTGCTTTGGTCAAACTATATATTGACTTTTACCCACCCAGTTATCTTTAACTGTCTCATAGTCTCTTGGACATATTCTTCAAACTCCAGTTCCTTACAGTTTTTTCTGTTTATTGGCCTCATCCAGTATTTATCCTTCTATGTATTATACACAATGAAAGGCAAGAGCTGAAGAAGTACTATACCCTGAACCAGGACTTTGCTTCTCCCTGACTACTGCTTCTAAGGTAATGGAGACAGTATTTGCAATAACTACTTCAGAAGAAGAATTGTGTTCTGGATAGAGATGTGATTCAGCTGGACCTTTTGGTTCGGCCTTTGTTATCGGCACACCACAGGAAATTTCATTTTCTCTTGGTTTGGGCCGATTTGTTTTGTCTGCCCCCCATAAAAAAAACCCCACCCCAACCCTTCAAATTAAATTAACTACAACCCCCTAAAGCATTCCAAAAGTCCCTGGTGGTCCTGCGGGTGTCCCGGGAGCGATCTCCCACTCTCAGGCCATTGGCTGCCAGTAACCAAAATGGAGCCAGTGGCCCTTTGCCCTTACCATGTGACAGGGGCTATTGGTGCCATTGGCAGGCCTCTGTCACTTGGTAGGAGCAATGGATGGCTGGCACAATCTTAAAAAATGTCATATGGTAAGGGCAAAGAGCCACTGGCGCTATTTTGATTAGTGGCAGCCAACGGCCCAAGGGGAGATCATTCCCAGGACCCTGCTAGACCACTAGGGTCTTTCAGCATGTTTTTGGGGGGTTGGGAGGGTGGGTGTTTGTAGTTAATGGAATTTGATGGGTGGGGTAGGTTTGGGGTTTTTTTAAATGTGCCCTTTCTCCCCCCCCCCCCCCAAAAAAAAAATAAGAAAACCACATGAATTTCCATGGTTTTCCTATCGTTTTGTCAGCCCCCGAAAAGTAATGAAATAGAAATATAGTCTTCATTTCCTATTTCGTTGCAAACAAATGCATATCCCTTGTCCTGGATTCCCTGAATCACAAGATATTGAATAGCTAGTGGTCAAAGAGAATTTGGTGACTCTAGTCAACAGCAACTTGGTCTCCAGTGAAGACCAACTCAGAGCCTCAACATCTAATTTCTTCACCTAATGATACAATAAGGGAATAACATCATACCTCCTCCAGGGATTCCCACTGGCTACTCCCTGCCTAAGACTTTCAGTCAATTTGGTTGGTGCCCTTTGATCCTAATTTTGAATATTGGGGTGTTCTTGGGATGGCTGATTCACACGTCATATTGTTTTAGGGTCTTAATGCCACTATTTCAGTTGCTTTGATCCTCTATCAGTGTCATGGGTATTTGTTTTGATACTTTGTGTGCTTTGTTTCCCTTTAATATTACCTTGTGCTCTTCATGCCATATTTGGTGCCATTTTGACCTTCTTGTATAGCCTTCAGGGTTCATGCCACTGTTGTTGGTTTCCTTTGCTCCATTTTTGAAGCTATGAGATTATCTGAACATTCTTGCTGCTGTTTTGCTTCTCTGATCATATCTTGTAAAACTCCTGTCCCTGCTGGCATGGTTTTGTCATGTGGTATATCCATGGGCTTGTTATGTCAATGTTGATACCTTGTTTGACATAGGGCCAGATTTTAAAAACTACACTTGGGCCATCCAGTGCTCCTACCATGTGACAGGGGCCGGCCAAGGCACGGATACCCTGTCACATGGTAAGGGCAAAGGGCCATTGGCGCCATTTTTATTAGTGGCAGCCGATGGCCCGAGAGCGGGAGATTGCTCCCGGGACCCCCACTGGATCACCAGGTAATTTTAAAACATTTGGGGGGGGGGGTCAGGAGAGTGGGGGAGGCTAAGGGAGCTGTTTTAAAGGGTCAGGGTGGGTTTTTTGTTTATCGGCTCGCGAGCAGCTGATAAAAAAAAACTGATTGGGCCGCACGAAAAAAAAATCACGATGTGAATTGGAACCGGAATTGGAACTGATTCCGGTTCTGATTCACATCTCTAATATTTATAAATGATCTGGAAAGGGATACAATGAGTGAGAGAATCAAATTTGCAGATGATACAAAATTATTCACAATAGTTACATCACATTCAGATTATGATAAATTGCAGGAGGACCTTGTAAGACTGGAAGATTAGACATCCAAATGAATGGCAAATGAAATGTAATGTGGATAAGTGCAAGGTGAAGCATATAGCAAAAAATAACCCATGCTGCAGTTACATGATGTTAGGTTCCATATTAGGAGCTACCACCCAGGAAAATATACCTAAGCATCATAGTGGATAATACATTGAAATCATTGGCACAGTGTGCTGTGGCAGCCAAAAAAGCAAGCAGAAAGTTAGGAATTATTAGGAAGGGAATGAAGATTAAAACAGAACATGTCATAATACCTCTGTATCGCTCCATGGTGATACCGCACCTTGAGTACTATGTATAATTCTGGTCACTGAATCTCAAAAAAGATATAGTTGCACTGGAGAAGGTACAGAGTAGGGCAGCCAAAGTGATAAAGAGTTCGGAAAGACACCCCTATGAGGAAAGGCTAAAGAGGTTAGAGCTCTTTAGCTTGGAGTTATGAGGGGGGGGTGGGGGATATGACAGAGGTCTCAAAAATCATGGGAGGCCTAGAATGGGTAAATGTGAATTGGTTATATAAGAACTAAGGGGTATCCCATGAAGTCAGCAAGTAGCATATTTAAAACAAATCGGAGAAAATTAGTTTTCACTCAACGCACAAGTAAGCTCGGGAATTTGTTGCCAGAGCATATGGTTAAGGCAGTTAGTGTAGCTGGGTTTAAAAAAGGTTTGGATAAGTTCCTGAAGGAGAAGTCCATTAACTGCTATTAATCAAATTGACTTAGAAAATAGCAACTCCTATTACTGGCATTAGTAGCATGGGGTTTACTTTATGTTTGGGTAATTGCCAAGTACTTGTAACCTGGATTGGCCACTGTTGGAAACAGGATGCTGGGCTTGATGGACCCTCGGTCTGGCCCGGAATGGCAATTTCTTATATTTTTATGTTCTTATTTATATTCCCTTACAGGCAGTAAGCTGTGAGGGCCATGGTTCTGAAGGAACTTGGGGAGCTCCTGGTGGCAGGAGAGAGAAGGCAGTGAGAGGCAGGAGCCGGAGCAAGTGACTGAGGATACCATCACTATCACTATGACTCCTGGGACCGTGGCAGTAATTTTTAAATTTTAGCACTGCCGCATGCAGCTGAGGCCATTGAGTAGTGGCAGCTCTGGAAACACTGCCACTGCAGAACAATGGCCAATCTGAGACATCAGGGTTTTGGTAAAGCCCTGGCACCATGGGTATGTTCAAGCCCGAGGCCTGCTGTCATCAGCGGTGATGCCAACAGGCTGGTGAAGTTACCCACACCAAAGATTAAAAAATAATTACAACTAAATTAAACATAATAAAAATTTCAAAACAATAAAATGTCAAAGCAATGTGATTTTGGTGGGCATCCTGTGGGAAGGCTCCCACCCAAATTTCAACCACCGGAAAACCCATAAACAGTTTGTCGGTGGTAGTTTGTTGAAGGGAGGCCCATAATCTCACCACAACCAAAATTTGGGTTTAAAAGTATTTTTTTTAAAGAGATTTTATACCTATTTCCCATAGGGTATCCCTGTGGGCTAAAAAGTGGCCAAATCACCTTTAAAAATTCATTTGGTGGGGGGTGGTCACCAGAATTCTTCTTGGGAATAATTACTTGTGCATTGGTTTGGATAAAAATATTTTAATTTTTGTGTTTTGAAAGTTTGACATGGGTTTGACAGAGTGTTGGAAGGTGTGAAACACCTGGTACTGATGGTCTGAGAGGAATAGGAGTGTGGCACTTGAGTGGTCAAGGATTTGGACACAGCCAAAGGAATCACACTCAGACTCTGCTGTAACTTCAGTGTGTTTATTTACAGTGGCACACTCAACCCAGGACTGGCAAAAACAATTGCAAACACAAAGACTATTCTCTAGCCTCAGCTGACAAGGCACTTCCCAGAAGCCTACCCATTTTCCACCCTCAGTGACTTAAAAACTAGGCACTTCCCAAAAGTCTGCCCACCTTCACAGTATCTCTTAGGCACTTCCCGGAGGTCTGCCTACCATCAAAGATCCTTAGGCACTTCCCAGAAGTCTGGCTACCTTCTCCCAGAGAGGTGGCTGGAGCTCCCACCAGATCCACGAGGCCCATCCTCTCCCCACTGGCTCAGCAACGTATCCTCCCCAATACTAGACACGCCCTCCAAGCACCTCCTGCCTGGCATGGCTGTGGGGTCCCACCTATAGCCATTCTCCCCCTAGGGGATTTAAAGGGGACCAGGCTCCAAAGCCTGGTGCTACAAATGCTCACAAGGGGACACTAGGGGTGCTGCCTCATAAGGAGATTTTGATGCAGTTTTGGTTTGTTTAAATGGAATTTGGGGGTTTTATTTATTAGGATTATCCATATTCACTTTTAGTTACTGTGCTGAGTTGAGTTGAAACAAGGTCAGTTTGGCTTTGAAGGTAGAAAAAATAGAGGGCTCTGAAGCTGCAGCTAAGGACCTGTCACGGTAACATCATACCAACCCTGTGTTTACCTGCAGCTTCCAGCTAATATGGTCAGTGTAATGACATTTTAAACGGTAATAGTTGGCTAATTAATATTATTAAAGGAAAATTTTTAATTTGTCAAAATCTTGTCTCATTCCACATACCTGTGCCAAGGGAATTTTGATTGAGTTATACTCAATGACAGCAGCAAGGCATGAAGAAATTCTGGCCAGTGACAATTTGAATGAGCTAAGAGCTGCTCTGAGAGAGGGACAGAGAAGCACTGCATTGCCTCTTTCTGCCACCAAGGCAAAATTAATGTGGAATAAACATACCAAACTGTTTCAAAACACTGAATTACTGTGAATGAGTGTGAATGAAAGTTGTGTTATGATAATTAAAACTGGCAAAAGCAAGATAGAAGTTTTAGTCAGCTTAAAGTTAACAACTAGCTGATTCACGGAAATTTGTCAGCTTAATTAGACAACTGAATGTGAGGAAAGCTGAATAGTAGAATTTTGGTGATTCTATTTGAAGTGAACATCATATAAAAATTCAATTACACCTAAGTTAAGGAGCTCTTAAATTTCCTTTAAAAACCCGAGCAATTGTAGTCACACAACCTGTATATAAAGGTTGATGTTCCCTGCAAGGAGAAAGAACCTCATGTAGTGCGCTGGAATACAGGCTGAAGGATGCTGAAGAAGGTGTGATAAACTGGTCTTCAAGACTATTATTATTCGAAGAGAGGTGATAACAATTAAATACTGTTTCAAAGTACATAAGTATCTGTAATTTGTTATTACCACTGAAACACTATCTTTGAAAGAAAATGATAAATTAAAAGAAACAAAGTATTTAATTTCCTGGAAGAGATAGTGAATGGAGCAGAATCTTTCCACATTAGCTATACCTAAGCTGTGCCACTATGAAAGAAGTGAGAGTGGGTAGATAAAAGGACTAATTCATATACTGACTTGTACTATGGCTTTCACTTGAAGCACTTTTTCTGCATCCTCCAATGCTAACATCTCACTCATACTCAATATGCAATCCCTTATTGTAATTAGATAGGAAAATAATAATTATTCTTTGTTTTGAAATAGAGAAACAGGACAGCAAAACAATGAGGACATAGATCCAGGGCGACAACTTAGGCTGCAGAAGATTGGCAGTCATAGGGAGACAGCTTTCTTTCAATTTTATTTTGTTTAAAGACAGTATAGCAAGAAAAGACAGCTGCATCCAGAGCTGACATGGTCAAGAGTGCTGGTCCAGAGGTGTTCTTGCCTGCGCTATCAAGCAGCCAAAGCTAGCTCTGCTGACTAGCCTCCAAAGCTTGCCATTATCCCTGGAATCCTAATTCAATGCTCCCTATTGATGCTCACAAGCCCCGCCCCTTAGCAGCAACGAGGATGGAAACATAGATAAGTACACCAATGCATTATTACAAAAGTGTGAGAAACACAAAATAATTTCTTATTTAAACATCTATAAAGTGGAAACCCCTATGGCCTAAACCATCTGGCTACCCATATGACAGTGCTGAAATACTTTGCTCACTTCAGTTGTTTACAAAGAGACCAGTGGAGTGGGGCCCTATCTCAGCAAAGGAATGCTTGAAGAAATATCTTATCCTGAGAAAGTGGCTGTGGGATAAGGTTAGGGTTCCAAGGTTTCTAGGAGTGGGAGGAAGTCTTTTGGGGCCTTAAAGAAATTTCTGGGAGTTTATTAAAAACATAGAAACATGATGGCAGAAAAAGACCATATGTTAGTCTCAACAAAGAGCAGTAAAAGTATTTCTTCCTCATCTGAAATCTTCAGAGATTTGGAGAAAAGAGGATTGTCCATTGTAGGAGTCAATAGAGAAAACTGCCCATTTGAGTAAGGTCCTCTAGTTCTTGACAGACAAAATGAATTAGCCAAAGGCTCACTAAATATGAGAAGTGAGAAAAGTTAAGAGAGAAAGAGATCCTGCATTCAAAGAACCGATAGCAGGGCATATCTCAGATAGGAGGGCTCCTTAACCAGATACCTTACCTGACAAGGATGTACAGTCTGTGTTTAAAATAAATGTGTAAAATGAAATGAATAAGGTCATTTTTGGTTCAATCCAAAACTATACTCCTACAAAAATAGCAGAAAATGTTCATGTATTTTCATGTTCATGAATTAAAAAATAAATGGGCCTTCAGCAGGACTAGGCCTAGGCCCAGCATGAGGCCTAGTCCTATCACAATAGCCTAGGCCTAGCTTAAGGCCTGATTTTAGTGCTACACACACCAATCTCTCCTTTACAGCACACTGGTGGCAGTTGACCAAGGCAGGGGCAGGCAGTAGCTCTAATAGGGGTGGCAAGCAGGGTATGGTTGAGCTGTGCTGCACACTGAGGTGGTGGACTACAGCCATACTTTGATTTACATCTTAGTGGCAATAAGGAGGATGATGGAGAGCTGGAAGATGGCCGAGAGAGACAGGAAAGTTTTCTTTTTTTTTTTGTTTTTTGTTACAGATAGTCATGATAATATGAAAAAGGCTGTGAAAGATGAGGGCTATCAGGAAATCTGAATATTTGCATGCTTATTGCACCTTGCAGTAAGGAACACCGTGAGGCTGGGGACTAATTAATACAGCAGCTCATTCCTGAAGGAATAGATAGGAAAGTGCATGAATATAACAGGGAATTTTGTCCAGAGCATGAAGGATGGACAGCAGCTTTGTGAGAACCAGAAATCAGTCTAGGTACCTCTGCACAGACTTATACTGGATGTAGGCATCAGATGGAATTCTACCTTATGGATGTGCAGAAGTTAGTGGAACCGCAGCCAGCCCTTCATATGTTATCTCTGAAAACTGAGATATGTGTGAATTCCCTCCTAGGGGCATCAGAATTGGTTATACATGACACAGATGGTACAAGACCTGAAGATGTTCAAGGATGCTACAAAGGATCTGAATTCCATAAGTAGTCTGTGTTTGCCATTATATTTATGGTTTTTATGTATTAGTTTGAATTTTTTCACCCTAAAGGAACCTTTTTTGTGAAACATGGACCATGTTGGCCCATGCATTGGCTATATTGAACTGTTTCAAAGATCCTGAAGAATATAGGAGAAGTTTGATTAAAATTGGTGACTGATAGCCTTCTAATTCACATTATAGAAGTTGAAGTTTTCTATCTACACCACAAAAATACTGAAGCTAAGTATTGCGTAGTTTAAATGTTGGACTTTTTTGTTATCACTGTTTTGCATGAGTTATTGTTTTCTGCAACAGGTGAAGAGTTATTTACCAATGATCAGAATGTTTGGTCCCCTCTGTTAAGTGCATTGAGAAGTTTTTAGTATGGTGAGCTATTGGAGGTTTTTCCTTTCCAATACTGTTGCAATTGTGTTAAATATTGGTATATATTGTTTATATTTACATATTTTTCTAAAATTTATAAAGACTCATCCAGTGATTATTGTTTCATTTTGGTTTCCTTAAAATAAACCTCCCTTTTTTGTGATTTTCTGAATTTGCATGTGACTGCACAAGGACTGAGTACACAACTACAGTGAACCATGATCCATACATTTTGCCCTAAGTTCCTTCCTGCAGCTGAATTGAGGAGGGACTTTTATAGGTTCAGAATGGAAGGAGAGGATCAATGCAGAAGAATTTGAAATTTGCAGAGCATGTACCACTGCTACTTATTCCTCTTCATCTTGTTGAAAAGCATAGAGAGACAATAGGAAAGCCACCCAAGACTGGGCAAGGCAGGATTAGCAAAAGTGCCTTCCTGCTTCTGAGGCAATGAAGGCAATATTTGAACTAATTGATTCAGAGGAAAACTCTTATCAGAGATTGCCTGAATCAGATGATATTGAAGATCTAGCAGTCAAAGAGAATTTCTGAAGTTTAATCAGTACTATCTTAGCATTCAGCTCAGTGATAGGGGAGAAAGATGATGCTGTTGATATTGACATCAACCTCTAGGAAGAGCAGGCAGTACAGGTAGAGACTGTGAGCAATTTCCATGGCATTTTTACAAAGGTTCTACCAACATCAGTCTACAAGAATTTAGAGAAAGGATCATGGAAGAAATCACTGATCTAGAAGAAATTTAAAGTGAGAGAGAACCCATTTTTTGCTGCAGGAAGGATATCAGTCTAGGGAAGTAAGTAGAGCACCAGAGAAACACTGGTATGCAACATCACCTGCAGAAACAACACCCACTATCATTGTCATCAGGGAAGCAAGGCACTACTAGCCTGGGGACCCCTTATGAACTAATGCCCTCCAAGTAAAAGCAGAAAGGGATTGAAAACGGGAATATTCTTTCTTATGTTGATCCCTCAACCTCTTCCAGCAGTCATGTGGCAGGCCAGTAGTCCCCAGTCATGCATCTGAAGTGGTAGTCCACTAGAGAGGAAATGGGGTGGTTTTCCATAGCACTGTTCCAGGGCAAAAGGCAGGCAGCATCTAAAATAATAATGAGGAGCCCTGGGGAAATTATTGCCCTTGATGACAAGCCACTGTAGGTAGTGAAGAACATAGGCTTTAAGGTCTGCTGCATGTGTTAGCCCTCAATTACAAAGTACCATACAGGACTAAATGTATTAGAAAGGTAATCCGCACCCTGTATGATCAGTGCTATAGTTATATGATCAGTGCCATAGTTATATGAAACCAAAAACAAAAAAAGCACAATATTTCCTGAGGAATATAAATCATCAATATCCAAAAACACGATATCACCTCAATGTAAATTTTCAAAAAATTATAATATATTTTGCAGTGGTGAGAAAAAATTCTCTAAATCAATTCAAATCAATTCAATATAATCTATGGTGTCCACTAGAGATGTGAATCGTGTCCTCGATCGTCTTAACGATCGATTTCGGCTGGGAGGGGGAGGGAATAGTATTGTTGCCGTTTGGGTGTGTAAACTATCGTGAAAATCGTTAAAATCGTGAGCCGACACACTAAAACCCCCTAAAACCCACCCCCGACCCTTTAAATTAAATCCCCCACCTTCCCGAACCCCCCCCCCCAAATGCTTTAAATAACCTGGGGATCCAGCGGTGGTCCAGAACGGCGGCGGTCCAGAACGGCCCCCTCAATTGAACCCCCGCTGAACGACCTCCTGCAGTCAATCTCCTGCCGGCGCCATTTTCCGTACGGAAAACGATTCGCGGCAAGAAATCGCTTCCTGAACCCCGCTGGACTCCCAGGAACTTTTGGCCAGCTTGGGGGGGCCTCCTGACCCCCACAAGACTTGCCAAAAGTCCAGCGGGGGTCCGGAACGACCTCCTGCGTCGAATCGTTTTTGTCTATGGCCGCCGCCATTTTGCGGTGGCCATTTTGCAAAATGGCGCCGGCTGAAGACAACAGGATTCAATTGAGGGGGCCGTTCCGGACCGCCGCCGTTCTGGACCACCGCTGGATCCCCAGGTTATTTAAAGCATTTGGGGGGGGGGTTCGGGAGGGTGGGGGATTTAATTTAAAGGGTCGGGGGTGGGTTTTAGGGGGTTTTAGTGTGCCGGTATTCCTGCCCTCCCCCTTCCCCTGATTTACGATTTTTTAACGATAAATCGGGGGAATTGGTATTGTATCGTGGCCCTAACGATTTTTGACGATTTAAAATATATCGGACGATATTTTAAATCATCAAAAAACGATTCACATCCCTAGTGTCCACTATAATATTTATTTTATTTATTTATTTAAATTCTTTTAATATACCGATGCTCAAGACCAGGTCTTATCGTACCGGTTTACAATGAACTAGGGGGAAAAAACCAGTTAACAATGGAAGCAAGAAATTACATTATAACAGGGAATGTGGAACTTGGTTGTTAGAGAAAAGGATAGGTTAAACAATTTCTAACTGGAGAAACAAAGCAAATAAGCAGAAACGTGAGTGTTTACATGGTAAGCATTATATACAAAATTACGTGGTGTGTAATATAAGGCAAGTTATATTAAAGTGCAGTTAGCCGAGAAATAGTTCCTTTTTTGAGTTGCTGAAGGAGGCCGCAACAGCGGGGTATGTAACTATGGGGGTGATCCTGCGGTTTCTTCAGGGGTATGCTTGGGCGAACAGCCAAGTTTTTAATTTTTTTCTGAAGGTGATATGGCAATGTTCCTGGCGGAGATCTGGCGGAAGAGAGTTCCAGTGATGCGGACCGGCAGTTGATAGAGCACGTTTTTCAATGGTGTTGTGGAGAATGGACTTTTTTGGGGGAACCTGGAGGGAATCTCTGTATGCAGATCTGGTGGGTCTTGCAGAGGCGTGTGGTTTGAGGGGTATGGTAAGCTGGAGCGAGGATTCCTGAAATAAGGTTTTGTGGATAATAGTAAGTGTCTTGAAGAGAATTCTGTGGCGAATGGGTAGCCAGTGGAGTATTTTTAGAATCGGGGTGATGTGGTCCATTCGGCGAGAGTTTGTGAGGATCCTGGCTGCAGCGTTTTGCAGCATTTGAAGAGGTTTGGTAGAAGAGACCGGGAGACCTAGCAACAAAGCATTACAATAGTCAATCTTTGAGAATAGTATGGCTTGAAGGACCGAACGGTAGTCGTGGAAGTGTAAAAGAGGTCTTAACTGTTTTAGTACCTGTAGTTTATAAAAACCTTCTTTGGTGGTGTTGTTGATGAATTTTTTGAGGTTCATTCTGGAGTCTAGGAATGCCCCCAGGTTTCTCACTTGACTTGTTAGTGGTGTGTTGGTATTGAAGGCTAGCGGGTTATTATCATTAGGGGAAATGATTAGCAGTTCGGTCTTGGACGTATTGAGTACGAGGCATAGACTTGTGAGAAGGAGGTTGATGGTGTGGAGGCAGCTATTCCAGTAGTTTAGGGTGTCTGAAACTGGATCCTTGATGGGGATTAGGATCTGCACATCGTCTGCATAGATGAAGTATGTGAGGTTGAGATTATTGAGGAGTTGGCATAGGGGGAGAAGATATATGTTGAATAGAGTCGGCGAGAGAGAGGAACCCTGGGGAACTCCTTGTTTGGCAGCTACAGGGTGAGACTCTTTGTTGATTATTTTAACTTTATAGTATCTGTCGCTTAGAAAGGATTTTAACCAGAGGAGTGCAGCCCCTGAAATGCCTATTTCCATCAGACGGTTGATGAGGATTGTGTGGTTAACTGTGTCGAACGCTGCCGAGATGTCTAGCAGGGCTAGTAAGTATGATTGACCTTTGTCGAGACCCAACAGGATGTTGTCCGTTAATGAGAGAAGGAGAGATTCTGTATTTCTGCATTTCCTGAAACGGAATTGCGATGGATATAGTATGTTGTGGGATTCGAGGTAGTCAGTGAGTCTGGTATTGACCAGCTTCTCCATTAGCTTGGCTATGAAAGGTAGGTTAGCGATAGGGCGAAAATTTGTGGGGTTAGATGGGTCCAAGTTGGGTTTTTTTAGTAATGGTTTCAGCGAGGCTGTTTTTAAAGCATCCGGGACAGTACCGTTTGAGAGTGAACAGTTTATGATGTCGGCCAAAGGTTTGGCGATGATGTTAGGGATTGTGAGAAGGAGTTTGGTCGGGATTTGGTCTATAGGGTGCGAAGAGGGCTTCATTTTCTTGATGATAGATTCTATTTCCAGGGATGATGTAGTATCAAAAGATTCTAGAGACCATTTGTGTGTCAGTGGGGCATGGTTTTGGTCAGGAGGAGGCTGGGAGTTGGGAATGGGGTTGGAAGATAGTAGCGGGATAAGTAAATTTTTTATTTTGTTGTCGAAGAAGACTGCCAGCTCGGAGGATTTGTTTTGTGCTTCTTCTTCCGGGATGGCTGGAGGAATAGGGGTGGTGAGTGTGGCAACATATGAGAAGAGAGTTTTTGGGTCATACAGGAAGCCGTGTATTTTTTTGGCGTAGAAGTCCCTTTTGGGACTTCTACGCCAAAAAATAATACGCCAAAAAATAATAGTGGGCAAAACATTTTTGGGAAAGAAGAGGAAGGTTTCATATAACTTTATAACATCGCATCCAGCAATGTGTAATGTTTTTAATCATAAACCGACCTCCTCCAACCCGTGCATATTTTTCTATTTTTTTGCGTGATCAACTCAAGACTTTTCTTTCTGATGAAATTATAAATATTTTAAATGTTTCCCCCTAAAGGGTTGTTGTTCAACAAGTCCCAGCACAAATTCGAATGAACGCTGAGCAGGGTTTTGACCTGAAACTTTTTCACTGAAAGTTCTTATTTGTCATGCACCCCGAACGGGGTTTTTTCAATAGACAGCAAGTAAATAATCGTATAGTTTTCTTAAACCCCCTTCAACGCATTCTAATCTGGAACTCTTATCAATAAATCGCTTCACATTTTTTTCAATACCACATAATTCTCCATAAACGCCGGTACTAAATTCTTAAGATTTTATAAAGGGGCGCAACCCCATAACTCATCTGTGCATGATCAAATTTTTTACTCCATGTCCCTGTCCCAACAAGGCCTCGTTTCGAATCGTAGATTCTTCATCAGGGGACTGTCCTTTTCAATAATGTGTTGGAGAACTTCACGGCGTTTTCATCAATTTCTACTCGCCAACTACATGGTCGCCATTGTTGAATAATGAAACACATGTAGCGTCTCTCTTTTTATTCGCGCCAGGCTTCTTCAAACTCAGCCAATCAGTCATGATCTCTATCTTGACGTAATCACGTCATTACTACGGAAGAGCCCGATCTTACAAGAGAGTATTCCATTCCAATTCTTCATTTAATCCCAACGGGGATTGCGTCCTCAACGTAAAGATCCAATAGGCTTCCCTTAGGTTTAACAAATGTTTGCGATCACCGCCACAGGGCGAAATCATTACTTGATCAATAATAGTCCATTCTATTTGGGAAAATGAATGATGATGCTGTATACAATGAGCAACTATCGGTGCAGATAACACTTGCATTTGTACCCTAGATTTATGCTCATTTAATCTGATTTTCATATTGCGGGTTGTTCTTCCGATGTATGTTTTGGGGCAACCACAAATTAGAGCATATACCACGTAGCTGGAATTGCAATTGGTCACAGTTCTTCTTTTGATCTTATAACCTGATACTGGATCTTGCCATTCTTGTCCCTCTATACATGTATCACAATGGCTGCAATGTTTACATTTAAAGTGACCAGTACTATCAAGGTTCAAAGGTTTAATTGACTGAGCATGTACCAAGTAATCTTTAATGTTGTTGCCCCTAGACGTCACAATCAGAGGAGGTTCTTGAAATATATCGTGGATCCCCAAAATATGCCAATGAGTTCTAATCGATTTGGCAATCACCTGAAAAGCTGTTGTTTGCTTTAAAACACAAACTAAATTCGGTTCCTCTTTCTTGGGTCTATATTCCAACAAAGATTGTCTATCGGAATATTTAGCCCTCTTATATGCTCTTTTCACAATTTTTAGAGGATATCCATGAGTCAAAAACCTTTCTTTCAAGAGACTAGCTTGTGTTTCAAATTCAGCCAAAGTAGAACAAATTCTACGTATGCGAAAGAATTGACTGATAGGTAATCCACATTTAAATGAATGAGCATGATGACTGTGAAACCTAAGCAAGTTATTCCGATCTGATGTTTTACGGTATACAGTCGTTTTTAATGATGTTCTCTCTCGTGTTACTGAAACATCCAAAAACGTCATATGCTGCTTGGACCACTGAGCGGTGAACTGCAAATTAGAATTCTGTGTGTTAATCCAATCACAAAATAACTTCAAACGTTCCTCCAACCCCTTCCAGATGAAAAAAATATTGTCAATGTAACGACTCCACATAACAATGTCTGGCCACCATGTAGGTGCCAATTTATACATGGCAAAGTTTGAGAATGATTCTATTTACACTTCTGAATGGTGGCCAGACATTGTTATGTGGAGTCGTTACATAAATATGGTAAATCAAATAGAAAATGGAGTCTTTTAGGGTATAAGTTGCATTCCAAATTTGCTGCATCTAGCAGTGAAGGATGCCCTGGACTGGGGCCCAAGGACCATGGAAACCAAATCAGTGCAGGAAAATAGCAAAGCATTTCCATAGAGGCATGAAGGTGGTGCTGCTTCTCCATGAGTAGCAGGAAGAATTTGGGATGCCTTACATGTATTTGATTCAAGATGTTGACATTCACTGGAATTCCACCTATATGATGCCACAGAAGCTAGTGAAGCAGCAGACATCCCTTCATGATCCCTATCTGGAAACAGAAATAGATGTGCATTTCCCCCAGGAGCATAATAATTGGGTAGTGATGAGGCAGCTTATACAAATCCTGAAGCCATTCAAGAAAGCCACAGAGGATCTGAGTTCCAGAAGCATGTCAGGATCATCCCTATAGTAAATGTTATGTAGGAAAAATTTAAGAGCTTCTGTGATCAAGAGGGAATGGAAGCAAAAGTGTTGCAGTCTGTGGAATCCTTTCAACAGCAGGTGCAAGAGAGACTGAGAACTCTCACAGAAAACAATGCATACATGCTTGCATTTATTTATGATCCTTATATGCTTGCATCTATTTATGATCTAAAGGTAAAAAGGGTCTCACCCTCCAGTCGCATTGTCTCACATTCATGAAGGAGATGCTGATAATTAAGATGTGTGAAGAACAGCGCCAGTGACAGAGGTGCAGCGGAGATGCAGCAGAGGAAAGAGTACTTATCTCAGAGAGAACAAGCAAATACAATAAATAAATACATAAGCACAAGCAGCACCCTGTTAGCTACCAATTCCTTCCCACCTCAATACACCAAAACCACATTACCCACAAAGAACCATTTCTCTTGTTACAGGCCATAGCTAAAACAGCTGGCAAGAGAGACCCTCAGCGCACCCCAGCAAAGGAGACCACAGCAAACATTTCAATTGCTCGCTATCTTGCAGAGGCCATTGAGGACATGGACACATATGAACTGGCATATTGAGCACATATGTCCACAGTCTGGGCAGACCTAGCCAAGGTAGCTAAGCACCATCTTTTCTATCCACCAACCATTGTGCCTAGTGAACATATCTTTTTAATGACAAGGGACATTGTGCAACTCCTCACTCAAGGCTGACAACAAAGTTGATGGAATGGTTGGTCTTTTTAAAAATAAATATGTCTTTCTTGGGATTTCAGAATTTTCATATGAGTAGCAAGATGACTGAAAGTATTTTGAAAGCCTTGCAGCCACTCTGCCTACTTGCCATACCCCAGATGTACCACATTAGGGGTCTTGGTACCACAAGTATTCTTGCCTTGCCTCTTAT
Source organism: Rhinatrema bivittatum (assembly GCF_901001135.1). Classification (NCBI taxonomy): domain Eukaryota; kingdom Metazoa; phylum Chordata; class Amphibia; order Gymnophiona; family Rhinatrematidae; genus Rhinatrema; species Rhinatrema bivittatum. Next base: position 314,608,824 of record NC_042615.1, on the reverse strand, counting down.
AAAGCACTTTAGTGGTCTAACATCCACTGCTCAGCCTACGTACTATTTGTTAGGTGCCACGGCCCTCAGAGAGTGTGGCCGTGGCACCTCAGAGAGTGTGGCCACGGCCCTCAGAGAGTGTGGCCTCAACTGGACGGGCAAGAGGCCCGTTCTGGTTTCCCCCTCCATTGCTGCCGTCCAGCGTGGCCTGCTGCCATTGTGGCCTGCTCATGGCGCTCCTGACACTGCCAACACCGGAGTGATCCTTGGCCCCATAGGCGTGCGCGTGCATACCTTGGCCAGATTTAAAGGGCCAGCGGTGGAAAAGTTCCTCATGGCCCGGGATGATGATGTCAGGCAAGGCAGGAATAAATACCCTGCCTTCCCGCCTCCTCTTCACCTCGGCAACAGGTCCAGCTTCTTATGAGTGTGAGTTGTCTAGGTCTTGATCCAGGCTTCACCTGCTGTTCTCCTGCCTCCTGTTCCGGATCCTACTACTGCTTCAGTTCCAGGTCCTGTTCCTGTTCCTGCACCCATCTGCCCGATTCCTCCTCTAGCCTCTTCCTCTCCCCCCATTTCCTTGTATTGATCTTCTGACTCTGACCCTGCTTGTTCTCTGTCTTCCCTGATCTTATGCCTGGTTCATTGTCTCCACTTATCTGCTGCCTGCCCTGAACTCAGCCTGGTCTCCGTTTCTCCTAGCCTTCTTTCTGCCTCAACCCTTGGTATGTCCGACGTGTCTTCTGCCCACTATCCTCTGGTTTGTCACCTAGAGAGGCCCGTGCCTAAGTCCTGCCGGCCCTGGCACCCAAGGGCTCAACCTGCGGGGAACTTGGGCTGGTATAGGTTAAAGTCCTATTGGGCCTTCTCTCTCTGAACTGCCTCCCAATGATGAGAAGCACTAGGGGCCTTCCTTTGGTGGTAGCAACAGCTCATCTCGGCTCAAAGATCCATCTTCCTTACAGTTTGCCGAGTTCATGGACCCACAGACTTGTCTGGCCTGCAGTCTATTCCTGGACTGGTCCAGAGTTTGCAGCAACAACAGCAATGCCTGGACATGCTGGCCACGACCATGGAACACCTGGCTAATTGAATTGACACCGCCCTGGTGCCCAGCGCTCCTCCTGTTCAAGTTCTGGCATCCACTCCTCCCGAGGCATGCTCTTCATCTACCAGTGCCATCTCGCTATGTAGGGATTCCAGGCAGTGCCATCGTTTTTTAAACCACTGCTTTATGCACTTTTCCCTCCAGCCAGCCCAGTTCACCAACGATAGCATCAAGACAACCTTCATCCTGTCGCTTTTAGATGGCAAAGCACTGGCTTGGGCCTCTCCTCTCTGGGAACAAGGCAACCCCCTGCTCCAGGACCTCCCACTCTTCATGCAAGTATTCAAGAAAGTCTTTGATGAGCCAGGACATCAGTCTACTGTGGCTTCCGAACTCCTCCACCTACATCAGGGGTTGTGCCCGTTGGCGGACTATTCTGTGGAATTTCGCAGCCTAGCATCTGAACTGGGATGGAGAGAAGACAGCCTCCTCAGTATCTTCCTGGAAATGCTGTCCTCCCAAGTCAAGGATGAGTTGGCTGCCCGTGAACTGCCCGAGAACCTGGAGGCTTTTATTAACCTCGCTGGCTGGATTGACCGGCAGCTTCAGCAATGCCTTCGAGAGTTACGGCCTTCCTGCACATGGTGGTTCTGTCTCCATCCTTCTCCTGGCCTATAGTGTCTCTGTCCTCTGCCGAGCCCAGGTCATCTCTGGTAGAAGAACTTATGCAGCTCGGCCATAGTTGACTCTGTCCTGAAGACAGACAGTGGCAGCGCACCTTGGGGCTATGTTTGCACTGTGCTGGTAAGAGACATATGTTGGTCCAGTACCCCAAGAGGCAGGGAAATGCCAGATCCTAGGCATCAGTGGGGGAGATGACCCTGGGCTATAGTAACACTGCTCCCTAATGCACCATTCCCATGATGATTTGCCATGCTCACGAGGACTTTACCACTTTGGCTCTGATTGATTATAGTGCTTGATGAAACTTTATTATGACGGAACTCGTCAGACAACTGGGCCTACCCACTCTGCCCAGGGAACCTCCCTTGACTATCCCATCCATCCATGGAGACCCCTTGCCCAGCAGGATTACCCATATGACAGCCCCAGTAAAACTTCGTACCGGGATTCTCCAAGAATGGGAACTCACCTTCTTCGTTCTTGAAAAGGCGATCCATCTAGTGGTACTAGGCCTGCCATGACTTCAGGAGAACTCCCCTCACATCGATTGGGGAACCTTACAGATAGCCGCCTGGGGCCCTAAGTGCTGCACCACCTGTCTCAAAGAAGTATCCCGGCCGGTTCTCTCTGGGGCTACCACTCCACTGTCCCTACCACCGCAATTTGCCGAATTTGTGGAAGTCTTTTCCAAGGAAAAGGCAGAGACCCTGTCCGAACATTGGCCATTTGACTGTGTGATTGACCTCCTTCCGGGCATGATGTCACCAAGAGGACGAGTTTACCCCTTATCACTGCCTGAGACTAAAGTCATGTCGGAGTACATCCAGGAAAACTTGGAAAGAGGCTTTATCTGACCTTCCATCTCACCATCAGAAGTCAGCTTCTTTTTCATCACAAAGAAAGATGGCTCACTGCATCCCTGTATAGATTTCCATGGATTGAATGCTATCACCAAAAAGGATAGCTACCTCTGATCCCAGAATTGCTGGATTGCTTACAAAGGGCTAAACTCTTCATTAAACTGGACCTTAGAGGGACTTACAACCTCATTCGCATAAGACCCGGGGACAAGTGGAAGATTACTTTTAATACCAGGGTTGGCCACTATGAATATCTAGTGATGGCTTTTGGCCTATGTAATGTGCCAGCGGTCTTCCAGCATTTAATGAATAAGGTCTTTCACGGCATGCTCTACTCCAGTGTTATCGTCTATCTCGATGATATGTTAATCTTTACCAAGAACCTTCCATCCCATCGTCAGGAAGTCAAATGGGTATTCACCATCTATGGGACCACAAATTATTCACTAAACTGGAGAAATGTGCCTTTGAATGGGAATCCCTCCCATTCCTGGACTTCATCGTTTCCACTACTGGTTTTCACATGGAACCTGAGAAGATCGCCAGCATCTAGAACTGGCCTCAACCCTCTGGACACTAGGCACTACAACGCTTCTTAGGGTTCTCCAATTTCTACCAGAATTTCATCCCACAATACTCTCAGATAGTGGCCCGACTCACCACATTAACCAGGAAGGGGGCAGACCCCAAGCACTGGCCACCTGAAGCTATTGCCGCCTTCAATGAACTTAAGCGTGCCTTCTTGCAGTACACTTGACTTTGTCATCCTGACCCCTCAGGCCCCTTTACTTGGAGGTTGACGCATCTGACATGGCCATTGGAGCTGTATTAAGCCAGCACTCTTTGAAGGGGACTCTGCTATCTTGCTCCTACTTCTCTCGCAAATTTACCCCTGCCGAAAGGAACTACAGTATTGGGGACGAGGAGTTCCTCGCCATCAAGATAGCATTTAAGGAGTGGCGACAATGACTCGAGGGGGCGCAACACCCCATCACTGTGTTCATGGACCACAAGAACCTCAAGTATCTCAGCCAAGTTCAATGGCTAAATCCTCGTCAGGCTTGTTGGTCACTATATTTTGGCCAATTTAACTTCATTCTTTGCTACAGTCTGGCCATCAAGAATGTGTGTGCAGACATGCTCTCCAGGGCCTACGACACGGCAGACACTCCTGTGAGGCCACACTATATTGATCGTGCAAAGGTACTCCTGGCCACAATGCAAAAAGTCTCACCAGGGAAAACCGTGGTCCCCCTTCATCTCAGACAGAGAGTCTTGAGTTGGGCCCATGATTCACTCACCACAGGACACACAGGAAAAGCCTGTACCTTGGACCTGCTACAGCGTTATTACTGGTGGATGCACATAGCATGTGATATTAAAGCCTATATGGATTCCTGCCTAACTTGTGCCAGACATAAACCTTTGGTGGGATGCCTCTAGGGCCTGCTTCAGCCTTTACCCATACCCAAGAAACCGTGGATGCACCTGTCGACGGACTTCATAGTTGACCTACCCCCTTTGTACAGCCACCACGTCATCTGGGTAGTAGTTGATAAGTTTTCAAAGATGATCCATTTCACCCTCTTCCTAAGCTCCCCTCAGCTCCAGAACTTAACAGACTCTTTGTCCAGCATGTCTTCCATCTCCATGGACTCCCACAGCACATTGCTTCTGACCGTGGAGTCCAATTCACGGCTAACAACTGACACTCGCTCTGCAAGAAGTTTGGCATTCACCTCGATTTCACCACAGCTTGCCACCCTCAAGGCAATGGTTAAGCTGAGCGCATTAGTTGTGCCTTGAAGGTATTCCTCCACTCTTTTTTGAATGACAGACAAGATGACTGGTTCACTCTTCTCCCCTGGGCGGAGTTCTCTTTCAATTCCCAAACTCACTCTGCGACCAGCTCCTCTCCATATTTAATCATCTATGGGAGACAACCGGTGCCACCGCTTCCCACTCTGCTTGCAGTTCCTTCTCCTGCAGCTCAACTCTCCACCCAGCAGCTGCTGGCCCTCTAGACCCGTACACAAAAGAACCTCCACAAGGTGGTGGATGAGGCTAAAAGAATGGCAGACAAACACTAACGTCCAGCGCCTCTCTTCAATCCCAGGGATCGAGTGTGGCTAAGCACTCGCCACATCTGCCTGCATGTACCTTCAATGAGACTGGCCCAGTGATACATCGGTCCTTTTTCTATCGCAAAGTGACTTGGCCCAGTCACCTATCATTTGAGACTACCATCATCTCTGAAGATACATAATTCATTCCATGTGTCCCTCCTCAAATGACTGGTATTCTCATGGCCTCAGCAAAGACCCCCAGAACCTCAGGAGCTGGTAGCAGAGGGAGAGCAAATATACCAAGTAAAGGAGATTTTAGATGTGAGATGCAGTCACAGAAGATGGGAATACCTGATCGCTGGGAGGGCTTTGGGCCTGAAGAAAACACCTGGGAGCCTGCCTCCAATATAAAAAATAAGAACTTACTTCGGCAATTCCATGCCTCCCATCCTGGAAAACCTGGACCTTCTTAGAGTGGGCCTAGAGGAGGGGGTACTATTAGGGAACCGGGGCGTGTTCCAGCTTCCCCCTCTGTTCCAGCTTCCCCGTCCATTGCCACCGTCCAGCATGGTCCACCACCATTGTGGCCTGTTCTCAGCATTCCTGATGCTGCTGATGTCGGAGTGATCCTCAGGCCCCCCTAGGTGAACGTGTGCAGACCTTGGCCAGATTTAAAGGGCCGGCAGCAGAAAATTTCCCTGCGGCCTGGTATGATGATGTCAGGTAAGGCAGGCATAAATATCCTGCCATGCCCCCTCCTTTTCACCTCAGCCACTGGTCCAGCTCCTTATGAGTGTGAGTTGTCTAGGTCTTGATTCCGGCTTACCTGCTGTTCTCCTGCCTCCTGATCTGGATCCTGCTCCTGCTTCAGTGCCAGGTCCTGATTCCTCCTCCTCCAGCCTCTTCCTCACCCCCCGCTTCCTTGGATTGATCTTCTGGCTCCGACCCTGCTTGTTCTCTGTGTTCCACTGCCTGGTTCATCATCTCTGCTTGTCCACTGCCTGCCCTGATCTTCTGCCTGGTTCAGATGGGCCTAGCCTGGCCCTTGCAAAGCAACTATTCCACTTTGGGATGGGTAAAGAGGAGATAAAAGACAAGGTGGCAGGGGACAGGACCTGCTTCCATCTGCAGCGGGAAGTTGGGAACATCAATTTACTGCCACACCATGATCCCCCTAGCCAGTGAGTACCTACCTTTATTCAATACCACAGCATTACAATACTTTAAAATTTATAAGCCCCCAGAAATTGATCAAACTAGCAGAAATCCCTTGCGTCTCTCCCCCAAAGCAGGGGAAAGTGTGAGTGTGCATGTGTGTTAGCATGTGTGTGAGCAAGTGTGAGAGTATGTGAGTGTGCATGTAAGCATATGAGACTTAGTGTGTGTGTGAAGACATATGAAAGTGTGAGATCATATGAAAGTGTGAGCATGTGCGTGTGAGTGTGAGGGCATGTGAGAATATGAGAGTGTGAATGAGCTTGTGTGTGTGAGAGAATGGGCATGTGTGTGTTAGAAAGTGGTGTACATCAGAGAGAGTGGGGAAAGGTTTGTGTATAGCACCCCTCCTTCTCTCAGTAATCCTGGACAATTTCAAGGTGACTGGAAATCAAAATTTCCCAGGTATGGAAAGCTGAACCTTTTTTTTATCCTTATTATTTTTAATTATTATCGAATGTTTAATTGATATGACTGCTGTTTTTATTTTATTGTTTTTTTGGAACTCTAAATATTTGTTGTGAGTTTAATTGTGGAATTTTATTCTATTTGTCAGCTGTCTTGAAATATATTTTTTTAATTAGTTTTTTTTTTTTTTTTACCATTATGACTGTTGTTTTTTATTTCCAGATTTTAATGTTTTATGGTGATATTTCTGTTTTTCCATTGTTGCACTTCATACAGAATCTGGCTTTTTGTAATTTCCAGTTCATTTTTTGTATGCACATTTCTGTTTACACTTTATGGTCACTTGATTCTGTATTTGGTGAGGGTCTATCTGTGTTCTAGTATGTGATGGAAGTGAGGTATTCTGCTTTTGTGTAGTTTTTGTGTAGGAATCTATAAATGTCTTGTTCTGTTTTCTTAATAGGAGATGTATTGGTATTTTAGGTGGACACAAAGGAATAGATGCCTTGATCTTTTTCAAACCTTTTATTGAAGCAGAGACATATTTGTAAAAACTGCCCCACTCAGGCCGTGTTTCGCAGCATAACAGCAGCTGCCTCAGGGGCTACAAACAAACCATACATTAATCAATCATACAGATTAAATATCAATATCAATTTTCAAAATTATATCATTAAGATCTTATAAATATTAAAAATATATTTTTAAAAAGGTAAAAAACACTTTTTAAACATCCTTAAGATCTAATAAATATTAAACCAATGATAAAAAACATATTTATATTAACATTAAAAATGGTTATAATAGTAAATAGATTGAAGCACATATAATAAATGATCAATCTGCATCATATCATTCAGGTGAAACTAATAATTTACCACAAACACTACAAAAACTTAAATAAAATACAATAATATCATATCATACATATCTATCTTTAAAAAAGTTTTTAAATTTACCTCAGACACTCCAAAGTATTGAATAAAGTATAATGGTGTAGTATCATCCAGTAAACAGTAATTGTATACCAGTAATGCCAAAGCAACCGGGAAAAACATGCAAACCATTTTTCAAATATTTTTTTTATTTATTTTTATTTATTTAAGGTTTTTATATACCGGCAATCATGAGCACATATCTTGCTGGTTTACATGAAACGGGAGTGCATTAAATACATCAACTAGAACTGTGGGGATCGAAGGAGCAGTTACAAATAACAAGGGTAGCAGAACTTGGATAAGAAGGAAGAGATAGGAAAGAATAAACGGTTAAACGGTATACAAATAAATTAAATGCTATGTAAAAATGGCATGATTAATGGCTGAATATTTGAAGTCCTTGGTTTTTGCATTTCATTATTAGACATTGAAAGAATCTTACATAATAATAATTAACATCTTAATTAATCACGTGGCAAAACTGATCTTATAGAATACTGAACTCTTATAGCACTCTATATAGGGTGGGGATAGCGGCTCAACTAAATGTCAAACTCAAACGCTAATGTCCCAGAGGTTTAAGGTAGTGTATAAATGTGAATTCACAACATCATATTCAATACTTTTGATGTAAGACCTCATACAAGGCATACATTGATCAATGCTAATTAGCACCAAAGTATACCAACAGTATAATCATGGGTCTGTGATATAACGATCAACTTTTTTTTCATTTTTTATGCTCAAGTGAGTGTGTGGCCCATTTTAGACCCGTGTTTCATTCTGCATAGTAGCACTTAACTTAATGGAGTCGAGGAACGCCAAGAACATGGTCGTGAGGTCATATCCAAAGCCAAGGCTTGGCTTTGGATATGACCTCATGACCATGTTCACGACCATGTACTATGTCACAGGGGCTACTGGTGCCATTGGTCAGCCCCTGTCACATGGTAGGAGCACAAGATGGTGCCAGCCATCCATTGCTCCTACCATGTGACAGGGGCTGACCAATGGCACCAGTAGCCCCTGTGACATAGTAAGGACAAAGGCTATCGGCGCCATTTTGATTACTGGCAACTGACGGCTTGAGTGCAGGAGGTCACTCCTGGACCCCCGCTGGACTTTTGGCAAGTCTTATGGGGGTCAGGAGGGTCCCCCAAGACTTGACAAAAGTCCCTGGTGGTCCAGCAGGGGTCTGGGAGCGATCTCCTACACTCGGGCTGTCAGCTGCCAGTAATCAAAATGGCGCCGATACCCTTTGCCCATACTATGTCATAGGGGCTACCGATGCCATTGGTCAGCCCCTGTCACATGGTTGGAGCACAAGATGGCGCCGGCCATCCATTGCTCCTACCATGTGACAGGGGCTGACCAATGGCACTGGTAGCCCCTGTGACATAGTAGGTCAAAGGCTATCAGCGACATTTTGAATACCGGCAGCCGAGGGTGTGACTGCAGGAGATGGCTCCCGGACCCCCCGCTGGAGCACCAGGGAGTTTTGGTAAGTCTTGGTGGGGTCAGGAGGGTGGGGGGTTTGTTTAAATTGGCTCCTTTAGACTGCTGAATAATTCAGTGAAGATTCGTTGTATTTGTGGGGAATCGCGATACGTTTCGCTTCCCCACGAATACAACGAATATGGCCCTATACGTTGCGGATTACCAATTCGTAGGGAACGAATGCACACCTCTAAAATTGAATATGGGGGTGCAAGGCTGCAAGGTTCACTGAGTGCTTTATAACCTTGCACTAGCTCTGAGAGCCTGTGCCATGCACAGATCCTCACCATTCACCTATCACCCACTTCCCCGGGGTGTAAATGTCGAGGACACATGGAGAATAAATGTTAGGGTTCCAAGGAGTGTGGGAGGATTGCCAGCTTCTTATAAATATCACTAATACTTCTATCTGCCACTTCTCTGGGAATGCTGACCCCTTCCTTCACACTTTCCCAGCATTTCAAGTCATTCAAAAGGGACACCACCACCTTGCCATCTCGATGATTTCATCTGTGTGGTGCCACAACTTGTGTGTGTGTGTGGGGAGGGGGGGGGGGTTGAGCACCATCTCCTCCCTCACCTCAGGCAGCAATTGACCTTGAGCCACCCCTGGTGGTAAAGTGTTCAGTAGGAAGAAAAAACTAATGCAAGCACAGAAAATCAACAAAGGGAAAAGATTATGTTCAGTTAGAGATTATGAGAAAATCTTTCTTAATAAATCAAATCTTTCAAATTATCAGGAAAGTCACACTGGTGAGAAACCATTGTCATTCTGATTGTGACAACAATTTCAACTGGAAAGTAAATTTCACAAGCAACCCAAAATTCCACCCAAAAGCACAATCAGTTTCAAGAAGGGAATGTAATAAAAGTTTTTGACACAAATGTGATGCTGATGATATATAATTCTCTTGTACTAAATCTGACAAGTGGCAACTTCTTCTACAGGAAGACAGATAGACATTTTCCACGCCGCCGAGCCTATGCAAGATAGGATCGACGCGTGCAGGGGGAGGTTTTCAGGGGTTGCGCATGTTTTTTACGTGCGTAACCCTTTGAAAATCTACCCCTAAGTAAACTTGATTTATAGCAGTTAATGGACTTCTCCTCCATGAACTTATCCTTTTTTAAACCCAGCTACACTAACTGCACTTTCCAGAGTTTGATTGTGCGTTGAGTAAAAAATAATTTTCTCCAATTAGTTTTAAATATGCTACTTGCTAACTTCATGGAGTGCCCCCTAGTCCTTCTATTATCTAAATAACCAATTCACATTTACCCGTTCAAGACCTCTCATGATTTTAAAGACATCTATTAAATGCCTCCTCAGTCGACTCGTCTCCAAGACAAACAGCCCTAAACTCATTAGCCTTTCCTTATAAGGAAGCTGTTCCATCCCCTTTATCATTTTGATTGCCCTTCTCTGTACTTTCTCTATTGCAACAATATCTTATTTGAGATGTAGCAACAAGAATTGTACACAGTCTCACCATGGAGCGTTACAGAGGCATTATGACATTTTCCGTTTTATTCACCATTCCCATCCTAATAATTCCTAACATTCTGTTTGCTTTTTTGATTGTTGCAGCACACTGAACCAACGGTTTAAATTTATTATTTACTATGACACCTAGATTTTTTTCATAAGTTGTAGATCCTAATATGAAACCTAACATTGTGTAACTATGGCGTGGATTATTTTTCCCTATATGCATCACCCTGCACTTGTCCTCATTAAATTTAATCTGCCATTTGGATGCCCAATCTTCCAGTCTTGCAAGATCCTCTTGCAAAATATCACAATCTGCTTGTGATTTAACTACTATGAATAATTTTGTATCATCTACAAATTTGTTTACCTCACTCATCATATTCCTTTCCAGATCATTTATAAATATATATTGAAAAGTACCAGTCCAAGTACAGATCCCTGAGGCACTCCACTGTTTACCATTTTCCACTGAGAAAACTGACCATTTAATCCTACTTTCTGTTTCCTGTCTTTTAACCAGTTTGTAATCCACGAAAGCTAACCACCTCCTATCCCATGACTGTTTAGTATTCTTAGAAGCCTCTCATGAATGACTTTGTCAAAGAGGTTGCTGATGAAAATTGAGAAAGTTGTAACATCAGCTGAGTCAATAACATTTCCATATGTGAAATCTGCTGCCAAATATCTCTCAAGGAGTTTTCTGTTGGTTGGCTCTGAAACTACTTCAGAGGGAGCTAACAAAAAGTGGGATTGAATCAGAAGAACTGGTTGTGGAATGATGGCTTTGGATTCAATGGCAAACTCTTCTGGAATAGGGGCAGGATCTGAAGGGCCAACATTATTCACTTTAAGGGAAAACTGAAACAAAGTCTTTGAGGAACAAAAGAATTTTGGGCTCCAGATGGTGGGATCCCGAATGCATTTTCTGTTGCCACCAAATCAATATCAGGGCACTGCTTACCCAACTCTGACTGTGAATGTTGGGGCATACTAGGTGGCGGATGATCTTCAGGGCTCAGCAAAGAATTGGACCACTCACCTGAATCAATGTCATCGTGGGAAACAAATCTTCCCCTTTCTTTTCCAATCCTTATCAACCAAGAGCAAAAAACAGAGAAAAGGGGCATGCCCCTTTGGTGCACGCCTTTGGTGAGCCACTGCCGCAAGGATTTTATGGGGGATTTTTGTTAGATAGCCATTATTTTATGTCAGCGCTGCTCTCCCGATCCCTCCTCTCACTCTCTCCCCTCAATGGGAGCAGGCCATGGATGTCTGAGCAAACAAGATTTTTTTTTAATTGCTTCTTTTTGGATATTGTTTTTGAATAGTTTTGCTAATTATTTATAGAGGTCTGCTTGTGTTATATATTTTTTTTTTTCAATTGTGTTACTTTTGGGGCTCCTTGTTTTAAAAATATTTATTGCCAGATATTTTTTAATAATTCATGCTGATAAAATAGTATCCTAATAAAATGTCATAATACTGTAGAACAAAAATGTTACTTAAAATTATTGCTCTGATCATGACTGCATTTCAGTTTGTTCACCTTTAATTATCTGTAAACCTACTAGCTGAGAAAGTCATCTATAAAAAAAAAAAGCATACATTTTTATAAGGGAAACTAAGTAGTTATACTATGTACTATTTGTAGTAGAAGAAATATTTCAATGGATTAGTCAATATAGAGTCAATAATTCTCTGCTTACTAAAAGGAAAGGTCACAGGGAAATAGGAATAACCTTTTATAACAATGTAGTTGTTTACTGTGAAGCTAGTTTTGTCTTTTTAAAAAACCATAAAACATAATAAGTTATTTAACCGAGAGTAGCTCAAATGACAAATGAAAACAAATGGGGAAATAGAACAAGAATAATATTTTTCAACTACAATAATGGTTTCATAGCTACAGTAGAAGCATGTCCATGGCGTAACACTAGTCACAATAAATACTGTAATTCAATACACCAGAGGGTTTTTTTAAAATAACATATAATGTGCTCTGTATATTAAAACAAATTTTGGTGCATTATTGTACTTGCAATTAGGTATCATTTTTCATCCAAATAGCATATTAACATGCTGTCGGCATGTTTTTGTTTTCAGAAATATAGATTTAGTAAAAATAAGCTTAGATAATAAGAATTTATCAAAAATTCTCCTTTTCTAAAGCAAATAATAAGGATGTGCAGAGGAAACAATTTTCTATCATTTTGTTCATTCATTTCAAAGGTCACCTATCTTCATTTGGTTTTTTTCGAAAGAAAAAAATGTTCATTTGTTTTATTTGATCATTTGTTTACCATTAAAGTAAATGAGGGAACCACTGCAGCCTATTTTGGGCTCCAAAATTAAGATTTTTTTTATCAATTCTAATGAAACTTGTGGGAAGACATCATCAGCCGAGGAAAAGAACTCCAAGGCACCTAGACTGTTGCAAAGTGGCCCCATGAGTGAATCAATATCCTAAGGCACCATGAAGGGGTAACAGAGCAAAAAAAGGAGACAGAAGAAACCCCAAGGCATAGAAAAAGGAACAAAGCTGCACAAAGAGTGGCATCAACACACCAAGGCACCATGAGAGGTGCAAAGCAGACATCCATAGTGGCAAGAATGCCCCAAGGTATAGAATCTGAAGTATAACAGCAAGGCAACATGACAGAAAGAATCTCAAAGTGCAAAGTCTGAGTATGACAGCAATGCTGAGAAGAAGAAATACCCCTAAGGTATTGGATAAGGGGTACAGCATCAAAGTAGAGTGTCATGGGGAATGTCTGTCTTCCTGTTCCAATACCTGCAACTTGTCAGATTTAGTACAAGAGAAAGATCTGTCATCAGCATCACTTCTGAGACATACAGTTAAGTTTTTATTACATTTCCTACTTGAAAATAAACTTGCTGCTGGATGGCATTTTGGATTGCTTGTGAAATTAGCTTTCTGATTGGAACTTTTATCACAATTAGAAAAAGACAGTGGTCTATCATTAGTGTTGCTTTCCTGATAATTTATGACGTTTGTATTATTAAGAAAGCTCTTCCCACATTCTGCAGCTGAACACAGTCTCATTTTTTTGTTGATTTTTTGGTATTGCATTAGTTCTAGAGATGGTTCCAATTCACATCGTGAATTTTTTTTCGTGCGGCCCGATTGGGTTTTTTTTATCGGCTGCACCCGAGCCGATAAACAAAAAACCCACCCCGACCCTTTAAAACAGCTCCCTTAGCTTCCTCCACCCTCCCGACCTCCCCCAAAACGTTTTAAAATTACCTGGTGGTCCAGTGGGGGTCCCGGGAGCGATCTCCCGCTCTCGGGCCGTCGGCTGCCACAAATAAAAATGGCGCCGATGGCCCTTTGCCCTTACCATGTGACAGGGTATCCGTGCCATTGGCTGGCCCCTGTCACAAGGTAGGAGTAATGGATGGCCGGTGCCATCTTTAAAAATGGCACAGGCCATCCAGTGCTCCTACCATGTGATAGGGGCCGGCCAATGGCACGGATACCCAGTCACATGGTAAGGGCAAAGGGCCATCGGCGCCATTTTTATTAGTGGCAGCCGACGGCCCGAGAGCGGGAGATCGCTCCCGGGACCCCCACTGGACCACTAGGTAATTTAAAAATGTTTTTGGGGGGTCAGGAGGGTGGGGGAAGCTAAGGGAGCTGTTTTAAAGGGTTGGGGTGGGTTTAGGGGTTGTTTTTGTCTGCCGTTTTTCCCGCCCTCCCCCAAAACGATAAGAGAACCCCACGAACAATTTTGTGGGGTTTTCCTATTGGTTTCGGGAGCTCCCAATTTCTGACGACTTTGAAAATATCGTACGATATTTTCAATCGTCAGAAAAACGATTCACATCCCTAATTAGTTCTCTTCCTACTGAAACCTTTACTACATTCAGAACATGTTAAAAGTCTCTCCTGTACACAGTGGCGTAGCCACGGGTGGGCCTCGGTGGGCAGGTGCCCACCCAACTTAGACCCAGGCCCACCCAACTGGCACCGGAACTGCAAGGCTGTCGCGGGATCCCATCCCCGCGACAGCGAACAAGAGAACCCACGCCTCACGCGCCATCACGGCACACACGGGGAAGCGCTGCTGTGGCCGTATGGCCAACCGGTCTTCCTGTTCGGGAAGCGCCGCGCGCAGCTTCCGCTTCCTCCCCCCAATGCAGGAAGATCAGCTGCCTCTCCTGCTGCCACCCGTTCTCCTGCTATCTTCGGACCAAACGGCCCGCCGAACTTCCTGTTTGGGGGAGCGGAAGCGCCGCGCACAGCTTCCGCTTTCTCCCCCAGAGCAGGAAGATCAGCTGCCTCTCCTGCTGCCACCCGTTCTCCTGCTATCTTCGGACCAAACGGCCCGTTGAACTTCCTGTTTGGGGGAGCGGAAGCGCCGCGCACAGCTTCCGCTTTCTCCCCCAGAGCAGGAAGATCAGCTGCCTCTCCTGCTGCCACCGGCCTCCTGCTATCTTCGGGCGTCGGGCCGTACTGCCCGCCGATCTTCCTGCTTGGGAGCGGGGAGGGAGGAAGCGGACGTTGTGTGCTGTGCTTCCGCTTTCCCCCCCCCCCCCACAGGAAGTTCGGCGGGCAGTACGGCCCGACGCCCGAAGATAGCAGGAGGCCGGTGGCAGCAGGAGAGGCAGCTGATCTTCCTGCTCTGGGGAAGAAAGCAGAAGCTGTGCACGTGCTTGAATGTGTATGTGTGGATGAGAATGGGAGTGTGTGTGGGTGAAAACTGGAGCCTGGGTGTGTATGTGGGTGAGAATGGAAGCTTGAATATGTGGGTGAATGGGAGCTCGAATGTGTGTATGTGTGGTTGAGAATGGGAGACTGGGTTTGTGGGTGGGTGAGAATGGGAGCTTGAATGTGTGTATATATGGGTGAGAATGAGAGCCTGGGTTTGTGTGGGTGGGTGAGAATGGAAGCTTGAATATGTGGATAAGAATGGGTGCTTGAATGTGTGTATGTGTGGGTGAGAATAGTACCTTAAATGTGTATATGTATGGATGAGAATGGGAGCTTGAATATGTGTGGGTGAGAATGGGAGTCTGGGTTTATGTGTGTGGGTGAGAATGGGTGCCTGGATGTGCGTCTGTGTGTGCATAAGAATATAAGCCTGGGGAGGGGTGAGAAAGTGAGAACTTGAATGTGAGCTTGGGGGGGGGGGGAGAGCATATGAGAGTGACAGCTTGAGTGTGTGAGAGGGAGTCTGTGAGAGAAAGCGTGTATGTGTGTGTGTGTGTGTGTGTGTGTGGAAGGGAAGAAGACAGTAGTAGAAGAAAGACACTGAAAGGAATTAGGAAATGAGCTATAAGGGAAAAAATGGGAAAAAGAGACCAGGACCAACTGATTAGAAAAATACAAAGATCAGACAACAAAGGTAAAAATATATATATCTATATTTTGAGATGTTAGCCCTCCCCCCGTTTTGGCCCCCCACCCCTCATCTAAAGTATCGCAGGCCTGCGATACTTTAGAAAATGGGGCCCCAAGTTTGAAATAACTCATGATTGCCATGGTTAATCTTGACATCTTCCACCTCCTGAAACAGTTTTTTATTGGACTGAATTATATCCTGATTCTCTTTTTTGCTAAATAAGTACAATTATCTTTCAAGAATTCTTTAATCATTTGTTTTTGTTAAAAAAGGATCAACTTTTAAAACTAGTAAAATTTTAGATTAACCTTTCAGGAATTTCAGGCATAAAGGATGGTTGGCCGAGGTGCTTGCTGGTCAATCAAAGAAGATGTGATATATTTTATCTCATTTTCATAGCTATAAATTACAATATTGGTACAGAAATTATTTCCAATAGTTTTGAGAGTTTTGTATACATAATTTTCTGCATATACCTTAAGAATGCTTAAATTATTTTCCTCAATAAGGGGTGGATTTTCTAAGTTCGCAGAACTTAGAAAATCCGGTGGCAACAGGGGGTGGGGGGATGAAACGGGAGGGCGGGCCTGTGCTAGCCAGCAGCCATCGCTGCTGGCGATACACCGAATAACTACACCATGGCCTGGATTTATCAAAATGCGATAGCAAAAGGGGCATGGTCTATGCTAATTACATATGTGAAGAGCTAAGTTGAGAGAGAGAGAGAGAGAGAGAGAGAGAGAGAGAGAGAGAGAGAGAGAGAGAGAGAGAGAGAGAGAGAGAGAGAGAGAGAGAGAGAGAGAGACTATAATGTCCTCTCCCTAGATAGGTATTTGTATCCCTATGGGAGGCCCATCTAGTAACTCGAGGTGAGGTTTATATATTAGTGTAGGGGATTAGGGGCCACTTTGACATTCAACGTGAGAATTATGAACAGAACGGTGCTCTTTTGTGAAGATTTGATGACTTTCGGAGTGAGGAAACTCACTCCAAGATGATATTTGTGCAAGGTTCTCTCAACCTAGCTTGATGGACACTCTACCTGGGTAACATGCGTTAACGGGGCTTTTCGCATGCGATAAGCCCTTAACACATGCGAAAACGCCTTAGCGCATTTTGATAAATGACCCCACATAAAAGGTTTAGTTATTTGGCGCGAAATAGGCAGTGAAAAGGCTCCTTATGTTTTCGCTGTCTGCGCCATCTTCACGGAGTTGGCTCCGGTGACACCCCGACTCCTCCTCTTCCAGGGCCGACTCCACCCCGATGTCCCCTTCGCAGGCGTGCGCTACGATTTCTAGCTACTAGCTTGCGCTGGTAGTGTAAGCGTGCGATAGCCTTAGAAAATAAGGCCCTAAATTTGGTCAAATATCTATAAAAATTGACCAACTTTTTTATAATTTAACATATATAGGCTTAAAATGATAAATGGAAGTTCAATACATTTAGACTGCCTTTTCGGACATAATACATGGCATTGATAAGCAGGTTAATATTAATATAGCCAATATCACAGGGAGAAGACAGGAGTGACAAGCTAATGTTTTCAAGTCATTTCTTTTCTGCCAATGCATATTATCAGCAATGCATAAATTGGACTTTTTTGTAGATTCATTTATGCATGCTTGTAAGAGCAAAATCTTACCAATCTAGGCATTGGTAGTCTGCTAAGTTCTTGTAATTTATGATTGATGATGAGATTCACATTAACTCAGAGGTTGGGAAACATATATTGGTTGTGGTGAGCATTATTGCTTCATTCTTTACAATAATGTTCTTAGGAGCACTGACTATATGCTAAGACAAAAATAAGGCTTAAAATGTGATACTAACAACCTCTTGAGATTTTAATAGCAAGTTTTCTTTCTAGGACAAAGCTGGCAATTTCAAATTCCAGAACTTTATATTAATGTTTTCCCAGCTGTCTCCATGTCAACATGAAAATAATTAGAGATGTGCATTCATTTTAGACAAATTAGATAATTTCAACGAAATTGTCTAATTCATCATGTTTCACTGAAATTTTGGAAAACTTTGAATTTTGTTTTAGTGCACACTAACGGTACTTTGGCCTGGATTCACTAATGCAGCAAGGCTTAGTGAATCCCTGTGCTAATGGGGGGCGGGAGGGCGAAGCGGGGGGCGGTCCTGCGCTAGCCGGCAGCGATCTTACCTCCGCGGTGTAATCACTGCCAATGTCGCACCGAATAACTACACCTTTTATGGCAGCAAAAAGGCTCCTTACCTTTTCGCTGTCGGCGCCGTCTAAACGGAGTCGGCCCCAGTTATGCCCCAACTCCTCCTCTTCCGGGGCCGACTCCGCACCGATGTAGCTAGCGCAGGCCTGCGCTAAGCTTTCTAGCTATCGCATGCTTGCGCTGGTAGCGCAAGCATGCGATGGCCTTAGAAAATAAGGCCCTTAGTGCACAGTAACACAAAATTAGTGAAATATGAAAAAAAAACCTGAAATGTGAAGTTAAACATGGGAAAAATGAAGTATGAACCAATACGATATATAAAAATGATACACATCTCTAAAAATATTTTTTTTTTTATTATATGGGATAAGCACACAGGATCTCTGAGAGAATGGTAAGGATTATAAAGCTGAGTCATTGGTGTGGATGGGCAGACTCGATGGACCATATGATGTTTTTCTAACATCACATTTCTGTGGTCTTATGATTAATAGTTTAGCTGGAGATTTATACTGGGTGTTGTGTAGTATTGGCCTGCTGGTCTAAGTTATATTTCATACACATGGTCTAAGTTGGGGAAGATAATTTTCAAAAGTTATAATATTTGGGTAACTACATGGGTAAAAGGGCTGTCTAAAAAATTGTCCACTTTCTACCTGGCCAAAAATAGGCGAGGGGCTCCACGATCTGTATACATTTAGCCACATGAGAAGAAAATGTTCCCAGGGGTGTGTTTAGGTCAGAGGAGAAAAATAATGCACAGAGACACATTTGTTGGAAACAGGATGCTGGGCTTGATGGACCTTTGTTCTGACCCAGCATGGCATGTTCTTATGTTATTAAGTAATAACTTGAATTTTGCCAGAAGCATTCAGTTTCCATCAAATGTTTTTGAGTTGGCCCTTGGGGATCAGATTATTTCTTGGAATAAGTTATTATCTAATGCCTATGTTCCAGTAAATTTTCACACTCATAAATTCATGCCTGAGGGTTCATAGTTTCATTTGGGCCTTCAAGTGTTAAAGCAGCAAAAGTGGCAAAAGAATAAAATTGCTGAAAATGAACAGACAAATTTAAAATAGTATTAAGTATTATTTAATTGAATTTAAAAAGGAGAAAAGCCCTTCTCAAGGTAGATAACAGACCAAAACATTTGTTTAGTCGAGTTTCTCAAATTTCAGGAATGCAACGATTCCACCTTATTGCTAACTAGATTACAGATGAAACTCCTGCCTGGAAATTTGTAAAGAAAACTGGAAATGTGCAGGCTGTTTCTGAAAGCATCACTTCACCACTTTTATTGATCTTTTCTGAGTCATCCCCTTCCCTCAGATCAGTTATCTCTGTAAGAAAGCTAAGAGCATTTAATGAGGACTCTGCTAATAGTTTGCACTTACTATTAAAACAAGTGAATTGTTCCACATCTCCTCAAGATCCTCTCCCATTTAAACTTCTAAACAGTCCAGATCATGATTTTTTTTCCCTACATTGCGAGTATTATTAATAATTTCCTCTCATCAGGGTTTGTTACTGTAGAAATTCAGCGTAATCCCAAATATTTGCAGTGGATATAAATCCCCAGGATTTGAAAGCAGCTACGATCTGTCTAGAACTTAAGAAAACACATTTGGACTTAGGGGTTCTAACAATTATAGACCCATATCTAATATAACTGCATATATCTGTTATAAAATATTATGTATATATTTTTAACTTTGTGAACCATTACGAACTTTTGGAGCAACAGTATACAAATAGTTACAAATAAAGAAATTACCTTTTCTTTTTCTGTTCTGTTCTGTTCAAATATGTTTATTGGTTTTACAACAATAAATATAAACATAAGGAAAATAAAGCATGTCAGACGACATACCCATCTCAGCAGTAAATACATATATAACAAATGAACATTTAACTGAGAAGTTGATGTCCAATGCAGAAGAATCTGTTGAATAGCAATAGAGAGAAAAAAATTCAGTAGTTTTGCTTGCGGCGGTGGGAGTGGAGGTCATAAAGCCAATGATTTCACAATGGCAATGCTATAGGACAACGGTTGGCACAATTGTAACATTGCGAGATCCTTTCCTACACCTCACTCCCAAATAAAGAAGTATGGGAACAATGGTACAACATATGGGAAAAGGTAGCCTTAGGCATGCAGCAAGACCAACATAGATGAGAGACAGACAATTTTGCTCTCTGGAGAGACCATGGTGTCCAAATGGCAAGATAAGCTAGACAAAAAAAAGAGTCTGTAATTTGAGAGGAGAGAGGTCATAAAGTAACATTCCAAAACTTGACCCAAGGAAAATTCTCTGATAGAGAAAACTCCTGAGACCAAATCTTCTCATGGCAAATTGTTTAAGGTTTTTATAAATGTTAATACAATATGGCGTTGTAATAGAAAAGAATGTAGAAGAGAGAGCACTTGAGGAGATTTAGAAAAAGGAGATACATCAGAACATAACATGCAAGCATTGTTATGCATCCTGTCCGCAGGAGGCCCACGTCCAGGCCGATTTACCCCAGTAACCCAGCTGCCAGTCTTGGATCACCTTCACTCATGGTGGTGGGCAGCCGCCTCCATCCTCGAGTACCTGCAGACTCCTCTGCCACTTCCGACTCCTCTGCAGTTCCTCCCTGTGTACAGCAGCCCCCCCCCCCCCCCCCCACATGGGCCGCAGAGAGACACTGCCATCCTGCCACCTCTGGGTCCCAGCTTCAGAGCATACATGTGCGACTCCCTTCTTTTTAAAGGGGCCATGGAAAGAAAATAGCCCGTGGCCATAGATGATTGCATCACTGGGCCTTATTATTTAAGGCAGGGCCCAGCCACTTGTTCCCTGCCTTGGCAACAGGTCTCCACGATTGCTCGTGTACTCATTGCCCATCGTTCCTGGTTTCTGCTCCTGGTTCCTATTCCTGATTGCTCCTTGGTCTTCTCCTTGTTTTCTTGTACTGATCCTCTGGCTTAACCACTACTTAATTGGACTACGCTTGGACTGATCCTCTAGCTTTGACCCCTGCTTTGTTGGACTACACTTGGACTGATCCTCTGGTTTTGACCCCTGCTTCAATGGACTACGCTTGGACTGATCCTCTGGCTTTGACCCCTGCTTTGTTGGACTACGCTTGGACTGATCCTCTGGCTTTGACCCCTGCTTCGTTGGACTATGCTTAGATTAATTCTTTGGCTTTGACCCTTGATCTTCTTCCTGGTACCTTGCTAGCTCAGCCGCCTGCCCCCGACTCCAGCTTGCCTTGATCTTGTCTATGGTATCCCTTGGACCTGGCCTTTCAGGCTTCAGCCTGAAAGGCCAGGTCCAAGGGATACCATCCTGTCTTACCCTGTTCCTGTCGGCGTCCGGGTCTCTGGATCCCTGCCTCGCCGGACTGACCTCTGTTGTGACTGTCACTGCTCAACGTCCTCACTCCGCCCTCTTTACCTCTGTGGCGACTCCCTCCGGGTCTGATGGATGGCTGGCTGCCGCGGTGTCTCCATGCCGTCTCCCTCTGGCGTCCCGGGACCAGCTCGACGTTGCAAATCCACCATGTTGCCTGAAGACCTAGGACGCACGTGTGCTCTGATTGAAGTACCAGCAAGGGCGTGAACCTCAGGGGCGTCCCCCTGAGATGACGTCATCCGCTTCCAATATTTAAAGGTCTCTATTTCACTATCTAATTGAGTTAGCAAGAATAAGGGAATGGATAATGAATGGATACAGCTTCCTCCTAGCTACTCTGCCTCCTCGGACTTACCAGAGGTACTCGCTCCTCGGGGGCATCGCTTTTTTTCTTTACTTTCAGATTACAGATAGGAACCGGTACTCGCTCCTCAAGGGTCCATGTTCCTGGACACTCTGAAGATTCTCTACTGCCTGGAAGCTATCACTGCTACAAACAATTGTGATTTACCATAGCTCTCTCATAGCTTTCCCTGGAACCAGGTACTCGCTCCACGAGGGCCTAAACCTTTCCAGCTCCTGAGCTTCCTTGAGACCGTATGTGAGTTTTGTCATCTGGTTCTGTTCATGAAACTCTGCCTACTCACTTTCTACAGTTTCTCAACAGCTCAGCCATCCTGGATCGCTGTTCCAGTACTTGAGGGACTACAGCCCTGCCAAGCATATCAGCTCACTACTGCCACCTCTGGTGGTTTAAAAAACCTGTTTAATAAAAGAACTATGTGTGTCTGTCTCCATACTCAAGCCTAGCCAGAGATCCCTCTCGGGATATCCTCCCGTGGGTGTCGTCATCTGCCACCGGTCCAGGGATCCACTCACTATATCAGATCCTGAACAGATTGCTAACTACATAGCAAGTCAATATCTGAGATTGCTGACACCTCCTTCTTTAGGAGCCAATATTATCAGATTGCGACTCCGCAGTCTAATTAGTAAAAGATCTATAACAGATTGCTACTCCTATTGGATTGCTCCTCCCATCAGGCATCAGATCACTAACAACCTCATTCCCCTGATACCTCTGCTGGTCCCTGGCGAACCCTTGCTTTTCATTTACTGGGAGTCATCACACGAAGGCCCACCTAAGACCAGCTGGCCCCAGTACCCAAGGGCTCAATCTGCAGGGAATGAGGGCTGGTATTGGCAAAGCTCCAGTTGGCCTCCGTAGCGTCAATCCCACCTTGGGCCAAATATCTACCACCAGTGCAACAAAAATAATGCTGAAGCTGCAGATAACAATATGCCTGAGTTCTGGGTAAATCATAGATATGCATAAGTGTTGTGAATGGCAATCACTGAGACTTATTAACTGATTGAGCTAGGGACCATATACCAATGTGCCCAATTAAGAATCATTTTATCAAAACACAAAAATTGAACCAAATCAGAATAATGAAGAGCTATCCCAAGATAAAGAGAGATTGTCAATGGATGATTCAAGTAGTCTAAATGCATAACATGTTGCATGGATAATGGGCTGACCACACAGGTGAGAGAGAGTGAATGGAGGCCAGCAGCTGCACACAAAGGCAGAAGAAAATTGAAATCTTCTTCAATATCATACCAAATAGGTTTGTGCACTCCTATAAGGTGCTCTGTCAATCAAGTAATACTTTGGCGCAACATGAAGGCAGTATGATAAGCATGAAAATCAGGGAAATTAACTCCACCTCTATCCCTATATAATTTAAGCTTAGACAAGTCAACCTGAGGTGGTTTATTCATTCACAAAAAATGAGAAAGAACACCATCCACATTTGTATAAACTTTTTTATCAAAGAAAATAGGACGTATGCTAAGGAAGAAGTTAACTTTAGGAGCTACAACCATCTTAATTGTATCCAAGTGACCCCACCATGAGAGATGATTACCAGTGTGCAACTATATCTGTTACCATAGTACAAATTTTATCTGCAACTTTTACAATTGTTTAATCAAGTGCAGGATAAAAATATATTCCAAAGTATTTTAGACCATTAGGAATCCAATGAAGATTTGAAAATTTGAAAGCCAGTAGTTTTTATATATATTAAGGGGCATCATTTCATATTTATATGGTATCTGGAAATGGTAAACAAGGAGGCAATATGCCGCATGATGACCATCAGCACCTGCTCTGGCTGAGAGACATATAGTAAAATATCATCCACATAGATTGACAGTTTATATTCTGCATTATTATATTTTATACCTTAAACCAGCAGATCCTGTCATAAAGCCAGCAGTAATGGTTCTAATGATAAATTAGAAAGATACATGGAGAGAGGGAAGCCTTGCTTTGTACCTCTTTGTAAATTAAAAGGTTCAGATAGTTTACCTTTAATTGAGACATATGAAGTAGGGGAACAAAATAAAGAGCTAACATCAGAAATAAAACTAATGGAGGACTTCAAATAAATAATTCCATTCAAAATGGTCAAAAGCATTTTCATCTAATGAAACTGTAACTGTTGGAATGGTCAGCTTATTAGAAGTCTGAAGTAAGTTAAGAAACAGATGAGAGTTATTAGTGATGTAATGACCCTTCATAACACCGGATTGAGATGGGTGTATAAGTTTATCCAGTATGCGCTCTAAGCTGAAGGACGGTATTTTACTTAGTATCTTATAATCAACATTGAGTAGGGAAATAGGTCTGTAATTGGAGGGAGACAGAGGATCTCAATTGGGTTTAGGGAATATCACAAGTTTTATTAAAATGTGTTGAAAGACAACCCCTGAAATGCATAGATAGAAAAACGAAGTTTCCCGCATTTCCCCAAAAACGAAGTCCAAAACGAACCTACAAAACAATGCACATCTCTATCTCCTAATGCCAATTTTGTATTTTCATCACTAACATATCTAAAAAAAAATATTTGTCCACTCATCTTACCATATTTGTTATTTTTTCTTCAATTTAATTCTTTGCATTTCTGACTACTTTCCCAGCTTTTCTAGATATTGTTGCCTGTCTTCCTCTTTCTGTGATCTCCTGTAGTTTATGAATACTAATTCCTTTCCATCAGTGCTGGATGCATTTCCAAAAGAGAGTTGGTCATTCAGCTCAGGGCACTGTTCTTCCTCAAGAACATAATCTATGCATTTGATTTTCAGAGCTGTATGAGTCCTCACTGTAATTGTGTTTCAGTAACGCAACAACTTCCTCAATAATGAAAGTTCACTTCCTTGCTACTCTAAATAGATGAAAACAAAAATACATTAGTACAGTTGAACAAGGAAATGCATTGCTCCACAAGTACATATCTCATAAGAACATAAGAACATGCCATGCTGGCCGGGTCAGACCAAGGATCCATCAAGCCCAGCATCCTGTTTCCAACAGTGGCCAATCCAGGCCATAAAACCTGGCAAGTACCCAAAACTAAGTCTATTCCATGTTACTGTTGCTAGTAATAGCAGTGACTATTTTCTAAGTCAACTTAATTAATAGCAGGTAATGGACTTCTCCAAGAACTTATCCAATCCTTTTTTAAACACAGCTACACTAACTACACTACCACATCGTCTGGAAACAAATTCCAGAGTTTAATTGTGCGTTGAGTGAAAAAGAACTTTCTCCGATTAGTTTTAAATGTGCCCCATGCTAACTTCATGGAATGCCCCCTAGTCTTTCTATTATCTGAAAGAGTAAATAACCAACTCACATCTACCCATTCTACACCTCTCATGATTTTAAGCACCTCTATCATATGCCCCCTCAGCCGTCTCTTCTCCATGCTGAACAGTCCTAACCTCTTTAGTCTTTCCTCATAGGGGAGCTGTTCCATTCCCCTTATCATTTTGGTTGCCCTTCTCTGTACGTTCTCCATCGCAACTATATCTTTTTTGAGATGCGGTGACCAGAATTGTACACAGTATTCAAGGTGCGGTCTCACCATGGAGCGATAGAGAGGCATTATGACATTTTCTGTTTTATTCACCATTCCCTTTCTAATAATTCCTAATATTCTGTTTGGTTTTTTGACTGCCGCAGCACTTTGAACTGACGATTTCAATGTGTTATCCACTATGATGCCTAGATCTCTTTCATGGGTTGTAGAATCTAATATGGAACCTAACATTGTGTAACTATAGCATGGGTTATTTTTCACTATATGCATCACTTCATCACTTGTACTTATCCACATTAAATGTCATCTGCCATTTTGATGCCCAGTTTTCCAGTCTCACAAGATCTTCCTGCAATTTATCACAATCTGCTTGTGATTTAACTACTCTGAACAATTTTGTATCATCTGCAAATCTGATAACCTCACTCATCGTATTTCTTTCCAGATCATTTATAAATATATTGAAAAGTAAGGGTCCCAATACAGATCCCTGAAGCACTCCACTACCCACTCCCTTCCACTGAGAAAATTGTCCATTTGATCCTACTGTTTCCTGTCTTTTACCCAGTTTGTAATCCACGAAAGGACATCACCACCTATCCCATGACTTTTTACTTTTCCTAGAAGCCTCTCATGAGGAACTTTGTGAAATGCCTTCTGAGAATCCAAGTACACTGCTTCTACCAGTTCACCTTTATCCACATGTTTATTAACTCCTTCAAAAATGTGAAGCAGATTTGTGAGGCAAGACTTGTCTTGGGTAAAGCCTTGCTGACTTTGTTCCATTAAACCATGTCTTTCTATATGTTCTGTGATTTTGATGTTTAGAACACTTTCTAACATTTTTCCTGGCACTGACGTCCGGCTAACATGTCTGTAGTTTCCCAGATTGCCTCTGGAGCCCTTTTTAAATATGGGGGTTACATTAGTTATCCTCCAGTCTTCACATACAATGGATGATTTTAATGATAGTTTACACATTTTTACTAATAGGTCTGAAATTTCATTTTTGAGTTCCTTCAGAACTCTGGGGTATATACCATCCAGTCCAGGTGATTTACAACTCTTCAGTTTGTCAATCAGGTCTACCACATCTTCTAGGTTCACGGTAATTTGGTTCAGTACATCTGAATCATTACCCATGAAAACCTTCTCCAGTATGGGTACCTCCCCAACATCCTCTTCAGTAAACACCGAAGCAAAGAAATCATTTAATCTTTCTGCGATAGCCTTATCTTCTCTAAGTGTCCCTTTAACCCCTCAATCATCTAATGGTCCAACTGACTCCCTTACAGACTTTCTGCTTCAGATATATTTAAAAAAGGTTTTTACTGTGAGTTTTTGCCTCTAAGGCCAACTTCTTTTCAAATTCTCTTTTAGCGTGTCTTATCAATGCCTTAAATTTAACTTGCCAACGCTTGTGCATTATCCTATTTTCTTCTATTGGATCCTTCTAATTTTTGAATGAAGATTTTTTGGGTAAAATAGCTTCTTTCACCTCCCCTTTTAACCATGCCAGTAATCATTTTGGATTCTTTCCACCTTTCTTAATGTGTGGAATACATCTGGACTGTGCTTCTATAATGGTTTTTTTTTTAACAATGACCACACCTCTTGCATCACTTTTTACCTCTGTAGCTGCTCCTTTCAGTTTTTTTCTAACAATTTTTCTCATTTTCTCAAAATTTCCTTTTTGAAAGTTTAGCACGAGAGCCGTGGATTTGCTTACTGTCCCCCTTCCAGTCATTAATTGAAATTTTATCATATTATGATCACTATTGCCAAGCGGCCCCACCACTGTTAACTCTCTCACCAAATCCTGTGCTCTACTGAGAATTAGATCTAAAATTGTTCCCTCTCTTGTCGGTTCCTGAACCAATTGCTCCATAAAAATGTAATTTATTCCATCCAAGAACTTTATATCTCTAGCATGTACCGATGATACATGCTAGGGATATAGTGTATGTAGTTTTTGAATGCTAATTCTTTTTCATCAGTGCTGGATGCATTTCCAAAAGAGATTTGGTCGTCCAGCTCAGGACACTGTTCTTCCTCAAGAACATAATCTATGCATTTGATTTTCAGAGCTGTATGAGTCCTCACTGTAATTGTGTTTCAGTAAACCAACAACTTCCCCAATAATGAAAGTTCACTTCCTTGCTACTCTAGACAGAGAAAAAAAAACCCAATACATTAGTACAGTTGAACAATGAAATGCATTGCTCCACAAGTACAAATTTCATTGAGACACCTCTCCCAACACATACACACAAGGAAAATGTCTGCCAGGCTTGCCACAGCTTTGCATTGGAATAAACAGGATTAGCAAGCATACGAAAAGTATTTATTTATTTTTGTACTTGATTATTTGCCCCCCCCCCCCCAATAGGGTCCAGATATGTTTCTATCCACTCAAATATAAAACCATATTTGCCAAATATTACAATAAAATATAACGAAAAACATTCCGATTCACTCACCACTTACTGTAGAAATGACATCCATGATGCTTCTAATGTTTTGGTCTGATTTCCCGTTTGCTTGTCTTTTTCCATATACAAAATGAGATATTTGTCACTGGCATTGATTGATTGGGAGGAAAGACTTTTTTTTTAAAGGTAAAGAGTGCAAAAGAATAGATTTCTTAAAGACTATTTAGTTCTTCAAGGCAAATGGCTTCACCATTTATTTCCTTTACAGGTGAAAATGACTGTTGCTAGGGAAAAACAATAGAGGAATAGCCATTATGTAAATATCTTTTCTTTTTCACTCAGACTCCAAATAGCTGCTATTCAAAAGTTTGAAGGCTTCCAGTCTTTCAAAAAAACAAAAGCTTTGATTACTTTTGCCTCCAGGCACTGACAAGATTGACAAGATTCTAACCGAGACAGATACATAGCTTCTCTGTACAATTGTTTTATTCCTCAGATGCCCCAAATATGTGTTGGTAGTGCACCTGAACACTCTGGAGAAAATATGCCTTGAAGGCATATTAGTGTTATTGTTGCTGTGTTGATGACAATTGAAAGCTATTGGGGGTCATTTTTTCAAGTTATGCTGATGAAATCCTGGTCAAATTTTTATGCATCTTGGACCACTTGGCCTCACAAATGAAACCATCTGAACCTGGTTCTGGATGCTCAAGTTATTAGACCCTGAATGACCTGGGGTGCTAGTACAACCCCTAGAGCAGTGGTCCCCAACCCTGTCCTGGGGGCCCACCAGCCAGTCGGGTTTTCAGGATACCCACAATGAATATGCATGAGAGAAAATTTGCATGCACTGCCTCCAAAAACATGCAAATTTTCTCTCATGCATATTCATTGTGGATATCCTGAAAACCCCATTGGCTGGTGGGCCCCCAGGACAGGGTTGGGGACCACTGCCCTAGAGAACATAGTGACATCATAATGCCTAGGGCATATTTGAACCCTTTCAGTCGTTCTTCTACAGAGACCAAACCATTTATCGTATTAACCTATTCTTTGGAGGCTTTGTACTGAGCGTGGTTTGTGACAATGTCCTAGGGACATTTTAGAACCAGAAATAAAAAAGATATTAAAGTTCTCCTGCTGAAGGGTAAGATTGCATCGCCTTGCCAGATGCTAAGGTTAATCCACTATACTTCAAAAACAGAATGAAACTTTGATTAATCTACTGTACTTAGGAGAAAATTCTTAATATTTTTGGACTGCCTGAATATGTAAAAAAAATTATATATATATATATATATATATATATATATATATCAGGGGGAGTAG
Organism: Rhinatrema bivittatum; assembly: GCF_901001135.1. Lineage (NCBI taxonomy): Eukaryota > Metazoa > Chordata > Amphibia > Gymnophiona > Rhinatrematidae > Rhinatrema > Rhinatrema bivittatum. Next base: position 314,580,018 of record NC_042615.1, on the reverse strand, counting down.
ATGAAGAGATCATGACTTTTTTTAGTCTAATTTTATATAATATTCTTAGCAGGATGTGAAACAACAACTACTCAAAAAAAATGATGATAATTTAAAAAGCTGGGCTATCACTGAAAGATTTGTTGTTGTGCTTTCCCAGACAAATAATAAACAATTGTGTCATGGTCTTTCTTTACTGGAAACAACACAGTTGTAATTACTTTCTATGCTTTCTAACATATCGAATGTTGCAAAGAACAGTGTGAAAGAGATTTTTAAAAGATACTACAAGAAAGGGATTGAAAGTTACAACATTTGGCATGCAAAAACAAAATGGGACTATCTTGTACAAGTTTGAAAATAAGAAACTTTGGGTTAGTATTTTCAGATTAATGATCCCTTCTAAAAAGTACCTATAGCTTTCTTGAGGTTATTTTCTCTCTCAATATGTTCCACAGAATAGAGGATTTGTACTTACACTTCTATCAGCAATGCTGTTCTTGAGTGTTTCTCCTTTACCACAATGTCCAATTTTCTAGGCATCAGGCTTTTTTTGCATGAACATGTCCCAGTTGATCACAACTTCTTCATTTTCTACAATCCTGACAGGGTCATGGTCTCAGTGCTTTTCTAGTACAGTGATGTTGTAGTGTTTACACAGTTTCCATGCTTTCTTGTATATAGGGCTTCTGACAGCATATCATATGAAGCAGTGAGATGTGTAACTGTTTCCAGTTCTGTTTTATAGAATCTGCATTTGTCTATAGTCCAGTGTCCTGTGCTGCAATTATTAGGTGTGCATTCGTTTTGAACTTAAATGTAAAACGCAACTTTTTTTTTTTTTAACTTAAAAAAGTGATGAGGCGAAAACGATCGGATTTCCAACTTATTCAACATAGCTATGTTGAATAAGTTGGAAATCGCGATTGTTGATCCTAAATAAAAATTTAAACCCCTCACCCTCCTTAATCCCCCCCCCAAGACTTACCAAAACTCCCTGGTGGTACAGCAGGGAGTCAGGACGCCATTTCTGAACTCCTTTGCGAGGAGCACGTGACGTCAGCGTCACGTCGGAGTGACGCGGCGTCACGTGATTCCCCGCGCGATCGCTCTGGGACCCTCTTGCACCCAAAAGGAACTTTTGGCCAGCTTGGGGGGCCTCCTGACCCCCCCAAGCTGGCCAAAAGGAACTTTTGCACCCAAAAGTTCCTTTTGGGTGCAACGAGGGTCCCTCGGAGCGATCGCACGGGGAATCACGTGACGCCACGTCACTCCGACGTGACGTCGACGTCACGTGCTCCTCGCAAAGGAGTTCAGAAATGGCGTCCTGACTCCCTGCTGTACCACCAGGGAGTTTTGGTAAGTCTTGGGGGGGGATTAAGGAGGGTGAGGGGTTTAAATTTGTATTTGCACGTATGGACATAGACTCAACTTATGGAATTCTCCATATGTCCATATTGACCGCAAATGGGACCCCCTTTCGACTTATGGACTTATGAACATAAACCTTTGCTCTGCACATCCCTAGCAATTATCAATCTTTCATCTTTAGGTTTGTTAATTTCTTCTTAGTCACTCCTATGCCAGGTTTTGATCTATATTTTGTTTCTAAAGTAACTCTTTTTGTTCCCACTGTATTGTGTTGTTGGCAACTGTTTTTCCTTGTTTGCTGGTCTGATTCTTTAGTATTTTTTATCATGATTTCCAAATTCTGTTGCTCCTTTCCCCTTGTGTGCTCGTTGATTCGCACTCATCCCTTCCGTTCATCAGAATGCTTGTTCAAGTTTAAGAATGGAGGCTGATTATTGCCATTCACTTTTATACTTCTGCATTTCTCAAGTATTTGCATCTGTTGGTGCTGTTAAGTATGCTTAGAGGCCTATAATAGTATTTCTATATATGTAATCTATTTCTATAGGACACCATTCTCTTTCAGCTCTTAGAAAATACAGTCATACAGAATAGTTTGTGGGCATGCAAAGTTTTCTTGTTCTTACATCCAACGTTTTGAAATCTTTACGGGGACATGTCTTTGCCTATGATTCCAAAGCTATATGAATGCAAGGAGTGCAATTTGATTAATGGCTTGCATTTTATTGCATGCTGTTAAAACAATTTTCAATATGTTTCAGTCTTCTATAGTATTCTTTGCTGATCTCTCATTGATTTGTTCTGGATTGTCATACCTTCCTTTACACCTAGATATCTGATTACACCTTGTGGCTTGATTTCATTTTATTACAGTCTTCAGTTAGAGAGATGCTTTCAGTTTTGATTAGGTTTCCTCTAAGAAAGCATCTTAGCACATTTGTCCAGGCTAAATATCATCCTGATGTCATCTGGAAAACTCTTCACTACTCAGAGCTGTTTCACTAAGTGGCAACTACAGGAGCTATAAACATCAAGATATATAGGTAGGTGTGATGTTATCTGTTCATCATTAGTGTATCTGGAATTAAGACTGAATCCATGTGGTTATATGTATGAATTAGTATGGATATGTATATGAGTGTGAGCTGGAGAAAAAAAGGCACAGAGATGCATATTAATATAGTTTTAAAATGTCTTAAAGCTATGTAGATGAGTTTACTGAATTAAGTTTATTAAGACAATCTTACTTGTAATTTCTAAACTTATGCTGTTCTACTATGGGGCAGATCTTAAAACATACGCGTGGGCGTAGATTTGTTCGCGCAACCCGGCGCAAACAAATCCATGCCTGATTTTATAACATGTGCGCCTTGCGCGTGCCGAGCCCAAGGGAAGCCCCGATGGAGGGAACTTTGTTTTCAATCCCCCCACCTTTCCCTCCCTTCCCCTACCTAACCCACCCCCCAGCCCTAACTAAATCCCCCCCACCTATTTTTCAGGAGTTACGCCTGCCCGAAGCAGGCGTAACTTGTGCGCACTGGCCAGCTGCCGGTGCACTGTGCCGGAGCACTGGGGACCGCCCCCGGACCACCCCCTCACCCCGGTCCCACCCCTAGACCACCCATTTTGGAAAGCCCTGGGACATACTCATGTCCCAGGACTTGTGCGTGCCACCGAGCCTATGCAAAATAGGCTCGGCGCGTGCAAGGATAGGTTTTCAAGGGTTACATTCATATCTTACGCGCGTAAGCCTTTGAAAATCTGCCCCATAAAGTACACTTAAATGTGAATATTCTATGGACATTTCAATGGCATATAGTATAGCAATTTTCAAAAGTCCACTTAAATGGTTAAAGTGCATTTAGACACGTAAAACCCAATTTTAAGCACGTAAATGCTTTTTTTAAAATCAGGCTCATATTATGTAAATGTTTCGTAAAATCAAGTTCTTACATTTTGTGGCTCCATCCTCTTTTGGTTCTCTTTTTACCTCTCTCATTGGACTTTTAATGTATTCTCTGATTGATCTTCCTCTACTACCACTCACTATTGATTATCCATCTTCATAATTCAGATAGAATGTAGTCTTCATATTTTCATAGTAAACGATGTACTTGATCAATCCATGGATTATTTTGTACATTTCAAATCAATCAATTATCCAAAAATTGAGAACATGGCAAAAGTTCCCCAATGAGGATACAAAGATGGTGTATGCTGTTCAACTGCATGATTATAAGACAAGCTGCCAAAAGATAATGAGTAAATATTATGTTCATAAAATTAAGACTTCAGTTAATCGTCCACTGCTATGTTTTGCTACTGTTAAAGAATTGACAGCTAGGTCCAAGCCAAATCTGTGTGATTATTTGATGTGTAATAAATTAGCAGATTTTTTTTGGAAGAAAATTCATAAGATTAGTGCTCAAGTAGACCTGGCTACTAATTCTTTAGATAGGAATGTAGCAGAGATGAAGAAAACAGACAAATAGTCAATGTTCAGGCTGATTAATCCGAAGGAATTGACCTCCATAATAGAACAATTGAAATCTATTTTTCCCAGTTGGATCTCTGTCCATTTTTCATTCTTAAAACATGAGGACTGAATCTTAATATATTATTAAGACATTTGTTAATATATCTACTAGGGAGGATAATTTGCCTGGATAATTAAGATTGTTACAATTAAACCTGTAGAGAAAGATCAAAGACAATCATTGGTGAATCTGAGAAAGCCAGTGTCAAATCTTCCAAACCTTGCAAAGGTAATTGAAAAGTTGAGAAGTGCAAAGCCCGAACCTTTTTGTTTGGGCTTCATTTTCGGCCCACCGTAGGAAATTTCATATTTCCCACAGTTCAGGCCTTTGGAATTCAGGGGACCCGAATTTTGTGTTAGTGCGCGAGAACTCGAAAACCAAATTTTCCCGAAATTTCAGGAAAATTTGGTTTGGTTTTCGGGTTCCCCGAACCAGGAAGAATTAGGCAATTTCATTAAAATTGCCTAATTCATCCTAAATGATTGCATATCCCTATTGGAAAGTGCATTTCACCGCAATTCGATAAGTATTTGGAATATAATCAGGTTTTGGGTGAAAACCAGTATGGTGTTATCCCTTATGG